>NC_058083.1:83641995-84241995 GCF_014858855.1 Bufo gargarizans
GAGTAAAACCCACAAGGAAGCAGAGGACCCTCTGGTGTTCTACGCTGAGACAGAAGGGCGCCTACTCCCGTCTCAGACGCGTCCACCTCGAGGACAAAAGGCAACCCAGGGTTGGGATGCGACAGAATCGGAGCCGACACAAAGGCGGACTTTAGAGCCTCAAAAGCTCGGATGGCCTCGAGCGGCCAGGCCTGGGGATTACTGCCCTTCCTGGTCAGATCCGTGAGAGGCTTGGCTAGCATGGAAAAGTCCCTGATGAACTTCCGATAATAATTGGCGAAGCCCAAAAAGCGCTGCAGGGCACGAAGACCACTGGGCTGGGGCCACTGTAAGACAGCCGAAACCTTCTCAGGATCCATGGAGAACCCCTCAGCGGAAATGATGTAACCTAAGAAGGTTACCTGGGATCGGTGAAATTCGCATTTCTCAATCTTACCGAACAGCTTGTTCTCTCGTAACCGTTGCAACACTCGTCTGACATCCAGAATGTGGGCCTCCATGGATTCAGAATATACCAAGATGTCATCCAAATAGACCACCACACACTGCTGCAACAGGTCACGGAAAACATCGTTGATGAATTCCTGGAAGACTGCGGGCGCATTGCACAACCCAAAGGGCATAACCAAGGATTCATAATGACCGGTCCTGGTGTTAAACGCGGTCTTCCACTCATCGCCCGCCTTGATCCTTACCAGGTTATATGCCGCCCTCAGGTCGAGTTTGGTAAAGACCGTGGCCCCTTTGAGGCGATCGAACAGCTCGGAAATCAAGGGTATCGGGTAAGCGTTCTTGATCGTGATGCGATTGAGACCCCTGTAATCGATGCAAGGCCTCAACTCACCGCCCTTCTTTTTCACAAAGAAAAATCCAGCCCCTGCCGGGGACGAGGATTTGCGAATGTGTCCGCGTGAAAGCGCCTCCCTCACGTACTCCTCCATGGCCTCATTCTCCGCTACCGACAGTGGATAGACTTTGCCATGAGGAGGAACGGCACCAGATTGTAACTCTATGGCACAATCGTATGGGCGGTGCGGAGGTAGGGCAACCGCACGCACCTTATCGAATACATCCCGGTACTCCTCGTATTCAGGAGGCAACAGAGAGTCCGAGGAAGTACACAGCAACTTGACAGACCCATGGATGCAACTAGCCCCACACTGCGGTGACCACGAGAGGATCTCGGCCGACCTCCAATCGAAAGTCGGATTATGCTTCTGGAGCCAGGGGTACCCCAAGACCACCGAGTAGTGTGGAGACTAAATAACCTGGAGACAGACCGACTCTCTGTGAACGGCACCAATGGCCATCCCCACTGGAAGGGTCTCATGAGTCACGTGTGGCGGCAGAAGGGGTCTGCCGTCTATCGCCTCAAGAGCCAGTGGGGAACCTCGAGGCTGCAGAGGAATGGAATTGGCGGCAGCGAACACACTATCAATGAACAAACCACCAGCACCAGAGTCCACCAACGCCTGAGTCGTCACCGAGCCCCCGACCCAGGAGAGGACAACAGTAATCAGTGGTTTGTCAACACGGGAAACCGGGGACGAGGAGACTCCACCCAAGATCTGCCCCCGACAGGATCTCAGGTGCGAGCGTTTCCCGGACGGTTCGGGCATGCCAACCGAAAATGCCCACCGAGACCACAGTACATGCATCGGCCCTCGCGTCTCCGGAGTGCCCTCTCCCCCTCGGACAGGCGAGCAAACCCCAGCTGCATGGGTTCACCCCCAGACAAGTCATCCCCAGCAGGCGTGGGAGGAGAGGGAGGCACGGGTGGGACAGCAAACGTAGGCGCCAATCTGTTAGAAGACCTCCGCAGGCTCTCCTTAAAGGAAGGTCTCTCCCTGAGTCTGGTGTCAATCAAAATCAGGAAAGAAATAAGAGACTCGAGCTCCACTGGTAGGTCCTTAGCTGCAACCTCATCCTTCAAGGCATCCGAGAGACCATGAGAGAAAGCAGCGACCAGAGCCTCATTATTCCAGCCCACCTCTGCTGCCAGGGTACGAAACTCAATGGCGTATTCAGCTACGGATCGTGAACCCTGTCTGATGGACATAAGGAGCTTCGCAGCAGAGGCAGCACGAGCTGGCACATCGAATACCTTCCGAAGAGAAGCAACAAAACCGGAAAACTCGGCAACCACCGGATTGTTGTTCTCCCATAAAGGGCTGGCCCAGGCCAAGGCCTTGTCCGAGAGCAGCGAGATCAAGAAGCCCACCTTTGATCTCTCAGTAGGAAAGGCATGTGGCAGCAACTCGAAATAAATGCCCACCTGGTTAAGGAAACCTCGGCACTGAGTTGGCTCTCCCCCAAAGCGCTGTGGAAGGGGGGCAGAACCGGTCATACCCCGAAACACCGCAGGCGCAGCAACAGGTGTCGGGGTAGACTCTGGCGCAACAACCGGAGCGGCAGTAGGAGCGGGCCCAGGAGCGACAACCGACCCATCGGCAACGGAAGCTAAATGAGCCGTGCGTTCAAGCAGGGTTTGCAACGCCACAGCGAACCGACCCAACAGGTGATCCTGCTGATCAAGTCTGGCAACCAGCGTAGGTAGCGAGGATGGCCCTGTACCGTCAGAATTCATGGCTTGGTCCTAATGTCAAGGAACCATGAACCAGACGTACAACAAGAGATAAGTGGAAATAAGAAGGCTTTATTGAAAATCAAGCTGTAAGGCAAAAGTCCAAACGGATGGCTAAACCGAAGCAGGGTCTTGCGAAGCCAGAGGTCAGGAACCAGGAGGGTAATCAGACGAAGCCTGGATTAGGAACCAGCAGGGTAGTCAGACGAAGCCTGGATCAGGAACCAGCAGGGTAGTCAGACGAAGCCAGGATCAGGAACCAGAAGCAGCAGCAGTCTTAGAAGCATGTGAACACAGGAGGACCAAGCAAGGAACTGAAGCCACCAACCTCCTATATATATGAGCTAGGCATCCAGCTCCTCCCAGTGGGAAGGAGAAGCCGCCGGGTGGGAGGCTACAAGAAACCCAGAAACCAAGATGGCCGCCAGCACATGTCAAACGAAGGAGAACAGCAAGAAGGTAAGACCATGACAGTTACTGCAATATTGCTTTTGCTGTAACTCATTATCTTTCAGTAATGTGCAACGGGTTCTGTAACACGGGTATAATGCATTGGTTTGCCAAATTACAAACAGTAATTTTAACCCTTTAAGGGCCGGAGTTAATTTATTTTGCATTTTCGTTTTGCGCTCCCTGCCTTCCCAGAGCCATAACTTTTTTATTTGTCTGTTCACTTAGCCATATGAGGGCTTGTTTTTTGTGGGAAAAGTTGTACTTTCCAAGGCCACCATTTAATATTGCATATGATGTAGTGGGAAGCGGGAAACATTTTCCAAATGGGGTGAAATTACAATTCCACCACAGTTTTACGTTTTTTTTTTATTTTTTTATTTACGACGTTCGATGTGCGATAAAACTGACTGGTTACTTTTATTCTACAGGTCAGTACAAATCTGGCGATACCTTATATATATATATATAGTTTTTCTTGAGTTTTGAAAAAAAGTGGGAAAAAAAAAATCTGTTTTATTTTTCTGTCGCCATATTTTGACCCCTGTAACTTTTTTGTAATTATGTGTACAGAACTGCGTGGGGCTCATTTTTTGCGGGGCGACCTGAACTTTTTATTGATACCATTCTGGGGTGTGTATCACTTTTTGATCACTTTTTATTAAAAAAAATTGTAGAAAATGAAACAACCAAAAATGGTGAATCGGCCATTTTGACGCTTTTTTTCCTTTTGCTGTTTTCCGTATGGGGAATATATTTTTATATTTTTATACTATGGGCGCTTTCGCACATCGCGACAAGCAAGATGTGTATTTTTTTTTCATTTTTTTAGTTCTTTTATTTTTATTTTGGGAAAAGGGGGGTGATTTGAATTTTTATGGGGTTTTTTTACACTTTTTTTTATAGTTCCCATAGGGAACTACAACATGCAATCATCTGATTGCTATTATCATAGACTCCAATGCACTTGCATTGGAATCTATGACGATTTTACTACTTTCCTATGCAAGGGCTCTATAGGAAATACTATCCAGTAGCCTCCTGTCATTCATAAAGACAGGGGCTGCTGCATACATGCTCCGGCTCCTCCGATCGCCACACAGGGGAGCTGGAGCACCACCGAAAGTGTGCACTTTTGGTTTCAGCGCATTCAGATGCCGTGGTCAGGATTGACCACAGCATCTGAGGGATTAAATGTCCGCGATTGGCATTACTGCCGGTTGTGGACATGAGCCGCGGGTGTCTGCTAAAAGAAGCAGGCGGCCACCCACAGCTATGGCGCCAACAGCGGGCAAGAGCGAGCGCCATCTTTAAACACCTGCCCAGCATCGTACATGTACGGCGCTGGGCGTGAATGGGTTAAAATGGGTTTTAGAAGAAAAAAACACAATCAGTGTTTGGAGCAGAATGTATGCTATTGGGGTGCTGGCAAGAAAAAAAATATATAAATTGCTCATCCGGTTATAGACACACTACAGTGTCTGGGTTTGGAGCATTTTCACCCGTTTAGGCCACTTTTTTCAGTTCGTTTTTCGTCTTTATGTGTATGGAATGTGCCACTTTATTTTGCTGGTAACGTTCTTTTGCACCTGGTAGCTTCTGTGTCACATGGTCTGTTGTGGGTGTGGCTCAGCTTTATCGTCCCTCACAGTGCATTGGTGATACCACTATGGAGGCATGTGAGAGTCTGGCTGTGAGTTGATTCCTAGCACTGTTCAGACCCTGTTCACACACCACGGGCAGTTGAGTGGTAGGACCCCATGCGTGCTGAGACTCCGTGACGTGGTGCATGAGGGGCTCCGATATGTTCCTGACTGGAAGATATTGGCAAAGTTCTCAGCTTTTAACATCGGCCTGGGGAATTAGCTAGTATTGTCAGTTGCGTATCATTTTGGTGCATTTTTTGCAGTGATTTGTGTATGTATATTTTTTCATCTGCACAATGTATCATTTTGTGTAAGATGTTCTTGTGGTGCACGCGGTCCGCCCCGGCATCCCCATTGTACGCATTTTTTGCTGGGGATTGCCGTTTTTCTGCGGACTGCATGCGGAGGAATTGCTCCCCCGGTTATAGACACGTTACAGTGTCTGGGTTTGGAGCATTTTCACCCGTTTAGGAGTGCTGGCAAGAAGCCTATGAACTGTAAAAACTTTTTTTTTTTTTTTTTTTATCTGGCTGCCAGTGATGACCAGTCCCTCACTTCCTCAAAGCTTTCCCTCGTCAAATTCTTTAAAATCTACCCAATTATATATCCCTATTCTATACCTATAGTGTCCTTAGTACAGCTATATTACTGGCTCATTTCTGCAATTGCCACAGCACACCCTACCAGGTCACCAGCTGAACACAGAAGTATGTTCTATGATGGTTGCAGCAAAAGACCTTCCTATATACTGCCCCTGATTGACTGATCCGGGCTGTCTGTAAGCCTCTGAGCTAATTAGGACAAGCTCTCCCCCTACTTCTGCCCAGTGTCATTCAATCCTCCATCTATTTAGAATCAATTCACTTGTCTCTACTCCAAGCTGATGTGCAGGACTAATTAACAATTACCAGAAATGGTCAGTTGTAGTTATTGCTGCACAAGAGGGTCACATATGCTGAAAGCAAAGGTCCACATAATGTTGCCACTGTTTTTTATTTGGTTATCTTTAATTACTTTTAGGACTTCTGTGAAAATCTGATGTAGTTTTAGGTCCAAATTATGCAGAACTATAGAAAATTCTGAAGTGTTCGCAAACTTTCAAGCACCACTGTACTCGTAGCTATTCAATTCAATATCTGGTTAGGTCTAGTTTCTCATGATCTATTATCTAAAAAACACTGTTCAATGAAATCACAATCAATTTGCCTCAAATTGTGTATTTAAAAAATAATCTAAAACGCCCATTTTTTTAAGTACAAAGATCCAAATTCCCTACATAGATGTAGAGTGAGATGATAAAATTCAGGCTACCTGAAGCCAGCACCAGGGGGGGCTAAGAAACTTAGGCATACTGTTCATTCATTGAACTCAATTGTAAAACAGTATGCAGTAAGCTCCATCTAGAGGTAGCTGCCGAAACGTTCCTGATACTGCAGATCAGCACCAATCAAGCTGCAGTATCATGCACAGCCACATGAGTATGGATGTCACTTTGAACAGTAATGCAGTGAAGGAGCCATGGGACTTCAGTGAGTGCTGCTGCCCCTTACTTCTGCTAAATAGTAGGGGTCCTGGGAGTGAAATCCCCCAAATCATACATTGCATTTCTTACATTCATAGGAATGCAATCTAAGGGTTGTTTTCTTTTGCAGGACATAACACCTTTTAATAAGGAACTTTCTATGAATTCTTCAGTGGAGTATGTCAAAACAGGTAATGTATAGAATTTAGAATTTACCTTCGCTCTAAAACATGGAACATTGCATGGAATGAAATAATTTTTATGCATTTTTGGACGGTCCCTAATCTACTTACCAAGTAGACAGAGGCTAAAAGGAGAGTTTCATCTTCTGGAGGACCCAGCATTTCCATGCATCATGAAAAGACCTAATAGCTTATAAGGAGAACTGTGTTCATTTCTCCTGCGGGGGCACTGCAGAGGAAGAGGAATAGAGCACTTGCAAGACTCTACAACAAATTATAGCTGATCACTGGAGGTTTCAGCAGAAGAACGCCTGATATGCTATCAGCTTATCACCAAAAGACCCTTTTTATTATTATTATTTATTATTAAAGCGCCATTCATTCCATAGCGCTGTAAATATGAGAAGAGGTATACATACATAATACAGACAATTGCGCTAATCATAAACAAGACGAGTTACAAACTGGTACAGAAGGAGAGAGGGCCCTGCCCATGAGGGCTTACAACCTACATGGTATGGGAGAAGGACACAGTAGGTGCGGGTGAAGTTGGTCATGGCGTTATAGAGGCAGCAGGGTCACTGGTTGTAGGCTTGTCATAAGAGGTGGGTTTTCAGGTTTCTTTTGAAGGATTCCACTGTAGGTGAGAGTCTGATATATTGGGGTAGCGAGTTCCAGAGTATGGGGGATGCACGGGAGAAATTGTGGAGGCGATTGTGGGAAAAGGCGATAAGAGGAGGGGAGAGAAGGAGGTCTTGTGAGGATCGGAGAGTGCGTGTGGGGATTTATTGGGAAAGTAGCTCAGAGATGTAGGGAGGGGACAGGTTATGGATGGCCTTGTATGTATTTGTTAGTACTTTGAAGTGAATTCGCTGGGCAATGGGCAGACAGTGAAGGGATTGGGATTGGCAGAGGGGAGAGGCAGAGGAGGGTGAGAGGTGGATTAGTCGGGCAGCAGAGTTGAGGATAGATTGGAGGGGTGCGGGAGTGCTAGATGGAAGGCCACAGAGGAGAGTGTTGCAGTAGTCTAGGCGGGAGATGATGAGGGCATGTACAAGCATTTTTGCAGATTCAAAGTTAAGGAAAGCGCGGATGCGTGAGATGTTTTTGAGTTGGAGGCGGCAGGGCTTGGATGTGCAGTCGGAAGGAAAGGGCAGAATCCGAAGTCACTCCAAGGCAGCAGACTAGGTTGACCGGGGATAGTGTGCAGCCATTGATCGTGATAGATAGGTCTGTTGGGGGGGTTGAGCAAGCTGGGGGAAAGATGATGAATTCAGTTTTACCCATGTTAAGTTTTAGAAAGTGAAAGGCGAAGAAGGATGACATAGAAGATAGACATTGTGGGATTCTTGATAGTAAGGTGGTGATGTCTGGACCAGAGAAGCAGATTTGTGTGTCGTCAGCATAAGAGTGATACTGAAAGCCATGGGACTCTATGAGCTGTCCCAAGCCAAAAGTGTAGATAGAGAAGAGCAGGGGTCCTAGGACAGAGCCTTACGGGACACCAACAGAGAGGGAATCAGACAAGGAGGTGGTGCGGGAGTGGGAGATGCAAAATGTCCATTCTGTGAGGTATGATGTGATCCAGGAGAGGGTCAGGTCAGTGATGCCAAGAGATGAGAGAGTTTGCGACAGAAGGGAGTGGTCAACAGTGTCGAAGGCAGAGGACAGGTCAAGGAGAAGGAGGACAGAGTATTGTTTCTTGGTTTTGGCTGTTAGTAGGTCATTGGTGACTTTGGTAAGGGCAGTCTCAGTCGAGTGGTGGGGTCGGAAGCCAGATTGTAGGTGGTCAAAGAGGGAGCAGGAGGAGAGGTGAGAGGACAGTTCTGAATGGACATGTTGTTCAAGTAGCTTTAAGGCATACAGAAGAAGTGATATGGGGCGATACCTGGACAAAGAAGATGGGTCAAGTGAAGGCTTTTTAAGGATGGGTGTAATGGTAGCATGTTTAAAAGCAGAGGGAAAGATACCACAGGTTAGTGATAGGTTGAAGAGATGATTTAGGGCTTGGATAAACACTGTGGTGAGGTTAGGGATGAGGTAGGATGGGATTGGGTCAAGTGCACAGGTGGTCAGATGAGATCTGGAGAGTAGAGTGGAGAGTTTTTCTTCTGTAATGGTGAAGAAGCGGGTTTTGGGATAAGAGGACCGAGCAGTTGTGTAGAGGGCCCGTGGGGACTGTATACTGAAGCTTTCTCTGATGTTGACAATCTTTTGTTTGAAGTATTTGGCAAAGTCCTCAGCTATGATGAGAGGAGAGGGTGGGGGCGCTGGGGGACGGAGAAGGGATTTAAAAGTGTTATAAAGTTGTTTAGGGCTGTGAGCCAGGGAAGATATGAGAGATGAGAAGTAGGACAGTTTTGCATCAGTAAGTGAGGATTTGAATATGAAGAGGGATTGCTTGTACGTGGGGAAATGATCTTTAGAATGGGATTTCTTCCATCGCCACTCAGCAGCCCTGGAAGCTTGTCTGAGTTTTTTGGTCAGGTTGGTGTTCCAGGGTTGTCTGTAATTTTTTGGGTTTTGTTGTGTGTGAGGGGAGCAACAGTGTTCAGAGCTGTACTTATTGTGGTGTTATATAGGGTGGTGGCAGCATCTGGGTCTTGGAGGGAACAGATGGTAGAGAGTGGGAGAAGAGAGTCAGAAAGCAAGCGAAAGTCGAGATGTTTAAAGGGAACCTGTCACCGGGATTTTGTATATAGAGCAGAGGACATGGGTTGCTAGATGGCCTCTAGCACATCCGCAATACCCGGTCCCCATAGCTCTGTGTGCTTTTATTGTGTCAAAAAAACGATTTGATACATATGCAAATTAACCTAAGATGAGTCCTGTACATGAGATGAGTCACGGACAGTACTCATCTCAAGTTAATTTGCATATGTATCAAATTGTTTTTTTGACACAATAAAAGCGCAGAGAGCTATGGGGACCGGGTATTGCGGATCTGCTAGCGGCCATCTAGCAACCCATGTCCTCAGCTCTATACACAAAATCCCGGTGACAGGTTCCCTTTAAGGTTCCTGCGTGGGTGTGCTAGTGTTTGGACCGGGGGAGCAGCATAAGAGACCAATGAAGAGAAGGTGAGTAGGTTGTGGTCGGATAGGGGGAGAGGCAAATTAGTAAGGTTAGATAGGGAGCAGAGGCAGGTAAAGATAAGATCCAGAGTGTGACCATCTCTGTGGGTGGGAGCTGAAGACCACTGTGATAGGCCGAAGGAGGAAGAGAGTGACAGAAGTTTAGAGGCGGCCGAGTGGCAGGTGTCAATAGGGATGTTGAAGTCACCCATGATGATAGTGGGGATGTCGGCAGAAAGAAAGTGTAGTAGCCAGGTGTTAAAGTGGTCAAGAAAGATGGTGGCTGGGCCTGGGGGGCGGTAAATGACGGCTACTTAAAGGTTGGAGGGAGAGTAGATGGGAACAGAGTGTACTTCAAATGAGGTGAGCGTAATGGAGGGTGGCAGTGGAGTTGGGCTGTAGGAGCAGGTGTCTGATAGAAGAAGACAAACTCCTCCACCATGTTTGCAGCCGGGGCGGGGTGTGTGAGTGAATTGAAATCCACTATATGAGAGTGCAGCATGGGAGGAGGTGTCAGATGGCGTCAGCCATGTTTCTGTGAGACCCAGAAAGGAAAGTTTTTGAGAGATAAAAAGTTCATGAATGTAGGACAGTTTGTTACAGACCCTTCTAACAAATGGATGGCCAAACACATTTCAATTTTTTTTTTTTTTTACATTAGTCTATAAATATGTTTAATACAGTATTATACCAATACGCTTTACTAAACATTTTCTGTGGTTCAGGCTGCCTTACCAAATGCCATCTAATTAAATGTTTTACTATTTCTTACGAAAGGTTATTATATATCAAATATTGATCAAACTTATAAAAGTACAAGGACGCCTGATAGAAATGATTTATTAGTTACTGAAAATAGAAGGGAAGGAGACAGGAGAATAAAATGAGATTTATTACCCCTTTTTTGTAATCAGTTATAGGTCATGAGAGAAGGATTTGGGTAACACTAAGATTCCTTTAAAGTAATCTATATTTAAAACAAGTGTCATTAATGATTAATAAAAAAGGTGAGAATGAGAGATTCATCAAAGCATCTGTTATAGAGAGACGTTCTCCAGCTGCTGCGTGACAAAGCATAATGATTATGAAATGGAAATGTCTGAAGGAGGAGAAGATTCTGTAATGTGTATACTAGGGGGCTATGGCTAATAATACATTTAGGGTACATTCACACGACCATAAGTGTTTTGCGGATCCGCTAAAAACACGGGTATCGGCCATGTGCGTTCCACATTTTGAGGAACGCACACGCCAGCCCTATGATAGAAAGCCTATTCTTGTCTGGGATTGTGGACAAGAATAGGACATGCTCTATCTTTCTTGTGGGGCCACAGAACAGAACAACGGATACAGACAGCACACCGTGTGTTGTCAGCATCTTTTGCAGCCCCATTTAAATGAATGGGTCCGCACCCTTTACGTCTGTCTGAATGATCCCTAATAAGCCACTCTCCTGACATGTCTGTTTTAGCAAACTGTATTCTGCATGAAATAACAACTTATTTTAGAACTCTTGCACTGTTCCTCTTTTATTCTTCCAAGAAATGTGTGAATAAATTGACAACTGTGTGATACCATTTTCCTTGTCAATGGGGTGTATTCCTTAGGTGTTGCATTATCATCACTGATTGGAAAGTGTCAGAGTGTACGTGCAGGGACCCACCCACAGTTGGTAACACCCAGTTATTAATTAATTCATACATTTATGGGAGGAATAACAGAGGAATGGCACACCACAGAGTTATAAGGAAAGATACTTTGCAATTTCTAGATTATCGGGAATACAATTATTTATTAACCCCTTAATGCAAAATGTGGTACATGTACATCATTCTAAGCACTGTAGGACCCTAGCTGTAGAGGTCTTGCTGCAATGGATGGGATCTGGCTATTCAGCCAATACTGTGGTCAATAGTAACCACATCTAAAGGATTTGAAGGATTTACACCCAGATCAGTTGAGTAACTATGGCAGCAGGGGAGGGCTGGCAGCCTTAGTTCTGGGGGGCAAATCCAGTCCAAGTGGCCCATTTAGCCCCGCCCATTATTAAAACCCCCTCCTACATATAATAAGCCACTCCCAACAAACACTGTACAGCTGAAATTCTATAGTTAAGGCCTGTCTCTACACATCATAAGGAGAGGGGAGGGCCTGTCCTGGCTGCACTGCCTGCTTCACATTATACAATAAACAGCAGGCTACAGCCAGGAAGCTCCTCCCTCCCCAGATCCTGCTGAATGCTTGTGGTTCCCCCCACCATCTGCCACCCGCCCGTGGCCTGCTGCCCCCTTTCGCCGTCCTCACCCAGCTCTGAATCCTCCTTCTGCAAATGGCAGGAGGAGGAGCCGGAGCATCCCTTCTCCTACATAGCGCCACATACCTTTTACATCCAGTGATGTCTCCTTTGTTGTAGATGTTCTCTTTCTTTATCTTCTCCATTCAGACCAGACCACCATGATGATTTTTCAGCCATCTCCCGTCTCTGCAGAGATTGAGAAACAGACATTAGTTTCCCACATTTCCATCATCTTCACATCTTCTGTACACCCTTTCCTGCCACCCCCAATACTATACTGCAGAAACAGTCCCCCTGGAAATACTACTACCACACAGATAGTGCCCCCTTAAACAATTATTGGCACACAGTGCTCTAAAAAATAACTGCTCCCAGACACTAATAGTATAAAGATAATGTCCCCCAAAAATAATTGTGCTAAGCTGATACTATGCCAGGGTGCCCCCAAAGTAACAGTGCTCCCCAAAATCCCACCAATATAAATAATTCTCTGCCAGAGCATACTTAGTAGTAATAATGCCCCTATAGTGCCCATACTAGTAATCATGTTCCTCATAGCCCCCCAGTAGTAGTAAAGCTCCCCATAATACCCCCTAGTAGTAATAATTCTCCCTATAATATGACAGTACATGAAATACCCCCGCTTAGTGCCCGCAGTTGAGCTAATGTCCCCATAATGTATGCCAGTATAAAATACACCTATATAGCGCCCCAGTAAATGCCCTCATAGTGCTCCTCTCCCCCTTCCCCATAGTGTCCCCCACAATGTGCCAGTAAAAAATGCCACCTTAGTGCCACCAAATGCCATAGTGGCCCCCATAATGTGGCAATAAAAAAGGCCCCTTTAGAGCCCACACTTCCCCATAGTGCCCCCGAATAATGCCCCTATAGTGACACCAGATGCCCCATAGTGCCGCTCTCCCCTATTGTGCCCCCATAATGTGCCAAAAATGAAAAAAGCCTCTTTAGAGCCCCCAGATACCCCCATAGTGCTCCTCTCCCCCATGGTCTTCCCCCATAATGTGCCAGTAAGAAATGCCCCCATAGTGCCAGCTCCCCCCATAGTGCCAGCCCCCCATAGTGCTAGCTTCCCCATAGTGCCAGCCCCCTATAGTGCAAGCCCCCCCCCCCACAGTGCCAGCTCCCCCCATAGCCATAGTGCCAGCTCCCCATAGCCATAGTGCCAGCTCCCCATAGCCATAGTGCCAGCTCCCCCATAGCCATAGTGACAGCCCCCCCATAGTGCCAGCTCCCCCCCATAATGCCAGCTCCCCCATAGCCATAGTGACAGCCCCCCATATCGCCTGCTCCCCATAGCCATAGTGCCAGCTCCCCCATAGCCATAGTGACAGCTCCCCCCACAAAGAAAAAAAAAAAAAAACACTACTTACCTCCATCAGCAGCGATGCAGGCCTCTTCCGGCCTGTGTCCCTGCTGTGTGCTGCCCGGCTCAGGCGGCACGATGATATTGACGTCATCGAGCTGCCTGAGCCGGCCTCTGATAGGCTGCAGTCATTAGTGCCTACGGCCTATCAAAAGAACAGGGGAGGGACACGCCTCCCCCTCCCCTGCCCCACAGCACAGCTATCTGTATCGCTGTCCTGAGGACGGCGATACAGATGAATATGGAGATGAGCGCTTCCACAGCGGAAGTGCTCATCTCCTACTGCCCGCCGCCACTGCTGCCCGCCGCAATTACATCCAGGGCCGTGCCGCCTGTGGTGATCGGCGGTGCGGCCCTGAGGAATTAAAAAATTTAAAAATGATTTGTTAAAGACGGCCCAGCGGCCGTTTTTTTAGGGCGGCCTGGGGGGCAATTGCCTCCCTGCCCCCCCCCCCCCCCGGCCCAGCCCGCCCCTGTATGGCAGGATAACAATTGCTACCAGGCATGATGACATCTCCAACCAATAAACGGCTCCACAAAGTGTAAATCGATGTGTTGTTAAAACAAATAAAACACTCCAATTGAACAGCAAATGACAACACAATAACTATTAGTACAAAAAAAAGTTATTAATACATATTAAGTAGTCATAAAAAGCAATCTAATAAAAGCGGCATACATATACAGTAAAAAAAGGGATACACTGGGCATGTAACTGCATCTAAGGGATTTGAGTGATTTCCACCCCTATTAGGTTCAGGGTCTAATGGGTGGCTAGTCAGTGTAAACTTGACAGATAGAATACACAGCAATACAGAAGTGATAAGTAGAAGTCCTCTAGTGGGACTAAAATATTTAAAATACTAATAATTTTTTCCTCATTAAAAAATATTGTCAATAAAATAAAAAAAGGATACTTAATGGGGTGGTCCAATACATACATTTTAGAAGGTCAGGCATGAGCTGAAAGAAAAAGCACTACTGACCTTATTGGAGGCTCAGCATTCATGTGACGGCATGTCACTCTTTTGGTTTGGTGCAGTGGCACAACACTGGAACTGGGAGGCGACAAGGTAAGTATATATATATATATATTTTTTTATATTTTCAGCCTAACCCAGCCACCTCTACATTTAGGTCTTGGGCAACCTCATTTAATTGAAATCTGTAATGATCCGAACTATTAATGGGCATCTGTCAGCAGATTTGTACCTATGACACTGGCTGACCTGTTACATGTGTGCTTGGAAGCTGAAGGCATCTGTGTTGGTTCCATGTTCATATGTGCCCGCATTGTTGAGAAAAATCATGTTTTAATATATGCAAATGACCCTCTAGGAGCAACAGGGGGGTTGCTGTTACACCTAGAGGCTTTGCACTCTGTAACTGCTGCGTCCCCTGTGCACTTTGATTGACAGGACCAGGTGTGATGACGTTTACACTGCCTGGACCTGTCAATCAAAATGCAGAGAGTGCAGCAGTTGCAGAGAGAGCAGAGCCTCTAGGAGCATTGCCTTTACACCCAGTACTTGATCAACTGTATGACCAATGTGGTCAGCAGCCTCAAGTGGTCAGGAATGTTTTACGTGTGGTCGACCTTGCCGTGTGGTCGTACCCTTATTAAACTAATCAACCTAACTTATCCAAAGCATATTGTCTTTCATTAGGTAGCTATGGTTTGGTCGTCTACCATCAGCCTGTCTATTCTGTGCTGCGGTTTCCATGTGGATTAGTACTATTAAATGCGGCTAAAAACACGGGCAGAACTATGGCAGTGCAAACTGCAAACCTGTGGCAGAAATCTGAAGGTCAGCCTTGGATTTCTGGTGTGGAGTCCACACCAAATACATTTTGGAAACATCTGACATGTATTTCAGTCGTGCAAACATGGCCTAAAGACAACTGATCGCTGCAGGACCGGCACCTGGCTGCAGCTGGTATAACCAAGTAACCATACTGTCAGTTTGAGGGAACCCCTTTCTATGACATCCATAAAAAGGAATATGGGCAAACATTTTCTTTAGGAGACAATCCCTTAAACTAATTTATTGTGACATTTTTCTGATCCTTTATTTCAGATCCCCCCAAAGCCACTGGCGTAACTATAGGGGTCGCAGCGGTTGCAGTTGAGACCGGGCCCCTAAGCCAGGGGGGCCCTCATTGCCAGTGGTGCTGTATATTTCTCTGCATCTTATAAAGGGAATACTAGTGAGCGCTTCCATAACGAAAGCTCTCACTAGTCTGCAGGAGGAGGGGGAGAGAAGCGCTGTGAGCGCTGTACAGTACTTACCAGTACTTACCCCTCCTCCTGCTCGCTCTTCTCGGGCCGGTGCTGCTGTGTCCTGGCTGCCTGCAGCGTCAGAACGTACATAGCGCACTCTGACCTGATGCTGCAGGAAGTCAGGTGATTGCAGAGTGGGACCTGAGAAAAGATGAGAGCCCAGGAGACAGCCTGACCGCAAGAGGAGCGGCACAGCAGGAGAGGTAAGTTTGTTTATTTATTTTATAGTCTGATCTGAGGTCTGATATGGGGGTCTGAAGGGTCTGAAGAGTCTGATTGGGGGTCTAATTAGGGGTCTGAAGGTTCTGATTAGGGGCCTGAATGGTCTGATTGGGGGTTTGAAGGATCTGATTGGGGGTCTAAAGGGTCTGATTGGGTGTCAGAAGGGTCTGATTGGGGGTCTGATTAGGGGTCTGAAGGGTCTAATTAGGAGCCTAAAGGGTCTGATTTGGGGTCTAAATGGTCTGATTGGGGGTCTAAAGGGTCTGATTGGGAATCTGATTAGGGGTCTGAAAGGTCTGACTGTGGGTCTAGAGAAGTCTAATAAGGGTCTGGAGGTCTAATGAGGGTCTGACTGCAGGTCTGGAGATATAATGGGGGTCCAATTGGGGGTCTGGAGGTCTAATGGGGGTCCGTCTGGGGGTCTGGAGGTCTAATGGGGGTCTGAATGGGTGTCTGGAAGTCTAATGGGGGTCTGATTGGGGGTCTAGAGGTCTAATAGGGGTCAGATATGGGAGTTTGGAGGTCAAATGGGGGTCTGAAGGTCTTGTCTGAGGTCTAATGGGGGTCTGGAGGTCTAATAAGGGGTCTTATCTGAGGTATGATATTGGAGCGGGGTCTGACATTGAAGTCTAATGGGGGTCGGATATGTGGTCTGACAGAGATCTAAAGGGGGACTGGTCTGAGATAGGTGGTCTTATCTGGGCTTTGATATGGGGGTCTGATCTGAAAGGTAAGGGGGTATTTTTTGTACTGGCACACTATGTGTGGTACCACTATTTTCAGGGGGACTGTTTCTACAGTATAATATTGGGGATGGGGTGTTGAAAAGGTGAGGAGGATGATGGAAAAGCATCACCTGCAGTGAGCAGGTGAACAGAGAAGAGAAAGCAGCTCTCATATCAGCACTGCCCTCTCTTCAAACAGCTGATCTCCCGACACCCCTGCCGGTCTGATATTAATGACCTATCTTTAGGATAGGTTGTCAGTAGTAAAAAGAGGACAACCCCTTTAACAGTAGGACTGGAGGGAATGGGTTAGGTTGACAATTTGGCATAGGGGAGGAATGTTTTAATTTTTGCCTCAGGCACCAGAAAGGCTAGGTGCACCCCTGCCCCTTGCCATAAAGCACTGGGGAAGGTGGTGGTGGGGGGCCCAAGCTGAACTCCTGCACCAGGGCCCATAACCCTTTAGCTACGCCCCTTCCCAAAGCTATATGTTAGACATAGCCACCCGGCACCAGCAGCGTCCTGTGTAGACGTCTAGTATGCAGAAACTATATGACTATATACCAGTATGAACATAATTGCAGAAAAGAAAAAAGGTGTTGTAGTCCAGCTTCTAAAATGAAACACTTTATTCCAAGCGGCAAAATTTCCATACACAAGACACGGTACACGATCTACGCATTTCGGACCTGATAATTGCGGTCCTTACTCATGCAAATGTACCATAAAATCCTGACCCATATATGTCACTATTCCACCTATCCACGAGGAGAAAGGTTACATGTGATCTATATGGACATTCAATGGACATTTTTATTTGCAAATTTCTGGAGTGTCGATGGGAGCAAAGTTCTCCCCTTCCATCGCCAATATTTGTATGGCATGGTGGGAGAAACACTTCTTGTTTGCTGAATCTAACCCACATTTTTATGACATCAGATGGCATGGGAGATATATAGATGATTTGTTGTTCGTCTGGTCTTCCGGACTTCCATACATACTTGAATAGTTGTTTGAGTGCTCTTTCGTTTAGTTCACATTATGATGCTGAGTCCATTTCCTTCCTGGATTAAAAATTGGTCGGGGAGGTCTTGAGTTCTCGAGTACACACTTTGACATACAGGAAAGAAACACGTTATACGTAACATACCTAAGGGCAAGCTCATTAGAGCGAGACGCAATAGTTCCAGTGTGGATACTTTTCTACTGGAATGGGAGGATATTAACAATAAATTATATAAGAAGAAATATACCGCACAGTCTATACAATGAGCTATCAATCGGACATTCTCTTTGGACAGGCATTTTCAGTTTTTTCTTAGTATAATGCAAGGTGAACAGAGAAAGGATGTTGAGACTAAGATTAAAAGGGAACAGGTCACATTTACATCACGATATAGTGAGGAATATCATGAAATATGCAAGATGGTCAGGCGTCATCTGCCGGATTGGAGTGCTATAGTGGCTGCGGGTATACGATGTGCAGCCCGTAAAGCACCTACCATAGGCCAAATGGTTAGCCCTAGCATTTTTTGTGAACGTTTCATAACCAGTTAGAGCCTACAATAACCCAAAAACCGAACCTCACTCCCCAACCTACTACAACTTGTACAAAAAAAAAATGCAAGGATTTAACAAGGTAAAAAATCTCATTTTATTCAATATAAATCACATGATCATTACAGGTGAGACTCAAAAGGGACAGAACATGGAGACGGGGCCACAAAAGGGCTCTACAATGTGGAGAATCACAATGGGGGATAATGTGACCATATACAGCAGGTATCAGACAATTGACAGAAGCTGTGAATATTGGAGTAGTTGTGGGTGCAATTGCTGTTCCCTAGTGTTGAACAACTACCTGACTCGTATTCACAGCGTCCAAACAATGGATGCTGTAGGGTATACTAGGACGGTGCAATACTACTCATAAAGATGGCATATAACAATAACTGCAAACCACTAGTCCCACCCTAATCCAGATACCATGTTACCTACCCATGTTGCTGCTGAAAAGTGGTGACACGGTTCCCCCACTGCTTCAACCTCGACACGTGTTTCGCCACGTAGGCTTCGTCAGGAGGTACCTCAGGGCATTACGTCCAGTCTAATAGTTCAAGGAATAGAAAGGGTTACTTCACCTGTGAGATGCGGAGACCACAGAAAAAAGCTTCTCAGTCGAGAAGCTCACTGGATGTTTGAATTGGGAACTTGTTTCCCGACGGGCCTCAATAAGAAATATGATCTAATTTTGCAATATTTCTGATGGACTTGCTGCTTGATCGTTATGTTTATTATGTTTGGTTTTAAATGAGTATACTTCTGTTTATACATGTTTCTTCTTTTTTGGCGCATATGGTGTTAAATCTGATTAGGAGTCTTTTTTTTGTCTCCTCCCATATAGATCACATGTAACCTTTCTCCTCGTGGATAGGTGGAATAGTGACATATATGGGTCAGGATTTTATGGTACATTTGTCATGAGTAAGGACCACAATTATCAGGTCCGAAACGAGTAGATCGTGTACCGTGTCTTGTGTATGGAAATTTTACCGCTTGGAATAAAGTGTTTCATTTTAGAAGCTGGACTACATGTAGTGTCCCACTAGGTAAAGGTGGGCACTACACAAAAGGGTTAATGTGTTTACTGTCTTACTGTTATGTGTATGCATTTCCCTGTTATATGCTTATCAGGCCTAGTTGGGTGTAATTTAACATTCCAGACACTAGAGGGAGATAGGGAGCCCCTAGTATAAATGTTCAGGCCCAGACAGGGGAGGAGTGGTGTATTCCAGGGGACTAGAGGAGTTACCTCGTCAGTCTGAAGCTCCTGAGGCTAAGGATAGCTCAGTTGAGACACCCCAATGGTAGGAGAGCACCTCCTGGGAGAAACCTGCAGCCACCTTCCAATCCAGCAGAGAAGACAGCTAGGAAAAGAAGGTATTGTAACCTAGGCAAGTGCCAATACTGGAGGAAGGAATTTATACACCAAGGATTTAAGCCAGCAATTAGGCATCCGGGCCTTGGGATCCAGCCAGCTAGAATAGCTGTGAGGATAGAGCAGCATTGTACTGCAAAGCATTAACTATATACCCTCCAAGTATCTTGCAAGATAGAAACCTGCTGTGACATAAACCTGCTGTGCATTTGGAACTGTAAGGGACTGCATTATCATCTACTGTAACTACATGTACAAAGTTGGACTGTTTCATCAAGTAAAGCAACGTTTGGTTTACCATCTGTGTACTCATTTAATCCTCCTGCAAACCGGTGTGCCACCGTTACAGGCACTGGCGTCACGATCCTTAAAGGGACCTTACCTAAGAAACTCAAAACACCTACAACATCCAGGGCACCTCACACACCATCAGGCCTGGTCCCTATCTACAGAGTGTGCCCCAGAGGAACTAGTGTCTGCCTCTCCTTCACTGTTGCATGCCAGGGTTCTCCTCAGAAAAGTGAGTAACCCTCGATTGCCCATACCGTGACCTCACTGTCGCTAATACCCTGCAGGTCTGGCGTGCTGCATACAGCACCTTTTTTTCTTTTTTGCAATTTGTCACAGCCGAGTCCAGGCTGTGTCCGTGCTTCTTTACTGCTGGATGCAGGTGAGCGCTGCTTTTGGTTTTTCAGTTACTAGAATGAACATAATGTAGCATCCAGGTGTGCACTCCATCAATGCAGTGTGACACATCACTTTGTATGAGGCTCATTACTTCAGAGTCTTATCCTTTTTTTCTGGACATAAAAGCCTCTATAATGAGATGTTTATTGCCTCTTTGACATCTTGAGTGTATGTGTTTCTTTAGGTTTTATTGATCTGATTTTTCTGGATCAAAGATAATTGTGAGGGATCACAACATCAAAGTGTTTATCAGGATACGACTAATAGGGAGAATTTCAAACCGTGAGGCATGCACTCAAATATGCTAGGGAAAATGTGTGTATTTCCCTGAAATGCTACTTTGTTTTCTCCACTACTCTTCTGTCATCTCCATTTTTTTTTATTCTCAGTGGTACAAAGTCATTTTTTTGAAGCCTGAAGTAACAGAAGAGTCACTTGATGGTTGTGGATTGGGAAAGGAATAGCAATAGTATCTTAATATGAATGTAATTGACAAGTAAACCTAAACCACAAGGTCACTGAATTCCCTACTAGGTGCCTTTGTGCTCTTCAGCCTGGTGGCCACTGACATTTCTTCCAGCTCACCAGATGTGCCTTACTGTGATACCATTCCTTACTTTTTCCATGGTTTACTCATTTTGTGGCTGATACAACAGGAAAAAAAGATTTAGGCCTCTTTCACGCGTCCATGTCCCTGATGAAGTCCATGACAAGATGGTCAGTGGTTAATTTGTAAAGATCTCTGTAAAGGATCTGTGTTTGGTTCGTTTGTCCGTTTTTTGCCTTCCGTGTGTCATCCGTGTTACACAGATTCTGCTAAACCGAAAATTAATTTCCATAGCATCTCCTACCAATGATCCAGGAAAATCATGGACCAAGCACTGATGACTCCCATGATTTTTACGGACCCATAAACTATAGTCTGTTTGAGGGATTCAGGGACAACAATAGGGCATGGTTCGATGGTGTCACCATAGGCCCACGTTCTATGGAAAACCACTGATGTGTGAATACACACACCAAAGTCAGTGGATACGTGTACTATCGGTCTAGACCTTGGACAGCACACGTATGCAATTCACTCATCTGAAAGAGGCCTTATTTTCACATTTCCAAATCAGTTTAAAGCAAATGTGCTTTATTACCTACTAGCAGAAGGACCCGGCTTTGCACGGGTATATTTTATCTATTTCAATTAATGTTTGTGTATGGCGTTAAAAGATATCAACAGTATCCACTACAGTACCCCGTCCCTTTAACAGTGACCTCCACAGCGGCCTGCCCCTTAACAGTGACATCCACAGTGCCCTCCCGTTTAACAGTAACCTACACAGTGGCCACCCATTTATTAGTGACCTCCACAGTACCCCATCTCCTTAACAGTGAATCCCACAAGAACCCGCTCCCTTAACAGTGACCTCCACAGAGCTCCATTTACTTAAAATGTGACCTCAACACCCTACCTTTAACAGTGACCTCTACAGCACCCCTCCCCTTAACACTGACCTCCATAGTGGACCGTGTCCTTAACTGTGACCTCCACAGTTCCCTACCCCCTTAACAGAGACCTCCACAGCACCCACCCCTTTAACTGTGACCTCCACAGCATCAGGCCCCCTTAACAGTGATCTCCACAGCAGCCCGCCCCTTTAACAGTGACCTCCACAGTAGCCGCCCCTTTATTAGTGACCTCCACAGTACACCATCTCCTTAACAGTGATTTCCACAGCACCCGGTCCCCTTAACAGTGGCCTCTACAGCAATCTGCTCCTTAACACTGACCTCCATAGCAGATCGTCCCCTTAAGTGTGACCTCCAAAGCAGCCTGCCCCTAGGGTGGCCAGAGGTCTGGTTTCAGGCCGGACAGTCTGGATTTTAGACTCCCTGTCCTCTGTCCGACGCAGAGCCTGAATGGACATTCATAGGGATGTCCTTTTGAAGAGCTCACTCTAAGACAGCAGCACTGTGCTGTCTGAGCGTGAGCTGCAGGGAGAAAGAGTCCCCTCCCTCCCACCCCTGCAGCTGACAGAAGTCGATTTTTACCTTCATTTTTTCAATCCCCATCGGCTGCGGAGTGGGAGGGTGCATGTCCTAACCGGATTAGGGGAGTGGCTTAGCGGACCTGGGGGCTGGGTTTTTTAAGTCTGTATTTTTCCCCCTTAACTGTGACCTCCACAGCACTTCGCTCCCTTAACAGTGCCATCCACAGCTCCCTGCCCCTTTAAAGCTGACCTACAGCAGTGAAGAAAAATGGCTGTGTTGTTATGGAAACCTGGTGTAAAGCTATGTGTATGTGGAGACTAAGGGCCTGCGAGCTTCTATTGGCTGATAATGGTCATGTTACCAAGCTTCTATTGGCTAAAGCATTTTTTGTGAATATCTCAGGAATGGTACGAGTTAGAGAGCTGAGACCGGTCTAAAACCTTCCCGGACACCCGATGTACCTGTGTGCCAAATTTTAGTGAACATACACACATACATACACTCAGCTTTATATAGTAGATTGGCATGACCAGTAGTGGCCGCAGTATGAAATTAGAACACAAGCACAAAACCAGTATGGCTCTAACAATGACTTCTACATGACTGCTTTCTACAAACAGCATCACCGGTCAACCGCTTGTGTTTTATAAAGCGAGTACTAGTGAACCCTTCTATTACGGAAGCACTTACTAGCATGCTGTAGGCGCTGGGAGCTGTGACTGTAGCGCTGGTAGTGCTGGCTGTGCTCACCGCTCCCTGGTCTTCTCCAGGCCTATGCTGCACAGTCCTGACTGCATACCAGTCTCACAGCAGTAACGTCTAGAGATTTTGATAGCAGCATTCCTTACTGACTCTGATTGGCTTTTACCAGGGGCTGTTCTAGGGGGTGCAGAGGTAGCAGTCGCTACCGGGCCCAGGAACCTGAGGGGGCCCAAAGACTCTTGTGCTGCATAAAAAGACACCAGTATTATAGAACGTGCATGCTGGTCAAGTTACACCTCTGGCTGGAGGGAAGGGGTTAGGTCAAGAATTTGGCATTGGGGGTGCTGTTTAAATTTTTGCCTCAGGCAGCACGAAGGCTATGTGCTTCCCTGCCCCTGGCGAGTAAGCACTGAGAGAAGGGGGGGCCAAGCTTAACTCTTGCACCAGGGCCCATGAGCCTTTAGCTACGGCCCTGGCTGCTACAGATTCTGGAATTTCCTTTCTTTCTCTTTTTCCAGGAGTAATCCAGTGTAAAGATTCTCTCATGGTAGATCATGCAGAGATCATTAGTCTCAGTACTGAGGAGTGAGGCAAAACACAACTTCTCACTTCCTCTGTAAACTCTAGACTCTCTTTGACTAGCCAGAGCTAGGGGTGGAGCAAACAGCCCACACCTCAGCTTCCCTAGGGGCTGTGCCGAGTTGGTTGACTCAATCACGCCCATACATTACCATACTGGGGATACAATGCATAAAATGACATAACATGCAAGTAAATGAACAAAATAATTTGCGAGTACCCCCTGCTCTTGCGTAGTGCACATATAGAAACACGAGGTCTCATTACCAGCATGGTGCCATGTAGTACAGATCATGTATCAGTTCTCTACATATACAGCTGTCAGCGTGATTGGAGCACATCACCTCCAAGGTGTTGTATTAACCTTTTTTTCCCTTTCATCGATGTACCCGATATGTCATCACAACTGACAAAGCTTCATTGCTCCCAATAAACCCTTCACAGTTTTGTAATCCTCATCCATTTATCCTCTAAATCCATTGAGATCTTTCCCAGGATTCTTCAAAGAAAATAAAGGATTAGAGGCCTCTATGGGCTCCTGATGAGGCTGATCAAGCTTTCGGCTCTTTTGCCGCTCATCTTCGAGCCCATTCTAGCGTGGATTAGTATGAAGCATACAATGAAAAGGATTGCTAGGCTATTTCATCAGGTAGTCAGGTGTTGTGTATAGCAGACAGGAGTCGAGGTTAACCCCTTATGGTGAGGGTAGCTCTGTCTTGCCTTGCATGCATGTGTTAGGTTCTTTAAGGCAAGCATTAAATATAAGGATTTGGATACTCATCAGCTCACATTTCACAACATAATAATTTAAAATAGGAGGCAATTATGCAAATATCTTTAGAGCAAATTTGTTTCCACCAGGGAAGATATCTCCAGCCAGTGTGCCCTATCATGTCAGTTTCACATGAAAATGTTCGGGCTCACTCGTCTGACCCAAACTCACTGCGTCATAGTGATTTATGATACTGTGATCTGCCTGACCACAGGTCTACTGTCCATACTCAAATAATGCTATGTGTACAGGGCAGTAGACCCGCGGGCAGAAACTCATATCATTATAAATCACTATAAGGCAGTGCGCTTTGGTCTGATGAGCAGGGACCGGTCCAGGAACTGCAGCCATCACATGGAGTGTATTACCCAGACTGAACACACTTGTGTGAAACTGGCCATAGGGTCAGGAATCACCTACAGCAAAACATTGTGCACCGTGACAAGTCCTGCCAGACTATTATAAGCCAATGGGGTCCATCACACACGTTGGTGTTCACTATTTTTGATGGAAGCCATGACACAAATGGATTCAAAACCTTTTATTCACTACACCATGCACTGTGATATCTATCTATCTATCTATCTATCGATCTATCGATCTATCTCTCTCATGTATATCTATTTCATACCTGTTATTACCAACAATGAGTGTGGAGCCACTGTGCCAGCCAACCGGTTTGTATTAGGGCTAGTCCTGGCAGTCGTCTGGTTTTCACCCTTTAACCTCTGTACAGGGATCTGGCCTTTGCTGCAGGGAAGCAGCCAGGCCACTATCTCTTGGAATAGTCCTGGAGTGGTTAGTTGCTGACCCTCAGTGGTCAAAGACACCGGTGCATGACACAGAGAGATCAGGCTATACACATAGTCAGGAAACAGAGGTAAGGGCTGGCAGAGATTGTGCAAATCTGTGGAACAGTCCAAAGGTCAGAGCCGGCGGCACAGGATCTGTACAGTGAACAGGCACAGGTCAGGTACACAGGCAGACAAATAGATTAAATCTCTTTTACAAGCTCTAGGAAGCTAGAGAGACCTGGCAGATATATTGATACCTAATGAACTGATAAGCTCATTAGTCAATCAGCTGAGCACAGAGTTATAAAGGGAAATTAACCCTTGCATTAATACTGGGAGAAATTTCTCCAATACACACACAGGATAAGGTGTTGCAGCCAGGCAGCATGGGACACAGGAGTTGGCCAGAAAGATCTATCTATCTATCTATCATCATCTAGAACTATCTATCTATCTATCTAAAATAGAAAAATTCCACAGCACATCCAAGGCTTAAAAAAAGTAGAAACGGCTTTATTCACCAGACACGTGACGTTTCGATCCGCTTACTGGGATCTTTCTCAAGCAGTGACTGCTTGAGAAAGATCCAAGTAAGCAGATCGAAACATCGCGTGTCTGGTGAATAAAGCCGTTTTCTACTTTTTTACACCTTGGATGTGCTGTGGAATTTTTCTATTTTGTATTCATTGGAGGTGGATCGCCCCCACAGCCGCAGGCACTCCGACCGTACTTTACAGACAGCTGTGCTGCCCACACTTTTCTACCTTCCTATCTATCTATCTATCTATCTATCTATCTATCTATCTATCTATCTATCCATCTATCATCATTATCTAGATCTAGCTATCATCTATCTATCAATATGTCATCATCATGACCTATCATATCTATCTATCTATCTATCTATCTATCTATCTATTTATCTATTTTCTATCTATGTATATATCATCATTATCTAGATCTATCTATCATTATCTAGATCTAGCTATCATCTGGTGCTATACTGCTCTACTGTATACTGTGAGGTGTTGTATACTGCAGTGCTCCAGACTAAAAAAAATACCTAGTAGCCATTGTCTCCTGAACTGAAAAATTTAGGAGCCGAATCAAATTTTTAGTCGCCAAATCGAAACCGAATCAAAATTTTGGCATCGTGACAACGCTACGCCGATCAGATCGGCGTAGGGTTGTTTTGATACCAAAATTTTGATTCGCTTTCGTCACCATAAAAAAGTATTGCAATACTCAATACCGCGCAAAAAAAAAAAAAAAAAGCTGCGTGCATTTCGCATTTTATGAAACATTCGGCCCATAATAGAACAGCCCTATCCTATTTTTTGGGGTGACAAGGTGACTAAAAAATGGCAAATGCTCACCGCATAGGAGATATTTTTTAATAATTTAATAGTTTGGACAGCGCTATGTAATATGTTTATTTATTTATTGTTTATATATTTTATATGTAAAATTGGGAAAGGGGGGATTTAAACTTAATATTTTAGGCTACTTTCACACTAGCGTTTTTCTTTTCCGGCATAGTGTTCTGTCCTAGAGGCTCTATACCAGAAAAGAACTGATCAGGCATATCCCCATGCATTCTGAATGGAGAGCAATCCGTTCAGGATGCATCAGGATGTCTTCAGATCAGTCATTTTTACTGATCAGGCAAAAGATAAAACCGCAGCATGCTACGGTTTTATCTCCGGCGAAAAAAACTGAAGACTTGCCTGAATGCCGGATCCAGCATTTTTCCCATAGGAATGTATTAGTGCCGGATCTGGCATTCAAAATACTGGAATGCACCCGCACTAAATCCGGACCCATTCACTTCTATTGGGCTGTGCACATGAGCGGTGATTTTGACACATCACTTGTGCGTTGCGTGAAAATCGCGGCATGCTCTATGTTGTGCGTTTTTCACGCAACGCAATAGAAGTTAATGGGGCTGCGTGAAAATTGCAAGCATCCGCAAGCAGATGTGGTGCTATTTTCACGCATGGTTCCTAGGATGAAAGTCTATTCACTGTATTATTTTCCCTTATAACATGGTTATAAGGGAAAATAATAGCATTCTTTAATACGGAATGCATAGTAGAAGGTCAATATATAAACATTGGTGGCGCAGTGCGCCCCCCCCAACACCCCAGTATGATAAACATTGGTGGCGCAGTGTGCCCCCCCAATATAATAAACATTGGTGGCGCAGTGCCCCCCCCATATAATAAACATTGGTGGCGCAGTGCCCCCCCAATATAATAAACATTGGTGGTGCAGTGGGTAGTGCCAATGAGGGTTAAAAAATAAGAAAATAATTAACTCACCTCCTCCAATTGATCGTCTCCTGTTCTTTCTTCAGGACCTGTCAAAGGACCTGTGGTGACATCACTGTACTCATCACATGATACATCACATGATCCATCGCCATGGTAATGGACCATGTGATGAGCTCAGTGACGTCACCACAGGTCCTGAAGAAAGAACAGGAGACCGGCAGCTACGCGATCAACTGGAGGAGGTGAGTTAATTTTTTTTATTTTTTAACCCTCATTGGCACTTCCCACTGAGCCACCAATGTTTCTTATCAAATAGCCGGCACCCGACCTTTGTGACAGGGAGCTGCGATCAGCGGCAGTTAACCCCTCAGGTACCGCACCTGAAGGGTTAACTCAACTGCAGCTGATCGCAGCTCCCTGTCACAAAGGTCGGGTGCCGGCTATTTGATTCCGGCACCCGCCTCCTGTATTTGTATTACAGGTCAGTTTTCTTTATTGGTGGCGCAGTGGCCACAGCCCCTCCCCTCCTCCTCCTGTCTCTCTACTTATTGGCGGAGGCGGCGGAAGCAGCACAGGGGGAGGGAGAAACTCCTTCTCCACTGCGCAGCTGAGAAGAACATCGGCGGCGGGGCAGAGAACTATCAGCTCCTGTGCCCCGGCGCTATATTCAACGGCAGAGCTGTGGCGGCGGGTCTAGTCGCAAATGGCGACAAGACTAAAAAGTCTTGTCGCCATTTGTAAATTCTAAGTCGCATTGGCGACTATTTTGGTCGCCATCTGGAGCCCTGTACTGTGGGCTGCTGTATACTGTGGGCTGCTATACTGCTCTACTATAGACTGTGGGGTACTGTATAATGTGGGGTGCTATACGGCATACTGTGTGGTGCTGTATACTATAGGGTGCTATACTGCATACTGTGGGTTGCTGTATACTATAAGGTGCTATGCTGCATACTGTGGGGTGATGGGGTATACTGTAACACTAGGGTGAGTCGAGCCCTGGTCTCCTTCCTGCAGAGCGGTGCCCACTTCCAGCCTGAGCCCAGAGCACTGATCCTGAGCCGCTGGAGTCTTCAGAACTGGAAGTATTTACAGTCATTCACTGTACTCTACCAGATGTGTGGATTTTTTGTCTGTGTGTTGTGGTGGAGGCGTGATTGCCTGCTAAGGTGTGGGAAGGCGGGATCCAGGGGGCCCAAGTAAATTTTTGTCCAGAGTCCAATCAATATTAAAGACGGCCCTGTCTATCTATCAATGTATCTATCTATCATCTAGATCTAGCAATCTGTCATCATCATGACCTATCATATCTATCTATCTATTTATCTATTTTCTATCTATCTATGTATATATCATCATTATCTAGATCTAGCTATCTATCTATCTATCTATCTATCATCGTCATGACCTCTCATATCTATCTATCTATCTATCTATCTATCTATCTATGTATATATCATTATTATCTAGATCTAGCTATCTATAATCTATCTATCTATCTATCTATCTATCTATCTATCTATCTATCTATCTATCTATCACACACTTGAAATGCCAGGTGCTCAATCCTCAGTATAGATCCTGGAAAAGGAATCCCCAAACAATAGCAAGGGTAAGTGACAAGGCAGCACTCTGGACTTTGAAGAAAAAAGTGGATCCTTTTATTACACCAATGCAACGTTTCAGCTCATCTCAATGGAGCCTTTGTCAAGCAGTGATTACCAGTGCTCTATGTGAATTTAAATAGTTGAACAGCAAAGTGTACATGATTATGAGTTCAACCAAATAATAAACATGATTAAATAAAAATTACATTGTGAATTCCATATAAACATATCAAATAAATATTTCAAAATTCCATAGTCCATCAATGATTGGTGATAAGTAATTCAGTGTGCCTGATAAATGTGTAAAATATAAAAATTGTATAATTGTCCCAAACAGATTGTATTAAATACACATGTGAAAACATATTTGATCAAAAAGATTTAAAATAGGCTAATGATAACCGTGGGGCGCTCACCCTTCAATCAGGATTCTATGTGGCTCAAAGTTGGCGTACTAGGGTTACCAGTGCGCCTGTGTGAATGCAAAATACGTGAGAGCTACCCGAGAAAATTAGTGAGTGCAGGCATTAATAAGGTCAGTTTTTTGTCCAGGGATACTCTTTTGAAAGGTGATAAACCTTAAAACCTACCCTTGCTATCTATCTATCTATCTATCTATCTATCTATCATATGAAAATATAGGGGGCCATTTATCAAACATGTGTAAAGTAGAACTGGCTTAGTTGCCCATATCAACCAATCAGATTCCACCTTTCATTTTCCAAAGGAGCTGTCAAAAATGAAAGGAGGAATCTGATTTGTTGCTATGGGCAACTAATCCAGTTCTACTTTACACCAATTTGATATATGACCCCAATGGTCTAACAATCAAGACTCTATTGAATAATTGAACCTAATGGCTGGGGTTTCCCATTTTCACTCTAAATAACCTCCATTATGTGACCCCTGCTGAGCCTTCTTTGTTACATGAAATCTTCTCTGTAGGATAATGTATAAACGCCTCGGCGGCGGCGGCGGGAGGAGGAGGAGGAGTTACCCATTTGTTCTGTTTCTGCCATAGATATTCTAATGTAATAAGGCACACATGAAATGGGATTGAGCGGGCAGTAACCGAGTGTTTACCGCTGTAACTCGCTCTGTAGAGCTGTTTATCTGTTTTGCATTTTTATAGTATCCAATTTCTCATTCGAGAGCAGTAATTTGCAATCTCTGACCTTTCAGTTTTGTAGAAGCAGGAGTATAAAACCCAGAAAGCGACACTAAGGAAGTGAACAAGCCCAACGCAGACTAAGCTGTTTAGGAGGCAGAGCGAAATATGCAGCTAGAAAGGGATTGATTTTTCTAGCTGTCACTTTCTCGACATGCTAATTTCAGAGTGAGATGAAGAGAGCGCGTGGAGCTCATTTGCAAGCAATGAGTGATGCTCAAATGGCTGGATAGATTTAAATTTTTCAGGCCGTCTCTGCTTCTGGCTTCTAAAGGAGGCTCGTTATGATGCCAAGCTCACACTCGCACCGCCGGTTACCACGGATTCTTATGTTTAAGGCATAACTCCGCACTGGGGGATATGTCATTGTGATCTGCAAGCTGGAAGCGCTCAAGAATATTACGTTTCTAGTATGGTGATTGGCATGATGGGACTGGTAGTTCTACAATGGTTACATTAAACTACATAGTTATAAACTTTTATATCGTGGAGTTGCATGGAGAGCCGGTATTAGGGACCTATTACACGGGCCGATAGAGAGGGCAGTGATCGTGAATGGAGACGTTCATTCCTGATAATTGGCCATTCAATGGCTGGATTTACATGCAGCTATCATCTGCCCTGTATGGGGATAAATGAGCGTTACTACTAGTGTCAAAGGTTAGGAAGAGTTTGATTTGAAACGAATCAGATCTTTTTTTCGCTTCACGGTAATAATCAGGTTTTCCTAAAACAGCAGCTGCACGTGTTACAAAGTGAAACTAAGTGCGGAGGAGACAAGCCCTAGAAACCAAGATCACCCACAATGCTGTGCAGCCAGCCAATCCACAGATAGCCATCCCCTGTGATCCCACGCGATCTCCGCCACTGTCCTGTGAGCTAAGCATAGGGAGAGACGTGGCACGTAGCATGCACTAGGGACAGTGTTACTGAAAATTAATAGAAGAATATTAGAAAAAATACTGGAGAAGGGAGAGTGCAGGGAGACTGCAAAGAGACTGCAGGGACAGTGTCGGTAGACTTATGCTGCATCAGTTTTATTTATTTATTCCTACATTTACTTAATCCTACATCAGCCATAAACTAAAATATGTAATTAAGTTTATTATTCTACTACCAGCATACCAACCAATACCAACCAGTCTGCACCCCTTAGGGGATCCAGGTCTTAATGATGACCATCCTCATCTTTTGCTGGCTTTACTTCTTCCAAATCATCCTTTAAAGTCTCCATGTCCTAGAAAAGTCAGCAAGATGCAGAGAGAGTAGAAGCTGGATGTTCCTAATGACATAGTCTCATTGCTATTAGATGATGTGGAAAAGCAGGAAAAGCAAATGGCAGAAGAAGGGCTCTCACCTCCAGGGCAGGAGAGCGCTGTGGTCAAGTAGGTATGCCAGAGCTGATTAATATATAGTGTTTACTGTCAATCTGCAGAAGATTGCAGGCCAGAACAGCAAAAATATGCATATTGTCCCCCACCTGACCGGCCAAACCCCATACCAGCAACAGCCCCTGTTTAAAGTTGCCGCGTCCATTAACATTGAAGAAGGACTATACAGTCCGGTCTTCATTATTACATAAAAGGAAGCTCCGTGTGGCCATACCCTACGGCAGAGTGGCCTGTGTAAACCTGATTTACAGCGATTCATAACAAATTCATTTGTAACAAATCAAATTTCTTGGCAAACTTTGGCGATATTGCCAAATCAAATTTTTCAAAAGTTGCTGATTTCTAGTTACTTCGATTGTTCATCACCATACAGTTCCATAGTTTCTTGACAGCATATCCCTGTTATAGAGAGATGGACTGCGATATTTCACGAATATTTGGGCGAAAATTCATCATATTATTTTCTTGATTGCGAAAATACAGGCGTGGGTCACTGTTGCTACATTTTTCAAGCTGCTAGAAGTTTCCTGAGACTGGTTGGCATGGCAGAACATTACAATAGCTTTATATGCAGATAGAGTGATCCAATATATTCGCGATTGCGCAAATCGGCAATTAATGATGCGCAATACGAGCAACTTCACATTTTAGCAGGTCGGACTACATATTACCAATTGGTGCAAGTATTGTCACACTACCTAACACCCTGCACTGGAACCTACACTAAATCACTATCTAACCTACACAGGTTTAACACTGACAAATGTAAAGTTATGCACATGGGAAGGAATAATGCAAGTCACCCGTACATACTAAATGGTAAAACACTCGGTAACACTGACATGGAAAAGGATCTAGGAATTTTTATAAACAGCAAACTAAGCTGCAATAACCAGTGTCAGGCAGCTGCTGCCAAGGCCAATAAGGGGCAAAGATGCCCGTGATAAAAACATAGTCCTACCACTTTACAAATCATTAGTCAGACCACACATGGAGTACTGTGTACAGTTCTGGGCTCCTGTAAACAAGGCAGACATAGCAAAGTTGGAGAGGGTCCAGAGGAGGGCAACTAAAGTAATAACTGGAATGGGGCAACTACAGTACCCTGAAAGATTATCAACATTAGGGTTATTCACTTTAGAAAAAAGACAACTGAGGGGAGATCTAATTACTATGTATAAATATATCAGGGGTCAGTACAGAGATCTATCCCATCATCTGTTTATCCCCAGGACTGTGATGAGGCGCCATCCTCTGCGTCTGGAGGAAAGAAGGTTTGTACACAAACATAGAAGAGGATTCTTTACGGTTAGAGCAGTGAGACTATGGAACTCTCTGCCTGAGGAGGTGGTGATGGTGAGTACAATAAAGGAATTCAAGAGGGGCCTGGATGTATTTCTGGAGTGTAATAATATTACAGGCTATAGCTACTAGAGAGGGATCGTTGATCCAGGGAGTTATTCTGATTGCCTGATTGGAGTCGGGAGGGAATTTTTTATTCCCCTAAAGTGAGGAAAATTGGCTTCTACCTCACATTTTTTTTTTTGCCTTCCTCTGGATCAACTTGCAGGATGACAGGCCGAACTGGATGGACAAATGTCTTTTTTTGGCCTTATGTACTATGTTACACTGACTATCTGTATTATATATATGAACTAACTAACTAACTAACTAACTAACTAACTAACTAATGTAATTACACAGCAAAGCACAGAGCACAGCAATTACACTGCTGTCTCTCTCTCTCTCTCTCTCTCTCAGAACTCCATAAAACTGCAGAAAATGGCTGCTGGGGAGGTTCTTATATAGTAAGGGGTAGGCAACTTTCCTATTGGTTGCTAGGGATGTTGCTAAGCTCAGACAAATATATTGCAGCCTTCTCATTGGCCCACAAGCAAGAAGGGAGGTTACTGATGGAAAAAAAAAATCTAGAATATTCGAGAATACGAATATATAGCACTATATTCTAAATCTTCGCAAATTCTAGAAGTGGCAATATTCACAATTAAAATTAGCGCCCAACACTAATGAGCGAATCGACTTCAGATGAAACATCCGAAGTCGATTTGCATAAAACTTTGTTACAATACTGTACGATGAGCCAAAGTTATTGCTTCGCAAAGTCTTGCGAGACCTCACGTAATAACTTCATAAATTAACTGTAAATTGTACTGTAAAGAACCATTTCCTGAACTCGGGTTCGGTTCCAAGGTACCACTTGAAACTGAATCCGAGTTCGGGAAATGTTTTTTTTACAGTACAAATTAATTTATGAAGTTATTACGACTTCGCAAAGCAATAACTTCGGTTCATCGGAGGCCAATACATTCTAAGGGTACATTCACACTTGCCTTAAAGTTTTCTGGTATTGAGTTCTGTCCTAGGGGCTCAATACGAGAAAAAAACTGATCAGTCACCGTATGGTTTTTGGACAGAGAAAATTCTGGAACACTTGCCGGAATGCCGGATTCGGCATTATTTTCCATTGAAATGCATTAATGCCGGATCCGGCCCCAAGTATTCCGGTAAAACTGATCCAGTTTTTCGGTCTGCGCATGCAGAGACCTTTAAAAATGTGAAAAAGATAAATACCAGATCCGTTTTTCCGGATGACAACCGGAGAGACGGATTCAGTATTGCAATGCATTTGTGAGATGGATCCGCATCCGGATCCGTCTACAAATGTTTACGTTTGCATACAGATTGCCGGAATCCAACAACGCAAGTGTGAAAGTTCCATACATTATTGGAACAACGTTTTATGCAAATCGACTTCGATTCGCTCATCCCTAACTGCCAACAAACTGCAATTTTTTATGCCATATAGAAGATGAGATCACCCGACACACAAGCATTATCTCATTTGTTGGGTGTTTGGAGGCATTTTTACTTGTGCCACCTATCAGGAATGAGTGGTTATTGGCCTGATCCTTAGACTGTATTAATGAACCCCTACATTTGAAGATCATCTGTGCAATACCTTTTGTTGGTGCCCCCTCCCATACATTGTACAAAAATAAAATAAAACATGAAACAGAGCTCTATTGAAAGCACTACTTTGCCTAAATAACAGCGCCAAACATAATTACCTAAATTAATCATTTAAATGTAATTTAATTTAAATATAATGTAATTTAAACATAGTTTTAATGGTTTCTCCAGTCAAAGAAAATCTGCTTAACCACTTCAGCCCCGCTAGCTAAAACCCCCTTCATGACCAGAGCACTTTTTACACTTCGGCACTACACTACTTTCACCGTTTATCGCTCGGTCATGCAACTTACCACCTGAAATGAATTTTACCTCCTTTTCTTCTCACTAATAGAGCTTTCATTTGGTGGTATTTCATTGCTGCTGACATTTTTACTTTTTTTGTTATTAATCGAAATGTAACGAGTTCCTAGAATTTTTTATTTTTTGTTGCAAGTTAGTGGAATATGAGACTTTGTAAGGAAAAAAGAAAAAAAAAGAAAAATCATCATTTTCCGCTAACTTGTGACAAAAAATAAAAAATTCGAGGAACTCGCCATTCCCCTCACGGAATACCTTGGGGTGTCTTCTTTCCAAAATGGGGTCACTTGTGGCGTAGTTATACTGCCCTGGCAATTTAGGGGCCGAAATGTGTGAGAAGTACCTTGCAATCAAAATCTGTAAAAAATGGCCTGTGAAATCCGAAAGGTGCTCTTTGGAATGTGTGCCCCTTTGCCCACCTTGGCTGCAAAAAAGTGTCACACATCTGGTATCGCCATACTCAGGAGAAGTTGGGGAATGTGTTTTGGGGTGTCATTTTACATATACCCATGCTGGGTGAGAGAAATATCTTGGCAAAAGACAACTTTTCCCATTTTTTTTATACAAAGTTGGCATTTGACCCAGATATTTATCTCACCCAGCATGGGTATATGTAAAATGACACCCCAAAACACATTGCCCAACTTCTCCTGAGCACGGCGATACCAGATGTGTGACACTTTTTTGCAGCCTAGATGCGCAAAGGTGCCCAAATTCCTTTTAGGAGGGCATTTTTAGACATTTGGATCCCAGACTTCTTCTCACACTTTCGGGCCCCTAAAAAGCCAGGGCAGTATAAATACCCCACATGTGACCCCACTTTGGAAAGAAGACACCCCAAGGTATTCAATGAGGGGCATGGCGAGTTCATAGAAATTTTTTTTTTTTTGCATAAGTTAGCGGAAATTGATTTTTTTTGTTTTTTTCTCACAAAGTCTCACTTTCCGCTAACTTAGGACAAAAATTTCAATCTTTCATTGACTCAATATGCCCCTCATTGAATACCTTGGGGTGTCTTCTTTCCGAAATGGGGTCACATGTGGGGTATTTATACTGCCCTGGCTTTTTAGGGGCCCTAAAGCGTGAGAAGAAGTCTGGAATATAAATGTCTAAAAATGTTTATTTATTTGGATTCCGTGAGGGGTATGGTGAGTTCATGTGAGATTTTATTTTTTGACACAAGTTAGTGGAATATGAGACTTTGTTTTTTCTTACAAACAAAAAAATATATATATTTCCGCTAACTTGGGCCAAAAAAATGTCTGAATGGAGCCTTACGGGGGGGGGGGGGGGATTAATGACAGGGGGGTGATCAATGACAGGGGGGTGATCACCCATATAGACTCCCTGATCACCCCCCTGTCATTGATCACCCCCCTGGTAAGGCTCCATTCAGACGTCCATATGATTTTTACGGATCCACTGATACATGGATCGGATCCTGTCATGGTCTTACCTTCTGCTGTTCTCCTTCGTTTGACATGTGCTGGCGGCCATCTTGGTTTCTGGGTTTCTTGTAGCCTCCCACCCTGCGGCTTCTCCTTCCCACTGGGAGGAGCTGGATGCCTAGCTCATATATATAGGAGGTCTGTGGCTTCAGTTCCTTGCTTGGTCCTCCTGTGTGCACATGCTTCTAAGACTGCTGCTGCTTCTGGTTCCTGATCCTGGCCTCGTCTGACTACCCCGCTGGTTCCTGATCCTGGCTTCGTCTGACTACCCCTCTGGTTCCTGACCTCTGGCTTCGTAAGACCCTGCTCCGGTTTAGCCATCCGTTTGGACTTTTGCTTACAGCTTGATTTGCAATAAAGCCTTCTTATTTCCACGTATCTCTTGTTGTACGTCTGGTTCATGGTTCCTTGACATTAGGACCAAGCCATGAATTCTGACGGTACAGGGCCATCCTCGCTACCTACGCTGGTTGCCAGACTTGATCAGCAGGATCACCTGTTGGGTCGGTTCGCTGTGGCGTTGCAAACCCTGCTTGAACGCACGGCTCATTTCGCTTCCGTTGCCGATGGGTCGGTTGTCGCTCCTGGGCCCGCTCCTACTGCCGCTCCGGTTGTTGCGCCAGAGTCTACCCCGACACCTGTTGCTGCGCCTGCGGTGTCTCGGGGTATGACCGGTTCTGCCCCCCTTCCACAGCGCTTTGGGGGAGAGCCAACTCAGTGCCGAGGTTTTCTTAACCAGGTGGGCAATTATTTCGAGTTGCTGCCACATGCCTTTCCTACTGAGAGATCAAAGGTGGGCTTCTTGATCTCGCTGCTCTCGGACAAGGCCTTGGCCTGGGCCAGCCCTTTATGGGAGAACAACAATCCGGTGGTTGCCGAGTTTTCCGGTTTTGTTGCTTCTCTTCGGAAGGTATTCGATGTGCCGGCTCGTGCTGCCTCTGCTGCGAAGCTCCTTATGTCCATCAGACAGGGTTCACGATCCGTAGCTGAATACGCCATTGAGTTTCGTACCCTGGCAGCAGAGGTGGGCTGGAATAATGAGGCTCTGGTCGCTGCTTTCTCTCATGGTCTCTCGGATGCCTTGAAGGATGAGGTTGCAGCTAAGGACCTACCAGTGGAGCTCGAGTCTCTTATTTCTTTCCTGATTTTGATTGACACCAGACTCAGGGAGAGACCTTCCTTTAAGGAGAGCCTGCGGAGGTCTTCTAACAGATTGGCGCCTACGTTTGCTGTCCCACCCGTGCCTCCCTCTCCTCCCACGCCTCCTGGGGATGACTTGTCTGGGGGTGAACCCATGCAGCTGGGGTTTGCTCGCCTGTCCGAGGGGGAGAGGGTACTCCGGAGACGCGAGGGCCGATGCATGTACTGTGGTCTCGGTGGGCATTTTCGGTTGGCATGTCCGAACCGTCCGGGAAACGCTCGCACCTGAGATCCTGTCGGGGGCAGATCTTGGGTGGAGTCTCCTCGTCCCCGGTTTCCCGTGTTGACAAACCACTGATCACTGTTGTCCTCTCCTGGGTCGGGGGCTCGGTGACGACCCAGGCGTTGGTGGACTCTGGTGCTGGTGGTTTGTTCATTGATAGTGTGTTCGCTGCCGCCAATTCCATTCCTCTGCAGCCTCGAGGTTCCCCACTGGCTCTTGAGGCGATAGACGGCAGACCCCTTCTGCCGCCACACGTGACTCATGAGACCCTTCCAGTGGGGATAGCCATTGGTGCCGTTCACAGAGAGTCGGTCTGTCTCCAGGTTATTTCGTCTCCACACTACTCGGTGGTCTTGGGGTACCCCTGGCTCCAGAAGCATAATCCGACTTTCGATTGGAGATCGGCCGAGATCCTCTCGTGGTCACCGCAGTGTGGGGCTAGTTGCATCCATGGGCCTGTCAAGTTGCTGTGTACTTCCTCGGACTCTCTGTTGCCTCCTGAATACGAAGAGTACCGGGATGTATTCGATAAGGTGCGCGCGGTTGCCCTACCTCCGCACCGCCCATACGATTGTGCCATAGAGTTACAATCTGGTGCCGTTCCTCCTCATGGCAAGGTCTATCCACTGTCGGTAGCGGAGAATGAGGCCATGGAGGAGTACGTGAGGGAGGCGCTTTCACGCGGACACATCCGCAAATCCTCGTCCCCGGCAGGGGCTGGATTTTTCTTGGTGAAAAAGAAGGGCGGTGAGTTGAGGCCTTGCATCGATTACAGGGGTCTCAATCGCATCACGATCAAGAACGCTTACCCGATACCCTTGATTTCCGAGCTGTTCGATCGCGTCAAAGGGGCCACGGTCTTTACCAAACTCGACCTGAGGGCGGCATATAACCTGGTAAGGATCAAGGCGGGCGATGAGTGGAAGACCGCGTTTAACACCAGGACCGGTCATTATGAATCCTTGGTTATGCCCTTTGGGTTGTGCAATGCGCCCGCAGTCTTCCAGGAATTCATCAACGATGTTTTCCGTGACCTGTTGCAGCAGTGTGTGGTGGTCTATTTGGATGACATCTTGGTATATTCTGAATCCATGGAGGCCCACATTATACAGACGTGGACAAAATTGTTGGTACCCTTTGGTCAATGAAAGAAAAAGTCACAATGGTCACAGAAATAACTTTAATCTGACAAAAGTAATAATAAATTAAAATTCTATAAATGTTAACCAATGAAAGTCAGACATTGTTTTTCAACCATGCTTCAACAGAATTATGTAAAAAAATAAACTCATGAAACAGGCATGGACAAAAATGATGGTACCCCTAGAAAACACAGAACATAATGTGACCAAAGGGACATGTTAATTCAAGGTGTGTCCACTAATTAGCATCACAGGTGTCTACAACCTTGTAATCAGCCATTGGGCCTATATATATGGCTCCAGGTAATCACTGTGTTGTTTGGTGATATGGTGTGTACCACACTCGACATGGACCAGAGGAAGCAAAGGAAAGAGCTGTCTCAAGAGATCAGAAAGAAAATTATAGACAAGCATGTTAAAGGTAAAGGCTATAAGACCATCTCCAAGCAACTAGATGTTCCTGTGAGTACAGTTGCACATATTATTCATAAGTTTAAGATCCATGGGACTGTAGCCAACCTCCCTGGACGTGGCCGCAGGAGGAAAATTGATGACAAATCTAAGAGACGGATAATCCGAATGGTAACAAAAGAGCCTAGAAAGACTTCTAAAGAGATTCAAGGTGAACTTCATGCTCAAGGAACATCAGTGTCAGATCGCACCATCCGTCGTTGTTTGAGCCAAAGTGGACTACATGGGAGACGACCAAGGAGGACACTATTGTTGAAAACGAATCATAAAAAAGCAAGACTGGAATATGCCAAACTACATGTTGACAAGCCACAAAGCTTCTGGGAGAATGTCCTGTGGACAGATGAGACAAAAATCGAAGTTTTTGCCAAGGCACATCAGCTGTATGTTCACAGACGAAAAAATGAAGCATATCAAGAAAAGAACACTGTCCCTACTGTGAAACATGGAGGAGGCTCTGTTATGTTCTGGGGCTGCTTTGCTGCGTCTGGCACAGGGTGTCTTGAATCTGTGCAGGGTACAATGAAATCTCAAGACTATCAAGGAATTCTAGAGAGAAATGTACTAGCCAGTGTCAGAAAGCTTGGTCTCAGTCGCAGGTCATGGGTCTTGCAACAGGACAATGACCCAAAACACACCGCTAAAAACACCCAAGAATGGCTAAGAGGAAAAAATTGGACTATTCTAAAGTGGCCTTCTATGAGCCCTGAGCCCCTGACCTCAATCCTATTGAGCATCTTTGGAAGGAGCTGAAACATGCAGTCTGGAAAAGGCACCCTTCAAACCGGACACAACTGGAGCAGTTTGCTCATGAGGAGTGGGCCAAAATACCTGCTGAGAGGTGCAGATGTCTCATTGACAGTTACAGGAAGCGTTTGATTGCAGTGATTGCCTCAAAAGGTTGCGCAACAAAATATTAAGTTAGGGGTACCATCATTTTTGTCCATGCCTGTTTCATGAGTTTATTTTTTTACATAATTCTGTTGAAGCATGGTTGAAAAACAATGTCTGACTTTCATTGGTTAACATTTATAGAATTTTAATTTATTATTACTTTTGTCAGATTAAAGTTATTTCTGTGACCATTGTGACTTTTTCTTTCATTGACCAAAGGGTACCAACAATTTTGTCCACGTCTGTAGATGTCAGACGAGTGTTGCAACGGTTACGAGAGAACAGGCTGTTCGGTAAGCTTGAGAAATGCGAATTTCACCGATCCCAGGTAACCTTCTTAGGTTACATCATTTCCGCTGAGGGGTTCTCCATGGATCCTGAGAAGGTTTCGGCTGTCTTACAGTGGCCCCAGCCCAGTGGTCTTCGTGCCCTGCAGCGCTTTTTGGGCTTCGCCAATTATTATCGGAAGTTCATCAGGGACTTTTCTATGCTAGCCAAGCCTCTCACGGATCTGACCAGGAAGGGCAGTAATTTCCAGGTCTGGCCGCTCGAGGCCATCCGAGCTTTTGAGGCTCTAAAGTCCGCCTTTGTGTCGGCTCCGATTCTGTCGCATCCCAACCCTGGGTTGCCCTTTGTCCTCGAGGTGGACGCGTCTGAGACGGGAGTAGGCGCCCTTCTGTCTCAGCGTAGAACACCAGAGGGTCCTCTGCTTCCTTGTGGGTTTTACTCCCGGAAACTGTCTTCCGCGGAGTGCAACTATCAGATTGGTGACAGGGAGTTATTGGCCATCGTGCAGGCCCTTAAAGAATGGAGGCACTTGCTCGAGGGTTCGGTGGTTCCGGTTCTCATCCTGACGGACCACAAGAATCTGACCTACCTTTCTGAGGCCAAGAGATTGACACCACGTCAGGCCAGATGGGCTCTGTTCTTGTCACGTTTTAATTACGTGGTCTCCTACCTACCCGGTTCCAAGAACATCAGAGCGGATGCCTTATCACGGCAGTACTCCGAGCTGTCCAGGGAGGAGTCGATTCCGACTTCGGTCATACCTCCGAATCAGATCCTGGCCGCCATTCGCACCAGCCTGACCTCTCCCCTGGGTGAGCAGATTTTGGCGGCTCAATCTGGTGCTCCCTCTGGGAGACCCAACAGCAGATGTTTTGTGCCTGAGGAGTTGCGCACTCGGTTGTTGCGAACCTACCATAACTCCAAGGCCGCGGGGCATCCTGGAAAGAATCAGCTGTCCTGGGCTGTTTCACGTCTGTTCTGGTGGCCTTCTCTACGTTCCGACATCGCCGCATATGTAGCGGCATGCTCCGTTTGTGCCCAGAGTAAGTCCCCTCGGCACCTTCCGTTGGGCCTTTTGCAACCCATAGCCACCGGGGAGCGCCCATGGTCACACCTGGGGATGGATTTCATTGTGGACCTCCCTGCATCCCGAGGCCATACGGTCATTCTAATGATTGTGGATCGGTTTTCCAAAATGTGCCACTGTGTTCCTCTCAAGAAGTTACCCTCTGCACAAGAGTTGGCCACGATTTTCGCCAGGGAGGTCTTCCGGTTGCACGGTTTGCCCAAGGAGATTGTGTCGGATCGGGGGAGTCAGTTTGTGTCCAGGTTCTGGCGCGCCTTTTGCTCCCAGTTGGGGATTCATCTCTCTTTCTCCTCGGCCTACCACCCTCAGTCCAATGGGGCCGCAGAACGATCCAATCAGGCCTTGGAGCAATTCCTTCGTTGCTATGTCTCCGATCACCAAGACAATTGGGTTGACCTCCTGCCTTGGGCTGAGTTTGCCAGGAACACGGCGGTGAACTCTTCCTCTGGGACGTCTCCCTTCATGGCCAATTATGGGTTCCAGTATTCTCTCCCCAGGATACTCCGGCTGTGGAGGATCACCTTTCCGTCCTACGTGCTTCTTGGGTACAGATCCAGAGGTCCCTTGAGGTCTCTGCGCAGCGCCAGAGACTCCAGGCTGATCGCAGACGAGCGCCCGCTCCTTCCTACCAGGTCGGAGACCGTGTATGGTTGTCCACCTGCAACCTCAACCTTCGAGTGCCCACTCCCAAGCTGGCGCCTCGCTTTGTTGGTCCCTTCCGAGTGCTTCGCAGGGTAAACCCGGTAGCCTATGCCCTTGCGCTTCCTCCTGGCATGCAGATCTCCAACGTGTTTCATGTCTCCCTGTTGAAGCCATTGGTGTGTAATCGTTTCACTTCCTCGGTTCCTCGGTCCTCGTCCGGTCCAAGTGGGCAATCGTGAGGAGTATGAGGTGAGCAATATCCTGGACTCACGCCTGGTCCGCGGTCGGTTGCAGTTTTTGGTCCATTGGCGTGGTTATGGTCCAGAGGAGCGTTCCTGGGTTCCCTCCGCAGATGTCCATGCTCCTGCCTTGCTCCGAGCCTTCCACGCACGCTTCCCTCAGAAACCGTTCCTTACTCCGCGGAGGAGGGGCCCTTGAGGGGGAGGTACTGTCATGGTCTTACCTTCTGCTGTTCTCCTTCGTTTGACATGTGCTGGCGGCCATCTTGGTTTCTGGGTTTCTTGTAGCCTCCCACCCTGCGGCTTCTCCTTCCCACTGGGAGGAGCTGGATGCCTAGCTCATATATATAGGAGGTCTGTGGCTTCAGTTCCTTGCTTGGTCCTCCTGTGTGCACATGCTTCTAAGACTGCTGCTGCTTCTGGTTCCTGATCCTGGCGTCGTCTGACTACCCCGCTGGTTCCTGATCCTGGCTTCGTCTGACTACCCTTCTGGTTCCTGATCCTGGCTTCGTCTGACTACCCCTCTGGTTCCTGACCTCTGGCTTCGTAAGACCCTGCTCCGGTTTAGCCATCCGTTTGGACTTTTGCTTACAGCTTGATTTGCAATAAAGCCTTCTTATTTCCACGTATCTCTTGTTGTACGTCTGGTTCATGGTTCCTTGACAGATCCGCAAAACACATGCGGACGTCTGAATGGAGCCTTACAGGGGGGTGATCAATGACAGGGGGTGATCAGGGAGTGTATATGGGTGATCACCCGCCTGTCATTGATCACCCCCCTGTAAGGCTCCATTCAGATGTCCGTATGATTTTTACGGATCCATGGATACATGGATCGGATCCGCAAAACACATGCGGACGTCTGAATGGAGCCTTACAGGGGGGTGATCAATGACAGGGGGTGATCAGGGTGATCGCCCCCCTGTCATTGATCATCCCCTCTGTAAGGCTCCATTCAGACGTCCGTATGATTTTTACGGATCCATGGATACATGGATCGGATCCGCAAAACACATGCGGACGTCTGAATGGAGCCTTACAGGGGGGTGATCAATGACAGGGGGTGATCAGGGTGATCGCCCCCCTGTCATTGATCACCCCCCCTGTAAGGCTCCATTCAGACATCCGTATGATTTTTACGGATCCACGGATACATGGATCGGATCCGCAAAACACATGCGGACGTCTGAATGGAGACTTACAGGGGGGTGATCAATGACAGGGGGTGATCAGGGTGATCGCCCCCCTGTCATTGATCACCCCCCCTGTAAGGCTCCATTCAGACGTCCGTATGATTTTTACGGATCCATGGATACATGGATCGGATCCGCAAAACACATGCGGACGTCTGAATGGAGCCTTACAGGGGGGTGATCAATGACAGGGGGTGATCAGGGTGATCGCCCCCCTGTCATTGATCACCCCCCCTGTAAGGCTCCATTCAGACGTCCGTATGATTTTTACGGATCCATGGATACATGGATCAGATCCGCAAAACACATGCGGACGTCTGAATGGAGCCTTACAGGGGGGTGATCAATGACAGCGGGTGATCAGGGTGATCGCCCCCCTGTCATTGATCACCCCCCCTGTAAGGCTCCATTCAGACGTCCGTATGATTTTTACGGATCCATGGATACATGGATCGGATCCGCAAAACACATGCGGACGTCTGAATGGAGCCTTACAGGGGGGTGATCAATGACAGGGGGGTTATCAATGACAGGGGGTGATCAGGGAGTGTATATGGGTGATCACCCGCCTGTCATTGATCACCCCCCTGTAAGGCTCCATTCAGACGTCCGCATGTGTTTTGCGGATCCGATCCATGTATCCGTGGATCCGTAAAAATCATACGGACATCTGAACGGAGCCTGACAGGGGGGTGATCAATGACAGGGGGGTGATCAATGACAGGGGGGTGATCAGGGAGTTTATATGGGGTGATCATGGGTGATCAGGGGTTTATAAGGGGTTAATAAGTGACCGGGGGGGGGGGTGTAGTGTAGTGTAGTGTGGTGTTTGGTGCGACTGTACTGAGCTACCTGAGTCCTCTGGTGGTCGATCCTAACAAAAGGGACCACCAGAGGACCAGGTAGCAGGTATATTAGACGCTGTTATCAAAACAGCGTCTAATATACCTGTTAGGGGTTAAAAAAATCTGATCTCCAGCCTGCCAGCGAGCGACCGCCGCTGGCAGGCTGGAGATCCACTTGCTTACCTTCCGTTCCTGTGAGCGCGCGTGCCTGTGTGCGCGCGTTCACAGGAAATCCCGGCCCTCGCGAGATGACGCGTATATGCGTCGTCGTGCGCAGGGCTGCCGCCTCCGGACCGCACATCTGCGTTAGGCGGTCCGGAGGCGGTTAAAGAGGACCTTTCACCGATTATGACACTGTGTTATCCCCGGGCACCGCTCCGTTCTCCCGCTATGCCCTCCGGTATCTCCGGCCACTAAGTTATAGTAGGCAGAGATTTCAGTGACTAAGTTATGGTAGGCGGAGTCTGCCCTTGTTCTGCTCTAGCGCTGGCCAATCGCAGCGCAGAGCTCACAGCCTGGGAGGTTATTTTCTCCCAGGCTGTGAGCTCTGCAATGCGATTGGCCAGCGCTAGAGCAGAACAAGGGCAGACTCCGCCTACCATAACTTTGTGACCGGAGATACCGGAGGGCATAGCGGGAGAACGGAGCGGCGCCCAGGGATAATAGTAAGTGCAGTGAGATCCCAGGGCGCGGCTCTCCATGTCTGTATTCTTAGCTCACAGTGTCATAATCGGTGAAAGATCCTCTTTAAATGTTGTAAAAAGGCAATTTATTGAAATTGCCCCAATCTTCAGCTATTCCCTTCAATCCAAGATCTACTTCCTCTTTGTGCTTGACACAGGACAGAATTTCCAATGTCAGCACACCCCTGTGTCATATGTAATGGGGCTGGCTCATCTCAGTAGCTGAGCCAGCCTAATTCTCTTTACATCAGCCATCTTTTCAATCAAGTAAAATAAACTTAAATCAAATAGTTGTCAGTGTAAAAAAGATTGTTCAGGAGACTAGAAATAAGGAGAGAGCTGTCTGCAGCCTGCAATGTATGTGAACTCATGCTGGCTGCAGAAGACAAAAAGATGAGAATTCTTACGTTAGGTATATTGGTTTAAAATTATTGTCTTTACCTAGCAATAATAGCATAAAAACTTTGCAAATTATGGCACATGCCATATTTACGCCCAAATTAGTGACTTTTACAGGTTCTCGAAAAAAATTAAAGTGGCGAGAAAAGTGGCAGGGCTTAGAGGGAGATGGTGGGGTTTGACACAGCCTGCCGGATTAACTATAACTTACGCCAGAAAATGATGCAAATTAAATCTGCAGTCTGCGCCAGCCTCTAGCTCTGGCACATTGGCTGCCAGAGACACAACTAATTTATTACGAGGTATCTGCCTCCTAAAAAATTAGGCACATCGCATCCTATGGGAATGCTAGTCTTGATAAATGTCCTTCCATTACTTTTTTAATTTTGTGCTGAAAATCAAGCTTTTCTCATTCCTTATACTGTTACCTTAAATCTGTATACAGAAAGAACTACATTTTCTGCAAAAAACATTTATCTCCAGTCTCATTAAAGGATTGTCCAGGATTTAAAAAAAACCCGGTTACTTTCTTCCCCCAAAAAAGGACCACCCAGATCCATAGGGTTGTGTGCAGTGTTGCAGCTCAGTTCTTGCAGCATATCACATATGTTTTAGGCCCAGGAGGAGTGGAGGATGGGAGTGGCAGTCAATCACAGTGGCTATCCTCACATTAATGCTTCCTAGGGCCAGGACAATGTTAGGAGGGCACACCCTTTCTTCCCTTGGGGCACAACCTGATGTTAATGCTCCTTTCTGATGGTAGTTGGGGTGCCTTTGGTCTTATGAGTGTTGAATGGGTGCAAGGCAGGATATGTTGGTGGTGTGGCCTGCATATGGTGCAGGAGTCAGTAACAAGGCCAGATGTAAAAAATATACGTCTCTCTTTACTAAAGTGCAGAACAGGAGTTGTAGTACATCCAACGTTGTGAAAACACAGTTCCAAATAATTCACAGTGCAAATCTTCCAGATAGCAATGTATGGATTTGAGTAGGGATGGGAATTATAGTACTCTTTCCTCTCTATCTTCTAAAATTCTCTCTTTGCAGAATCTAAGAGTAGCAATATTACTCTTGCAGTGACGGCTGTAATTTTCAACTGAGGGATACAGGGTTAAAGATATGGTTGGCCAGACAGGATCCAAGTGTGAAGGGTATATCAATAATGTCCCTCTAACAACAGTAACATATCATCTTTGAACAACAAAATACCTTGCTGACTGACTAACTCCTATTCTCGGCCATGCAGATTCTGGACCTTCTTGGTTCTTTCCAGTGTGGTAGCTATCGTGGAAGCAGTTGAAGCTGCTGCTATGGTGCCCGAGCTCAGAAGGTGACCAGAAGGGGTACTAAATGATTTTATTGTCAGGGTAGGTCTCTTCAACATGCCGTAATATTGAGGTCTAGCTGCATTAATTAATCAAAAGAAGGGCCTGCTGCCCGCAGCAGGGAGCTCAACAGCCCATATAAAATATTGGAGAGCACCACTGGCTTGTCTTTCTTGTTCCCCGATCCCTGGGCCGGTACCGTGCCATGCGTTTGAGTGACTTAAGCAGCGCCCACCCAGGAAACATGGAAGAAGTGAGATATGTGTTAGTGGGGCCAGGTACAGGGCACAGCTGTAAGTCAAGGAATCAGCATGCAGCTGCCTGGCAGCCATCCCAACTTCTACCCAGTCCTTCCTCTGTCAGCCTCCTGTACTATATAGCACATAGTACATGGCAGTACACTTACATACACACACATCATGTGCGTGCATATGTAAATAGTGATGAATACATATAAGTCATCATGAAACCGCGTCGATCAATTGGAAATATGCAAAAAGACACCACACAATCAACAAAAACACAAACTTTTTTTTAGCATGTTTTACAACAGCCTACGCCAGACTGGAACTCTACTCCCTTCTGGACAGTCTGCAGGAAAGGTGTCTTTATCACGACACGGATTCTGTCATTTTTGTTCATCGTGAAGGTGACTGGCTCCCCCCTTTAGGCGATTATTTGGGTTAATTAACCAGCGAAATACCAGATAACACATACATCGCAGAATTTGTATCTACGGGTCCAAAATCCTACAGGTTCAAACTGATTACCGGTAAGACGGTTTTAAAGGTTAAAGGGATCACACTAAACGTTGCTAATGCTAGGGATATTAATATTGACAGCCTAAAGGATTTAGTTCTGGATTACATCCTAAACAGTGATCTTGAATGTCAGAAATTTATATCTATGGAGCAACCAGGTTTTGTTAGAAATAAGAAGTTGTGGCAGATTGAAACAAGACCATTGCGCAAAACTCTGAGGAGTGTATACACAGAGAGGCGTCTGCAGGAAGATTTTACCACACTACCTTTCGGGTTCTAATACTGTTATGACACAGTTACACCATTTTTTTTTCAGGTGAATTAGTTGCTCTTTTTAAGAAGGTCCTGGATCCTGTTTTTGAAAGGCTGCCATCACGTGATTTTACAACGAGGTCGTTCGGGTTTTAATGCCATGGACACACGCCTACAACACCCTTTTTCATGCATTTTAGCAGGTCCATCCAGAGTTATTTTGTAAGAAAACTGTTAGAAAATACTGAAACGTATTTATCACACAAACCCGATAATATTGTTTAGTTTTATGCTGGTTGGCAAAAACTTTATGACAAACTTTCTCTATGCTTTCCACACATCAGGTTTATTGAAGGCCTGCCGCATACGTTTGTAGATGATGAGTTATTCCTACCCGACGAGGTAAATTTGACTATTGTTGATGATCTCATGGATTCCGCTAGTGAAAACCACGAGCTTGAAAAGGCATTCACCAGGTACGTGCATCATAGAAATCTAAGTATATTGTATCTGGTGAAGAACATATTTTGTCAGGGCATAAAGAGTATAATGATCAATTTAAACATCAAGTACATGGTTCTCTGTAATAATTCGCATGATAAATTGCAAATTCTAACATTAGCGAGACAAATGTATCCTGGGAAAACACATTTCTTCTTGGAGGCTTTTGAGGACGCTACGCGGGAGCCTTATGGCCACCTGCTAGTAGATTTAAAGGGATTCTGTCACTAGGATTTACCCTACAGAGATATTCGTATGTGCCCATCAGTCTCCTTGTTTTGTATTAAATGATCCCACTCTTACTGCTCTGTGTGTCTTTTGGTCGTCAAAAAAGCGATTTTATTGCTATGTAAATTACCTTGATAAGGAGCCCAAGGGGTTGTCCCATGACCCGTTGGAGCCCGGCCACGCCCATCGTTCCAGAGCTCAGCACCGCCTACTAGTTAATTTATTCACTGCACTTGCCCTGACGTCATTCCTTCCAAGCGCCGTAATCTCGCGTGCGCAGGGAGCTGGCGCATGTGCAGTTGGATCGACGGTAATTTACATAGAATTAAAATCGCTTTTTTGACGAATAAAAGACACACAGAGCAGTAAGAGTGGGATTGTTTAATACAAAGCAAGGAGACTGAGGGGCACATATAAATATCTCTGTAGGGTAAATCCTGGTGACAGAATCCCTTTAAGGGCTACTACACCAGAAAAACTTCGTTGCCATGCCTCGTACCCGCTTGACGTCACCTACGTTGCGCTCACGAGAGGCGGTATGGTCACAGGTTACCAAAATGTGACGTTACGCCCTCCAGAGGAGCAGGTAAGGTCCGCTTGGTACAGTTTACACAGACAACTCCTCTCCACGCAGGCACAGAGAGGCAACAAGCTGAGAGAGCCTTTTCACTGCCGCAGTGAAAACAGCGCCTCCTCAGCCCAGGTATCTACTAGCAGTTCTTGTTTGATATAAGCCCGGTCCGCTAACAGGATTATATAGGGTGAGAAACCAACCCGCGGTAGCTTATAACTAGGCCGAAACACGGACGTGGGGATTCGTGATCGAGATACAAGATAGCACAAAATCAAATTATATATTTAATCGCTGTAAGGGCACACTAGATATAACACAATATACACAGAGAATATATACAATGGTGTGAGGTTACAGATACAGGTGATACAGGTACAACAGGGTTAAGCAGAACAATAAGTCAATTTACCAGATATATAAGTCCTTTGGGTAGTGATAAGTTCTTTGCTGTATTCACGTCGTAGGCAGTGATGTCAGCCGGTTGCAGGTCCCTCCAAACACATTGCACGATGTGACCCCCTTTCAGAGAAAGACCATCACACTATCCACTTTTCCCTTGCAGGACCAGATTTAAAATGCCAAGCAAAAGATCTCACAAAATACCATTCTCTGAAAGGTCTATCACCCCAACATCTTCAGCACAACCTAAACCTGGATGGACTAACAGAACACAGCTTAGACCTTGACTCCTTGGTCCATAAATATAACTGCCTTGTATCATCTGCCTTTGACTCTATTGCTCCCCTACACATCAAACGCTCCACACCATTATATCATGCGCGATGGTTCGACAATTCCTTAAAGGAGATAAAGAAAGACGGACGCAGACTAGAACTACAATGGCGCAAACACCAGCGCTCAAAGCATAAACACTCCCTAATTCGTCACCAAAAGAATTATCAGGCAATGATCAACAAGAAAAAGTCCTCTTTTCTATCACAGGAAATTGCAAAAGCAGCCAACAAACCAGCCCAGCTGTTCTGCACAGTTGACTATGCAATCCATCGTGCCGGAATCCCAGCATCACAAAGACCTATGTGAGAAATTTGCCCTCTTCTTCACAGATAAAGTCTTATCTATTCGGTCTGCTATCAAATCTACAACACCGAAAACCTATGCAGAGCCTCATAAGGGATGCCTCAACAACCTACTGCCATAGTCTGACTTTAAGGTAATTACCGAAGAAGCCATCTCAAACATCCTTCTAAACCTTCGCCAGACTACCTGCGACCTGGCCCCTGGCCCCACACAGTTCATGTTGAAATGCCCTGATCTGTTCATGCTAGCATTCCATAAGATAGTCAACTGCTCCTTGCAAGCGGGGAAGTTTCCTACCTGTCTGAAAGAGGAAATCATAAGGCCACTACTCAAGAAACCTTCCCTAGATCTGGATATTCTGAGCAACTACAGACCGGTCTCCAACCTTCCCTTTTTGGGAAAACTATTGAGAAGGCTTTATATCTCCAACTTAAAGCCAGGCTCTCAATGAACAACATCTTTGACCCCCTACAATCTGGATTCAAGAAGCACCACAGCTGTGAAACAGCTCTTGTCCGGATTTGTAATGACCTGCTCATGGCCAGAGACAGAGGCGAGTGTTCCATCCTGGTACTGCTTGATCTCTCAGCGGTCTTTGATACAATTGATCATGAAGTCTTGCTCAATAGACTGCAAGTGTACTGTGGCATTAATGGTTTAGTACTCCAATGGTTCTCCTTCTTCCTGGCTGGCAGAACTCAAAGGGTAGCCTTGGGGCCTTTCCAGTCCAACCCTGTACCACTAAAATATGGTGTGCCCCAGGGCTCAATCCTATCCCCTTTGTTGTTTACCATATACATGCTGCCACTCGTGAAAATCATCCAAAAACACGGTCTAACATACCACTGCTATGCTGATGACACCCAGCTATATATGTCATTACAACCCGATATGACAGACCCAATCCCAAAAATAAACACATGCTTAGCCTAGCTTCAGAAGTGGATGAATGGAAACTGGCTTAAACTAAATGCCGACAAAACAGAGGTTCTTGTCATCGGAGGCCAGCGCCTAACAGCAAAACAGCTCCAGACACAGTCAACACCACTGAGGGTAGGGAACCCAGACCATACTAGCTCCAACACTGTGCGCAGCTTGGGTTTACTGATGGATAAGGAGTTAAACCTCAGGAACCAAATTTCAGCTATGGTGAAACACTCCTTTTTTAACCAAAGGAATATTGCAAAAATTAAAGGGATTCTGTCACCTCCCCTCAGCCAAAAAACGATTTAAAAGCAGCCATGAAGCACAGCTTACCTGGATTAAGCTGTGCTCTTTTATCTTGAAATCCGTCCAGCAGTTACTGCAAAAAACGACTTTGATCGATATGTAAATGTGTCCTGAAGGTGCCCAGAGGGGCGTTTTTTTCTTCTTAGTGAGCCCAGTACCGCCCCTCTTACAGTGCCCAGCCCGCCTTCCTTGTACTTTCTAACCGCCGCCCCCAGCCTGCCACAGCCTCCCCTCCCTCTCCTCCCCCTCCCTCACGCCGAACGAAGTCTCGCACAGGCGCAGTACCCACTGAGGGCTGCGCCTGTGCGATCATCAGGAGACTGAGGGCGGCAGCTTCATCTTCGTCACTGGGCATGCGCCGAGCCCAGTGACGTCCGATGTTAGCTCTTTCCCTCAGTCAGCCTGGTAGGAAGCGCAGAGGATTGCCGATCGGCTGCTGCACCCTGCGCTTTCTCCAGTCTGCCTGCCTTTACTTAATATAATAATACCTAATTTGCCCCAACAAATACTTATTTCTTTCCTGAAGGGAGGGTGGGGAAAGAAATCGCTGGCCGTCTTCACTGTGGCAGGCAGACTGGAGAAAGCGCAGGGTGCAGCAGCCGATCAGCAATCCTCTGCGCTTCCTACCAGGCTGACTGAGGGAAAGAGCTAACATCGGACGTCACTGGGCTCGGCGCATGCCCAGTGACGAAGATGAAGCTGCCGCCCTCAGTCTCCTGATGATCGCACAGGCGCAGCCCTCAGTGGGTACTGCGCCTGTGCGAGACTTCGTTCGGCGTGAGGGAGGGGGAGGAGAGGGAGGGGAGGCTGTGGCAGGCTGGGGGCGGCGGTTAGACAGTACAAGGAAGGCGGGCTGGGCACTGAAAGAGGGGCGGTACTGGGCTCACTAAGAAGAAAAAAACGCCCCTCTGGGCACCTTCAGGACACATTTACATATCGATCAAAGTCGTTTTTTGCAGTAACTGCTGGACGGATTTCAAGATAAAAGAGCACAGCCTAATCCAGGTAAGCTGTGCTGCATGGCTGCTTTTAAATCATTGCTTTTAAATCATTTTTTGGCTGAGGGGAGGTGACAGAATCCCTTTAAGCACCTCATTCCTTCAGAAGATCTTCCAACCCTAGTTCATGCCTTCATCACATCACGGCTGGACTATTGCAATGCCCTCTATGTAGGCCTTACTAATAAAGACCTACACCGCCTGCAGCTAGTACAGAATGCTGCCGCAAGACTGTTAACAAGCCAACCCTGCCACTGTCACATAACACCAATCCTCTGCTCACTACACTGGTTACCCATAAAATGGAGAATCCTTTTCAAAATTGCCATGCTAACATTCAAATCCCTACACGACCTGGGCCCTGGATACCTGAAGGTGTTGTTGCATCTGCGTCACACCTCACACAACCTCAGATCAAAAGGATCCAATAACTTGACCACCCCCAGAATTCAACTAAAAACCTTTGGAGACAGAGCTTTCTGTCATGTTGTTCCTACCTTGTGGAATGCCCTGCCAAACACAACCAAGACAGCTCCAACCCTGGACACATTTAAATCAAAACAGAAAACCCACCTGTTTAGCCTGGCATTTAAGATCACATAACTTTTTCCCCCTGTACATATCACTATGTACCGATCTGAGACAAGTTGATACGCTTTGAGTCCTACAGGAGAAAAGCACTTTACAATTGTTTAGTTGTTGTTGGTCGGGGTTCTTACCACGAACATTGCTGGCTGTGTATATTCAGAAGAGAAATAGTTTTAAAAAGTGAGATTTAGAAGGTTACGCGCATTCTAGGATGCTTACACAGCAACGACAAGATGTTGGAGAGATTACGCCATAATTGGGCTCTCTTAAAAACGCTTGTAAAAGCGACACCTTCTGTCAGGAAATCTATTTTGCTCCATGTGAGCGATGATTTAATAGCAGCCATAGGTGAGATCGCCTTAAACATCCTGAAAGGACGAATTCCGCTAAAGGAACGTCAGAAAAAGATACTAAAGAAGTGGCGTAAAGCTATAAGGAGGCTGTCTGATAAAACAATTCCCATAAAGAAAAAGAAGCGCTTAGTGAATCAGACAGGTGGTTTCATAGGACCGCTATTGGGGTTTGCAATTCCGTTAATAACGATACACCGATATAATGCAAAGATACTTGGTTCTTGCCAAACAGGAGACTAAAGAGCTAGTGACTTTAAACCTTGTTAACTAATCTGATCCTGGTCATCAACAACTGCCAAATATAACCGCTGATAAATACGATTCCGTCCTTGAAATTGTAACACATGTCAATCCCCGTTTAAAGAAAAATGCTGAACTTTTGTTAAGCAGGATGAAGAATGCCAGTGTTACAATGTGGAATGATAAAGGTGAATTTATTTATAATGGTTCTAACATGATGGATCTTGTGCACAATGCGACGCAAAGCCTCAGACTTCCAAAATACTAAAAACCACCAGGCTGGATTGCATTTATGCATGGCATAGCGGACATAATTATGCCATCTACTGTTGTGGGTAATTCATCTACTAGAGAGATTCTGGACAGTTTAAAAACGAACCTAAATGAGTTGTCTGTAAGTGTCGCACCTAATCGCACTCTCCTGACCAACCCCTCCACACCTATGGGTATAAGACAGGGTAGTCTGTTACCTAAAAGAAGGACATCGCCAATGTTACAATACAATGTTGCTTGTGAATACTGATTATGTGTAGATATTATTAATGTATTGCATATTGTAACCCAGCTAAACGTATTTTTGAATTTATATATGTGCTTTTTTGCACGTTATCTCCTCAATAAAGTTTTTAAAACTCTGCGTTTTTTGTTTGTGCTCAATTTGTTTACTGCCAATAAGGGGCTTGCTGTGTGGGTCTCTAGACATGTCCAGGCACGCATCTACCATAATAATATAACGTGATCTCCAGACATGTCCAGGCACGTATCTATCATACGTTGTGCTTTTTAGACAATTTTAGACTTACCCAGACACGTTTTTACCCTATGTTGCTGTATAGGAGTATGAGAAAAGTTTCATGGGAGGCTGTATGTAGTATGAGAGGAGTGTCATGTCATACACTCGTTCGTATATGCATACAGTATGCGGTTCATTATTACTAAGAAAGCGACAGCAGCTGCCATTAAATTAATAAAAGAGATTCATATGATTCATATGATTTTAAGAAGACAAAATCATAATATTTTAATAAATTCATATGGGTTGCAACTAAGAAATTTACAAATTCATATTATATTAATAAATTCATAAAAGATTGAGGTGGAAGTGAGAAATTGACAAATTCATAATATTTTAATAAATTCATATGGGTGACAAATTCATAATATATTAATAAATTAATAAAAGATTGAGGGTGAGGTGAGAAATTGACAAATTCAAAATATTTTAATAAATTCATAATCATGAAGATTTCGGCGGGGTGGAGGTCGCTATCTACCATAATAATATAACGCGGTCTCTAGACATGTCCAGGCATGCATTATTCAGATTTGGGAGAGGGCGAAGAGGGGAGGAGGACCTGTCGAGAGGAGAAAAGGTGCGTGTTGACGAGTGGGGTTTTGGTAGCTGGGGGTGGCGTCTAAAATGGGGCGTGGCACCTGTCACTTTTGATGACTTATATGTATCCATCACTACTAGCATGAGTCAGTGAAGTCAGTTATGGGGTCATTGGCTGCAGTGGTCATGTGCCCCGTGTCAAAATAGATGCTAAAAATGACAGTGAAATAAATAGAAAAAACATAAAAACTCAAAACACCCCAATTTTACATATAAAAATAAACAATAAAAAACATAATATGTATTACCCTTTAAAATGTCTGAACTAAATATATATAACGGATATAGCGCTTCTGACATTGTTTCTGCCAAATATAGCACCCCTGGCCATATTTATGACAGATATAGGGTCACCTGACAATATTTCTACCAGATGTAGTGTCCCCTGACAATATTTCTGCCAGATATAGTGCCCCCTGACACTATATATATCCCCTCTTATATGTGCAAGCTTTATGTATAGTGCCTCTTATATACAGTATCTCCTGCAGTGATCCCCTGAAGAGCCGATGCAGATCATGGGAGTGGTAGTGGCCCTGATGAGATGTGTACTCCCTCAGGCCATTGCTCCCAGGAGAGTGGTGCAGTGGAAAGGGGGTTTGAAGAAGTAAAAATATAAAAGTCTTTTAAAATTTAACTTGTGGTACATACAGCAGTAGTAAGTACAAAGTGCAGATTCTGTCACCACATGATGATGTATGGTGGCTGTGTAAGTGACAAATAAATGACACTTGAGATGTGCTTTCTTGATGATGTCTCTTTCTTGTAATTCTGGATAACAGCAGTTTGCTAGCACTTGTAGAGATACATACAGTAGGTGTCCACTCTGTGATACTGGCTTGGCGTTAGACTGGCCTGGATGTTGTTTAGGTGATGGCTGTCTGAACAGTATTTTCCTCACCTACAGCAGGGTCTGTTACGCTGTGTTTGCTGACGACTCTGCTAAAGATGCTGTAGCTTTTAGAAGTAGACTTGGTTTTGTGAATCTCTTTGGAGTAGTGGTCTCACAGGAGAACTGGATAGGGTCCCATTAAGAAGGACCTCAAGCATGTCCTTCCTTCCACCACTCTGCTTGGACTAGCACTTACCCCCCTGGCAGAAAGTAGGACCAGCCCACTCCCGCCAAGAGGGGAGGAACAGGGTGATTAACCCTGTCCCTGCCATCTATACCTCTCATGCTGGTTTATTGGGAGTAGCAAAAACACAACATTAACAATACATAACATGGCAAAACATTTGCAGATACCCTCAGGTATGAGGTATGCCACCCCCTTTATGTATATTTCCCCCGTTATGTATAGTACAGAATGTATTAAATTCACCTGTCTGTGGTGCCACACTTCAGCAATGCAGGCCCGACCTCTTCTGGCAGGTCTACTTCCATGGAACATCGCAGGCGCCTACGTAACTGAAAGTACCATCACGGGGAGCAGGGAACCAATGCTTCCCTTGTCTTGCTGGATGCTTATTTGTCTCTGCATCCTGCCAAGTGAAGCATACCTATCTGCTTCCCAACACTCGGTGCCTGCTCCGTGGGTGCATAACTGTCTTCAATGCTCTTTGATCACTACATGGATGGAAATGATGTGGCCCCAAGTGGCATGACACTGTGGTTACATGCCACATCCAATGGGGGACATGCCCCCACTGTAGCCAGCTATTGGATGCAGCGGCACTAGTGACAAATTTACACGTGAGGACCGCAGTGCAGTGAAGACACAGGTAGACCCACTGATACGTCATCTGGGATCCAGTAATTATGCTTCCCTTGACAGGTCTTGCTGACTGTGGATGTTGTTTAAAAAAAACACTTGGAATTTGGAAACCCCTTTAAGCGAATACAAGTCTTAATCCTGCACTCACCAAACACCCCCATCTCCCAACCAAAAAGATTAATTAAATATAAAGTCATCAACGTGAATTGTAAACTGTTGCTTTCACATAAATTCCCTTCTTAGGACTCAGTACAAGGTGAATCTGACCGATTTCCTTGTAATTTACTCATTTTTACTATTAATAGTCCTACGGGGAGCACATAAAATCAACTGGATAACATCCACTTGAGCTATTAAGTAAGGTTGGAGAAGTGCAAGAAATTAAACAAAGAGAGATTCTCCAGAACTGCCAGTAAATTATCCTCATATCTTGGCAAAAAAAGACCTATAATTTACAGTTATCCACTCATGCCATCATAGTCCTGGCAACTAAGCATATTGAGATTCCTTGTGCCATATTATAAGACACAATAGTACAGTATAGTACAGTTCCCCCAGTATTCACCTAAAGGGGATGTCCCATAAAAAAATATTCAACATTTTTCAAAACAGCACCTGGATCTGAATAGTTTTGTGATTGCCTGTAATTAAAAATGTAGTATAGCCACTGAGGTATTTAATAAAATGTTTCTGTATAGCGCCACCTGCTGTTTGTTCTTTTCCTTATTTCTCTGTCAACCTGACAGAGATGGACACACACGCTCAACCCCACCCTTCAACTGCCACCAGCTGCAGCAATCAGGGCATGACCTCTAAGAAAATACACGCTCCCTGAGCTGCTTGAAATATATCTGGGAGAACAATTGGTGCAATAAATGAGAGGAATTCTGGATCCATTAGAAGTACAGTGCTGGTTTTACTTTGTTTAAAAGAGTACTACATTATGTCTGATTTTCATTTTTTTACATCAGTCATAGAATAACCCTTTTAAATCTCACTTCTGCAGCCTTCATGTTTTACCCAACTTTACATAACTTTCACATATTCCTACAGACTTGCTGGGAGCTTCAGTAAGACTTTGCCAGGGTGGGTAGTATCCCAACAAATCTGGCTTTTGTAATCATTCTTGCCTGTGGTCAAATTGTTGACATGTGCTGACCTCCAATACATCTATGTCTGTCTTCATATGATGTTTTTTGACCCATGTTTAACATACGTTGGGGGCTAGGGTACCACATTCTAGTGATCGGTGGAGTTCCAAATGGGGGACCTTCTCTTATTAACTTGAAAACTGAGGTCTCTAAATCCCATCAAAGGAATTGTACACATTTAGGCTACCTTATTTCAGCACTTCACTAGTAACCTAGAGATGTTAGCAGAAGCTGTTGAAAGACCTCTGGTCACAGGACCAGGCTGTGCACATATGTGCAGAGTAGTTCCTGGAGACACTTGTGCATTTGGTGTATGGGCAGTACCCCAGAACCGGGGTCCTGCATAACGGAAACGGGACGGATCTGTTTTGCAGCCCATAGACTTCTATTATGACAGAATGAAAGTACCCCGGACATTATGGAGAGGTACTGCATGGCCATACTGGCATTGCCTGATGCCTGCTTTTGTCACTGGGCTGGGATAGTTTTCTGCCGGTGACAGGAGGGGTATTTTTAGATACTGGTGATTTGGAGGGAAAAGGTTTCCCGCTATTTGTGGGATCACTGGGCAGAAGTTTAACTTTGCCCGGTGATTTGTGCTTAATTGGTCCGGACAAGTAGCTTATTATGTCCTAGGGTCTCGGGTGAGTTTACCTGAGCCCTGGTAACAAGGTTTGATTGGTGGATGAGGGGGAGAACGGGCTATAAGTATCCGAGCTCCGCAGGCTGGTCTTGCCACTGATCTGCAACTGCCCGTGGAGCCGGATCCTTCGTGCCTCTCCCGCCCACCCCCCTTTTTTATGGTTATGTTTGGCCACTGCCTGGGGAAGGGTGATGGAAGGATAGTCATCCCGTGATGGGATGGACTCTGATAGATATATTTTATAGTTAATGGAGTCTGAGTTTATGACTAGACTCTTAAATGGTTCAGTAAGATTGTTAATGGTTGGTTTAATAAATCAGGCCTTGGCCAATTTTTTACCTCCACTCTTTAGTCGGTGTGTTTATTAATGTTATGTTTTAATACTGTTGTTTAAATGGGTTGGAAGGAAGGCGTGATATGCCATGTATTGCCATGAATAACGGAATGCCTCTAATTGCGTTATGGTCCTTGGTAACGGAATCCATAACGCAATTCACCTTTTACCACCAAACAGAATGTGAACTGAATTTCATAAGCGGAAATTCGCACATCTCTACTATTAATATATATAATATAAAAATATTTATCCTATACAGCAAACAGGAAAAAAAAGTCAAAATGGGCAATTAGCTGTTTTTGATCACTTTGCCTCCTACAGAAAATGGAATAAAAGTGATAAAAAAGTCATACACACTTCAAAATGGTATCAATAAAAAGTACAGATCGCCACGCAAAAAATTATCCCTCACACAAAAAAATTCAAAAGATTTTTTTTTGTATTAAAAACCAAGAAAAACTATACAATTATTAGGTTATCCATGTTATTTTTTTGTTTTTTATATGTTTCTAACTAAGCAAATTTAAGGGATTTTCAATTCACTTCATGTACAGTCATCTTCATCTCCTAGTTAGCTGAGATCACATGATCTGTGACCTCAGATTCTTTCTCTGATCTGATGACGTTCCGTGCACAAGACTGAGGGAGCAGGTCTGCCTCTGTGCATGGAACGTCACTGTGATGGCTGTACTGATTGGAGCAACAAGCCACGGCCCCTGCTCTCCCTGATCTGCTGGCCATGCCCCCTGCACTGCCCGCTCTGCAGGCTGAGTGCACTGTATCTCGTCCCACTGGATTCTTCAGTATAGTTTAACCCTTCTACCATTCGTAGCACAGACTCAGGGCTGGAGGCTCTGCCTCAGGTACTGAGCAGCTGCAGGGTTTGCTCTTCTCCTCTTTTCCAGTCACTGAGGAGATAAATGCTGTGCACAGGATCCTTACTCCCTCCTCACCTTGCAAACACAGAGCTGACAAAGACTGCAGGAATTCTCTCCTCTGTACTCTTCTGCTGGCTGTGAGGAAGTGTCTGCAAAACATCACACAAAAACAGGTAGGAGGCAAGATCCTGCATGTATCAGCAATGTCATTGTACTGTACAGCTGGGACTTGTAGTCCCACACGTACAATATGAGTATCCCAGAAGTCAGACTGCAGGCAGGGCAGCAATTTTATTCACTCCCTTTGCAGGGCAGGAAGAGGAAGGGGGAGGCATTCTTTGCTGACACCCACAAATATTTATGAGGAAAACCTCAGAGATTGTTGTTACACCCCTTCCTCCCCACAGCTCTGCAACTGCATACCAATAAAGGGGCCAGAACACAACTAGGGAAATGAGGAAATTTTTTGGGGGCTAAAACTTGCTTAGCTTATGTATATACAGGTCCTTCAAAAAAAATTTGCATATTGTGATAAAGTTCATTATTTTCTGTAATGTACTGATAAACATTAGACTTTCATATATTTTAGATTCATTACACACCAACTGAAGTAGTTCAAGCCTTTTATTGTTTTAATATTGATGATTTTGGCATACAGCTCATGAAAACCCTGAATTCCTATCTCAAAAAATTAGCATATCATGAAAAGGTTCTCTAAACGAGCTATTAACCTAATCATCTGAATCAACTAATTAACTCTAAACACCTGCAAAAGATTCCTGAGGCTTTTAAAAACTCCCAGCCTGGTTTATTACTCAAAACCGCAATCATGGGTAAGACTGCCGACCTGACTGCTATCCAGAAGGCCATCATTGACACCCTCAAGCAAGAGGGTAAGACACAGAAAGAAATTTCTGAACGAATAGGCTGTTCCCAGAGTGCTGTATCAAGGCACCTCAGTGGGAAGGCTGTGGGAAGGAAAAAGTGTGGCAGAAAACGCTACACAACGAGAAGAGGTGACCGGACCCTGAGGAAGATTGTGGAGAAGGACCGATTCCAGACCTTGGGACTGAGTCTGGAGTAGAAACATCCAGAGCGTACAGGCGTGTGCAGGAAATGGGCTACAGGTGCCGCATTCCCCAGGTCAAGCCACTTTTGAACCAGAAACAGCGGCAGAAGCGCCTGACCTGGGCTGCAGAGAAGCAGCACTGGACTGTTGCTCAGTGGTCCAAAGTACTTTTTTCGGATGAAAGCAAATTTTGCATGTCATTCGGAAATCAAGGTGCCAGAGTCTGGAGGAAGACTGGGGAGAGGGAAACGCCAAAATGCCTGAAGTCCAGTGTCAAGTACCCACAGTCAGTGATGGTCTGGGGTGCCATGTCAGCTGCTGGTGTTGGTCCACTGTGTTTTATCAAGGGCAGCTATCTATCAGGAGATTTTGGAGCACTTCATGCTTCCATCTGCTGAAAAGCTTTATGGAGATGAAGATTTCATTTTTCAACACGACCTGGCACCTGCTCACAGTGCCAAAACCACTGGTAAATGGTTTACTGACCATGGTATTACTCTGCTCAATTGGCCTGCCAACTCTCCTGACCTAAACCCCATAGAGAATCTGTGGGATATTGGGAAGAGAAAGTTGAGACGCAAGACCCAACACTCTGGATGAGCTTAAGGCCGCTATCGAAGCATCCTGGGCCTCCATAACATCTCAGCAGTGCCACAGGCTGATTGCCTCCATGCCACGCCGCATTGAAGCAGTCATTTCTGCAAAAGGATTCCCGACCAAGTATTGAGTGCATAACTGAACATAATTATTTGAAGGTTGACTTTTTTTTGTATTAAAAACACTTTTCTTTTATTGGTCGGATGAAATATGCTAATTTTTTTAGATAGGAATTTGGGGTTTTCATGAGCTGTATGCCAAAATCATCAATATTAAAACAATAAAAGGCTTGAACTACTTCAGTTGGTGTGTAATGAATCTAAAATATATGAAAGTCTAATGTTTATCAGTACATTACAGAAAATAATGAACTTGATCACAATATGCTATTTTTTTTAGAAGGACCTGTATTGCTGACTATCAGATTTATAGTGCTTTCTTTTTTATATAACTTGGAAAACCCCTTTAAGGGGTTAATTATGCCCTAACTCAGAGGAAAGAAGCTAACATTGCCTTTCGGAGGGAGGAGGAATCTAGCCACTTCAGGTTTAGCTCTGCCAGCTATTAAGGGCAGATGCTAGTTCAGTTTAGCTCCCTATTTTTAGCAGTTTTTCCTTGTTCAAACTGTCTGTAGTTGTGGGTAGAGACTAACAGGTTTCATGTCTCCTCATACACGGGACATGAAGAAACAGGGAATCCTGCTTCAAATCAGCCCCCTTCACCATTTTAAAAATGAAAATAGACAATAAAAAATGAAAGATAATTTATTTCACCTTATGCCAAACTGCAAATATAAAAGTATTTATCTTCTATAGTGAATGGTGTAACGGAAAACAAATCAAAATGGACAATTTGCCAATTTTGGTCACTTCACCTTCTCCAAAATTGATTAATCAATTATCAAAATGTCATACACACCCAATAATGGTATCAATAAAAACTACAGCTTGCCCCCAACAAAAACTGATTTAGGGGTGTGATATACCTACAATATACTTTCTAACATAGAAAGTATATAGTGCATTTGTATTGTGCAGCAGTTGTGTGTGGTTCTGCTGCGATACCGCAGCTATATAGAGGGACAAGCGCTATTGCAACAACTATTTACAATGGGTGTGATATAACTGTTGCCACAAAAAAACTATTGTTTGAGGAATGTGATATACCTTCTTTCACAAAATACTGATTGAGAGCTACGATATAACTGCTTCCACAAAATACTGATTGAGGGGTTTGATATACCTACTTTCACAAAATACTGATTGAGGGGTTCGATATACCTGTTTCCACCAAATATTGATTAAGGAGCTATATACCTGCTTCCACAAAATAAGGATTAATAGGTTTGATATCCCTGCTTCCACGAAATACTGATTGAGGGCTGCGATATACCTGCTTCCACAAAATATTGATTAAGGGGTTCAATATACCTTTTTCCACCAAATATTGATTGAGGCCTGCGAGATACCTGCTTCCACACAATACTGATTAAGGGGTTTGATATACCTGTTTCCAACAAATATTGATTGAGGCCTGCGATATACCTGCTTCCACAAAATACTGATTAAGGTATTTGATATACCTGCTTCCACAAAATACTGATTGAGGCCTGCGATATACCGGCTTTCACAAAATACTGATTAAGGGGTTTGATATAACTGCTTGTACCAAATATTGACTGAGGGCTGCAATAAACCTGCTTCCACAAAATACTGATTAAGGGGTTTGATATATCTGTTTCCACAAAATACTGATTAAGGGGTTTGATATATCTGCTTCCACAAAATATTGATCAAGGGGTTTGATATAACTGTTACCACCAAATATTGATTAAGGGGTTTGATATATCTGCTTCCACAAAATACTGATTAAGGGGTTTGATATCCCTGCTTCCACAAAATACTGATTGAGGGCTGCGATATACCTGCTTCCACAAAATATTGATCAAGGGGTTTAATATACCTTTTTCCACCAAATATTGATTGAGGCCTGCGAGATACCTGCTTTCACAAAATACTAATTAAGGGGTTTGATATACCTGCTTCCACCAAATATTGATTGAGGCCTGCGATATACCTGCTTCCACAAAATACTGATTAAGGGGTTTGATATATTTGTTTCCACCAAATATTGATTGAGGGCTACGATATAACTGCTTCCACAAAATACTGATTAAGGGGTTTGATATACCTGCTTCCACAAAATACTGATTAAGGGCTGCGATATACCTGCTTCCACAAAATACTGATTGAGGGGTTCGATATACCTGTTTCCACTAAATATTGATTAAGGGGTGCTATATACCTGCTTTCACAAAATACTGATTAAGGGGTTTAATATCCCTGCTTCAAAATATTGATTAAGGGGTTCGATATACCTGTTTCCACCAAATATTGATTGAGGCCTGCGATATACCTGCTTCCACAAAATACTTATTAAGGGGTTTGATATACCTGCTTCCACAAAATACTGATTGAGGGCTGCGATATACCTGCTTCAACAAAATACTAATTAAGGGGTTCAATATACCTGTCTCCACAAAATACTGATTGTGGGGTTCAATATACCTTCTTCCACCAAATACTGATTAAGGGGTTGAATATAACTCCTTCCACCAAATATTGATTGAGGGCTGCGATATACCTGCTTCCACAAAATACTGATTAAGGGGTTTCTTATACCTGCTTCCACAAAATACTGATTGAGGGCTGCGATATACCTGCTTCCACAAAATACTGATTAAGGGGTTTGATATACCTGTTTCCACCAAATATTGATTGTGGCCTGCGATATTCCTGCTTTCACAAAATACTGATTAAGGGGTTTGATATACCTGCTTCCACAAAATATTGATTGAGGCCTGCGATATACCTGCTTCCACAAAATACTGATTAAGATGTTTGATATATCTGTTTCTACCAAATATTGATTGAGGGCTATGATATAACTGCTTCCACAAAATACTGATTAAGGGGTTTGATATACCTGCTTCCACAAAATACTGATTGAGGGGTTTGATATATCTGTTTTCACCAAATATTGATTGAGGGCTACGATATAACTGCTTCCACAAAATACTGATTAAGGGGTCTGATATACCAGCTTCCACAAAATACTGATTAAGGGGTTCGATATACCTGCTTCCACCAAATATTGATTAAGGGCTGCGATATACCTGCTTTCACAAAATACTGATTAAGGGGTTTGATATACCTGCTTCCACAAAATACTGATTCAGGGCTGCGATATACCTGCTTCCACAAAATGCTGATTAAGTGGTTCGATATACCTGTTTCCACCAAATATTGATTAAAGGAGTGCCAGATACCTGCTTCAACAAAATACTGATTAAGGGGTTTAATATACCTGCTTCCACCAAATATTGATTGTGGCCTGCGATATTCGTGCTTTAACAAAATACTGATTATGGGGTTTGATATCCCTGCTTCCACAAAATACTGATTGAGGGCTGCAATATAATTGCTTCCACAAAATATTGATGAAGGGGTTCGATACACCTGTTTCCACCAAATATTGATCGAGGCCTGTGATATACCTGCTTCCACAAAATACTGATTGAGGGCTGCGATATACCTGCATCCACAAAATACTGATTAAGGGGTTTTATATACCTGTTTCTACCAAATATTGATTGAGGCGTGCGATATACCTGCTTCCACAAATACTGCTCTTCTCTAGGGAATTAGGCACAGGGTCATTTTGAAAATGACAGGCAGAGGAAGAGGCATGCCATTCCGCATGGGTGGTAGATGTCGGGCAGGTGCATCAGGCCGGAGCCTAAGTGGGAAGTTGGAGAAGGCATGTGCGATTACTTCAAAGGGTGCACCAGAATTGGTTGAGTGGCTCACTCATCCTTCCGCTTCTGCACCCTCCTCATCCTCTGTATCTGCACCCTCTTCACTCTCTGCTGTGTGCACCCCCAAATACACCACCACCACCACCACCATAGCCCCTCTACTCGAGTCAGAGGAATTTTTTGCCCATCCATTCCCAGACCTTACCAATGCGCAGCCATTCTTGATATTGTTGGAGGAAGAGGAGGTAGCAACGGCCACCACCCAGCCGTCTGACAACAGTACCCAGATCAGCGCAAGGAGGGAGGTCCCCGCTGTTGCTGCTTACTCCGAGATCTCAAATGTCAGTGGTGGTGAATGTGACAATGATAACGTGTCGATGGACGTCACGTGTGTGCCCACAAGAGAGGAAGAGGAGGGGAGTTCCGAGGGAGAGACGGAGCAGCAGAGATGGAGGAGAAGGAGGAGAAGCAGGCAAAGCTCGCAGGGCACAGGAGGCAAAAAGCAGACTGCAAATGTATCTGGAGCAAGCCATCCACCATGTACGGTCACTTCTGGCGCTCCCAGGATGCCGGCACATGGCTCCGCAGTGTGGGCTTTTTCAGCTGCTAATAATAGTGTTGCCATCTGCAACATGTGCTGTTAACGCATGAGTCGCGGTAAGCCCAACACTCACCTAGGGACGACCGCCTTAAGAAGGCACCTGGCCTCCCATCACCGAGCCCAATGGGAGCAACGCCGTTAGAACCCACAAAGCCACACTCCCCTTGCTCCACGTCCTGCCTCTTCTCCTTCTCCTCCTATTTGTCCTCCACCCCACCTTCCACCGTGTCGTCGTCGCGTTCATCTGGCAGAAGGCATGCTTCCATGGCCCAAATTTTCGAACATAAATAGTTGATGACGCCGGATAACCCTCTTGTCCAATAGCTGACCGCTGGCTTGTCGGAACTGTTAGCCCACCAACTACTGCCATATAAACTGGTGGACTCGGAGGCCTTTAGAAAATTTGTGTCCATTGGAATACCGCAATGGAAGGTCCCCGGATGGAAATATTTCTCCCAGAAGGGCATCCCTAAGCTACATATATGGCCACATTCAGCGGCAAGTAAATATATCTCTGGCACACAGTGTCGGTGCCAAGATGCATCTGACCACAGACACGTGGTCTAGCAAACACGGGCAGAGAAGGTACATAACTTTTACTGCCCACTGGGTGAACCTTCTGACGGCCGTCAAGCATGTAACCCATGGCTCCCGTGTGGATTTGGTGTTACCACCAAGGATTGCATGTAGGCCTGCCTCTTCTTCTCCTCTTCCTACTCCATTCTCCGTCTCCTCCTCAGCTGACTTCTCCTTTTCCACTGCTACCACCTCTTCCGCTGTGCCCCCCAAGCTCCCCAAAACCTGTTCGATGTCCCAGGTGAGACGTTGCCATGCTGTGCTGCGGCTGTTGTGCCTGGAAGCGAAGCCAAGAGCCACACCGGTACTGCACTGCTTTCAGCTCTGCGGTCACAGGCCGATCAGTGGCTAACCCTGCTCAATTTGACAGTTGGTAAAGTGATGTGTGACAACGGTGCCAATCTGCTGAGCGCACTGAAACAGGGCAAAATTACACACATGCTGTGCATGGCACACATCCTGAACTTAGTCGTGCAGCGATTCATTACCAAATACCACGGGGTCCTGGATGTCTTGCGGCAGGGCAGGAAAATCTCTGGCCATTTTTAAAAATCTTACTCGGCCATGGCTCGCCTTGCTAATGTTCAGCAGTACACCACTTACCCGTCAGTCAGTCTGATTTGTTTCAGCCCGACGGGCTGGAACTCCACCTTGTATATGCTTGATAGGCTGCTCCAGCAGCAACATGCCGTTAACGACTACCTGTACGAACTCTGCGGCAGGACAGGTTCTGGGAGCTTGGTTTCTTTTCACCGTGCCAGTGGCTGCTCATGCGCGACACATGTAGACTTCTGCAGTCATTTGATGAGATCACCAAACTGGTCAGTCGCAGCCAGGACGCCATTAATGATATCATCGCGTCATTGATCAAGCCGTCGAGGAGCAGGAGCTGGAAGATAAGGAAGTCATAATACTGAATGAATTCCCAGGGGGGCTACTCCATCTAAGACAAGTCAGCAGGAGTCTGAAGGGGAGTCAGAGGAGGATGGTGGCTGGGGGAAGAGGAGGAGCAAGAAAAGCAGGCTTTTAGGGGGACTTTAAACTTTTTGTGGATCCCGGTGTTTTCCGTGGCTGTGGGAGGAGACCGAGGATGACATTCTCCTGGAGCCAGGGCGCTCCATCACTTCCAATTTAGTGCAAATGGGGGCCTTACATGCTCCAGTGTTTGAAGAGGGACCCCCGTATAAAAAGCATAAAGGGCAAGGACCAGTACTGGGTGGCAACGTACTTAGACCCCCGATACAAACAAAATGGCGGACAGGTTACCAGCATAACAGAGGGATGGACGAATGCAGCATTTCCAGACCTTGCTGCGAGAGATGCTGCATTCTGCTGTTGCGGGCGCTGGCAGAGGAATTTCCACCCACAGCAAAACAGGTGCCGGTAGCAATCGTACCGCACCTGCAAGAAGAGGGCGGTTTGAAGATGTGTTGGTCACTTCGGATATGAGATCATTCTTGCAACCAACCCATTGACAGCCTCCCTCAAGATCCAGCCTCAGGGAACGCCTAGACTGACAAGTGTCCGACTACATCGGGTTAACGGCCGATGTGTACGCTCTGAGATGTGAGGAATCCCTGGACTACTGGGTGTGCAGGCTTGACCTGTGGCCAGAGCTGGCACAATTTGCTATGGAACTCTTAGCTTGCCCCTCGTCGAGTGTCCTGTCTGAAAGGACATTCAGTGCAGCAGGGGGGATCGTAACCGATAAGCACACTCGCCTAGCTCACGACAGTGTGGACTACCTCACATTTCTAAAAATGAATAAGGCATGGATCTCTGAGGAATTCAACACCTGTGATGACACCTGTAATTGAATTTCCTCATGCCAGCCCGCACATATCCGCCACCACCCAGAACAAGGAATGGTCCTTGTCATATGTATATACAGTGGCATAAAATGCCTTTTCTGTCAGGTGAATGCCTAATTTTAGGGGCCTCTACTTCAGTGGCCTACAGTAAAATTTTTAGCCAGTGATCGCCTAATGTACCTCCAGCCACATCATCACATGTTATTTTCTGTCAGATGAATGCCTAATTTTTGGGGCCTGTACTCCAGTTACCTACAGTGAAATTTTTATCCAGTGACCGCCTAATGTACCTTCAGCCACATAATCACAAGTTCTTTTCTGTCAGGTGAATGCCTAATTTTTGGGGCCTGCACTGGCCTACAGTAAAAATTTTATCCAGTGACCGCCTAATGTACCTCCAGCCACATCATCACAATTTCTTTTCTGTCAGGTGAATGCCTAATTTTTGGGGCCTGCACTGACCTACAGTAAAATTTGTGTCCAGTGACCGCCTAATGTACCTCCAGCCACATAATCACAAGTTCTTTTCTGTCAGGTGAATGCCTTATTTTGGGGCCTGTACTGGCCTACAGTAAAAAATTTATCCAGTGACCCCCTAATGTACCTCCAGCCACATAATCATAAGTTATTTTCTGTCAAGTGAATGCCTAATTTTGGGGCCTATACTACAGTGCCCTACAGTAAAAATTTTATCCAGTGACTGCCTAATGTACCTCCAGCCACATCATAAGTTCTTTTCTGTCAGGTGAATGCCTAATTTTTGGGACCTGTACTGGCCTACAGTAAAATTGTTATCCAGTGACCACCTAATGTACCTCCAGCCACATCATCACAAGTTATTTTCTGTCAGGTGGATGCCTAATTTTTGGGGCCTGTACTGGCCTACAGTAAAATTTTTATCCAGTGACCCCCTAATGTACCCCCAGCACACATAATTAAGTTATTTTCTGTCAGGTGAATGCTTAATTTTTGGGGCCTGTACTTCAGTGGCCTACAGTAAAATGTTTATCCAGTGACTGCCTAATGTACCTCCAGCCACATCATCACAAGTTCTTTTCTGTCAGGTGAATGACACATTTTTGGGGCCTATACTCCAGTGCCCTACAGTAAAATGTTTATCCAGTGACTGCCTAATGTACCTCCAGCCACATCATCACAAGTTCTTTTCTGTCAGGTGAATGCCTAATTTTTCGGACCTGTACCGGCCTAAAGTAAAATTTTATCCAGCTACCGCCTAATGTACCTCCAGCCACATAATCAGAAGTTCTTTTCTGTCAGATGAATGCCTGATTTTTGGGGCCTGTACTGGCCTAGAGTAAAATTTTTATCCAGTGACCGCCTAATGCACCTCCAGCCCCATAATCACAAGTTTTTTTTGCTGTCAGGTGAATGCCTAATTTTTGGGTCCTGTACTGGCCTTCAGTAAAATTTTTGTGGTACTATTTGTGCACTTCTAGTAAGTATTTGGTGGCTGCAAATATGACCGGAAGGTTTTTCATGTTTGCCTGCCATTAAAGTCAATGGGGCCTGCCGTGAACTTCCATCACTAGTAATAGAGCAGGAGAAGCTGAGCAGAAAAAGCCGGGGAAAAAACTGGTAATTTATTCATTAAAACCTCTGCTCTTTCTCAGCCCAGGAACCCACGTGGGTGGTCTTATCAGCAATTGCCAGCCTTCCCTGTATAAAGGTGTGTATATATAACTTGCTGTCAATTCTTGATAAGACCACCCACACAGATCCTGGTGTCAGAAAGAGCAGAGGTTTTCATGAATTAATTACAACTTTTGCTGTATCTTTTCCCCATAAAACTATATATGAATCTGCTCAGCTCCTCCTGCTCTATAACATGATGCCTGCAGATTGCACTAAATTTTCATGGTAGAGATTCCCTTTCAGGTTAATTTAATTTAAAATCACAAATCATCTCGGCTCAAGTAGTCAAAGGAGTTATCCTGTCAATGTAAAAAAGAAAATCATACCCAATCGAGTACAAGACAATCTCTAACGAAGGAAGAACCAGCCCTGTACCTCACATGGATCCAGAGCTGTCCCCATTCATTGCGCCAGTTGTTTTGCTAGTTTTATTTCAAGCTAAGGAGGCATGTCTTTCTCAGTGGGTGTGTCCTTTCTACTGTAGCTAGTGGCAGCTGAAGGATGGATGGAACTGAGCATATGCTTCCATCTCAGTGAGCAGGACAGAGAAATTAGAGAAACAGCAAACAGCAGGTGGCGCTACACAGATAGATTTCATTGAATAACTCAGTGGCTATACTACATTTTTAATTACATGCAATTACAAAAGTATTCAGATCCAGGTGCTGGTATGAAATATGTAGAATATTTTTTTCATGGGATGACCCCTTTAACATTCTTACTTTGGCAAGTTACAGAGCTGAAATAATGAAATATATGGCAAAGCCGACGGACTCCTCTTCGTCTCCTGAGAAAGAAGAATAGGTACATTCACTCAATTAATTGGGAAAAAATAATTACACAGATGCGCCTACAGAAGAGATCTAACAGTATCAATCACACTGACTAAACCATTCTAGCTGGAGTCAGATAAATCATCAACCTCCTTTTTATTGTTTTAATCTGTACCTCATCGACGTTTCGTTAGCCAACAAGGAATTAACTAAATTGGAGAGGATATAAAAAGTGACATCCAATCTATGAAACAAATGCCTGACTTCTGACTGTCACTCACTTCGTTATTTATGGAACTAGATTGCTTTTAGTTACTGTACATTGTAAAAGTGTAATACAGCGGACAAAGAACCATTACGAGCACACGGGCTGTAACTCGGTCGTTTTATAACTTGCAGGAGAAATAGAATTTGCTGTCATAAAACTTTAACTGAAAAGACATTTATGTAGCGGTTTTATGGGGAAATTTAGATGACAGTATGTCTGAGAAATGACACAATATAGACTCTCAGTGATGTCACCTATCTCAGATATGTTACATTTTTAAGTGCACGGCCACGCAGAGGGGCTGTAATACTGTTGAGTTGCGGCTGTGCTACGGTCAAGAACCACACGGCCAATTAGCCGCAGCTGCCCTTCATTTAATTAATGAAGACAGCACTGAATAGTCGGTCTTCATTGTTAATGGTGCAGCACCTTCAATACCGCGGGCGTTGCCATTAAAGGGGTTGTCTCACTTCAGCGAATAGCATTTATCATGTACAGAAAGTTAATACAAGGCAGTTACTAATGTATTGTTGTTGTCCATATTGCCTCCTTTGCTGGCTGGATTCATTTTTCCATCTCATTATACACTGTTCGTTTCCATGGTTACGACTAGAGATGAGCGAATCGAACTTGACGAAGTGGAATTCGATCCGAATTTCAGGGAAAATTCTATTTGCGCCGAATCCGAATTTCCTCACGCTTTGTGGTAACGAATCACATTTTGAAATGGCTGCTGCACATGTTGGACATGGAGCAAAGAACTCTGGGAATGAGGGATCACCCACAATGCCATGCATGCAGCCAATCAGCAGCCAGCCAGCCAGCCCTGTGATGTCACAGCCCTATAAATAGCCTCAGGCATCTTTTACAAGTTCAGGGAAAGATTAGTCAAGGTGTAGTGAAAGGATAGGGAGGCATCATCTACGCTATAAAAGGAGAACAGGGTACAATAGGAGAACGCACAGCCTGGGAAATAGGAGTCGTACATTTCTTTTAGGTTGTTTGCACTATAATCAATGATATAAAATGTATAGTGGCTCAACCTGTTTGGTCAATGGATTTAGGTGCACCGTTAGTGGACTACCCCTTAGTCCAACAAAATGTAGAGTATATATACCAAGAAAACTAACAGGCACACAATCACCAGGAATTGTATATTGACGGGCGTTTATTAACACAAAATACAATAATAATATGATAAAATTTCAAGTAGCAGTAATCTCAGAGTAGATGAAGGATATATCAATAGGCTGCCTAAAAAATAAAAAATGAAAGTGAAACTATCGTGAGTAGCTGGAAAGGTTGTTTCTCCCGTCCGCCCCAGCATGAAATTGTAGCTGAGAGGGACAGGAAACACTCCAGTCCAACAACCACACATTTGTTGCACCTAAGGTAAGGATGAATTGTGACCAAAATGTATACATATACATCAACAACATAAGCAAATAAACACAATATTCCCTCCCAATAAAACCGAAATAGTGGCTGGAGCGGGTGCTGGACAGGATGGGCTTTCAGGGATCTTTTCAAACTTACCTTAAGAAGCTGTATGATAAACCCCAGGCTCGAATTAGTACACCAGGTTTTTTATCCGCTCCCTTCCAACTTCATAGAGGTACTAGGTAGGGGTGCCCCTTGTCCCCCCTCCTTTTTAACTTAGCGGTGGAACCCCTTGTGCGTTATCTGAATAGAAGAGGACAATTTACTGGCATTCATGTGGGGAATAAGGTGTTACAGGCAATATTCTTTGCAGATGATATCCTACTTTTTGTAGGGAAACCCAAGGAGGATCTCCAGATGATATTGGATAAAATAGAAGATGTTGGCTCGTCTTCAGGTTTTAAAATTAATGTGGCAAAATGCGCGCTGATGTACCTTGGCCGGGGAAACATTTCCGGTGAGCGAGGGACACACCTGTATGGCATACCAGTTGCCAAGCACACCATCAAATATTTGGGAATCAGGTTGGGGCGTACGGCAGATTCATTATACCGATTAAACTATACCCCCTTGTTCCATAAAATCTCGCAGGAACTGAGAAGGTGGCAGGGACTTCCTTTATCCCTTTTGGGGAGAGTCCATTTAATTAAAATGATTATCTTTTCTAGACTTTTATATCCCATGCAAACGCTGCCTCTATTAATTAACCATGCGGATATTACCAAATTGCACAGCGAAATAACCCACTTTTTGTGGAAAGGTAGACGCCCTCGGATAGGGATCAAAAAGCTAATGGCACTTAAAATCAAAGGTGGCATGAATCTGCCGGATGTTCGGTTATGTAACTTGTCCTGCCTATTCAGACATATAATAGACTGGGTAAGGGAGACCAGTTGTTACTCTGATTTTGACCTGGAGAAAGCCTTGGTAACGCCTTTTGATCCTTGTACCTTGTTGCATTCAAGCATGAAGGGCCTGCCGCTGCGCCTAAAAAACTCTGTTCTCTTCAGACACACTTGGGCGGCCTGGAGGGCTCTCAGGAAGCGCTTCCACCTTAGCCAGAGGGTATCCAAGTATATGCCCTTATGGGAGCACCCTGACTTCGCTCAGGGAAGGTATAATAAACTATTTATGGAATGGAGGGATAAGGGGATACTGACAGCGGCACACCTAATGCACAATACGGAAGGTAGATGGCTAACGCGACAAGAAACCATAGAATCTTATGGGCTAAATCCCTTCCAAAGCATACTATATGCGCAGGTTCATAATTTCCTCTCCAGCTGCGTATTAGACCCCGCAAAGGAAACCAGACAGAATGCCTTCGATAAAATATTGCGCAGAGGGGCAGGACCACAGTCAATATCATTTGTATTTGTTGTATGCACAGGTTAGGGAAGCTCTGAGAGATGGGTTGCCCAAGCAAGCTTTTAGGGCCTGGGCTGGGTTGTTAGAGGATCAAGAGGTGGAAGAGAAAATATTAAAAGGTTGGTGGACGTTGAGAAAGCACATCTTAAATGAAACTTGGAGGGATACGCATTTTAGGATCATGCATAATGCCATATATGCCTTTAATCTCCCCCCAACAAATGAGAAACCGGACAGAAGAGTGACTTGTTTCACGGGTTGTGGACTTGCCCTAAATCCACTGAACTATGGAATCAGGTCGCATCTCTCGTTAAAGACGTCTGGAAGTTGGAAATACCGCTTTCACTCATAACTTATTTATTCCACTTTAGGAAGACGGAAGGTGATGGGGGACGGGTGGAACAAAAATTGCCAGTTCTGTTTCACGTGATATGTATGGTAACCAAGAAGTGCTTATTAGCGCAATGGCTGCAGCCCTTGTGCCCTACAAGAGATACCCTACTTCAGAACCTGAAAGATCTGTTGGCTCTGGAGAGACGGGAGGTCGAAAGGCATAAAGAGCAGAAAATTGGGAAGTTTGTCAAAAGATTGCGTAGTTTTCTTTTGCATATTTTTTCTGATGGGGAAATAGAGCCTATACATCTACATCAAAGGAGACGTCACTGGATGTAAGAGGTATGGAGTGCTGTATTTCTGTAGTGATGGAATCAGGGGGGTAACGATTGCGGTGCGACCGCGACTGGGGGTGGAGGCGGGATATGGGTGTGGCTGGAGGCGGAACATGGGCATGACTGGAGGCGGAACATGGGTGGGGCCTGGAAGGGGGCCCTTGATCTATTTTGCCCGGGGGCCCTGAGGGTTCCCAGTACGCGCCTGCACATACACACAGGGACAGACACACACATACACAGGAACAGACACACATCGTCTGCTGGTGCAGTGCTGTTGCGCTGGTGGTCGCCGTGCAGCACCGCACCAAATATGGATGTCGTCGCGCAGTGCTGCGCCAAGTTCAGAGTAGGTCCCACTCAAATAGGCAACCTTGACGCGGTAAGTGGGATTATGCCTTTTGATCAAAATGTACACTAATGCCTCCTGCATAAGCATGCAGTATAGGTTCAGTACACTGAATATTGCGATGAGAAGCGAGGTTAATTAGATCAAAGCATAGCATGTGGATGTGTGATCCAGTTCTGTTTTTCTCCGTTTGATACAACTTCTATCTAAGGCTACTTTCACACTAGCGTTTACAAGTCCGCTATTGAGATCCGTCATAGGATCTCAATAGTGGAAGAAAATGCTTCAGTCTTGTCCCCATTCATTGTCAATGGGGACAAAACTAAGCTGAACAAAACGGAGTGCCCCAGAATGCATTCCGTTCCGTTTGGTTGCGTCCCCATCGCGGACAGAATAACGCTGCAAGGAGCGTTTTTCTGTACGCGATGTGGTGCGGAGCAAGACAGATGCGTCCTGACATACAATGTAAGGGGGAAGGATCAGTTTTCTCTGACACAATAGAAAACGGATCCGTCCCCCATTGACTTTCAATAATGTTCATTACGGATCCGTCATGGCTATAGAAGGCATAATACAACTGGATCCGTTCATGACGAATGCATGCGGTTATATTATTGTAACGGAAGCGTTTTTGCAGATCCATAACGGATCTGCAAAAAACACTGGTGTGAAAGTAGCCTAATGTGTGTGGCCATCTTTAGGGGGCATTAAAAAAGAATTCCATCTTTACTTATACTTCAACCTTTTGTTACCTTCTTTTATGACTCCCACTGATTCCCAGTACTGAGGGGACATGGACTGGGGTTTAAAAGGCAATTATCAACATGTACCAGAAGGTGGTCTAAACTGTAACCCATTAGGCACTGGCTAGAGTGTGGTATGGAGTCTAAGCAATGCCTCTTAGACACACACAGGGGCACATGCACACAAACACACAGGCACACACATGGGCACACACACATAGAGACAGACACACACACACACAGGCACGCAAACATAGAGAGAGACACACACATACAGGGGCACACACACACAGGGATAGACACACACACACAGGGACAGACACACACAGCTAGGCCTCACCACACTCCAGCCTGCCTCCTCTCCTTACAGAAACACAGCTCTGCTCCTCCCACACTGGTCACATAGGCGGATGACATCAGGAAGGTCCTTTAGCCCGGTAGAAAACTCCATCTACCGTGTTCTGAGTCCTGGGGCCTCCCACCCCAGCAGTGCACGTCGCAAAAATTGTCTGCATTGCTGGAGTAAGCTGCCCTAGAAATCAGAAAGGGCAGTTTAATGAAGACCAGAACACATCTGCAGGAGTGAGCGAGCACAGTGGGCCCCGCCAGAAGCAGTGGGCCACGGCACTTGCCCGGGTGTGCTGTGTGCTGACGCCGGCCCTGCTGCCACCTCACCACTATGTCATTGGGCCACTCTGTGGACTTCTCATGCGGTTCCCACCCTCCCCACTTTATGACTGGGCCACTATTTTGCCTTTTTGGCCTGGTTGCCATCATCCCTTATTTGACCCTTCTTCTGATCTGTCAGAAGGAAGGAAAAATGAGACGCACAATGGATCCTGTCTATGTAGCTGCTGTAAGGCCTGTATAATCCCATCAGAATTGGGTTATGAATTGGTAGCCAAAAGCAGGAATGGGTACAAAACACAGAAGACATGCAAATATTATATTTACGTGTCATCTCTGTTTTGGATCCACTCCTGTATTTTTTGGCAATAGCAATAATGATGGATTACTGACAAAACGTTGACAGAGTGAAGGCTGATGCTCAACAGACAGGATCCGTTTTATTGGGGTTATTGTTCTGACGGATCAGAGGAAAGGCAAAATAATCAGTGATGTTCACACAAACTTACTGCTGATACCCTCTCCACTCTGTCGGGGGGGCTCTACTTGTATAAGCGTTTAATAGAACAGGTTGTCTATGTGGAATCAGCTGATGAGGGTGTAAACGGAGTGCGCTTCTTCTTGACGCTAACATCGACCTGTAATGCTGAGTTCACACAAGGTATTTGGTCAGTTTTGGCCCTGTGACTGCCCAAATAAGTGAAGTGTGCAGTGATTCTAAGAGCGACGCCTGTCATCTACATTTCATACTGACACAGTATTGTTTTACTACCACAGCAGACTCCCTATGCGCGTCACTGCGAGGCACAGTGTTCTACACCCCTATAAAGGCTCTCAGTGTCCAGGAAATAGCAGTTTTTTAACGTGTTTCGCCACTAATGAATTTGGATCTAATCAAATCTTTTTGGAAAATTAGGCAAACCGACCGAATAGAATTTTTGAGTAGTGATGAGCGGCAAGGGAAATATTTGAATTCGCAATATTTTGTGAATATTTGGGTGAATATTCGTCATATATTTGAGAATTTGCTATTATTTTCTTGATTACGAAAATTGGCAATGTAATATGCGCGTGTTGAACGTGCAATACAGGCGTGGGTCACTGTTGCTAAATTTTTCAAGCTGCTAGAAGTTTCCTGAGACTGGAGAAAATGGTTGGCACCGTGGCACGGCAGAACATTACAATAGCTTTATATGCAGATAGAGTGCTCCAATATATTTGTGATTGTGCAAATCGGCAATTAATGATGCTCATATTTTTGCGCAATACGTGCAACTTAACATTTTAGCTGGTCTAAATACATATTACTGATTGGTGCACTAAGTATTGTTGTGAACTTGTGACATCACAGCACTATGTCTGTAGCATGTATGTATGAACAGCAGAACCTATCAGCTACACTATATCACTATCTAACCTACACTGACTATCTCCCACTAAGTATCTGCATTATATATATGAGCTAACTAACTAACTGCAACGAATACCACACCTCATGCCCGCTTGACGTTGCCTATGTCGAGCTCACGAGAAGCAGTATGGTCACGAGTTACAAAAAACGTGATGTTACGCCCTCCGAGCAGTTAAGGTCTGCTTGGTACAGTTTACACACACACCTCCTGTCCACGCGGGCACAGAGAGGCAACAATCTGAGAGAGCCTGTTCACTGCCGCAGTGAAAACAGCGTTGTCTCAGCCCGGGTTTCTGCCACCAGCTTCTCGTTTGATATAAGTCCGGTCCGTTAACGGGATTATAAAGGGTGAGAAACCAACCCGCGGTAGCTTATAACTAGGCCAAAACACGGACGTGGGGATTCTTGATCGAGATACAAGATAGCACAAGATTAAATTATATATTTAATCGCTATAAGGGTACACTAGATATAACACAATATACACAGAGAATATATACAGTGGTCTGAGGTTACAGATGCAGGTTATATGGGTAAAACAGGGTTAAGCAGAGTAAAAGTCAGTGAACGGGTAAGGTAAAAGTTCCTTTGGGTTGTGAGGTGCTCTTTGCTGTATTCACATGAAGCTCAGCTAGTTCCTGGGTCCCCCCTAAACACATTACACAATGTGACCCTTCTTCAGAGAAAGACCCGCCCGCTTGCTGGCACAAGCCTTTTAACCTGTAGCCGGCCCCTCCCGGGCCTTTGGGAGGGGTCCACTCCCCCCTGCTGGACTGGCTGCAAATGACCCACAAAACCCTTTAGAGTTCATAGCTCCAGTCCAGAAGATCACAGGGAGATAGTTCTGGGACCAACGGATCCGCCTGGGTTCCGGCTACAACTAGAGTCCAAACATGGTACCGTTAGTTGGTTTCTGTGGGGAGATAGGTATATCTCCCTTCCCTGGCATCCCACTATCAAACCAAGAACATGAGCACATTCCTCGTAGCCACCGGGACACAAATATGTATCCGTTTTGCGCCTGTGATGGCCGGGCGTTCCCACGCCTCCTGGGTCAGGGGAATCTGCCAGTACCACCGGCTCAGATCCATGGTGGTCAGGTACTGGTCCCCGGCCAACTGATCGAGCAGGTCATCAATGCATGGCATAGGGTACGCATCGGTGACCAAGACAGCGTTGAGTCCTCTGTAGTCCACGCAGAACTGGGTGGTCTGGTCCTTCTTTGCGACGAGGACCACAGGCGAGGTCCAAGCGCTGTTGGATGCCTGGATGATCCCCAGCTTCAGCATCTCTTCAATCTCCTGGCGCATGTGCTGCTGCACCTCCAAGGAAACCCAATATGCTGATTGGGGGGTGATCCCTAGTGTCAACGTGATGGACGGCCAACTCCGTCCTTCTGGGCTTGTTGCTGAACAACTCCCAGAAGGGGTGAAGGGTGGCCCATAGCTGGGACAGTTGGTCCTTCAAGAGCTGTTGGCCCACCTCCACATCCTCAATGGACCCACCCGTCCTCACCTGGTCAAGCATGTCCAGGAAGGTTTCCTCCTCCCTCTCTTCTGGAAGGTTGCAGACAGGGAGGGCACATGCCTCCCTCTCCTGATGTGCCTTCTGCCTTCCTCGGGCATGGTCCAGGGTGACCAGGTACGTCGTGGCATTGAGGCGCTGATGCACGAGGTATGGGCCTTCCCAGGCCGCCTGAAGCTTGTCCTGAGGTACGGGGACCAGTACCCATACCTTTTGACCCACCTGGTAGGTCCTCTCACAAGCGTTTTGGTCATACCATTGCTTCTGGTCGGCCTGGGCCCGCTCCATATTATCGTGCATCAGCTGCGACAAGGCCTGCAGCTTGTTCCGGAAGCGCATGACATACTCGACGACCAACACTCCAGGGTTGGCTACATCTCCCTCCCAGGCCTCTTTCACCAGAGCCAGGGGCCCCCGCACACGTCGCCCGTACAGGAGCTCGAAGTGGGAGAACCCCGTGGAGGCCTGTGGGACCTCTCGGTAGGCAAACAGTAGATGTGGGAGGTACCGCTCTCAGTCACGCCCGTGGGAGTGGACCAACATCTTAAGCATCTGCTTTAAGATGCTATTAAACCGTTCGCACAGGCTGTTGGTATGTGGGTGGTATGGGCTGGTCACCAGATGTTGCACCTGTGTTTGCCTACAGAGGGACTCCATCAATTACGACATGAACTGGGTCCCCCGGTCGGTGAGCATTTCCTGGGGAAAGCCCACTCAGGAGAAAATTTCCAGCAAGGCAGTGGCCACCTTGTCGGCCCGAATGGATGACAAGGCTACTGCCTGCGGGTACCGGGTGGCATAGCCTACTACCGTCAATATGAAACATTTCCCCGAGCTGCTGGGAATGGACTCTTCAATTATGGGCAGCGTTACCAGTGGGGCTTTGAGGCGCCGCCCCGCCTTCCCCACCCGCTGGCAGGTGTCACATGAACGGCAGTAGGCAACCACATCGGCCCCCATCTTTGGCCAGTAGAAATGTTGGGCTAATCTGGCCCTTGTCTTAGTGATCCCTAGGTGTCCAGCCATCGGAATCTCATGTGCAACCTGCAACAACTCCGTCCTGAACGGATAGGATACCACAAATTGTCAGTCCCTAGGCCACGCCTCTGGTGAACCCTGTTGGACCATTTCCTGGCACAACCGTCCTTGGTCCCAGACCGCCCTGTGAAGGTCTGAATCCAAGGGAGGCCGTGCCACCTGCTCCGTGAGAGCTTTCAAGCTGGCGCTAGCCCCTAACACCACCCGAAACCCCTGGTGGGACGTGGTCAGAATAGATGAGACTTCCACTTCCCCTGTCAGTTCTACTAACTGCCGGTCCCTAGGCCACTCCTCCGGTGAGCCCTTCTGGACCGTGACCTGGCACAGCCATCCTTGGTCCCAGACCACCCGCTCGAGGTCTAAATGCGAGGGAGGCAGTGCCGCTTGCTCCTTGAGAGCTTTCAGGCTGGCGTCAGCCACTAACGCCACCTGAAACCCTTGACCGGACGTGGTCAGAATAGATGAGACTGCCACGTCCTCTGTCAGGTCCCTGGGACCTGTCTCCGGGCCTCTTTCTGACTCTGCAGCCACTTGGTCGGAAGGGGTAAAGCCATCAGACCCCTGAGGGGCCCCGAGGGCCCCAGCACTCCCACTGCACGTGACAGCAGTGGTAGTGCCTGCTTCCCCTCAGCTCCCGACCAAGTTGCCAGTCCAGACGAACTAACCTGGCCATCTGACATCCCAGTTGTGGAGGAACCCTGCACTGAGGCTTCACCTGGCAGCCCTACTTCTCCTTGGACAGCCCTGACCTCATTTGCATCCTCCTCCCCCGCAGCTGTCTGCCCCCTGCTTGTCGCCTCAGTCACCACACCGGAGGACAACAGGTTCCAGCAGGCTTGCTGGCCACACCCTGGGGCTTCAGCACAGCTGGCAGGAATGACCCCCTCCCCACTGAGGGGAAAGGCACACATTACATCCCACACCCCCACATCACCATCAACAGGCATGTTAGGAACATTTACAGTATCAACACGGGTGGACATGACATCACATTCTGGGGGATCAGACCTTGGGGTGTTGGCGGCCACGTACTTAGACACAAGCCGCCCCAGGTCCGTCCCCAGCAAAACACTGGCAGGGATATTTGAGGATACCCCCACCTCCCTTACTCCTCGACCGATGCCCCAATCCAAATAGACCTGGGTGACAGGTAGCGCCGGTTCTACTCCTCTGATCCCGGAGACAGTAAGGGATCTCCCAGGCAATAAATTATGGGGTGCCACCAGTTCAAGCCGTACCAGAGTCATCTCAGTGCTGATGTCTCTAAGTCTCATGGCCACGGCCTGGCCCACGGTGACCGGTTGAAAATTGTCAAGGGACCTCCCACCACCCCCACCCACACACAACACCGTGGACGGTTTCCGGGTTGATGACTGGGACGGATCCATTGGGCGCTGGGGACACATGGCTTTGAAGTGTCCTGGCTGCTTACACAGGTGGCACAGTCAGGGTTCCCCCACTGACGTGGAAAGTGTGCAGGGGCTGGTGCCCACTTGGGCCTAGGGGCAGAGGTAGCGGGTGCAGCGTGCGTCTTACCCCCTCTCCAGCCGACAGGTTTCCAGGCCTCTGAAGTCCTGTTTTTGGTGTATTCATCGGCCAGGTCTGCTGTTGCGGAGGCCCCCTTTGGCTTCCGGTCGCAGAGGTACTGCTGTAGGTACTCTGGGCAATTCCACAAGAACTGCTCTGTGGCGATGAGCTCCTTCAGCTGCTGGATGGTGGTGAGCTCCAATCCTGAGGTCCATTGGTCAACCGCTCTCAGCAAGGCCCACATGTGATCGGCCCAGCTCTGGGTAGAACCCCGCTGCAAATTCCTGAGCTTTTTCCGGTACGACTCAGGAATTAAGTTATACTGCCTGACCAGAGCCTGTTTGATGTCCTCATAGCTCAGGATGGTCTTGCTGGGCAGGTACCCAAAGATTTCAAGGGCTTTTCCCCTGAGCTGTGGCGTGAGCAATCTGACCCACTGGTTCTCTGGCAGCTGGTACTAATGACAGGCCGTCTCAAATGCCAACAAAAAGGTGTCCAGCTCCCCATCTTTGTCCAGTAGGGGAAAGTCCTCCACCCGCAGTTTGGGAATACGGACCTCTGTAGACTCGAAATTGGAGCTGGAATTGGAGCTTCAGCTGGAGTATTTGTAGCTGGTGCTCACGCTCGGCCTGCTCACAACGCTCTGCAGCCTCTGCTTGCTCGCAACGCTCTGCAGCTGCCAGGAGGAGCTCAGAGGCTGCCTGGTCTCCAGCCTGGAGACGGTCCATGGCAGCTTTTAGGAGAGCAGCTGAGCCAGCTTGGCTTGGGGGATGGTCAGGTGGAGTGAGGCCCACCGCCGACCTCACCTCCAGCAATTGGCTCCTTGGGGAGCTTTGGCTGTGCTCCCCCTCGTCGTCCTCCTCTCCGCCCCCTATCTGGACTGCATCCTCCCCGCCATCATTAATAGCCTTGGCCATCTCCTTAGCCTTGATTCTTGTGTAACTGGCCATCATTGCCACTGATGGTCACTGACACAGACTGCAGCCTGATGCCCACACACCTTATTGTATTTGTACTCAGACTGTCTAGTGTTGAGCTGATCTTAAGACTCCAGCGTCAAAAGCTACTGCTGGTCGTCTTTAGTGTCTGGGAGTATGGGTCTCACACACACACACTAGTATCTCGATCCCACTTTGCTGCCACCAATATGTGACGATTACTACACCTCGTTCCCGCTTGATGTCACCTATGTCGAGCTCATGAGACGCGGTATGGTCACGGGTTACCAAAAACGTGACGTTACGCCCTCCTGGGGAGCAGGTAAGGTCAGCTTGGTACAGTTTAAAAAGACACCTCCTGTCCACGCGGGCACAGAGAGGAAACAAGATGAGAGAGCCTTTTCACTGCCGCTGTCTAAAGGAGCTGTCTAAAATTAAAAGTGGAACCTGGATGCTATGGGCAACTAAGCCAGTTGTACGTTACACCAGTTTGATAAATAGCCCCCAAATGTCCCTATAGTGTCTACAACAATTATAATGTCCCCTAGAGTGCCCCCAGTAATAATAACATCCTATATTGTGCTCCAGGTAATATTGCCTGTATAGGGTCCCTGAAAAATAATGTCCCCTAATATGTCCTTGTAATAGAAATGCCCCTATAGTTCCTACCCAATGGTAACATCCCCGACACTACCCCGATATAGTAGTTTGCCTCCACACTGCCCCCACAGTATCAATTTCTCTCATGGTAGTAATTTTCCACACACTGCCCCCACAGTATTAATTTCCCCCACACTAGTAATTTGCCCCCACGTAGTAGTTTGCTCCCCATGTAGTAGTTTGCCCACCACTGTCCCTTCAGTAATATTCTCCTGTGCCCCCCTGTAATGTTCCCAAAAGTTGGCACACAAAAAATAAAAGCTAATACTTACCTGTGTCCCAGTCGGCCCTCACTCGTAGACGGTAGGCAGGCGTGCTGCGCACACACGCTAGTGTGCTGCGTCTGGGCACAGGCGCGTGATGACGTCATCGCGCCCGCCTGAGCTGGGATTTTACTACCGCACAGGCTTGAGGCCTGCTAGGCCTGAAGGCTATAGCGGTGATCGTGGGGCAGGGAACCTATGCACTCCCGTGCCCCGCCGTAGTTTGTGGGCGTTTGGGTTGGCGTTGAGTCGGCGTTGGGCCGCCCAGCGATGCCGGGCCCGGGGCTACAGACCCAAACGCCCCAATTATAATCCGCCACTGGTTCCCTGCCACACCTGATTACAGTCCAGTGTGATAACATGTCAGTGACCAGTCAATTATGCCTCACCGCAGTGATACGGTGACCATACTGACGTCACTTTCCCTGGCCCCCTATAAACAGAGAACTCACCGAGTCTATTGTTTTATTTTTATCCCAAGAAGTCCCAATTTACCATATGACGCAAAATGTCACTTTTTTCTTTGCAGGCGCGATGGACTGCTGGGATCAATACTCCTGTCTGGGCACTTTAACATTTCTTGCGTTAATTTTTCCTTGTTTTAAACGTAACATCGTTATCTTTCCATTACCCTTTATTTGATTTTCACGGACAAATGTGGTCCTTTATCACCCTCTATATCTAACCAGCCTTTTATTACGGCTAATGTAATATCTACTTTCACACTTGCGCCGTAATGTATCGACTTCTTGTAGCGACAATGAGAACAGCTTCATTCTGTTTCTGCTGAAGATTTTTCATACAGTTTTACTATGGAGCTAAATGGAATAAAAGTCACTGGTATCAATATCACTTGGCTTTACAATCTAATTCTATAGAATAGTGTCCTTGAACCACATACATATAGGGATGGAAATTGTGCTAGGAGAGCTTCAGATTTTGCACTGACAATCCCAGAATCTGAAAACGAGTAGAAATCTAAATATTTAAAACTGAGTATATGGTACAATGAGAATATTAGAATTGTGAAATCTATCTATCTATCTATCTATCTATCTATCTATCTGCATATTATCTATCTATCTATCTGCATATTATCTATCTATCTATCTATCTATCTATCTATCTGTTAGAAAAGTCCGGAGCAGATGCAGAAGGGAAGTCAGGAGCAAACCCAAGTGGTCATCACTGGGACATGTCCAGCTGAAATTCGTAATATGACTGGAGCTAGACAAGTCCGCACAGATATCTAACATCTTTTTATACTCTTGATACTTCCTTATTCTTATACGTGAAATCAGTGGAGCACACAACTAATGATGGCATTTACCCAAAAAACGATATGGCTGCATAAAGGCCTTTTTACACAGATTAAGAATTAGTACAATTATTGGGAAGGTTCTTAGGAACCTTGATTCCCAGTAATTGCCCTGTGTAAAGGTGCTGCCAATCCTGCAAATGCTCATTCGTCAGGTAATAATGCAGCATCAAAAATTGCTAGCGGCAGCAGAATGTCCAGCGTGAACAAGGATCAGCTGCTGGAAAAAAATGAATGTCAAGATTGCAGGAAGTGCAACTCACCGCTCTGCCTAACGGTAGGCAATTACTTGTAAATGAACAGTCGGCCTGTTTAAAAAGGGCCTTAAAGGGACACTGACAGGCCCAATAACCATAATTAGCTGTACATATCCATGCACAGGTCTTCTAATGTGCATTAAAAACATATAAGTATCCCCCCTGTCCACATTATGAATACAGTAAACTCACGTTTTATAACCTGAACTAATCGCTGTTCTTTCTGCCCAAGGGGCGGGGTTTCAGCTCCACTTGTGCCCAGCCAGAATCAGCCCTAACCGCCGTTTTGAAGCGCCTCCCAGCTCATCAATATTCACTTAGCTGGGCGGCTTCTGCAGTCCCCGACCTTCCGAGATCCGGCACATGCCCAATAGAAAGCTATGGGCATCGGACTCGCTTTCAGCTTTCCCATAGCTTTCTGTGCATGGATATGTACAGCTAATTATGGTTATTGGGCCTGTCAGTGTCCCTTTAAAGTGGTTTTCTGAGATTATTTTTGTTACTCATGACCTATCCTCAGGATAGGTCATCAGTATCTGATCGGTGGGGGTTCGATACCCACAATTACGTGGCCTAAGAGTAGCTCAGCCCCATTCAAGCTACAATACCAATCACAGCCACTGTACAATGTATGGCGCTGTGCTTGGTAAGCTGTGAGAAGGCTGCGGTGCTCACTGAAGTTCCTGCTGCCTTCTCAAACAGATGATCAGCCGGGGTCCCGGATTTCAGACCCCCACCAATCAGTAAAAAAAATCTTGGAAAACCCTTTTACCACTCTGAAGAGCCTTACAGCAGTGATGTCCTGTGTGTCGGGAGGAAGGCAGAAGTGATTTGCGAGAGGCGCATTAAGTCATGCGGCAGGTATAAGACCAGTGCGGTCACTGTTTATTGCCTGGTGGACATCTTTAGTAATGATCCAGTCAGACTTGACTCATTAAAGAGCAGATTTGCTAATGAAATGATAACTACTGTATTAGTGACTGTAATTTTTCTGTATTAATTAGGGACTTTTATCACTGAATCTTTACCATGCATAAATCCATGTGCTAATTAGCAATGCATGTCTGCGTCCTCCCTGGTGTTTAGCCATTGGGCTCTATTTTCTATGACATTGTGTGACCTGTATCCAAAGTTATAAATGTCCATTGCCAACCACAAAGCATGGAAACAGGCAGCTGATGTGTGGCACTCTCACTATTTTGCGCAGGGCATTTCTTGAAGCATTCCATGTTGGCAAAGATATCTATAAGTCTACTTTCACACTGGCGTTTTGGCTGTTTGTGAGATCCGTTCAGGGCTCTCATAAGCGGTCCAAAACGGATCAGTTTTGCCCTTAGGCCTCTTTCACCATGTTTTTGGCCTGGATAAGAAGCTGGTGCGTTGCGGGAAAATGCTTGTTTTTTCCGCGCGAGTTCAAAACATTGTAATGCGTTTTGCACGCGCGTGAGAAAAATCGGCATGTTTAGTACCCAGACCCCAACCCGGACTTCTTTACAGAAGTTCGGGCTTGGGATCGGTGTTCTGTAGATTGTATTATTTTCCCTTATAACATGGTTATAAAGGAAAATAATAGCATTCTGAATACAGAATGCATAGTAAAATAGCGCTGGAGGGGTTAAAAAAATAATAATTATTTAACTCATCTTAATCCACTTGCTCGCGCAGCCCGTCTTCTCTTCTGTCTTCTTCTTTGAGGAATAGAACCTTTGATGATGTCACTGCGCTCATCACACGGTCCGTCACATGATCTTTTTACCATGGTGATGGCTCATGTGACGGACCATGTGATGACCGGAGTGACATCACCACAGGTCCTGTTCCTGCACACAGCAAAGAAGAAGACAGAAGAGAAGCCGGGCTGCGCGAGCAAGTGGATTAAGGTGAGTTAAATAATTGTATTTATTTTTTAACCCCTCCAGCCCTATTGTACTATGCATTCTGTATTAAGAATGCTATTATTTTCTCTTATAACCATGTTCTAAGGGAAAATAATAATGATCGGGTCCCCATCCTGATTGTCTCCTAGCAACCGTGCGTGAAAATCGCACCACATCAGCACTTGCTGCGATTTTCACGCAACGCACAAGTAATGCATGAAAATCACCGCTCATGTGCACAGCCCCATAGAAGTGAATGGGTCCGGATTCAGTGCGGGTGCAATGCGTTCACCTCACGCATTGCACCAGCGCGGAAATCTCGCCTGTGTGAAAGGGGCCTTAATGCATTCTGAATGGATAAGGATCCGCTCAGAATGCATCAGTTTGCCTCGTTTTCGTCTCCATTCTGCTTTGGAGGCGGACACCAAAACGCCGCCATTGTGTGCCAAACGGATCTGTTCTGGCACACAATGTAAGTCAATGGGGACGGATTTGTTTTCGCGGACACAATCTGTCACAATAGAAAATGGAATCGTCCCCCATTGACTTTCAATGGTGTTCATGACGGATCGGTCTTGGCTATGTTAAAGATAATACAAACGGATCCGTTCTGGCACACAATGTAAGTCAATGGGGACGGATTTGTTTTCGCGGACACAATCTGTCACAATAGAAAACTGAATCGTCCCCCATTGACTTTCAATGATGTTCATGACGGATCCGTCTTGGCTATGTTAAAGATAATACAAACGGATCCTTTCTGAACGGATGCATGTACTTGTATTAGCTGAACGGATCCGTCTGTGCAGATCCATGACGGATCCACACCAAACGCGAGTGTGAAAGTAGCCTAAGAGGAAAATGTCAGAACATGACCCATTGTTTATATCAGGTTTTTATGTTATGTTTTATGGCTTTTTTTTTTTTGCACGATAAGTTGTATTTTCTAATAGCTCAATTTAATATTGCATACGATGTAGTGGGAAACTGGAGAACAAATTGCAAATGGAGTGGAAATGAAAAAAAACACAACTCCGCCACAGTTTTATGCGGTTTGTTTTTACAGCTTTCCCTAAGCAGTACAACTGACCTATTCACTTCATTCTCTGGATCATTAGAATTACAGCAATATCAATTTTATATAGTTTTCTTGTGTTTTAATATGGAAAAAATAAATTAATAAAACTTTGGAAAAATTTTTTTTTTCTTTTCTTATCCATGTTCTGACTCCCAGGTAGGTAGCTGTGTGAGGGCTCTTTTTTGTGTGGGTGATCTGTATTTTTTATTGATACTAATGTTTTTTTTTTTTATTAAATTGCCCATTTTGCTTATTTTTTTCCGTTACAGCTTTCAGCATATGGGATAAATATGTTTATACTTTAACAGTATAGGCATTTAGGACACAGCAATATCTATGATCTTTATTTTTTATGGATTATTTTTATTACGGGGAAATTGAGGTGATTTAAATTTTTATATTTGGAATTTTTTATATTTTAGAAATGTTTTTCTAACTTGTTTTTATTTTTTCCTACGCACCCTCAGGGGCATTTGACATACCTAATAAAACACAACACCTTTACCAATCTCTGCTTGGGGAAGACTTTCCCGTCCCAGGAAAGCAGTGCTCCTGGGGAAACCTGCCTCAGATGCTGTGGGCACAATTGACCATGGCATCTAAGCCATTAAATATCTGCGATCTGTATTATTTCTGATCACATTAGCTCTGGGCATCTGCTGTATAAAACTGCAGAAAGCCGATGGCTATGGCGCCCGCTGCACTCAACCCCGGACTTCTGCCCTACATGTATGGCCACAGTCCTGAAGGTGTTAAGCAACTTTCTTTTATATATATTGGGGGTTTTGTTGCTGTTTTTATGTAATTCTCTATGTTCTTATCTCTATTTAAAAAAAAAAAAATTAATCAGTGTAGATCACTTTTCAGAAGTCACTTCATTATCATCACTGACAAGATTACTGTAATAGGTATCACCACTCATGAAAGGTGATTGTGTATCACCACTCATGAAAGGTGATTGTCACATCTCATCTCCTCTCCCTCCCTGCACAGTGACCTCAGCAAAGATCAGAAAGCACTCCCACAACAAAGTCAATGAGTAATCTTAAGTCTTCTCGTTTCCATGATGCCCGGTCCAGTAGTCCTGTACAGAAAATAGAATTTTAAAAAATCTGAAAATGAAAACAGCTTAGAAGAAAGATATTTGAGCTGTTTGGTTTTGATTAGTAAAACATATAGGTAATACATCCCCTTTAAGACAAGTGTCCCCCATAATTAGTGTGTGGGGGGGCTTAACGGAGTATGCACTTAAAATTGAAGCTTTACCTCTGAGTCCTGGGCACTTGTAGGAACAGGATCTGGCTGAATAAAACTTCATATTCACACTACCTGAAGAGGTATGTTTTCCATGCTCTCTTCAACCCCTAAATACTGCAAAATGCCGACACACTTCCTTTAAAAATATTGATGATTTGTTTCCTTTCTAAGCTTTTATTTTTCTCACAAAGCGAGGCTTTTTTCGCACTAAGGCTTCATAGAAATGCACAGTCCCTGTTCTCTTCTTCTCTTTCTCCTTCCCATCATGGCTTTCTCATTCAAAATATCAGTGTATTGGTTCATCTAAGACAGCCTATGAAATGTTCAATAAAATACAGACTTTGATTTTTATAAGAAAACTTTGCCAGGGGAGTAGCTAAAGGCTCCTGGGCCCTGGTGCAGGGTTCAGCCTTGGGCCCCCCTTCCCTCAGTGGTTTGTGGCCAGGGGCAGGGAAGCACATAGCCTTCATGCTGCCTGAGGCAAAAATTCAAACTGCTGGCGAGGAACCGTATCTATCTATCTATCTATCTATCTATCTATCTATCTTTTTTTCTGTGTGCCCCCCTGATGCCAAATTCCTTGACCTAACCCTCTTCCCTCCAGCAGAGGTGTAACTTGACCGAGCATACACTTTCTATAATACTGGTGTCTTCTTATGCAGCACAAGGGTCTTTGGGCCCCTCAGGCTCCTGGGCCCGGTAGTGACTGTTACCTCTGCAGCCCCTATAGCTACGCCCCTATTTGTTGCCTACAATCTAAATGTGTAGCATTAGCTGAACGCAGGGGTGGATATATTATAGATGCAGCATGTGCAGCTGCACAGAGGTCCTATAAGTAACGGGGCCCAATACTGCCATAAAAAAGGCACAGTGGCTCTCTGGGCTCAAAATTCCTCCATCAGATGAAGGATTGACTAGAGGTTGGTTGTAAGGAGCCACATACTATTCTTGCACAGGGCCCCCCTCATATCTATGTCTGCCACAGGCCAAAAATCTAATTAGAATTAAAGAATGGCTTGACAAACAATATAATGAAGTCAAATATACTCAGTGAAAAGATGATGAAAATGCTTAAAACAGTTTATTAAAAACCCCAAAAAAACTAAAATCACAGAAATAACCACCTACTATACAAACATAAAGGAATTTGTATGGATGGTTCAGCACTGTTGCATATTATAATATTGCGGATGCTAAAATCATGTAAGAGAGTGAAACGGCCACCATTGCTTAAAGGGAACTTGTCATCAACTTTATGCTGACCTCACTGAGGGCAGCATAAAATAGTGACAGAAATGCTGATGTCAGCGGTGTGTCACTCATGAGCTAAAAGTAAGTAGTTGCTGAGAACCAGCATCATAATCATTGCAGCCCAGGCCTTGAAAAGCAGACATGTCTGGGCAGAGACTGGAAGACAGCATTGTGTGCCCTCCTCACGTCAGTGGGACTTGGAGTGGACAGAGCCACTGTTGGAAGTGACTGATGGCTGTCAGCGATCCAGATGGCGTCAAGGAGAGAGAAGATCGGTTCCTGGGAGGCTGGAAGAGCTATGCAACAGTCGGGGCTGCCATAAGAGGTGAAGTTACTCAGCCTGGAGAAGAAGCAGTCTGACATTTTGTGAGCTGTCTGAGAGGACTGTGTGGACCCAGGAAGCTGATCAGAATAGAGGGTCAAAGTTACAGGTCCTACAAGATCACATGTTGGGGCAAGGACTTGCATACAGTAGATACTCAGGTCAGTGACTCAGTGACACGGTATTGACTTGTAGGCTCTGCCGTGTGCGCCATCAGTCAGGTCTGTTCCTTTGCGGCACAGTATCAACTTGCAGGCTCTGCTGTGTGCGCCGCCGTGTTAGGGTTGTTCAGTTGGACAGCAACAGTGACTCTGAGCCTGGAGTATAGGGGTATCTTGTGTACTTCTATAGTGCTGTGTTTGTTACTACCGTTATTGCTGTGTTTATGACTACTGTTAGTAAAATTTCTGTTTTTGCACAAATGCTGTGGATTGAATATTCGTCTTATATTCGTCGAAATCGAATATTTGTAATTATTCTATTTATCGCGAATAATATGCGATTTAATTATTCGCGTATTGCGAGTTTAACTGTATAAGTCAACTTTCCTATTGGTTGCACGCCAAGCACACTCTGCTTTTAACCCCGTCCGATGCCATTACAGCTTTCATCGGATCCAGGGATGCAAGTACTCACATGCATGCTGAGCCCACTTTATACTTCTCCTGGAGCCTAATGGCCTGGTAGGTGCTATATAAGCAGACTCAGTTTTATACTGACTTTAAAACCAGCCTCCAGGGGGCAGATTAACTGGACAGGTGTGCTTGACTGCTTGGAGATCGCCACGCCTCCAATACGTACTACAAAGAGAAAAATATGGAAATTTCAGCCCGCACAACCCCTAGCAGGTGCAGATTGCTATGGCGAAATAGAGATATAAATGTAAAAACACAAAATGCAATTGCAGTATTCTATTTGTTGCAAAAAATAGGCAAAGTAATATTCTCGCATTGCAAATCCAACTTAGAGCTGTCCATAGGCAACTTTTCTATTGGCTTGCTAGAATTAACCAATATAGAGAATATAGCGCTATATTCGTTATCTTCGTTAATTCTAGCAAGCCAACCATTAGGAAAGTTGACTATACCCCGCTCTAAGTTGGATGCGCAATGTGAGAAGATTAAGTAATATTACTCGCATTGCGCATCCAACTTAGAGCGAGGTATATGCAACTTACTTCTCTATTGTTTGGCTACCTAGAATTAACGAATATGACAAATACGAATATAGCGCTATATTCTCAAAACACAAAATTAAGTTGGATGCTCAATGCATAATTTTACTCGCATTGCGCATCCGACTTTGAGCGTGGTCTTCTAGATGACCGTGATTCTCACATCCGACAGTACATTCTAGCATGGAGGCGTTCCCATGGTGAGCGTCCCGCTCCATGCGCACGGGAAGTCGTGCCAACGGACGTGCCAACGGACACTGACTGGAGCGGGCAAGGAGCACGGAGTCCCGCGGACATGTAAGAAGAACTGCTTTTGGGAAGTGGGAACAACTTAAAAAAACAAACAGACAAAAAAAAAAAACTATATTCGAATTAGCAAATATATAGCACTATATTCAAAATATTCGTGAATTAGCGAAGTGCTGATATTCGAGATTAAAATTCGCTAATCGAATATTCGCGCTCAACACTAGCGGTCTTACAATCATACAGGCACAGTACGGGTGCGGCCACACGGTCATGTTTCATGATGTAGTTCTGAAGCCAAAATCAGGAGTGAATTAAAAAAGAGAAGTTGTATCTGTCCTTTATACTTTCTGTTATGGACCTGCTCCTGATTTTTGGCTTCTAAATCTGCATCCATAAACCTGACCGTACCCTGACCCCTACACAAATTCTTCTTTCCAACGACTATATCAGATCTGTGTGAAGCCACCGATGCCAGGTGCCCCGTAAACTTCTCCTACCTTGTCTGTTCTCTTTTATTTGGTCATCTCGGTAAATAGCTCTTCATTTATATGAGAGGCTTTTGCAGCGATCAATAAGCTATTATTTTCATTCTATCACTATAGCTACATAAACTTTACAGCAGACATTGATATATAGGTGTATCGCTGCCCAGGGTAGTAAAGTGATCCAGAAGAGGCCATCTTGTGAACAAATGTGTTCTTTATAGCGCAAACTGTGTACATGATGTCTCTATGTGTATATAGATATTCAGTATATCAAGTGATGAAATATCATTACAGCCCCACAACTCAGTTTGTCTTCAATAGAAGAGTCAGTTCATTGGGGAAAAATAGAGACTATACACTGACGAGCAAAATGGTAACAATCTTTTATACTTTTGACTTTCAGGCTCCATCTCTCACCATCCACTACAGCTTTGAATGTGAGACTACCATCATTTTATAGACAATCATCTTGGCGATCTCATACATAAATTGGACCTGCAGCTATTTAGCATAGGATTAGTTATGGAGATTCTTGTCATGTAACTGCAGTGTTACTGTTTTAAACCATTACCTGGATCTAAATATGTTTGTGATTGCATATAATTAAAATTATTTCATATATTTAATAGAATGTATCTGTGTAGAGTCACCTGCTGTTTGTTCATTTTCTTAGTTCTCTGTCCACTTTACTGAGGTGGTCACACATGCTCAATTCCATCATTTAAACTGCCACCTTTCCTATCTACTGTTAGACAAGGACACTACCGCTGAGACAGGACACACCCCCTGGGCTGTGATAGGAAGAAAGCTGCAGCAGAAAGGATACTCCCCCTGAGCTGCTAACTTTAATATATCTAGAGGAGCAACTGGAACAATGAATCTGGACTGGAGATCTCTGGATCCATGTGAGGTACTGGGCTGGTTCTAGTTTTGTTAGAGATTGTCATATACTGTATGATGTCTGATTTTCATTTTTTTACATCAATCATGGCATAACCCCTTTAATAGTCACAACCCAAATGGAAGAGCTATGAAACTATAATATACTGTATATTGCATGTGCAATGACCCAGAGGGGAGGAGGATGGGAGGAGTGGTAATGGCTATGGTGGTGGTGGTAGTACTAACAATTCACAGTATTTTGCTCCACCCTAGCTCTTACTAGGGCCATGCAGTGACTGGGGGGCGCACCCGTCCTTCCCTTGGGGCACATCCTGGTGTAGGGGCTCCTGCCAGGTGGTAGTTGGGGTGCCCTAGATGGTGAACCGTTTGTCTGGGTGCAAGACGAAGCGAAAAGGCAGAGGCATGTTACTTGCAATAATAAAGTCCTTCTTTAATGGATTAATGATGGGAGTAGTAGTACATACAGCAGTAAAAGTTTTGTCTTCTCACACTAGCTGTGTACAGGTAACAACAATGATAGTAGTTGTAGTACTCTCAAAATTTCTTTCTCAAATGACACTTTGCAGTCTCTGCAAGTAACCACAGGCGTGGAATTCTGTATTTTTTTAACCCTTTCTGAAGTTCTCAGGCTGAGGGGTGCAGATGCTAGATATAGATGGCCAGTCTGTTTCAAAGTGTGGTAGATGCCGACGGTAGCAGTCACAAAGCCCTGCACAGTCTCGATGGTTCTGGACCTTCTATAGATCTCTTTCTCTTTCATGGGTACTCTGGCAGTGAAGTTACTTCTTTGGCAGCTGTAGTTTTGGAGACAGAGGCTCTCTGGACTTGGGCCTTGTCTGCAGAAAGTCTCTCACTCAAGTCCTTCCTTTATCTCTGGTCAGACTAGACTGCCCAACTAGCTATGGGACAAAGTCCATCACCCTGGCAACCTAAATTTTAACCCAATGTTAGGCCTCATGCACACGACCGTTCCCTTTTTTGCGGTCCGCATACCGCGGATCCGCAAAAAAACTGAAGCCTCCTGTGTGCCTTCCGCAATTTGCGGAACGGAACGGGCGGCCCATTGTAGAAATGCCTATTCTTGTCCGCAAAACGGACAAGAATAGGACATGTTCTATTTTTTTTGCGGGGCCACGGAATGGAGCAAAGGATGCGGACAGCACACGGAGTGCTGTCCGCATCTTTTGCGGCCCCATTGAAGTGAATGGGTCCGCATCTGAGCCGTGAAAACAGCGGCTCAGATGCGGACACGAAAAACGGTTGTGTGCATCAGGCCTAAGGCTAGGTCTACACGACGACATTTGTCGCGCGACATTTTGTTGCACCAATGTCGCGCGACAATTTTTATAATGGCAGTCTATGGTGTCGCACTGCAACATGCGACATGCTGCGACTGCGACGCGACAGTCGCAGAAAATCCATTCAAGATGGATTTTTCTGCGACTGTCGCGTCGCAGTCGCAACATGTCGCATGTTGCAGTGCGACACCATAGACTGCCATTATAAAAATTGTCGCGCGACATTAGTGCAACAAAATGTCGCGCGACAACTGTTGCGCCCTATCTGTCGCGCGACTTTTTGTCGCGCGACAAATGTCGTCGTGTAGACCTAGCCTTAGTCCTATAATTTGCCCACTGGCTATTTACACAGTAAATACAAAAATAAGTGCTTTAACAATAAATCACATTTAACTTAGTAACATTAAATTAACTCTTTTGTCAATAATTAACCCTTTGCTGCATCAGAGGGTGCTGCATCAGAGATTTAGAAGTCCCTCTAGCACATAGAGAAGGGGGGGATGCCTCTATGACATTCATATGTTCCAATAGGGCATATAAACAAGGGATGTCATATGGAGACAACCCCTTAAGTTGTATCTAATATCTTACAATATGTTTCCGAGGTTTACTCGTCTAGTCACTTTAAATCTTGAACTTCCCTATCCGCAGAATAATGTATGACTTCAGAAATATTAATGGGAGAGGTTTTGGGGTATTGTAGTTTTGGAGAATTTGGTATGCTTCTGTGAAATCTATTGCTAAATGTATTGTTCCGCCCACCGGACTCCTAAACCCAGAATGAGCTGATATGTAAATGAATAAATAAGAAGTCATACAGAAATTCTCCTCATGCTCTCCTGCTTTATAACAGGTCTGCATGTTCAATGTAATAGGTTCACTTTAAAAATATTGCCATACAATGCTTAGTAACGCCTTAGGCCAGACACACACGAGGGAGTTGAATGTGATAAAGTGAGTGTCAGTAAGAGGTCTCGTTCTGGCCTCCGCTCCTCTGACAGGATTGCACAGCATCATACTGATTTATAATGGGTAAGAACCCTTAGGCCCCTTTCTTACGGGCGTTGCGGGAAAATGTGCGGGTGCGTTACGGGAACACCCGCGATTTTTCTGCGCGAGTGCAAAACATTGGAATGCGTTTTGTACTCGCGTGAAAAAAATCGCACATGTTTGGTACCCAAACCCGAACTTCTTCACAGAAGTTCGGGCTTGGGATCAGTGTTCTGTAGATTGTATTATTTTCCCTTATAACATGGTTATAAGGGAAAATAATAGCATTCTGAATACAGAATGCATAGTAAAATAGCGCTGGAGGGGTTAAAATAAATAAATAAATAATTTAACTCACCTTAGTCCACTTGTTCGCGTAGCCTGGCATCTCCTTCTGTCTCCTTTGCTGAACAGGACCTGGGGTGAGCATTCATTACATGAACAGGACCTGTGATGATGTCACTCCGGTCATCACATGGTCCTGTTAAAGATTTGTGAATTTTATTCTATATTTTGTATATCTAGGATTGTAATGAGTTAACTTTTTCTACTTCCAAGTGCCCACCCACCCCCTCTTTGTTTCAAGACTGGAGAAGAGAGAGAGGGGGGCAAAGAGCTGTGCTGTGGGAAGTGTCTGATTTCTCATCTTTCTACAGGTGTTCAATAGAGTGTGGTGAAATGCGTAGGCCAATCATATGGCTTGATGATATGTATATATTATTCACTGCCTATAGAGAAGCACCTCTTTGAAGTGTCACATATGACGTAGGCAGTATTCTTGTTAGAATAAACTCCATTACAAAATGGCGATGGTAACCAGATGTTTACATTAGTTCACATTCCAAAGTGGTACTCACTGCGCAGATGTTGAAGTGTTATCTCTGTTTCTCTTATCACTTTTTCCTTTTTGACCAATGAAACAATGTTTTAGCCTCAGAGAGGACTGCCCTCTTCTGAAGATTCATAAACGCTTAGCCCATGTAATAAAGTTAGAGATTGCTTTGACCAACTTCTGTGTCAGTGTCTAGTCTCTCAGCCACGCGTGGATATTAACCCCTGGGGGGGGGTACATTGATCTGGAACACCAGAGTGTATCTAAAATGCCCTAATTTAGGGTGGTTTTAACAAATGGCACCCCAGATTGGACTCTGAGCGAACGTAGCATCAGACAGCTGACAAGACGGGCCCCTGAGCTTGACGAACGGCAGAGGAGAGAGGATTGCAACCTCAAAGAAAGGTGAGAAAACTTTTTATCTCATCTGCCTTTCTGCTAGTTACTTCGTCATGCTCAGATAGCTCAGTCTGCTGTGAGGTGGTACCGATGTAAGTATAGTAGTCGGCTGTAATGCTGAAAGCTTGGAGTCTATAGAACCAATAGTCTGAAATTATAGATCACTCTGGTGTGTATATGTTTTGTGTGTGTCTGTGATTTATGTGAGGAGTGAGTTGAGCACAGACAGTAAGACCACAGACAAAGGGAGGGGACAGTAACCTCCTGGTTGGGAAGGGGGCGCTGTAGCGCCGAGGTGTGGGACAAAGGAACTCCGGCTGACCTGACCAGGAAGATGCGTAGAGCCGTATGACCTTTTGATCTGATGGAAGACTGCGGAGACTACCTGACCTGACCCTAGGAAGATGGTAGAACCTCTCATGACCTTTTGATCAAGGGGAGGACTGCGGTGATATTCTCTACCTGACCTGACCCCAGGAAGATGCGACGGAGCCCGCCTGACCCCTGGTTTTGGGGAAGACGTGCGGGGAGTCCCGGCTGACTAGTCAGACGTGATAGTCAGATTTGAGCCAACCAGAGGGGAGGGTGAATCCTTTGTCTGCGGAAGAAAGGGCTAAAGGTGCTGATCACTCCTCTGTTTTGTGTGTGTGTCAGTCTGAAATACTGTTGTTTTGATATCGGTCAGTCCCAGCATGATGGAGAAAATACAGCCCCTAGCTAGTAGCGAGGGAAGAATTGAAAGTTAAAATGTGAAAAAGAATGTTAGAGAAAGTGTAGACTCGGACAGAGGTCGCCCCTGGCAACAGGGATGAAGAGCTGTAAGAATCTGTGAAGTTAGAGCTTACAGACTGTGGGCATCAGAACTCCCGTGATTTTGAGGGGGGGGGGGAGTTCTAATGAGTGAGAAACAGAGCAGTGTCAGGATGTTAATTGATGGCATTAACAAGAAAGAAAGAAAGTGCCCCAGTGTCTGCAATCAGAACGGCGCTTGTGTTAAATGTTCCGAAACGAACCGGTTAAGTTTTGTTACCCTAATAAAATGTGTGTGTTTAACTAGGGAATATCCTAGAGATTACAGCAGTAAAAGATGGTCAGTTAATGGATAGGTGTTGTATCCAGTGTGAGCTACAGAGACTCACTTCCCCCACCTTAACAGAAACATTCCTGAGATAAGGGGAGCAGACGAAGGAAAAAGGTGGGAGGGAATGAGGGAATGATGCAGACTAAGTGATGTGTAATATATTATACAAGACAAAGAATTGTTCAATAATTTTCTTTCTTCTTTCTTCTTTCCCAAGCAGTGTACTGTGGGAATCCAGCTTTTAACAAAATGACTATGATTCTAACATGTATATTGTCTTACAGCGACAGACCATCAGCAATTCTGGGTGTGGTGTGGCTATCTGTTTCCAGGAAAGCTGTGTTTGTCTGTGCTGCAAGTTTTGGGATGAAACAATGTGGATTGGAAAACTTAAATGATTCAGTGGAATGTGAATGGGCGTGGCTTTGAGTTGTAATTGAGGCAAATATGTGTGAAGACTGATGGAGGTTTTTAGCAGAGCTGTGAATGCAATTCAGTTTTTATGTATGAGGGTGTGGTTATGAGCCGTTTGTGAAATGAGTACATGAAAATGTATATGAATGCGTATGGAGTACGATATTTGTTTTTTGTTTTTTTAAATAATATGCGCATTGAGTATTTTATTTTATTTTTCTTGGAAGTTTTGGGGGTTTTATTGATGCCAACAGCATTGATCAAGCTGTACATATTTATTTATTTTTATTTTTAAATTGAAGTCAATGAAAAGTTTCTTATGGGCCCTTTGTGTGTTCATATCTGTATTGTTCGATCTGTTTGTTTCAATGTTTGAATGTGTGTTACATGTTAAGTGTTGTGCTTCACATCAGAGCTCTGTTCTCATGCTGGGGCACTAATGACAGAAAGAAGGAGGACCACAGCGTCCGACTGAAGGGGGTGGACTTAGATGACTCAGAGCGGAGGGACAGGATAGGGGTGGACGTTACAGACAACGACAGCCCTTGTGCCCATCCCCTAGTTACAGACACTCCCATGGAAGATGAGAAGTCCTGTTTTGTTTTCCAGTCTATTAATTCTGCGATAGGAAAAGTTGGATACTTCTGTAAGCCAAAATGCAGAGTAACATCAAGCGGCATTGGGTGGTTCAGTGGTGCCAACCATAGGTAGTGTTCCTTTGGCATTGCTTCAGCCCTGATGTCAAACGCCTCATTGAAGTGAGGGAAAAAGTAAGTCTGCCACCCTATGGTGGGCCTGCAGAGTCTGTGGGACCCAAATCCCAGAAGAGAGAGTGTTGTGCTGTGTGTGGTACTCCTCGTCCACACCACACGAGAGGATTGTATTCTATGTTGACCATGCCCGGATCACTGTCCGTCCCCACAGACACCCATGTTTTTTTTGTCATAAGGGGAACACAGACAGGTGAGGGGGGGGGGGGAGTTAGATCAAGATTAAGAAACAGGAAATCCAGTATCGGCTCTATCTTTAAACATTTTTAGCAGATTCAATCTGGCCCAATGATATCCCTCACTCTGGGTGATAAAAAAGTAGTCCCGTTTTTGATTGATACTGGAGCAGCCAAGACAGTTGTGCACAGCAAACATGGCCTCCCCTGATTTACTCTCCAAGGACACCAGCCTTTGGGTAGAAGTGGATGGGAAAGTAGTACGCTCACTTTTTTCAACAGAAACCATCCATATTAGATTTGCCCCTAACCAAGATGTGCTTGCCCATTTGCTGGTCAGTGGTAACGCCCCTTGTTGCCTCCTAGGTGCAGATTTGTTTGCAAAAGTACATGCTGTACATCTCACATCAGGAGGACGGCACTGTGAAGCTTACAGGTGCCCTCCACGACCAATAACTTTGTTTGTTGGCCATTAGTGACAAAATTCCCTGGACCATGTTTGTATCAGTACTCCCAGAAGCTGAGAAAAGCAAACCACTCATCATTGGATGGTACATGACCTACATGCCGTTAATGAAGCCACAGTTTCTAACACCCACATCGTGCCCAATACACACACACAACTTGTCGGCTCAGGTTCCCATTACCCCTACTCACTCCACTGTGATTGATTTGTCCTTTAGTCCCTACCGCCTCACAGATGAGGTGGTAGATGCTTTTTGTGCCTAGAACTGGCAATTTTGTGTTCCCCCACACTAGGCCTATCAGATTATTACATTTAGATTGTATTGTTATGAAGTGAGTGGCCATGACTCAGCAATCCTCACCCAAATGCATGGCCAGCAATAACGCCCCGTAGCATATTATTCAGTCAGACTTGATCCCGTGGCCAGAGGTGCCCCTTTCTGCATCAGAGCTGTAGTAGTTGTACTAGCCATGCTTGATGAAAGCTCTAAGATAGTTCTGGACCACAAAGTGATGGTGATATTACATCTATCCTCATGAACGTACAATCCAAATTATTGTTTTGTTGCCCATTATTGTTCCATTTTGTTGCCTGACAATGTTGCTCTCCAAAGGTGTAATACTTTGGACCCAGCCACCCTGTTGCCTCTGGACCAAGGGGGGAGGGAAGAGTTAGGGCACCGCACTTTAAACGCACTTTAAACTTTTCTTTCAGATTCAAAGGAAGAGGCTCCTGACTGTTTGCAGATGATGTCACAAGAGGTAGTGGGATTTGGTAAATCAGTCATTAGGTAATCTAGATCATGTGCTCTTTGTGGATGGATCGAGGTATGGCCAGTATGGCAGGTACTACACAGGTTGGGCAGTGGTGATTAAACGTGAACTACCACACTTGTCTGCTCAGAAGTGGAGCTAAAAGACTCTGAAAATGGCTTGCAGATATGCAGATGGAAAAACAGCCACCATTTACACTGATTCCAGGTGTGCTTTGGGATAGCCCATGACTATAGGCCCATATGGAAAGCCAGAGACTCCTTGATCGCTTCAGGTAAACCCATCGAAAATGGGGAAGCAGTGAGGTCTCTGATGGAAGCCCTCGTGTCACTAACATGAGGGGTGATAGCAACGAAAGGCCACTGTAAACAGATGCAGAGGAGGCAAAGGGGGAAGCCACGGCAGATCAGGCGGCAAAGATGGCTGCCAAATTACCTAAGCAGACCCCTGTCTTAAGTGGCCACAGTTCAGGTCCCTGAAATAACTCCTCCTGTCTCCTGAAAGTTCTTAAGACCTTACAGAACCAGATGGGGAAGGAGGAAAGGGACTGGTGGATGGAAAAGGGGGGACTACAAATAAGAAGGGAAACTTTACCTTCCCAGGTCCCTCTACTCCACGATGGCACAGGCAACCCATGGAGTGATGCACCAGACAAAAACTGCTATGTGTGATTTAATACGTAGCATATGGTACGCCCCAGGGTTCAGCACTGTAACAGTCAGACATACTCAAGGATGAATGGTTTGTGCCCAGAACAACGTGGGCAAGGTGGTTAAGGTACCCAAGAAACACGTCTTGCTTTTTGTATCTGTTTCAACGTTTGCAGACTACCTTCAAATATCCAAGGTGGGCATGTATGAGTATGTATTGATATGTGATCACTTGTTTTCAGGATGGCCAAAACCGTACCCAAAGAAGTAAAGAAGATTATGGCCGAAGTTATGTGCAAGTATGGGGTACCTTAGATCATTGAAAGTGACACAGGAGTTCACTTCACAGGTGAAGTGATGCAGAAGATGATGAAGGTTTTGGGTGTAGGACAGGCCTTACATGCTTCGTACCATCCACAAAGCAGCAGTAGAGTAGGAAAAAGGAACTGAACGGGACACTAAGTTATAGATTCAAAGCCTTAATAGAGTGCCTGCTGGTAGCCCTCTTTTAGTAAGGTATACGCCTAACCGTGAGACAGGCCTTTGTCCCTATAAGGTCCTTTTTGGGTCGGCCCCTAGAATAGGATTTTACTTCCCACAGCAGCTCCAGATGCAACATGGTTGTCTGACAGATTATGTGATCAGTTTTGTATAAGCATTTGACAAAAGTAAATTTTCGAGTTTTTGCTTCACTTCCAGGTTTTGATAAAATACCAGGAACCCACCCACTTGTGTCTGGAGATTGGGTGGTAGGAAAAGACACGTTAGAAAAGTCCCAAAACCCTGGTTTGATGGTCCATTCCGAGTGTTGTTGACCACAAGCACAGTGAAGCTCAAAGAAAAGCAAAATTGGATTGAGTTCAAGGAAGTGTTGAGACTGGTTTTCCCTTGTGTGACTGTTGATCATGACTCAAAAGAATATGAAAAATTTTATTAAAACTTCGATCCAGAAAATCAGGAGCACTGATGATCTCCAGTCCCCCCATATAATGTCAACACCAGTTAGGGAAAGATCATCTGACTTCCCCTTGCTCAAATCCAGTGTCACGGGAGGCTGTTCGCTAGGTATGGCTTGTCGTGGAAGCTGGTGAAGAGGAGGCGGAGCATTGGGACAGATGTTTAGGTTTAGGGAGAGAATGAAATTCAAGGGGGGACTGTTAAAGATGTGTGAATTTTATTCTATATTTTGTATATCTAGGATTGTAATGAGTTAACTTTTTCTACTTCCAAGTGCCCACCCACCCCCCTCTTTGTTTCAAGACTGGAGAAGAGAGAGAGGGGGGCAAAGAGCTGTGCTGTGGGAAGTGTCTGATTTCTCATCTTTCTACAGGTGTTCAATAGAGTGTGGTGGAATGCGTAGGCCAATCATATGGCTTGATGATATGTATATATTATTCACTGCCTATAGAGAAGCACCTCTTTGAAGTGTCACATATGACGTAGGCAGTATTCTTGTTAGAATAAACTCCATTACAAAATGGCGATGGTAACCAGATGTTTACATTAGTTCACATTCCAAAGTGGTACTCACTGCGCAGATGTTGAAGTGTTATCTCTGTTTCTCTTATCACTTTTTCCTTTTTGACCAATGAAACAATGTTTTAGCCTCAGAGAGGACTGCCCTCTTCTGAAGATTCATAAACGCTTAGCCCATGTAATAAAGTTAGAGATTGCTTTGACCAACTTCTGTGTCAGTGTCTAGTCTCTCAGCCACGCGTGGATATTAACCCCTGGGTGGGTACATTGATCTGGAACACCAGAGTGTATCTAAAATGCCCTAATTTAGGGTGGTTTTAACAGTCCGTCGCATGATCTTTTACTATGGTGATGGATCATGTGATGGAACATGTGATGACCGGAGTGACGTCATCACAGGTCCTGTTCATGTAATTAATGCTCACCCCAGGTCCTGTTCAGCAAAGGAGACAGAAGGAGATGCCGGGCTACGCGAACAAGTGGACTAAGGTGAGTTAAATAATATTTTTTTTTTAACCCCTCCAGCGCTATTTGACTATGCATTCTGTATTCAGAATGCTATTATTTTCCCTTATAACCATGTTATAAGGGAAAATAATAATGATTGGGTCTCCATCCCGATCGTCTCCTAGCAACCGTGCGTGAAAATCGCACCGCATCCGCACTTGCTTGCGGATGCTTGCGATTTTCACGCAACCCCATTCACTTCTATGTGGCCTGCATTGCGTGGATTATCGCACCGCAAAGCACAAACAGGAGCATGCTACGATTTTCACCCAATGCATAAGTGATGCATGAAAATCACCGCTCATGTGAACAGCCCCATAGAAATGAATGGGTCGGTATTCAGTGCGGGTGCAATGCGTTCAACTCACGCATTGCATCCGCACGGAATACTCGCCCGTGTGAAAGGGGCCTTAGAGTAGGGGCGTAACTATAGGGGAAGTAGCTGCTTTGGGGCCCAGACCCACAAGGGGCCCCCTCAGAAGGAAGACTAAAAGATTGAATTGTCAGGGCCCCCTCCCCAGTATTATACGATGACATTATCATGGATGCGAACCCATTCACTTGAATGGGTGCTTCCGTGGTGTTTCTGTCTGTGCCTCCAGCACCACAAAAAAATAGAACATGCTCTATTTTTTTACGGTGCGGACGGATCACGGATTATTCAAGTTGAATTGGTCTCGATCCGTCCCGGCCGCCCACAATTTGCGGTCCCCAATGCACGGAACAGCCGCACAACGGCCGTGTGCATGAGGCCTTACTCTGATTTCCATATTTAGAGCTTAAAAGGATTATTCACCTAGTAGGGGGCATTTGGCATCTACCTTATGTTTTTTTTTGCCTTCTTCTGGATCAACACACAAGACCTGCGCATTTTTCTAACTTTACCAACTATGTAACCATAAAGAAAAAATATATATAAATACCCAAAATAAAAAGAACAATGTGTTCTTTTATTTTTAACAGAACAACAAAATATAAATGTTTTCCTTATATTTTGTTAGAGCAGAACAGGTCGCATACACATGGTTAGCGTAGCTGAAATACCATCATCTGTGAACCCGTCCACGTCTACTACTAAGTGCTCCGAAAATAACATTTGTTTCCCTTGTTTAGATTTTACAGCTAACCGGCTGTTCTGCGACAGAGTTAATCCAGTTAACATTCGCTGTGAATGAGGCTTGTCTTCATTCTGCCTGCATGCCTCTCAAGAACTTCATATCACATTGCGTCTTCACAGCAGGAGTAACTGAAAATGGGATTGCAGACCTGTTATCACACGGCAGCTCTGTGATCACAATGTGTAATTATACTTGTCTGAATCGTCAGCACTTCCAATAAGATGTTGGTAATTAAAGGAACTGAGATATGTTAGCTGGGGATCAGCTCTTGGTGATGGACTTCCTGCAGGAGCGTTTTGGGTGATATCAAACCAGCATAGTATTACACACATCCATATGCATTACGATAAACTATTGGATTAATACAGTATTATCCTGCTTATTTAGTCACTGTTAGGAAGAGTCAAGAAGAGAATTGTCAAAATTCTGATTTTGATAAGCATTTGTGTGAAAAATCTGAATGATCTGTGCATTCCTAAGCTATGTGGGTAATATCTAATAGTGGTCATGTCACTGTGTTTGATATGCTGCACTTTGGATTTATATACCCTGGTTGGCTATTTTAAACATGGACAGCAATTTGGAAATAATGGTGGTACCGGTCCCTTATTTATCATTTATAATCATGGTTAGAGATGAGCAAATTTTTTTAAATTTGATTCGGCTGATTCGCCGAATTTTTGGGAAAAATTTGCTTTCAATCTGAATTTATTCGTGGCAAATCGCGGTAATAAACGGCTATTTCCGGGCTGCAGAGAGCCTTTATAGGGGTGTAGAACACTGTGCCTTGCAGTAACACACATAGGGAGTCTGCTTTGGTAGTGAAACAATACTGTGAGTCAGTATGACATGCAGATGACAGGTGTCGCTCTTAAAATCACTGCACACTTCACTTATTTGGGCAGTCACAGGGCCAAAACTGACCAAATAACTCAAGTAGGAACTTAGCCTTACAGGTTGATGTTAGTGTCAAGAAGAAGTGCACCCCTTTTACACTGTCCTCAATTGATTCCACATAGATGTCTACAGAACCTGTTGTATTACACACTTATACAAGTAGAGCCCCCCTGACAGAGTGGAGAGGGTGTCAGCAGTAAGTTTTTGTTGACGTCACTGATTAATTTGCCCTTCCTCTGATCCGTCAAAACAATAACCCACAAAAAACTAATTTACTGTGGAGCATGCGCCTTCACTCGGTCAGCATTTGCTCAATAATCCATCAGTATTGCTAATGCAAAAAAAAAACAGGAGTGGATGTAAAACAGAGATGACAAGCGAATGGAATATTTGCATGTCTTCTGTGTTTTCTACCCACTCCTGCTTTTGGTTACCAAATCATAAGCTAATTCTGATGGGACCATACAAGCCTTACAGCTGCTACACAGACAGGATCCGTTGTGCATCTCATTTTCCTTCCTTCTGTCAGATCAGGCTTAAAGGCAAAATAGTAGCTCAGTCATGAAGTGGGGAGGGTGGGAACAGTATGAGAAGTCCACAGAGTGGCCCTATCACATAGTGGTGAGGTGGAAGCAGCATGAGGAGGCCACAGAATAGCACAATGACAGAGTCTGAAGGTGGTGGCAGCATCAGGAGGTCACAGAGTGGCACAATGACCGAGTCCAGAGGTGGCGATGGTAACAGCATCAGGAGGAGACCACAGAGTGGCAAGATGACATAATGTGTAGATGGCAGTAGCAGCAGCATCAGGAGGATACTACAGAGTGGCAAGGTGACATAGTGTGGAGTTGGCAGCAGCATGAGGAGACCACAGAGTGCCAAGGTGACATAGTGTGTAGATGGCAGCAGCATGAGGAGACCACAGAGTGGCAAGGTGACATAGTTTGGAGGTGGCGGCAGCATCAGGAGGCCACAGAGTGGCAAGGTGACATAGCATGGAGATGGCAGCAGCATGAGGAGACCACAGAGTGACAAGGTGACATAGTGTGGAGGTGGCGGCAGCATCAGGAGGCCACAGAGTGGAAAGGTGACATAGTGTAGAGATGGCAGCAGCAGTTTCAGGAGACGACAGAGTGGCAAGGTGACATAGTGTGGAGATGGCAGCAGCATGAGGAGACCACAGAGTGGCAAGGTGATATAGTTTGGAGGTGGCGGCAGCATCAGGAGGCCACAGAGTGGCAAGGTGACATAGTGTGGAGATGGCAGTAGCAGCAGCAGCATCAGGAGACCACAGAGTGGCAAGGTGACATAGTGTCGAGATGGCAGTAGCAGCAGCAGCATCAGGAGACCACAGAGTGGCAAGGTGACATAGTGTGGAGATGGCAGTAGCAGCAGCAGCATCAGGAGGCCACAGACTGGCAAGGCAACATAGGGTGGAGTTGGCAGCAGCATGAGGAGACCACAGAGTGGCAAGGTGACATAATGTGGAGATGGCAGCAGCAGGATACCACAGAGTGGCAAGGTGACATAATTTGGAGGGGCGGCAGCATCAGGAGGCCAGAGAGTGGCAAGGTAACATAGTGTGTATATGGCAGCAGCATGAGGAGACCACAGAGTGGCAAGGTGACATAGTGTGGAGAAGGCAGCAGCATGAGGAGGCCACAGAGTGGCAAGGTGACATAGTGTTGGAGATGGCAGTAGCAGCAGCAGCATCGGGAGACCACAGAGTGGCAAGGTGACATAGTGTGGAGATGGCAGCAGCATGAGGAGACCACAGAGTGGCAAGGTGATATAGTTTGGAGGTGGCGGCAGCATCAGGAGACCACAGAGTACCAAGGTGACATAGTGTGGATATGGCAGCAGCAGCTGCATCAGGAGACCACAAAGTGACCCAGTAACAGAGTGGGGCGGTGGGTGGCAATACCAGTACCCGCTGATGAAGGTGGGTGAAATAAGGTGCACTCAGATGTGTGGTATCAGGTGGGTTTCAGCATCAGAGTAGTAGCTGAGGCAGGTAGCCAGAAGAAACCGGTCTCTTTTATCAAAGTGTTGGTGTGGCACCATGAATCTAGTCTGGTGCATCAGGGATTGGTGGTTGGAAATCCTGGCTGATCCACAGTTTGGGTGGACAGGTGAGTCCTCTTTGGGGTAACTATGGCCCCCGCTGCACTAAAAACCCGCTCTGATGCCACATTACTGGCCGGGCAGGACAGCTTTTCCAGGGCAAACTCTGTTAGTTGCGACCACAAATTCAGTTTAACTACCCAGTAGTCCAGCGGATCTTCAATGTTGGGTGGCAGGGTGCTGTCCAAGTATGCCACCACCTGCTGGTTCAGGTCCTGCTCCAGGTCTATCTGCTACTGCTGTTGAAGAAAGCTACTTATCAGCGACTGTAGACTCAGGCTGCTGCTGATGGAGCTGGTCCTGCCACCCCAAACCTCCCCAGCAGCCATGTCAGTGAAACGTGAGCGCCCCCCGGTCAGACCTGCGAGAGGATGGACGATGGTGCAGATAGATAGCGGCCAACTGACTACATAGGATGTCTCTGTAGTACTTCAGTTTGTCCTCCCTCTCGGTGGGTGTAAAAAAGGCCCCCATTCTGGACCGGTAGCGAGGGTCCAACAAGGTGGAGAACCAGAAGTCATCCCTCTGATGAATGGTGACAATTCGGCTGTCACTACGCAAGCAAGTGAGCATGCATTGTGCCATTTGTGCAAGTCACTCGGAGGGACTCCCTGCCTTCATATCCACTGCATACAGCCACGGTGTGTCCGGGTCCTCTGTCTCGTCTTCCTCATCACCCTGTAGCTCCTATGGCTTCTCCTGCTCCTCCTCTCCTGTCAGCTGAGTAGAAAAAACACCCATATGGTTGCACATTGCCTGTGCTCCAATGTCCTCCTCTCCCTCCTCCTCCTCTTCCAGTTCAGCCCCCACAGGGGCTCATGTGGCCGTGAGATCGAGACATCACGTCTCCTGTCCCCTGACCAGCCATAGTTACCAGCATCTGTTCCAGGACATAAAGTTGTGGAATGACGTTGTTCATTCCGTAGTCCTGGCGACTGACAAATAACATGGTCTCCTTAAAGGGTCTGAGCAAATGGCAGGTGTAATGCATGAGCTGCCACTGTCTGAAATCGAGTTACACAGTGGCGTACTCCTATCCGCTTGCATCATCAAGAAATCGTTGATGGCCTTTCTCTGTTCGTATAGTCGGTCCAACATATGGAGGTTGGAATTCCAACGGGTGGAAACGTCGCATATCAGCCTGTGTTGGGGGATGCCGTTCTGCCGCTGCAGCTCAAGGAGGTTGTGCTTTGCAGTGTACAGGTCCTTCTCAAAAAATGTGCATATTGTGATAAAGTTCATTATTTTCTGTAATGTACTGATAAACATTAGACTTTCATATATTTTAGATTCATTACACACAACTGAAGTAGTTCAAGCCTTTTATTGTTTTAATATTGATGATTTTGGCATACAGCTCATGAAAACCCAAATTTCCTATCTAAAAAAATTAGCATATTTCATCCGACCAATAAAAGAAAAGTGTTTTTAATACAAAAAAAGTCAACCTTCAAATAATTATGTTCAGTTATGCACTCGGTCGGGAATCCTTTTGCAGAAATGACTGCTTCACTGCGGCGTGGCATGGAGGCAATCAGCCTGTGGCACTGCTGAGGTGTTATGGAGGCCCAGGATGCTTCGATAGCGGCCTTAAGCTCATCCAGAGTGTTGGGTCTTGCGTCTCTCAACTTTCTCTTCCCAATATCCCACAGATTCTCTATGGGGTTCAGGTCAAGAGAGTTGGCAGGCCAATTGAGCACAGTAATACCATGGTCAGTAAACCATTTACCAGTGGTTTTGGCACTGTGAGCAGGTGCCAGGTCGTGCTGAAAAATGAAATCTTCATTTCCATAAAACTTTTCAGCAGATGGAAGCATGAAGTGCTCCAAAATCTCCTGATAGCTAGCTGCATTGACCCTGCCCTTGATAAAACACAGTGGACCAACACCAGCAGCTGACATGGCACCCTAGACCATCACTGACTGTGGGTACTTGACACTGGACTTCAGGCATTTTGGCATTTCCCTCTCCCCAGTCTTCCTCCAGACTCTGGCACCTTGATTTCCGAATGACATGCAAAATTTGCTTTCATCCGAAAAAAGTACTTTGGACCACTGAGCAACAGTCCAGTGCTGCTTCTCTGTAGCCCAGGTCAGGCGCTTCTGCCGCTGTTTCTGGTTCAAAAGTGGCTTGACCTGGGGAATGCGGCACCTGTAGCCCATTTCCTGCACACGCCTGTACACGGTGGCTCTGGATGTTTCTACTCCAGACTCAGTCCGCTGCTTCCGCAGGTCCCCCAAGGTCTGGAATCAGTCCTTCTCCACAATCTTCCTCAGGGTCCGGTCACCTCTTCTCGTTGTGCAGCGTTTTCTGCCACACTTTTTCCTTCCCACAGACTTCCCACTGAGGTGCATTGATACAGCACTCTGGGAACAGCCTATTCATTCAGAAATTTCTTTCTGTGTCTTACCCTCTTGCTTGAGGGTGTCTATGATGGACTTCTGGACAGCAGTCAGGTCGGCAGTCTTACCCATGATTGCGGTTTGGAGTAATGAACCAGGCTGGGAGTTTTTAAAAGCCTCAGGAATCTTTTGCAGGTGTTTAGAGTTAATTAGTTGATTCAGATAATTAGGTTAATAGCTCGTTTAGAGAACCTTTTCATGATATGCTAATATTTTGAGATAGGAATTTTGGGTTTTCATGAGCTGTATGCCAAAATCATCAATATTAAAACAATAAAAGGCTTGAACTACTTCAGTTGGTGTGTAATGAATCTAAAATATATGAAAGTCTAATGTTTATCAGTACATTACAGAAAATAATAAACTTTATCACAATATGCTAATTTTTTTAGAAGGACCTGTACAAGTGGCTGAAGTGCATGCAAAGTTTCCTGCCCATTTTTAGGATGTCTTGCAGATAGGTGGAAGACTACCAGATTGAACACTTGTGCCATGCAGGACGCATGGCTCAGCCTTTCTTGATGCAACGCCGACACCATGTTCTTCCCGTTGTCAATCAGCATGGTTCCGATTTTCAATTGACGCAGAGAAAGCCAGGATTCGATTTCTTGATGCATCACGGAGAGCAGTTCCTCCCCTGTGTGACTCCGTTCGCCAAGGCAAACCAGGTGCAGAACAGCGTGACACCACTGAGCCCTGCATATGTGGTATGCTGGAGGGGCACTGTGACTTGTCCCTGCAGTGGAGCATGAGGACATGGTGGAGGATGAGGAGGCAGAGGCGGACATTGTCGCAGGACCAACGGCGTGACAAGGTGGAGGCAGAAGTGGTGTGACCTGGCCAAGTTGCTGGTGTGGCTGTGCAGGAACCACATTCACCCAGTGGGTCGTAAGGACATGTACTGTCCCTGACCATAGTTACAGCTCCACACGTCGGCGCTGCCGTGCACTTTGGCAGACACAGACAGGCTGAAGGACTGGCCCACCTTCTGTTCAACATATTTGTGCAGGGCTGGTACTGCCTTTTTCGCAAAGAAATGATGGCTTAGGACTATCCACCTCGGCTCGGCACAAGCCATCAGTTCTTTGAAAGGTGCAGAGTCCACCACTTGGAAAGGGAGGGACTGCAGCACCAGCAACTTGGACAGGAGCACGTTCAGCTTCTGCGCCGTTGGATGTGTGCACGCATACTTCTGTCTCTTGGCAATCGCTTCGGTGATCGATTGCTGACTGAATGACTGATGAGGAGTAGGAGCAGGAGCATCTGGACCAGCAGAAGATGGGAATGACAGACAGCTCCCTTCGGCTGAGGTGGTGGAGCCTTGACTGGCTGAAACCGGGTGCGTGCCACTGGGTGATGCAGCTGTAGCTGCCGCAGGCGTGACCACCACATCGGAGCCACGGTTCTCCCAGGACGCTGCATGGCAATTCTGCAGGGCTGTAGTGCCAACATTGGCACCCTGACCACGCTTCACCTTCTGCCCACATATTCTAGATGTGGCCACGTTGACCTCCTCTGGCATCTTAATAAAACACTGCCACACTGCCGAGTTGGTGATTTTCCCCCCAACAGTCTGCACTAACTGACTGCTACTGCCGCTGCCTCCATGAACCACTGCACCACTACTTTCCGGGCAGGTAGGCTGCTCCGAAGCGGGTGGTCTACCCCAGGCTCGTTTGGCTCTCGCGACCTGCAACTGATGCCACCTGCTGACTCTCAGCCATGCTACCACGCAGCTGGCTCAGCTGCTGCCTCACAGGCAAGCTGCCACCCTCTTCTCCTGATGATGATGAAGCCCCTTCTGCACCCGTCTCCCAAGTGCGATCGGCTTTATTATCATCAAGTAGTGTCTACACGTCACTGATGTCCTCCTCAATAGACTCTGGGTCAGGAGCCTGACCGCTCGCAACACAAGCTCCTGCGCCACTCTCCTCATCACTACTTGCCCTCCTAGCGGAGGAAGCGGCGGATGTCTCCTCCAGATCTTGGCTGGGCAGTAGCTGCTGACTGTCCTCTAGTAGCTCGCACTCGCTGTATAGTGGAACTGAGCCGACGGCATACAATACTTCTGTGGCTGAGGGAACAGCAAAGGGCAGATGCAGGTTGAGGACAGGTGAGCGCACAGGGCCTGCTCCCGGGCCATGCCAACTAAGGGTTGTGTCTGAGGAACCGACCGACTGTTAGCTGGGGGTGTCTGATGTCACTTGGGATGACGTGGATGACCGAGTTAACAAATCAAGAACACCTGGGTTGCTGGTCAAGACACGACTGCTAGATGACACTGGGAGCTCAGGCCTCTCGCTGCGACTCCTGCTGCCACACCCCCTTACTCTGCTGTGACCTCTGCTTGCGCCCAAAACATTCAGGCCTCTGCCACTGCTCTGTGCATGGCTTGGCACTTCTCTGCCTGACATACTTGTAGCTGAACTACAACACTTAAACGGGAATTAAAACACCCCTAAAAGCGACGAATATATTTTTCTTTTTGTACTAATATAGTCCACTAAACGCTTTCACCACAATTAACTGCAGAAACTACAGAATATATTTTTGTAGTAGTACTGAAATACGCCCCTGTATGCTTTGACCAGAAAAAACTTAAAGAGTGAAGTCCGTATATATATTTCAGGAAGTACTGAAATACGCCCATATTAGCTTTTACCAGAAATAACTGCAGAAGAGAAATACATATATATTTTTCTTGTTGTACTGAACTACGCCCCTATACGCTTTAACCAGAAATAACCGCAACAGTGCAATGTGTATATAGTTTTCAGTTTTTTACTGTAATACGCCCCAATACACTTTAAACAGAAATAACTGCAACACTGCAGTGCGTATATATTTTTCTTGTTGGACTGAAATAGGCCCCATAACAGTGCCATCCACAGATCCCCATAACAGTGCGTATCCACAGATCCCCATAACAGTGTCATCCAGACATCCCCCATAATAGTGTCTTCCACAGACCACCATTAGTTCAAAACCCACTAAAAGCACACCTTTTGGTTCAAAATATTTTTTCTCTTATTTTCCTCCTCAAAAACCTAGATGCATCTTATGGGCAGGTGCGTCTTATAGGGCGAAAAATATGGTATATATTTTTCTTGTCGTTCTGATTACTGAATAAGATACTAAGGTATAAGCCCCTAAAGGCTTTTCAATTTAACACTTGCAGCCCAATAACAAAAAGCTGGAATGACAGAGCTGTCTAATAACTATTTGGATCCCCAACAGTCCTCAAACGTATAGCCGCCATTTTAGGAAAATTGCGATTTGTTATCACAAAGTGCAAGGAAATTTGCATTTGTTGCGAATCAAATTTTTCCTGAAATTCAGATCGAATTCCTCTTCGTCATCTCTAATCATGGTGTCATATATATATATATATATATACAGTACAGACCAAAAGTTTGGACACACCTTCTCATTCAAAGAGTTTTCTTCTTTTCATGACTATGAAAATTGTAGATTCACACTGAAGGCATCAAAACTATGAATTAACACATGTGGAATTATATACATAACAAAAAAGAGTGAAACAACTGAAAATATGTCATATTCTAGGTTCTTCAAAGTAGCCACCTTTTGCTTTGATTACTGCTTTGCACACTCTTGGCATTCTCTTGATGAGCTTCAAGAGATAGTCACCTGAAATGGTTTTCACTTCACAGTAGTGCCCTGTCAGGTTTAATAAGTGGGATTTCTCGCCTTATAAATGGGGTTGGGACCATCAGTTGCGTTGTGGAGAAGTCAGGTGACTATCACAGCTGATAGTCCTACTGAATAGACTGTTAGAATTTGTATTATGGCAAGAAAAAAGCAGCTAAGTAAAGAAAAACGAGTGGCCATCATTACTTTAAGGAATGAAGGTCAGTCAGTCCGAAAAATTGGAAAAACTTTGAAAGTGTCCCCAAGTGCAGTCACAAAAACCATCAAGCGCTACAAAGAAACTGGCTTACATGTAGTTGTGCATAAGTCTAGGTCAAAATGGTGGAATTATTATAGTAACCAGACACATGGTCAGGGTAGGCAGGACTTTACCACCAGGCAAACCAAGAAAATGTTTGGGGCCCGAGAGATCAGAGGCCCCCCTGCTGGCCACAAGTGATGGGCTGAAAAAGCTGAGTAAAGGGGGCAAGACATACTGCCTGTGCAACAGATTTGGCTGCGTAGAGGCTCAGGAGGGGAGAGGGGCCCTTCCCAGCTGTAGACCAGTAACAGATGTTTCCAGGGTGCCAAGAGTGAAGCTTAGCAGGCCAAAGGAGGTGTAGCTTACCAGGCTATAACAATGTGTCAGGGCAGAGCTTAGGTGTGGAGCTTAGTGGTGTGATGGGGGTCTCCAGACCCATAACTTTGCTTGGGGACCCAGAAATGCCAAACCTGCCCCAAAGGAATTGTACAAATGCAAAGTGAGAAGTAACAGAGAAAATTATTTGCTGAATACTGGCACCAAATCTACCAATTACACATGCACAGAGTTTTTTTTAATGGTTGGGAGAAAACAAGCAACAAGACATAGGAGTGTGTTGGAGACTAGGAAAGAGAGGAGGAAAAATAAACTGCTCAGACGGGGAGCCATTCATGAGTGCCTAAGCTTTGTAGTGATCTTCCAATGGATCTGCAAAAGACAAGATCAGTCAGTTCCTCCTAATGAAGTGAAATAAACCGGCAGGTGCCTATGTGTTGTGACTGGAAACACAGTCTATGCACCCAATAAAGGGGTATTCCAGTAGGTAAAAGTTATTCCCTATCCACAGGATAGGGGATAACTATGGGATCGGTGGGGGTTCTACTGCTGGGTCCCCCACCAATCACGAGAACGGGGGCCCGTACCCCCTGTAGGGCCCAGATGCTCTCATGAAATGACCAGAGCGGCCAGTTGCACGTGCCCGCGGTTGCTCCATTAATTTCTATGGGAGTTCCGGAGCTAGCCAAGCGCTCTACTTGGCTATCCCTAGAACACCAATAGAAATTAATGGAGTGGGCCGCTCCGGTTGTTTCAGGGGAGCAGCAGGGGGTCTTCAGGGGGCAAGGGCTCCCGTTCTCATGATTGGTGGGGGTACCATTGGTAGAATCCCCACCGATCTGATAGTTATCCCCTATTCTGTGCATAGAGGCTAACGTTTACCTACCGGAATAACCCTTTAAAGTCTGTGCCTAATTTTGCCACAGCCCGTGTGACCACCTGCGGAGGTGCATCAGTAAAGTATAGTTGACTTAAATTTCCCCTAGGCCTCATCATTGTACTGCATCATCACCTGCAATGCCACAGTATTGCATTGCCATGTACCCCACAGGACCCCTGTCTTGTACCCCAAAACCCACTGTCACCAAGGGCACCCCACCTACCATCAGGAAGGAGACCACAAACCACTGTGTATCCCAAGGGCAAGAAAGGGTGCATCTCTCCCTTCACTTCATGACCGAGGGAGCGTGAGTACGGCAACCATGAATGCTACTACCACCATCATTGCCACTATCACAACAACTCCACTTCCTCGCTCCCCTCCTGGGTTTGCTGCATTGTAGAGAAGAATCTGGGTGTACTTGTAGATCACAGACTATATAACAGCATGCAATGTCAATCAGATGCAGCTAAGGCCAGCAGGACATTGTCGTGTATCAAAAGAGACATGGACTCTTGGGAAAAGGATTTAATATTGCTACTATATAAAGAATTGGTGTGGCCTCATCTGGAATATGCAGCTTTATAAAAAGGATGTCCTGGAGCTCATAGCTGTAAATGGAGGTGTGTCTGCGCATGCACTTTGGGACCCCGTTCTTGAGATAGAAGCGAGACCTGCATCTATCGAACGATCATTTATGTCATATCTTATCGTCATGTCATAAATGTCCAAATGGGAAGAGCCATTTAGTGGACAGGTGTCTTATATCTACTGAACTATGTTACTACAGGACATGTTTGCTCAGTATTTGGCATAATGAGGTGACACGCTAAAAATTGGGGTTGTGAATCTGTATACTGACCAGCTGCAGCTTTTATATAAAAAGGCTCTGTTAGTTTGAGGGACATATTAAAATCCATATTCTGTGCCCTGTGAAATAGACAATACTAAGAAATGTTGTTTGTTGCCTTCCTCCCAGTGGCAGCGTCACTGGTTTCCGGTTGTCTTGATACTTGGCCAATATGTGCATCCTCCTCATTGTACCATGTTAAGGGATGAACTTCACTTCTTCACTGCGTTATGTGGTTTATGATCTAAAATCAGCAGGTAAAACAATTCTGCCATATTCTGGCCTTCAAGATTCTTCTGTTTCAGCATACTGAAAGACAAAGTCTTATGTGCTGCCAGCAAAAAAGGCATCTATTGCTCATTTGTCAAATCTTAAATTTGTCAAGCTTCTACAACTGTGTCAATGTAAAATGACCTTCAGAAAGGATCTCCGTGTGGTCTCTAAGGCACCTACCTTTCCTAGAGCAGAAATCCTCTGAAATACCACAATATGCCATGTCAATAAATGGTTTGTGTAGCCACTGTAAATATTATTTAACATCCGGTAGTACACGGCAAGGTTTGAGAGATTGACTTTAATTAAAATTGAGTCTAGAGATACCTAAATCAACAGCACTGAAGCAACATCTCAGCCTTTCTTAATTAGTGAGATTAGAGGCAGATTGGAAAGTGAAGGATTAAAGGACTGTTTATGATGTCCTGCAATCACACAGAGGACGGAAATCCTACAAAATCAGTAGGATCATTCATAGTGATGTCCAATATTTTTGTAAGATTCCACCAACCGGAAATGATAGGGGTTATCCAGGAGAAGATATTGATGACCTATCCTCAAGATAGGTCATCAATATCAGATCTGTGGGGTTCCAACACCCGGGACCCTCACTAATAAGCAGTTAGAAGAAACTGGGCGCTCCGTAAGTGCCGCAACCTCTTTCTAGGCCAGTGATATCACTGTACATTAGTCACATGGCCTAGTTGCAGCTCAGTCCCATTCCAGTAGACAATGTACAGTGCTGTGAGTGGTAAGCTGTCAGGAGGCCGCAGCGCTCACCAGATAATAGGTAATCATTATCTTCTCCAGGATAGCCCTTTTAAACTTTCTTAATAAGGAGGCTATGCCAAAATAAGAGAATTGCTTAGACATGTTAGCTTCTTACACATTTGATACAATATAAACAACCCAGGCAAAGGCAGGTGGATTTAAGTGTCAATAGATTGAGAGAGAGACATGTAATGGCCAGAGTATAGCCAAGGTACAGGTGCAGTATGGTGTCTCCAATAATAATATTGAATGTAAGAGGGGTTTCACCAGGTTAAGAAAAACACTTTTTGTGATGTAAGGTGACAAAAAATAGCTTTTTTTTACACCGTTTTTATTTTAAAAAATTTACGGTATTCACCTGAGGGGTTAGGTCATGTGATATTTTTATAGAGCAGTTTATTACGGACGCGGCGATACATAATATGTGCAGTGCATTTTTATTTATTTTTTAATCAGTGATAAATGTTTTTTTTTTTTTTCCTTTAGCAGAAGTCTGATCAGCACCATTGACAGCCGGAAGCCTGTGAAGGCATTCGATTGCCATGGTAACCATCACTCGATGCCACAACAGAGCAGCGGGTGATGGGGAGGGAGGGGGGCCCCCTCCCTCTGTGATCCTGTCAAGATTCAGGGGCTGAAAAGGCACAGCAGCCCCCGATGGGAGAGGGAGGGAGCTCTCTCCCTGTTAACTCCTTCCATACAGCGGTCCCTACAGACCACGGCATGGAAGTGGTTAAACAGCTGACATCACAACACAGATGTCAGCCATTTTAAGCAGAGTGTCAGCAATGTGCTGACACTCTGCTTGATAACCGCTCGGCCATCCTGGAAATGAGAGGGGGTGGGTGGGATGATTGCGTGCCTGTCCGTCCCCCCAGCACCACCCGCAGGGGGGTTTCAAATTAAGATATAGGTCATTTTAAAGTTTCTGATCCCCGTGGTCACGGACCGCGGGGTTCACAAACTTCTGAAAGCGATCGCCGATAAAGGGGGGTCACAGGACCCCCCTCGGCATTGTCCCATTGTCCCAGGGTGCCTGCTGATTGATTTCAGCAGGCACCCAGTTCCAATCACCCCCCGCCACACAGTGGTGATCGAAAATACACAGGGTGTACAGGTACGCCCTGTGTCCTTAAGAGGTTAAGGTGGTCAATGATACCGCAGTAAGAGGAATTGCTCTGATAAAAAAGTTTAGCGAATCGGGTTAATTTGGGTCCAGCAGAGGTGCTCTTGCCTTTGTTATTGGTCTTGGCTTAATGGTCTAACTAATAGAAGAGGCTCCTAAACAGAGGACCCCTCCATTAATTCAAAATGCCCTCTAATATTTGAAAATAGATTTTCGACACCAGAAAACTCATTTAACCCTTGTTGTTTATTCAGGCCACTTAGATTAACTAGGTTTAAAATGCTGTAGACCCCTGTCATATAATAAGCCAGATTTTTGGCCTCACCACTACTCTGGTGGATAAGATGACACTTAGGATCCCAAGGGAACAGGCGAACTGCATCATGACATTTTGTTTATTTCTTGAAGCCACATGAAGCAAATGTCCCTTTCCACAAAGCTGGGTACCATTTCCTATCTGTCTCATTTCTGTCCTTTGTTGAAGATCACTTGAGCACCTTGTTCATGCCCTTCTTCATTAAGCCACATCAAATAGAGAAATAGGGCCTCCACAAACTCATTTCTCCTTTCAAGTTGGCAGGTGTTCCGCTGTAGAAATGTCTTTAGCTGCTTCTGTAGAAACATCATTACTGCCACAGAGCCAGAAAAGTCAACCCATTTAATCAATGAAACTCTTACAACATATAGCTGTTAATAAAAGAACCTTAACCTGAAGGAAATGAAGGCCGAGCATTCTCGCCATCCTATTGCTTTTCTCAGCAATGTCTTATCCCGAAGGACTTGGCCCTAAACGTTTTCCTCTCTAACTCCTGTCTCACTCAATTAGGTTTTCAGCTATGGACTGACATGAAAGATAGTACCTGTCAGCAAATAGCTTGGTGACCCCTGTTACTTTATATTTGGGAGGGCATTCCTATTTATAACTTGTCAGCAGGAGAGAGGAGAAAGCAGAATCAAGAACGAGGGGAACCTAAGTTATAGTCACCGGGATCTTCCACTATGTAGAAAGCTTACACAAGCTTCTGTTACTGTTAATTTATTAATGACTCATTCCTGACTAGAGGTTTTTGTATTGATCGTCTAACTTCTAGTTTTACATTGAATTATGTGCATTCAAGCCACCCTGTGGTTTGCTGAAAATTTTGCATTTGTGGTGGGCATCACATACACGAGGACTGTGGTTAAGAATGACTGCAGACAGTAAATGTCTAACATAAACCTCCATCATTCACACAGCAGCAGAGAGTACAGAAGTATCATAGAATGGCAAATCCGCATTTCCAAGTTGACTGTGTGGTAGTCATTGTGATGGATTACTACCTATTGAATCATAGGTGCATAATCAAGTCAACTGGTCAGCATGGGCAAGGAGCCCCTGAGGAGCCGGTGTAGAAGATGTAAGTGGGTGATGCCCTGATGAGATGTTATGTCACAGTGTACTACCTCATGATGTTGCTCCCTGGGGATCAGTGCAGTCGAAATGTAGTTTGAAGAATGAGGCCACAAGTGAACTTTACTAAGTGCAAAATATAACCGGTGGTACATACAATAGCAGCAGACTCAATGTGCAGTTTTTTGCACCAGTTAAGGAGGTATGGAGGCAGGTTGGATAGCTGCAAATAGGCACTTGTTGGTATAGGTGTTCACTGTCAGGTTCAGACTTGAACTTTTTCTGGCCTAGTGGTCGTTTTGGGTGATGGGTATCTGAGCCGTAGCCCCTCATCTTGCAGCAGTGTCTGTAACGCAGTATTTTGCTGTTCACTCTGCTATCTTGTCTTTCAAATGGTTTCTTGAAACATGTATCTCTGGAAACAGGTATCTCTGGAACAAGGGGTTCTGCAGTGTGCTTCCTCTTCCATCTAAGACTACACAGGAACCCCCTGCTCCTGGCAGGAAGCAGGACCAGCCCTCTCCTACCAAGAGGGGAGGAACAGACTACCAAGAGGAGAGGAACTGGGTGGTTAGCTCTGTTTCTGCCAGACATTTGCCATTCACTCCTCCTCTGCTGGAATACATGGCCCAATACATGAAATACATAACATAACATATAAAACATCAAACAATTGCGGGTCTGGACTACTCCACGTTTCCATATATTTATACTTACCTGGTCCTAGCTCTGATGAGTGATGCACATAAATCAAACCAAAGGGAAAGGGATTTGTTCCTGCTTAGCAAAATAAAATATCCTTGCATACTAAATTCTCGATATTTCTATCGGAAGAACATAGAGGATCATGTTATGTGAGTTACATTTCTATACTGCCAGCAAAGGGTGTGTTGAGAATGGCGACAATTAAAACAACTTAAAGGGTGTGACAAAGAATAGCACGTATGGACAGTATATGCTTTGCTAGAATATAGGGTCAAGACCTCCTTTATGATTACATTATTGCAGGCCTATCCCATCTATGTATTACAGGGGTGCTGCAGGAGAAATGTAAAGCCAGATGCATCTTCCCCAGGCAATAATGTATGATCACCAGCGGGCATTGTCTTCATGAGATCCCTTTAAGCCCTTAACCTTAGGCAGTGAAAGGAACCCTTGCTAATCTGTGATCACTGGAGGATGTCTATAATCACTTTGGCTGTAAACTGTGTCTTAATCAGAATGTAGATTAATCTGTTTATACACTACGTGCAGAATTATTAGGCAAATGAGTATTTTGACCACATCATCCTCTTTATGCATGTTGTCTTACTCCAAGCTGTATAGGCTCAAAAGCCTACTACCAATTAAGCATATTAGGTGATGTGCATCTCTGTAATGAGAAGGGGTGTGGTCTAATGACATCAACACCCTATATCAGGTGTGCATAATTATTAGGCAACTTCCTTTCCTTTGGCAAAATGGGTCAAAAGAAGGACTCGACAGGCTCAGAAAAGTCAAAAATAGTGAGATATCTTGCAGAGGGATGCAGCACTCTTAAAATTGCAAAGCTTCTGAAGCGTGATCATCGAACAATCAAGCGTTTCATTCAAAATAGTCAACAGGGTCGCAAGAAGCGTGTGGAAAAACCAAGGCGCAAAATAACTGCCCATGAACTGAGAAAAGTCAAGCGTGCAGCTGCCAAGATGCCACTTGCCACCAGTTTGGCCATATTTCAGAGCTGCAACATCACTGGAGTGCCCAAAAGCACAAGGTGTGCAATACTCAGAGACATGGCCAAGGTAAGAAAGGCTGAAAGACGACCACCACTGAACAAGACACACAAGCTGAAATGTCAAGACTGGGCCAAGAAATATCTCAAGACTGATTTTTCTAAGGTTTTATGGACTGATGAAATGAGAGTGAGTCTTGATGGCTGGATTGGTAAAGGGCAGAGAGCTCCAGTCCGACTCAGACGCCAGCAAGGTGGAGGTGGAGTACTGGTTTGGGCTGGTATCATCAAAGATGAGCTTGTGGGGCCTTTTTGGGTTGAGGATGGAGTCAAGCTCAACTCCCAGTCCTACTGCCAGTTTCTGGAAGACACCTTCTTCAAGCAGTGGTACAGGAAGAAGTCTGCAAGGTAAGAAAAACATGATTTTCATGCAGGACAATGCTCCATCACACGCGTTCAAGTACTCCACAACGTGGCTGGCAAGAAAGGGTATAAAAGAAGAAAATCTAATGACATGGCCTCCTTGTTCACCTGATCTGAACCCCATTGAGAACCTGTGGTCCATCATCAAATGTGAGATTTACAAGGAGGGAAAACAGTACACCTCTCTGAACAGTGTCTGGGAGGCTGTGGTTGCTGCTGCACGCAATGTTGATGGTGAACAGATCAAAACACTGACAGAATCCATGGATGGCAGGCTTTTGAGTGTCCTTGCAAAGAAAGGTGGCTATATTGGTCACTGATTTGTTTTTGTTTTGTTTTTGAATGTCAGAAATGTATATTTGTGAATGTTGAGATGTTATATTGGTTTCACTGGTAAAAATAAATAATTGAAATGGGTATATATTTGTTTTTTGTTAAGTTGCCTAATAATTATGTACAGTAATAGTCACCTGCACACACAGATATCCCCCTAAAATAGCTAAAACTAAAAACAAACTAAAAACTACTTCCAAAAATATTCAGCTTTGATATTAATGAGTTTTTTGGGTTCATTGAGAACATGGTTGTTGTTCAATAATAAAATTAATCCTCAAAAATACAACTTGCCTAATAATTCTGCACTCCCTGTAGTGTTAATAACATCAACACGAGGGGATATTAGGGAACTGGACAGACCTCGATACCTGAGTTTAGTGACACCACTGTGGGTTGGAGTTGGCTCAAAACTTTACAGCTCCATCCATTGTGTAGTGGACGGAGCAGGAAAATGCAGCAGTGCTCCCGTTGAAGTGAATGGGAGCAGCGCTGCAGTTACTAGCTCTATCCACTAAAGAATGGAAAGAACTATGCAGTTCCAGCTCTAGCTTCTGGCGCTGGAGCCACTTGGTAACAGTTGAGCAAGGGGCAAAGTATCAGACTCCCATTGATACGATAATGATGAGGATAGGCCATCAGTATTACAATCCCAGTATAGTCCTTTAAGGTGGCTATATCTCCTGAACCCCCATGAACATGCCTGCTGGGCTTGGTGAAGCCTCATATGTTCTGAATGGGAAGAGGGGACAAAACCACTTACCTCTGGCAGCAGCTTTTATTTCCAAGAACTAAAGGTTTGGGTTTGTTGACATCCAATTAGCCAATCCTTCTCTCCTTCAACTGCTTTGGCTGGAAGAGAGTCGGGAGGCTCCTCTAGTAGACATTCAGTGGTCAGCCAGTTCCACCAAAATTAGCAAGCTTGGCCAACATTAATCTAATGTGTATGACCAGCCTTAGCCACATAGTAGAATTGGGACATTTTGTTTACATTGATCCATAATGAGAAGTAAATCACTTTATTGTACTTGTGATAGACCTAGTGAGATCTAAAAAGGACACATCGTTTATCTAAATATGATGGAATACTTGGGGGGGGGGGGGCGGAATTTATCATGAGGGTAATATTCGAAGTCAGTTTTTGTAGAATTTAAGTTACCACACATTGCAACAAATTTATCAAATGTTACACATTGTTAGTTAATTTTTTTGCATCTTTCCACCTAATACATTTAGGGGGAATTTGTACACTTTAAAAAGTCACAGTGATAAATCTGGAGTGAAACACTCATGTTCCCACCCATTTTTCAAAGTTTTAGTGAGTGGTGTAAAAGTACAAAAAGTTGAAAATAGTTTGCGCAAGTGACCTAAAGAGTTGCCCCTATTTTGGGACTTTTTGAAGTCAGAAAATTCCCCCCTAGAGATAGTATGCTTAGTTAGCCCTTATAACTAACTTTTCAAAATAGCCCTTTAAAGAGACTCTGTCACCAGGATCAACCCTATTAAACCAGACATACTACCTGGTAGGGCGCATCATGCTGATTAAAACAATACCTTTCTTTTTTCTGTATGCTAAATAGCTGCAGAGATATCTGTGTTTTATGCAAATGAGAAGTTTGAGCACCAGAAGGCGGGGCTGAATCCTTTGAGCACTGTTTTGTGACACTCCTGTATTCTGCACACTCCCCCCTCCCCTTGACTGACAGGGCTAGATATCAGCATACTAAGGGCAGAGCTGTGTCCTAGCATTTACATATCATATACACTATGTACTATAGCATAACTACACTGAGATATACTCAGAAAGCTAAAGCCTGCTTCATATCTGCGTTAAGCAGATCTGGCAGGCTGTTCTTTTCCGTCTCAGAACAGCCTGTCTGATCCATCACTGCTGGAATTCTGTCCAGCCCCATTCTATTGCATGTAGAGATCCCAGGTTTGACTCTTGGGAAAGACTTCAAGTTTTTTTCAGTCCACATTTCACCCATAATAAAACTCTATATCCTTATTACATTAAGAATAATATTTTAGGCTTAAAAATCTAATAAACATTGCTGGTTTCTTTCTACTCATATATTGTGCTTGTGAATAAAGCAGTAAATATGTATATTAGCTTTCTGAGCAGATCTCAGCGTGGTGAAGCTATAGTGCATAGAGTATATGAAATGTGCATGCTAGGACACAGCTCTGCTCTCATGATGATGTCTAGCCCTGTCAATCAAGAGGAGCGGTAGTGTGCAGAGCACAGGGGGCATTACAAGGCAATGCTCAAAGGATTTAGCTCCACCTCTTGGTGCTTGAACTTGCTAATTTGCATTTGATTAAAAAGGGAAAGAGAACTGACATTTGTAGAAGATTTAGAACCACCAAAGCCATGCAGGACAAAGACAGCAAGGTATTGCATGTTTATGGCAATAAGACTATACTGCTTGTGGAAAAGGTTAATTGCCTCCGAAACCACTACACTTTGAGACTGACTGGCCATCTAGATCTAAAATTTGCACCCTGCAGTCTGGGAATTTCAGAAAGTATTAATGAGAAAAGATTTTCATGCCTGCGGTTATTTGAGAAGATTTCTAAAGGTATCTAGAGAGGTTCAGGAAGGATTACAACCATCATTGCTACTGCCTGTACACATAGCTTCAGATTTGTTCACCTTTTCCAGTGCAAGGAACCATCAACAACGGGCATAGGAAGAAAAAAAAAAAGGAAATAAAAATGGAAAACAATGCGTTTCGGGGATCAGCAGGTCCCCTTCATCGGGTTAGAATTGCATACCTGACTGTATATATGTAACTATTGGGAAAAAGTCTGCTCTGTGAAATTCCCCAGTCCAGAACTGTGCCCGTTGCTGCTACATGTACTGCAACTCCTATTATCCTTGATAAAGAGACTTTTTATTTAACCAAAAGGGCCTGGTCATTGACTCCACCATCCATTCAACAGCCCTTATATCTGCCTTGCACCCATCTACCTAACATCAAGGGAACTCACCTCAACACTAGGCAAGACCCCAAAAAGTCCAAGGTGTGACTGAGGAAAGAGATGGTGCATCCTCCATTCACTTCATGGCCCTAGGGAGCTTTGGAGTGAGGACAGCCACTATGAACCTCTCCATCTTCTGTCAGTGCCACAACTTTCACTCCCATCCTCCTCCCTGTTCTCCCCCTGCAGGTAGCTGCATATAATGTCAGTCCAATTGCTCATTTGATCACTTCACAAGCAGCAGTCTGGGCTTCAAACACTCTTATCCATGATGATCTGCACTGCTCCGCTTTTCCGACAGGGTCCTTTGAAGCTTGGCTATGACAGTCATCGCATGGGTACCTCACATTTTATAATTCTTTGTTCAGGTTCATTTTCAGAAGCGTTAAGCTCTCCAATCACCCTTCTCCGACAAAACACATAGGTATGTTGGCTCACCCTAGGAGGAAATTGTTGATGATAAAAATGATGTGATTAAAGAGACATGTACAGGACTTTTCTTTTGGACTGTCAATCACCACACAAGACCAAGGAAAGTCTTGTGATTTATTTACAGCTTTGTACTGTGCACAAGGCTCAGACTGCATTTAATTTCATGCAGGCGGTAGAATGGCCTTGTGATAATGATTTTCAATCACAGACTGTAGACTGCTATCGGTTTTTACATTATAGGTTAATGTCACCAAGACACACCTCTGTCTGCTCTTCGATGGAAAAATTCTCAGGCCCAACGTGTACTCAATGCAGACAAGGGAGGGGAAGGGGTAGATTGAAGGCTGACTGTAGATACGGTATTGCTATATTTCTAGCGCTTTGTATAATTTACGATCAATAAGAGGAATTCAAAATAGAAAAAATTTAAATTTTCTCAATACACAGAAATAATATGTAAACCAATAATTAAAAAATTTCCAGAAGTCAAAAAATAAATGTTGAACTTTAATGACAGAGAAGAGGCTTGGCATCGTCAGTTCACTTCTGTATAGCGCCTGCATCAATTAATAATGGAGCAGATATGGGCCTTTAAGAGGTCAGGGCCAGGCTTGAAGATGTTCACAATGACTGGCTCTGTCAATCACAGGGCATTTGAAGCCGAGCCTCTAGGGGTGACAGCAACACCCTCATTGCTCCTATAGACTTATTTGCATAACTTAAAACTCATTTTTTTCCACTGAAAAACGGACACATATTGGGATGGGACCATGACAGATTAATTCTGCTGACCAGCGCACAGGTCTAAGGTCAGCCTGTTCTAATGCTATGAAACTGGCAACAGGAGCCCTTTAACTCTAATGTAAAGAGGCGTCTTTTGTAGGGATGACCAGACCCGTGGATGTTCGGGTTCGCCGTGTTCGGCCGAACTTCAGGTCAAAGTTCGGGTTCGGGACCCGAACTTGACCCGAACTTGAACCCGAATCCATGTCAATGGGGACCTGAACTTTGGTGCACTAAAATGGTTGTAAAATAGTCATAGTAAGGGCTATAGGGCTGCAAAAGGAAGCAAAATGGGGGTAAGAGCAGGACAGTTGCCCTGCAAACAAATGTGGATAGGGAAATGACTTAAAATAACAGAATAGAAAAAAATATATATAATAATCTTGAACTAGGAGGCGGAGGTCAAAGTAGAGTAGGAGGTTGAGGGGGTGGTGGACTTTGTGGTGTAGGTGGAAGCAGGGGTGGAGGTTGAGGAGGTAGCCAACACTGTTTTTGTTGTTTTTTTCTTTTTCTTTTTTTTCCTTAATTTTTTAATAAATATGGGAAAACCCCGAAACATTGGGAAATAGAAAAGAGAATGCAAAGAGAATAACAGTGGCGTATAACAGTGGCTGGGTGCGGCTGGTATACTTGTCTACTCAGCACAAGGTATGGACAAGACCTGTAGGATCCATGCCTGATTCATTTTAATAAACGCTGCGCTTGTCTGTGATTACCCCCCCTGCCGTGCTAAACACATGTTCGGACAATACACTTGCTGCAGGGCAGGCCAGCACCTCCAAGGCATAAAGGAAGGGCAAGTTCAGGCCATGTGCCAAATTTGGAGAACCAGAAGTTGAATGGGGCAGACACATCAGTCAGTGCTTGTAGGCGTGTGCACATGTACTGTTCCACCATGTTGCTTAAATGCTGCCCCCTGCTAAGATGTTCCATATCAGTTGGTGGTGCTGGTTGTTGTGGCGTGCTGACAAAGCTTTTCCACATTTCTGCCATGCTAAGCCTCCCTTCTGAGGTGCTGGTGGTGCCCCAGCTGCGTTGGCGACTTCTTCCTCCTCCTTCTCTGCTTTCGCCTTGTGCTTCCACTGTGCCCCGACTGTCAGGTGTGAATGCCATCAGCAGCGCATCTACCAGCGTGCGCTTGTACTCACGCATCCAGTGACAGAATTAAGGACGGCACGTTGTCCTTGTAGCGGGGATCCAGCAGGTTGGCCATTCAGTAATCAGCAATGGTTAGAATGTGGGCAACTCAGCGGTCATTGCGCAGTTACTGCAGCATGTAGTCGCTCATGTGTGCCAGACTGCCCAGATGCAACGACAAGCTATCCTCTGTGGAAGGTGTATTGTCTGTGTCCTTTGTATTCCCTCAGCCACGCTCCATTGATGCCCATATGGCTGCTTTGGGTACGACCCTGCTGTGAACACAGTTCTTCCTCATCCTGCAGAACTATGCCCTGGCTGGACAGTTGTGTACTAGGCCTCTGTTGGTACAGGAACCCATCCTCCGAGCCACTTGTGAATGACTGGCCTTATAACCGTGGAAATTATCCCTCTTCCTCTTCCTCCTGTGCCACATCCTCTAACATCATCGCCCGAAGCATTTTTTCAAGGAAACCTAGAAGTGGGATAGTAACGCTGAGGACTGCATCTTCGGCACTAGCCATGTTGGTGGAGTACTCGAAACAGCCCAACACGGCACACACATCCCGCATAGAGGCCCACTCGTTGGTGGTGAAGTGGTGCTGTTCCGCAGAGCGACTCACCCGTGCGTGCTGCAGCTGAAACTTCACTATCGCCTGCTGCTGCTCGCACAGTCTCTGCAGCATGTGCAAGGTGGAGTTCCACCTTGTGGGTACGTTGCATATGAGGTGGTGAGCGGGAAGGCCAAAGTTACGCTGCAGTGCAGACAGGCGAGCAGCACTAGGGTGAGAACGCCGAAAGAGTGCACAGACATCTGGCACTTTCTGCAGCATCTCTGAAATATTGGGGTAATTTTTCAGGAACCTCTGCACCACCAAATTGAGCACATGCGCCAGGCAAGGGATGTGAGTCAAACTGGCTAGCCCCAGAGCCGCTACGAAATTTTGCCCATTATCGCACACCACCAGGCCAGGCCTGAGGCTTAGCGGCACCAACCACTCATCGGTCTGTTGTTCTATGCTCGTCCATAGCTCCTGCGCAGTGTGGGGTTTTCCCCCAAAAAAGATGAGTTTCAAAACAGCCTGTTGTCGTTTCCCCCTGGCTGTGCTGAAGTTGGTGGCGAAGGTGTTACGCTGACCAGATGAGAAGGCGGTAGAGGAGGAAGCGGAGTAGGAGGCAACAGGAGGCAGTGAGAAATTTCCTGCAATCCTCGCCAAACTGCTATCTCCCTCAGGCCCAGCCGCCACTGCATTTACTTAGTGTGCAGTTAGAGAGATATAATGTCCCTGCCCGTGCATACTGGTCCATGTATCCGTAGTTATGTGGACCTTGCCACAGATAGCGTTACGCAGTGCACACCTAATTTTGTCCGCCACTTGGTTGTACAGGGCAGGGATGGCTCGCCTGGAAAAGTAGTGGCGGCTGGAAATCATGTACTGTGGGACAGGCACCACCATAAGGTTTTTAAAAGTCTCTGTCTCCACCAAACGGAATGACAGCATTTCAAAGGCCAGGAATTTTGAAATGCTGGCATTCAGGGCCAGGGATCGCGGGTGGGTAGGGGGGTACTTCCTGTTTCTCTCCAGTGTTTGGGGGATGGACAGCTGAACGCTTCCATGGGACAGTTTGCACATGCTGGGTGATGGTGGTGGAGGTGGTGATGTTGCTGCCACATCCTCTGTTTGCGAGGTGGCAGTGTCACTCCAGAGGGGGAGAAAGAGGCTGAGACCGCAGAAGAAGAGGGAGCAAGAGCGAGACCGCAGCAGAAGAGGGAGCAAGAGGATCCTGAGATCTTTTGTGGTTTTTCAGGTGTGTACTCCACTGCAGCTCGTGCTTTGCATTTAGATGCCTGGTCATGCAGGTGGTAGTCAGGTTTAGAACATTTATGCCTTGCTTTAGGCTCTGATTGCCCAGCGTGCAAACCAATCACGTCTTGTCGTCAGCACAGTGTCTGAAGAACTGCCATGCGAGGGAACTCCTTGGAGCTGGCTTTGGTGTGCTCAGTCCCCGGGTGCGGTGGGCAGTAGCAGGCATACTGGCTTGGGGACGGCCACTCTAACTATATTAATTTCCCTGTCACATATGCAGTGCAGGTGTACCTCACACCAAAAATGGGAATATGTCACCAACCAAACTAACAGTCAGATTAACTATATTAATTTCCCTGTCACGTATGCAGTGCAGGTGTACCTCACACAAAAAATGGGAATATGTCATCCACCGAACTAACAGTCAGATTAACTATATTAATTTCCCTGTCACATATGAAGTCAGGGACGTTTTTTGGACCACCCAGGGCACCAGCGAGGCTCCTTGGCCGGTGTAGCGACTGCCACAAACACCACACACTGTAATGACATGCAGGACGGCAGCAGCCTTCTCTCACCTCCCGGCAGCACGCTTACTACTTTATAGATTGCCTTGCACAACATCTCATGAGAGGGAGAGATGGGATTTGAACCCATAACCTTCTGTATCAGAGGCCAAGCACTTACCCACACAGTTATAAGAGCTGCATAGCCACTGACTGAAAAAATATGAGACTTCTACTGTAGACTCTGTAATAGCTGTTATAGCCAGTGTACATCTATACACATGACAGTTGCCTCAACACACCCAGCACTGCTATATCTCTATATTAAAGCTGCCCCAGCACACTCAGCTTTACTATATCTCTATATATGATAGCTGCCCCAGAACACCCAGCTCTGCTACATCTAATACACATGACAGCTGTCCCAGCACGCTCAGCTCTACTATATCTCTATATATGACAGCTGCCCCAGCACACCCAGCTCTTCTACATCTATACACATGAAAGCTGCCCCCGCACACTCAGTTCTGCTATATCTTTATATCTCTAAGTAGATAGATACAGTAGATAGATCTATAGAGATATAGCAGAGCTGAGTGTGCTGGGGCAGCTGTCATGTGTATAGATGTAGCATAGCTGAGTTTGCTGGGGCAGCTGCCATGTGTATAGATGTAGCAGTGCTGGGTGTGTTGGGGCAGCTGTCATGTGTATAGATGTACACTAGCTATCAAAGCTATAAACGAGTCTACAGTAGAAGTCTAATATTTTTTCAGGCAGTGCCTATGCAGCTCTTATAGTTGTGTGGTTAAGTGCCTTGCCTCTGATACAGAAGGTCGTGGGTTCGAGTCACAGCAGAAACTTGTCTGAAATACACAAGCACTGACTCCATATATAGACATACAGCGTGGGATACAGGAAGAGGCTGCATCACTGACATAGAGGTAAGTATAAGTGTTGTTGTTTTTTTAAATACCCGACTGTTACTGCCACATGGGGGGAGCGGTAGGCACTTGATACTGGCACATGGGGGGGGGGGGGGTTGGCACTATGATACTGGCACATGGGGGGAAGGACAGAGGCACTTGATACTGGCACATTGGGAGGGGGGTGGCACTATGATACTGGCACATATGGGGGGGAAGGAGAGAGGCACTTAATACTGGCACGTTGGGGGGGAGATGGCACTAATATACTGGCACATGGAGGGGTGGGTGGGAAGGAGAGAGGCACTTGATACTGGCACATTGAGGGGGGGAGAGATGGCACTATGATACTGGCACATGGGGGGAAGGAGAGAGGCACTTGATACTGGCACATTGGGGGGCTACTGGCACATGATAGGAGGCTACTGGCACATAAGGGGGACTATTGGCACATAAGGGGGGCTACTGGCACATAAGGGGAGCTACTGGCACATAAGGGGGGCTACTGGCACATGATAATAGGCTACTGGCACATAAGGGAGGCTACTGGCACATAAGGGGAGCTACTGGCACATAAGGGGGGCTAATGGCACATAAGGGGGGCTACTGGCACATGATAGGCTACTGGCACATAAGGGGGGGCAACTGGCACATATGGGGGCTACTGGCACTTGATAGGGGGTTGACTGGCACATAAGGGGGGCTACTGACACATGATAGGGGGGCAATCTGTCTACTGGCACATGATTGTGGGGGGCTCTTATTACTGGCACATGATTTGGGGGCATCTATGGGGGCTCTTATTACTGGCACATGATTGGGGGCATCTATGAGGGCACATCTTACTGGCACATGATTAGGGGGCATCTATGGGGGCACATCTTACTGGCACATGATTACTGGCCAACGGTTCACGGACCCATTCAAGTCAATGGGTCAGTGAAAAATCACGGATGCACACAAGATTGTCATCCGTGTCCGTGATCCGTGTCCGTTTTTTTCCTATCATTTCAATGGCAAACTTGACTTAGATTTTTTTTTCATTTTTAATGTCCGTGGATCCTCCAAAAATCAAGGAAGACCCACTGACAAAAAAACGGTCACGGATCACGGACCTACGGACCCTGTTTTTGCGGACCTTAAAAAAAAAAAACGGTCGTGTGCATGAGGCCTTAAGCAGTAATTTATGATTTTCTTTTGCTCTCAATAAATCTTGTGTTAGCATAAAAAATAAAAAATAAAAATGTATATATATATATATAAAAAATATGGTGAGATGGTTGCAAGTACTCTTCTGATATGATTTCATCGAGCAGTTTTTATGGGGGGAGGGGGAGTTTTTTTGACACTTGTCCTGAGAGAAATTTTGCCTAGAAACTGCACTGTATGCAGTGCAGGTGTACCTCACACCAAAAATAGGAATATGTCACCCACCAAACTAAAATACGGATTAACTATATTAATTTCCCTGTCACATATGCACCTCACGTGTATCTCACACCAAAAATGGGTATATGTCACCGGCCGAACTAACAGTCAGATTTACTATATTCATTTCACTGTCACGTATGCAGTGCAGGTGTACCTCACACCAAAAATGGGTATATGTCACCGGCCGAACTAACAGACGGATTAACTATTATATTTTTGTGTCAGGGGTACAAAAATAGTTCATTGCACCCACAAAAATTCACTATAGGTCAGCAACAGAATTAACAGCCAGATTTATTATTATTTTTCTGTGTCAGGGGTATAAAGCTGGTGTATTGCACCCACAAAAAATCCTTATAGGTCACCCACAAAACAAACAGCCAGATTTCTAACACTCTCCCTCGCGTCAGCTGCCTGCTTCCTGTACCTGCATTATTCAGAGCTGATGGACGGTGCTACACGTGATCCAGCTTGTATAGAGGCTGGGTCACATGATGTGCAACGCCCAAGAGGTGCATTACCATTTTTTCACCCTGCCACTATCTCCTATGGTTAACCTAATGTCATCCTGAGTATTTATTCCCAGGTCCTGCAAAATGTGTATTTATATTTCTTATTTTGTAACTGTTGTAATATGCCTGGTTCACAAGCAAGTGGAAGCAAACACGGCCTTCCTTCCATTCTAATATCCCCCCTCTGTGGTGCGGTGGGTGTTTTCCCACTTGCTGCAGGGAGGGTGGAGTTCTAATTAGAAGTTTTTAGTTTGGCTTACTCCCTGCTAGGGGAAGGCAGCAGGAGCATGTCCCTGTTGGATGTGCTATGCCAAGCCAGCCAATGCACCTTCAGCTCTGCTGGATGTAGAGGCAGAAGCTAGAAGCCTCAGAAGCCAAGAGTAAAGTTCCCTGGATCAGTTCAGAGACAGACTACAGAAGGAAGTTACAGCCTATAGCTAAAGCTAAATTATACCGCTATCCTGTCAGCACAGCAGAGCCAGAGAGCAACAGATGTAGCAGAGGAGTTTGCCTGCCACAGTTAATATCAAAGCCTGCTGAAAACCATGACAATTAGTGGAAGTAGCTGGTCAGCACTCGCTTGTTTGCACGCCGCGCGGGATCTGGATCAATCTCCACATGCGATAAGGTAAAGGATCCCAGCTGAAAACCATGACAAAGCCAGCAAATCGTTTGGAGAAAAGTTTATTGAAAGTATAGCTGTTATAAACTTTATCACAAGATCTGGACTCAATTTATTCTTCTAATCCCTCAATTATTCCCCCTATTTGCTCTGCTTCGGACGACAACGCCTGGGGTCCAGCGTATTCAGGTAGGAGCACCGTGACATGTGCATCAACATAAAGGGACATTTAGGCCACCCTACACCACTCTGGCATTCTTACACCTGGGTACCATCTACCACCACATCACTAAAAGGGGCCCTGTGCTTCACTGCAACTGGAGTCACGAATATATCACTAAAAGGGACCCCTTGCCGCTGTTGTGCGTCGCAGATGCACCAGCCAATCACAGCCATGCCATTACTAGGCATGGCTGTGATGGCTTCTAAGTGCCCACAGCCTAAAAGTTTGTTGATTGGCTGCCCTGCAGCCTTTGAAAAGCTTTATTAAATGCCTGAACACCGAACTCGAACCTGAACTTTTCTGGCAAAGTTCGGATTTGCTCAACACTAGTCTTTTGCTTGATGAGTTGAGTCCCCTTAAAGCAAATATTGCTTTCCTTCAAGAGATTAATTTTGATGTAAATTGCACATTTAACTTTGCCCACTGAAAATATTCCACAGTTTACTCTTTTAAGGAGAGCTGGGGATTATATCCTCATATCTCGCACATGTCCTATCCAGATAGAGTCTTACCTTTTGGACCCTCAGGGTCACTAAATTATCCTCTGGGAGACCTTGACAGGCATTACAATTTTCCTGTGCAATATCTATGCCTCTAACACCTCCCAAATACAATATCTATCTAGAGTATTGGCCAAGATGTTTTGTGCAGCACTCTGCGGTTTTACTGGAGAGGGGGGGGGGGGGGTTTACTGTAGCTTTCTCTGACATAAATGACTGGGTATACCTGTATGATAGACCTCCTCACTCATCCCAGCTTCTATTATCTAGGGATTTTCGTAAACTTACACACAGTTATTTATTGTATGGTTAATGGTGGATTAATCACCCCTGTGATAGATCCTTCTCCATTTAGTTGCCTTCTCATGGAACTTATTCTAAATTTTTTTTGGTAATGTTCCATTGCTGCGATTATTGAAGTCAGCCGATTTGGGTCCTATGTCGTGGTCAGATCATGATCCTGTCAATATTTCCCTTGAGTCTACTCCTGTCTTCAAGCTGCACAATTTCTCTGGAATGCTCTACACCAAGAAATTAGGTTAAATCACAGTTTTAGATGCCCCGCTAAAAACACGCCTTTTTAGGGTGTCCTATGACATCCCCGATCTAACTCCTCTTCATATATAGACCATTTATCATCATTTCCTGAAACTGATCCTCCACCATACTGTCCACGGCACCCATCCACCCAGAAGCACTGACCAGCTCATGCAGCTTTATATCTGCTTCCCTATTTTCCCAAAGTGGCTGGACCACTGCACAAAACAAGCACTTTTACCTTTTGTGTCACCCTTATCTCTTCATAGACTGTAAGCTCTTGCGAGCAGGGCCCTCACTCCTCTTGTTCTAATTATTTACTTGTCTGTTGCTCTGTTATTTATGGCTCTGTTTGTACATGAACCCCTGAATTGTAAAGCGCTGCGGAATATATTGGCGCTTTATAAATAAAAATTATTATTAGAGCGGGATTTCTCAACCTTTTAAACATACTTATGTAGCAAAACTAGGAAAATAGCTAAGACAGTCTCACATCTGCAACTAGCTATTTTAGGACAAAGGCCTTTCATCAGAACTAAGCAGACAGAATGAGCTTTTCTAGTTAAGAGGCCTTGGGGGGACCTCTGGGTGGGTACTATTACTATTATGGAGACCAGTTAAAATATGTGATGAGGAGGAGGTGTGGGATGCGAGACCGCAGCTATAAAAATGCTGGACAACCCCTTTACTTGCTAGGCCACGTAGCAGCTACATAGAGATAGAATACACTTACTGTAGTGATGACTAGTTGATGAAATTGAACGTATTCCCTACATTTTCTACAGAGTCCCATAGACCTCGCCTATGCGAAAGTTGTCAGACAGGGATGGGGAGACCAGTGAAGATAGCCTGGGCGCTAGTGAGCCGGAACAGATTGTCTATGTTCATCATATTGGTAGTTGCACCCATGATTCCAAACCTTGTCCAGTACTGCAGTATATATTGGTGCTATATAACTAACAGAATATAAATCATGGAGCAGCTTACTACAGTGCCAGTAATCAGGATAAATTAGCCCTTCCACAATCATGGTTCAATCTCAGATATACACTCACCTAAAGAATTATTAGGAACACCTGTTCTATTTCTCATTAATGCGATTATCTAGTCAACCAATCACATGGCAGTTGCTTCAATGCATTTAGGGTTGTGGTCCTGGTCAAGACAATCTCCTGAACTCCAAACTGAATGTCAGAATGGGAAAGAAAGGTGATTTAAGCAATTTTGAGCGTGGCATGGTTGTTGGTGCCAGACGGGCCGGTCTGAGTATTTCACAATCTGCTCAGTTACTGGGATTTTCACGCACAACCATTTCTAGGGTTTACAAAGAATGGTGTGAAAAGGGAAAAACATCCAGTGTGCGGCAGTCCTGTGGGTGAAAATGCCTTGTTGATGCTAGAGGTCAGAGGAGAATGCGCCGACTGATTCAAGCTGATAGAAGAGCAACGTTGACTGAAATAACCACTCGTTACAACCGAGGTAAGCAGCAAAGCATTTGTGAAGCCACAACACACACAACCTTGAGGCGGATGGGCTACAACAGCAGAAGACCCCACTGGGTACCACTCATCTCCACTACAAATAGGAAAAAGAGGCTACAATTTGCACGAGCTCACCAAAATTGGACTGTTGAAGACTGGAAAAATGTTGCCTGGTCTGATGAGTCTCGATTTGTGTTGAGACATTCAAATGGTAGAGTCCGAATTTGGCGTAAACAGAATGAGAACATGTATCCATCATGCCTTGTTACCACTGTGCAGGCTGGTGGTGGTGGTGTAATGGTGTGGGGCATGTTTTCTAGGCCCACTTTAGGCCCCTTAGTGCCAATTGGCCAGCGTTTAAATGCCACGGGCTACCTGAGCATTGTTTCTGACCATATCCATCCCTTCATGACCACCATGTACCTATCCTCTGATGGCTACTTCCAGCAGGATAATGCACCATGTCACAAAGCTCGAATCATTTCAAATTGGTTTCTTGAACATGACAATGAGTTCACTGTACTAAAATGGCTGCCACAGTCACCAGATCTCAACCCAATAGAGCATCTTTGGGATGTGGTGGAACGGGAGCTTCGTGCCCTGGATGTGCATCCCTCAAATCTCCATCAACTGCAAGATGCTATCCTATCAATATGGGCCAACATTTCTAAAGAATGCTATCAGCACCTTGTTGAATCAATGCCAGGTAGAATTAAGGCAGTTCTGAAGGCAAAAGGGGGTCCAACACCGTATTAGTATGGTGTTCCTAATAATTCTTTAGGTGAGTGTATATAAAGCTAGAAGCATGAAAAAATATGTTGAATGGGACCATAGTCCATGGCTGTCCTTCATCAGAGTCTGGGAATTAGCTGATTGTTGTGGCCCTCTCTTTCCCCAAAATGTTTTCATCGCATTCACTGGATGCAGAGAATGAGAATGTAAGACTGAAGTTTATATTATTATTATTTCTAGCCATTTTTAATATGTGACAGAATTGGATTAAAAAGAGGAGGATATCCTGGTGAATTTTAGGCTTTTGTAACCATATGCCACTATTAAGAGTGCTTGCAAAAGCAGAGGGCATGTACTGTAGTGTGTTTTTCTGGTCAGTGTCTCATGACTAATATAATAATTTATGCTGTTTACAAGGCATTGTGCTAATGTTATTTATCATTCGTACCATTTAAATCAAGGAGACATTGTTTTATCCTGATTATTATCCATACCTGATGAGGTTTATAATGAACATTTTAACCTCCACATTAGCTAAGGCTGCGTGAACACTTGAATCTAGATTCCAGTGTTCTGTTCCGGCATAGGAACAGAATACCAGAATCACCGGATCCAGCATATGTCAGATACCACTGGTGCCCGCAGGCAATCATTCACTATAATGGGGTCCATCGGATTTCAGTGTTTCAGAGTACCAACATTTTGCCAGACAAAATACTGCTGCATGCCAGTCATTGGCATGTGACCTCGTCTATGCAGAAGTTGTCAGACAGGGATGGGGAGGCCCGTGAAGATAGACTGGGAGCCAGTGAGCAGAAACAGATTATCTAGGAGAAGGTGAGTATAGATTCTTCCACAGGTACAGCTGGCTCGGGTGCAAATAGAAAAGAATAAAAATCTTGACAACCCCTTTAAAGGGGTATTCCCGTCACAGACAATGGGGGCATATCACTAGGATATGCCCTCATTGTCTGATAGGTGCAGGTCCCACCTCTGCGACCCGCACCGACGCTGAGAACGGAGCGGGGAGAGTGGCGGAGGGCGCACTGTCTATCGCATTAATTTCTATGGGGCCGCCGCAAATAGCCGAGCGCTGGCATTTCATTCACTTGTATGGGGAGAACACTTGTCGGTGGCTGGACCCTGGGAAACCTGGGGTCCTCCAACCACCACTCTCCCCTCTTCATTCTTGGCATAGGTGGGGGTCACTATTAGACAATGGGGGCATATCCTAGTGATATGCCCTCATTTTATGGGATGGGAATACCCCTATAAGTTTCTCTTTGTTCTTTGGCTTGTGCTGCATTTCCTGACCTTAAAAAAAATATTGCTGGAATGGGAATGTTTGCTATGAAGACATTTTTGAACAGGGGAAGAGCAGATGAAGCGAAAAAGCCAAAAAGGATAAGCGATACATACCACGACATTATTTTACAAATAGGGCTAAATTTGTAATTTCAATTAGTGTTGAGCGAATTAAACCCGACGAAGTGGAATTCGATTCACAGTGAAGCTGAATTTTCTCGTGCTTCCTGGTAGCGAATCAGTTTTTACCTGAAATAGTGTAAAAAAAAAACCAAAAAATCATACTTACCTCCTCCATTTGCTCACGATGGGCTGGCCCCCACCATCTTGATTGAAGATCTCGCACTAAATCACCACACCGGCTGGCGTGATGACGTCATTTCAGGCCGCCAGATCTTTAATCAAGATGGCGATGGCCGGTCTGTCGCGAGCAAATGGAGGCGATCATCACAGCATCTGAGGAGTACAATGATGGGGAGTGGCGCAATCGACGCTCCCTGTCATTCCACCCACTGCTTACGAAGAAATGTGCTTTGTGATGAAGTAATTCATCATGAAGCAAATTATTTTTGTAAAATTCAGCAAAGCAGGTGAATCGAATTTTCCAATACTTCGCTCATCTCTAATTACAATATATTGCAATGTTGGCATTTCAGGCAGTTATTGCAGATAAAATATAATCAAGTCCTTTAACTAGGCGCAATGTCTACTGTCAGAAATATCTCAAGAAGTGGTGGAGCATGTGTAATGTAAATCACGAGGCAGTAATAATCTTCTGTCATCTTAGTCGCTTCTGAATACGTTCAGTTCACACCGGGTTTATTTAAGCCCATTAAAGCCGTGCTGGTATTGCTTCTTATATCCGCGAATTTAAAGCACCAGTGAATGCCTTAAAAATGACTGATGATTCATTCACAATGTGAAAACTGGTCCATCAAGAGCATATTTCACGCAGGCTGACTTTTCTTTCTGGCTTTTGATTGGAAAATTGACAGTACCTGCAACCTACTATATAACAATATATAAAAGCTTAAACGGAGTAGGACAATAAGGCTTGCTTAAGGTCATGAAGAAGTTGAACAGGTGGAAGGTCATGCTGTTAGAAAAGGTGAAGCTCAAGGCAATACCGAAGACAATTAGAGCTAAAAAAAAATAGGTTTTTCAGACATTAATGAACATGAGGTGACCCTTATCCTCCTCCCTTATAGTATGGACATTGTGAACTGTTCTCTATCCTATTGAACCTATAATTCCCATATTTTACCAGCTTAGTTTTTCATTGTGTGTATTTAATGTCCACGACACAATCATTCCAACCACTCGCCATTTTCCCTGCTCCCATTACCATGTTGATACATGTTGATGCAGTATAAATGACATACTCAGGAGACCAACTTCTCTTTGCAGTCGTTGACCAAAGCCTACATGGCTAAACCACTGTATTCTTGGTGGTCTGATGAAGTGAAACGGTTAATATCAGTATACCTGATGGTCTAGGGCAGTGTAGTGGTTGAGTCCTAATGTATATTATGGTCTTGTGCTGTGAAAGGCTAACATTGAGGATCTCTGATGGTCTAGGGCAGTGATGGGGTTAATGCCAGTATACCTTTTTTAGGGAAGAAAACATCGCACAAACAACCAGCACTACACAAGGGTCACAAGACTTACACCAAATACCCCCAAAAACTGACCAAAATACATACACAACCGCAATCATGCACAAAGAATCTAGTTACAGATATGGATCAGGCTTTTTTCACAATTCCCAATACATTCACAAATCATATCCCCACCAGCCTCACAGCGCAATCTACACAACAAGCAAAGAAAAACAACATTCACAACGGTTGCATAAATACACACACAATCAATACACACACCGGGTAAAAAAAGAGAAGGGGGGGGGGGGATACAAACGAGGAGGTAAAAATGAAAATGTGTAAAATGATGGACACAATATCATAAATTTAAGTCTAGTTACTTTGAATGAGAATCAATTGAAACTATTAAACAAAGGGTTAAAATTAATGCACCTTTAAAAAAAAAAAAATTATGTTTATATTGGAATAGAAAAATACATAAAAAAATCTATGTTGTAAAAAATACTTTATGAAAAACCAACCAATACATCATAGTCCAACAATTTCCACTTATAAACATGTGGACTTAATTAAATTCTAAAATGTATCCTAAACAGGAAATGGGAAAAGAATTATTAGCGTTTAAAGGGGCAGTAAAGGCAGACATCAGAAGACTTAAAGGGACTCTGTCACCAGTTTCTAACCCCCCCCCTTTTAAAACTATTGTTCTCTCCATGGTGCCCTTGTGATTACAAAGCTGTTGTTATAAGATAAATCCGCCGTCTAGTTTTGATAAAAATAGCTTTTATCTAACCTGTCAATCTTCTGGATAAGGTGCCCAGGGCGTTTCTGAAGGTCTGAATCTGCCGCTCGCCGCCGCCGCCGTTGGTGCCCAGCTCCTCCCCTGATCCTTTCAGCGCCGCCTGAATGTAAAGAAATCCGCCTCCGGCTCTCCTCAGTGCCCCCTCCTCCTTTTCAAAGATCCCGCGCGTGCGCGCAGGCCTGTGCCTGATGCGCCCATGCGGACTTTTAGATTCTGCCTCGTTGAGCAAAGTGCGCATGCGCGGGATCTTTGAAAAGGAGGAGGGGGCACTGAGGAGAGCCGGAGGCGGATTTCTTTACATTCAGGCGGCGCTGAAAGGATCAGGGGAGGAGCTGGGCACCAACGGCGGCGGCGGCAGATTCAGACCTTCAGAAACGCCCTGGGCACCTTATCCAGAAGATTGACAGGTTAGATAAAAGCTATTTTTATCAAAACTAGACGGCGGATTTATCTTATAACAACAGCTTTGTAATCACAAGAGCACCATGGAGAGAACAATAGTTTTAAAAGGGGGGGTTAGAAACTGGTGACAGAGTCCCTTTAAAACTAAAAATAAATACAATCTTATCCAAAATGAAATACAAGCATTAAAAGATCTCCAACATAGCCAACAAATCACAATACAATTCGCCCCGCCGATAAAGCGGATCAATAGTGATTTTAAGTACCGTATTTTACGCCCTATAAGACGCACCTGCCCATAAGACGCACCTAGGTTTTTGAGGAGGAAAATAAGAAAAAAAATATTTTTAACCAAAAGGTGTGCTTTTGGTGGGTTTTTTGAACTAATGGTGGTCTGTGCATGACACTACCATGGGGGATCTGTGGATAGCACTGTTATGGGGGGATCTGTGGGTGGCACTGTTATGGAGGGGATCTGTGGATGGCACTGTTATGGGGGGATCTGTGGATGGCACTGTTATGGGGGATCTGAGGATGGCACTGTTATGGGGGGTGATCTGTGGATGGCACTGTTATGGAGGAGGATCTGTGGATGGCACTGTTATGGGGGGTGGATCTGTGGATGGCACTGCTATATATGTGTCACCCACAGATCCCCCACCCCATAACAGTGCCATCCACATAACCCCCACCCCATAATAGTGGCATCCACAGATCACCCCCCCATAACAGTGCCATCCACATACCCCCACCCCATAATAGTGGCATCCACAGATGCCCTAATATACCGGAGCTACGGTAAACCTGTAGGAGGGGCCGGTGTCATGCAAATGTGGTGGGGCCGGCGCGGTCACTGTACTCCGGCCCCACCGCTCACTCACTTCCTTATTGCCTAAACATTTTATAATAATAGCTTTCATTAAAGTTCCGATCCCCATCTGTACTACTTACTAAATGTCCTGTAGCAGGCAGAGCAGGACGGGCAGCCGGCCGGAACTCACTGATGTCACGTGCCTGTGCCGCCTACTTTATGAATGAAGTAGGCGGCGCAGGCATGTGACGTCAGTGAATTACGGCCGGCCGCTCGCCCTGCTCTGCCTGCTACAGGACATTTAGTAAGTAGTACAGATGGGGTTGGGGATCGGATCGGAACTTCAATGAAAGCTATTATTAAAAAATATTTAGGCATTAAGGAAGTAAGTGAGCGGTGGGGCCGGAGTACAGTGACCGCACCAGCCCCGCTGCATTTGCATAACACCGGCCCCTCCTCCCTCCTCCGTCCAGCTGATACATCGCAGTCTGTGATGCTGCAGCATCGCAGACTGCGATGTAAAATGGCAGCATTCGCCCCATAAGACGTAGGGGCATTTACCCCCCACTTTTGGGGGGAAAAAAGTGCGTCTTATGGGGCTAAAAATACGGTACGGATAATTATGAAGAAGAATACATCAGACAATTGTCAGATACCAATACATATAAAATATTGAAAGGAGACCCAGTGGAAACATATGAGGAAGAAAGGGGGATTATGAATAAAACAGAATATGATTTCATACTGGGAAACCGAAAAAAAATTGTCTGTTTTCTATTCCCCAATGTGCATAAAGATCCAATAAATCCACATGGTAGACCGATAGTTTCGGGAATAGGGTCATTGACTAGGAACTTGTCACAATATTTAGATAATTTCTTGCAATCATATGTAAAATATACTCCATCTTTTTTAAAAGACACTACTATGGTAGTAAGACTGTTTGAAAAGCTGGTATGTCAGCCCAATTGGATTATGGCAACACTTCATGTTAGTTCATTGTACACTTGTATTAATCACGAACAGGGCATACAGGCAGTCACAAACATTTTAATTCAGAAAAATAATCTAAAAAGGGAACAAATACAATTTATTTTGGACAGCATCAGATATGTCCTCACTCATAATTATTTTTATTTTTATTCAAATTATTATTTGTAGATGACCGGTACCGCCATGGGCACCAGATTCGCTCCCAGCTATGCAAATCTATTTATGGCTCCCTGGGAACAGATGAAAATAACACCAAAGCTGGGATCGAATCTGGTGCTCTGGTGATGTTACATTGACAACATTATTTTAATTTGGAAAGGTACACCTGAGGAATTAATGAAATTTATGGAAGATCTGAATGAGAATCAGGTTAACCTAAAATTTCCATCTAGTGTAAGTACACAATCAGTTCAGCTCCAGGATCTCAATATAGAGATCAAGGGACCGAAATTCTATAGAGATCAAGGGACCGAAATTCATATGTAGTACCTACCAAAAGCAGGTAGCCAAAAATAGCTTTATATTAAATACCAGCTGGTATTTACCAAATTGGTTATTGAATGTACCATTCAGTCAGTTCTGGAGATTAAAAAGAAACTGTACACAAAATGCCAATTAGAAAAAGAGGCGGAATCTGTGAAGATACCATTTTTAGAAAAAAAATACCCTTTATGCCTATTGAATGATTCATTGAAAAAAGTAAGAACATTAAATAGGGAAACTTTTTTCCAAATAAGGGAAAAACGAGTAAAGAGATAGAAGAGTCCTCCAAAATAATATTGCTGTTTAATGTAGAATACAAAAAAATATCCACCATCATAACCAAACATTGGCACTTATTGCAGGAAGATAAGCTTTTGGCCACAACACTTCCAAAAAGACCACCAATAGTGTATACAAGGGCTCCTAGTTTAGCACTTCAGGTAGCTCCAACTATAAAAAGACAGAAGGAAAAATCGATAACCATGGGAAAACCTCAAAGGATTCTAAAAATACGGCCTATGTATCAATTGTAGGATCACAAAATTTGACAGGAAGACCACTGTAGTAACATCGAATACTAATACATTTAATTGGGAAATAAACAAAACATTGACATGTAATAGTACGGCAGTAATATAGATTATAGAGTTCCAATGCACCAAACAGTATATAGGACTTACAGGAAGAACATTGAAAGTAAGAATATCAGAACATGTAAATAATATCAAGAAAAGATATGAAAAACATACGTTTTCACATCACTTTAAACTACATCATGTCAGTAATCCATCAGGCTTGAAATATGCGGCAATTCAATCAGTAAAAAAAGATTGGAGAGGAGGAGACATTATATAAAAAATGTCAAGATATGAATCTAGAATGATTTATGAATTTGGATCACTGGCATCTTTGGGACGCAATTCGGAGATTTTTGGTTTATTATAAGAGGACCAGTGGGAGATTTACACAATGTGTCGATGCCTGGCTGTTTTACTAGCGCATTGACACGTCCTGCATCCCCCCACTGGCCCACAACATTAACAGCTATCAGGATTCCATTTTATTTTTTATAATTTTTTTTTCATATTTTCATATTTATTTATTTTTTATTTTTTTTATTTTGTCTCATGCATTTTTCATGTACTTTTTATACATTTTTTTATTGATTTTTCCATACTATATTATATATGGGAGGTATTAATATAGAGATCCTGGAGAATATCCTGTAGGATAAACAAAATATAAAAAAGGCACTAATATGTGTGTTAAACCACTTATTATAGGTATGGGTGAATAAGAATAGCACGTTAAAAGGTAACATAATCCTATCAATTAATTACAATTGGGTTTCATTTTTAAATAAAAGTTATCTACCCAATGCGGTCGGATTACATCTACCGCATAGTCTGAACAGCTGAATATGTAAGTGCGAATATATATGGTCCGGTCCAGGTTTTATACAAACATACTGATTGGATTCAGTCCGGTGCAGCTAGAATGACCTAATAAAAGGATTGATTCCGTCCCTCGTTTTCATATAACTGTTACCACTGAGGAAAAAGCCCGGGAGCTTTCGAAACGTGTCTGGTGAACAGATAGAGACAGCGATACAAAGAAAATACAAGAAGCTGCACTAATAAGAAAAATCGCATGCCCGCTGAACGCGATCAAAAGTCTTGGAGTTAGCGTCTCAAAGTCGCCAACCTGCATGCGCAGAGAAGTAAGTGCTGGCACCAGTGGATATTAGGGGCGAGAGAAACTTGCGGCTAGCGCGTATGTATCTCAGCTACCGACTAAATGGAAAACTACTCAAGAGTCTGGTAAGCGCAAAAGTATTATGTCATACTAAAATCAAAGTCTGATTCAAATATTGACTATTATGCTGTTCATGGAACGGTGATATAAAACGGCAACTAGAATATACCAAGACGATTAGGAACTAATCAATTCTAATACATGCAGCAAGACAACAACAATAAGATACTTTTGCAGATATCTGCAGTGAATTATCAAAAAAGTGTGTGAGCTCCGCGCTAGCTATTAATAGAGGGACTGTGATATTATATTATTTCAACTGAAGGACTATGCGCATCAACATATGATTATGTCGATTTAAAAAAAAAGTTTTTTAAGGTTATGTTATGAAGGTTATAGGGGTATCTGTGTTTTATGTGGAATATATTCTAAGGGCAAAATAAGAATAAATAGTTGTATATTATTTTTGTTTTATCTATTGTTATGTAATAGGAAGCAAGCCAATAATTGAATAACAGTATACCAGGTGGTCTAGGGCAAACAGTTAATCCTATTATGCTTGAAGGAGGGCAGTTTAAACTTGCCCTTGCTGTAACTTCATGTTCCTTCTCTGTCCTGATCATAGAGATTGGTTTAGGGATGGGATAGAGAGAACCATGCAGCTGTACTTTGCAGCTACACAGCTCTCTCTATGATTGTGCAGAGTAATTTAGGGATGATCAGCCAGATAATAGGGGGAAAGTCATCTTGTAGTGGGGTGGAATGATCACAGCTGGACATACCTTTTACATTACCTATAAAAAAATTAACATCTGCCTTCTTCTGAAACCTTTCATCCCAGATGGAGCCCAGAGAATGTCAGTAGGTAAAGATATCCTGTTCTTAAGATGTTACAGCTTATAGAAGCCCAGAAACAGGTACACAGCAAGCTGACCCTCCCTCCAGCTGAGAAACACAGTTGCAGACCCCACCATGAAAAAGCCTCAGCCAAGAGCTGAATGGGCAAAGATCTAACTGTGATGAACTTGAATTTAAAGGGAATCTGTCAGCTCCAAAACACACAAACTAGATTAGGCAGTGTATAGTGTAAGTAACGCTGAGTCCTGTTATATAATTATTATCTTCATACTCACCTGTATTCTGACACTGTGCTCCAACAGTAGTACAATGCATTGAGAGGACTCTGCTTTGAGTCCTCCCCATTATGAGCTCAGGAGACCTCTCAATGCATTTTACTGCTGGTTTGTTGGAGCATAGCATCAGAATGCAGGTGAGTATGAAGATGATAATTATGTAACTGGACTCAACGTCATTTACACTATACACCGCTTACTCCAGTTTGGGGGGGTGGGGGTGGGGGGGTGATTTGGAGTGGAGAGATTCCCTTTAAAGATATTAGCTAGTGGAGATGGATTTTTGAGGTTGCAGTAAATGTTATGTGTTGACTATGGTTTCATTTGTATCTAAAATAAGTTTATCGGTCACATATGTAGCTTCTACTACCATATCATGGATCACTAACTTACAGTGTATGTTAACAATATTTAACAGTCTTCAACATACACTCACCTAAAGAATTATTAGGAACACCATACTAATGCGGTGTTGGACGCCCTTTTGCCTTCAGAACTGCCTTAAGTCTACGTGGCATTGATTCAACAAGGTGCTGATAGCATTCTTTAGAAATGTTGGCCCATATTGATAGGATAGCATCTTGCAGTTGATGGAGATTTGAGGGATGCACATCCAGGGCACAAAGCTCCCGTTCCACCACATCCCAAAGATGCTCTATTGGGTTGAGATCTGGTGACTGTGGGGGCCATTTTAGTACAGTGAACTCATTGTCATGTTCAAGAAACCAATTTGAAATGATTCGAGCTTTGTGACATGGTGCATTATCCTGCTGGAAGTAGCCATCAGAGGATGGGTACATGGTGGTCATGAAGGGATGGACATGGTCAGAAACAATGTTCAGGTAGCCCGTGGCATTTAAACGATGGCCAATTGGCACTAAGGGGCCTAAAGTGTGCCCAGAAAACATCCCCCACACCATTACACCACCACCACCAGCCTGCACAGTGGTAACAAGGCATGATGGATACATGTTCTCATTCTGTTTACGCCAAATTCGGACTCTACCATTTGAATGTCTTAACAGAAATCGAGACTCATCAGACCAGGCAACATTTTTCCAGTCTTCAACAGTCCAATTTTGGTGAGCTCGTGCAAATTGTAGCCTCTTTTTCCTATTTGTAGTGGAGATAAGTGGTACCCAGTGGGGTCTTCTGCTGTTGTAGCCCACCTTTCTTTCCCATTCTGACATTCAGTTTGGAGTTCAGGAGATTGTCTTGACCAGGACCACAACCCTAAATGCATTGAAGCAACTGCCATGTGATTAGTTGACTAGATAATCGCATTAATGAGAAATAGAACAGGTGTTCCTAATAATTCTTTAGGTGAGTGTATATCCTTAACCTCCATAATGGCTTATACTAATAGCTATGACTAAGAATACACGTTTTTTCTTGTATGTAATTTATAATAATGGACAATGCTTTTAGAGTGAAGAAGTCTGCATTACTCTGTCATTATTAGGTTCAGCCAGAGCTAAACTGGAGAGTAGAGGACTGTTCTGTCTTCTCCTTATTCACTGCTCCACTTTACTTCCTGCTTCTCTTTAGACACTGCAGGAAATGGCTGGGAATGCCGCTCAGCCAATCATTGGCCAAGGCGGGTCATCACTGCAGCCAGTGATTGGCTGAATAGCATTCCTAGCTATTTTCTGCTGTGTCTAGTGAAAGCCAGGAAGTGGATTGTAGACTCGGGCTTCATCAGAATGGCAGCAGTGGAGGATCAACAAGATGAGTTTGAGATCTGTTATATTTTTATTCATTTGTTTGCCATTCAAGATCTTTTTTTCTACTGGAATAACCTTTTAAATAATGAAAGATTATGCTAATGTTTGTGTCTTGGGTGAAATACATAGTTATCTCTAAAGCTAGCTCTCTAAATGCAGTCCTGTGAAAAAATATTTGCCCCTTACAAATTTCTTTTGTTTTTTGCACATTTCTCTCACTTAAATGTTTCAGATTACCAAACAAATTTGAATATCAGACAAAGATAACCTGAGTAAATACCAAAATGCTGTTTTTTAATCGCTGATTTTATTTATTAAGGGAAAAAAGCTATCCAAACCAATCTGACCCTATGTGAAAAAGTAATTGCCCTCTAAGCCTAGTAACTTGTTGTGCCAACCTTGTTGGCAGCCACTACAGTCAGGCGTTTGTGATAACTGGCAATGAGTCACATCTCTGTGGAGGAATTTTGTCCCACTCTTCCTTGCAGAATGATTTTCATTCAGCCACATTTGAGGGTTTTTGAGCATGAATGGCCTGTTTAAGATCATGTTACAGCATCTCAATCGGCTCTAAGTCCAAACTTTGACTAGGGCTCTCCAAAACCTTAATTTTGTTTGTTTTTTTAGCCATTCAGAGGTGGAATTGCTGGTGTGCTGCAGAGCTCAAGTATGCTTGAGCTTAAGGTCATGAACTGAAGGCTGGACATTCTCCTTCAGGATTTTCTGGTAGGGAGCAGAATTCATGGTTCCATAAATTACAGCAAGTCGTCCCGGTCCTGAAGCAGCAAAGCAGCCCCAGATCATCACACTACCACAACCATGTTTGACTCTCGGTATGATGTTCTTTTTTGGAAATGCTGTGTTAGTTTTACGCAAGATGTAATGAGATACATACCTTACAAAAAGTTCCACTTTTGCCTTGTCAGTCCACAGAATATTTTCACCAAAACCTTGGGGATTATCAAGATTTTTCTTTTTTGCAAATGTGAGACGGGTCTTTGTGTTCCTTTTGGTCAGCATTCCCATGCATACCATTTTTGCCCAGTCTCTTTCCTATTGTTGAATCATAAACACAGACCTTACCTGAGGCAAGCGAGACCTGCACTGCTTTAGATGTTGTAATTTTGGTAGGCTGGCCACTCCTGGGAAGGTTCACTACTCTTCCATGTTTTCTCCATTTGTGGATAATAGCTCTCACTGTGGTTTGCTGGACTCCCAAAGCCTCTGAAATGGCTTTGCAACCTTTTCCAGACGTCCTTTCTGATCTGTTCTTGAATTTCTTCTGATCTGGGCATGATGTGTTGCTTTTTAAGATCTTTTAGCCTATGTCATGTTGTCAGATGGGTTCTATTTAAGTGATTTCTTGAGTCTACAGGTCTGGTAGGAATCAGGCCTGGGTTTGACTAGTGAGACAGAACTCAGCTTTCCAAAAACTGTCACAGTTAATTCATGGTGGGTGGAGGCAATAATTTTTTCACAAAGGGCCAAGTTGTTGGGGATAGCTTTGTTCCCTTAATATATGAAATCATAATTTAAAAACAGATTTTTGTTTTTACTTAGGTTATTTTTGTTTGATATTCAAATTTGTCTGATAATCTGAAAAATTTAAGTGAGACGAATGTACAAAAACAAAATAGATCTCTAAGGGGGCAAATACTTTTCCACAACACTGTATATTCCACTAGCCACTGTGCTGTGCCACATTTCTCTACATTGTCCTATTTTGGCATAATAAAGTTTACATTATAATTAACCGTATTAGTGCGCGCTGCCCGGGGACAGTGTATAATCAAAGGTCTCCATTCAATCAGGCATATTTTTACATAAGTAATGCTATTATATTCCTGCAGAAGTTGAAAAGGTTAGTTATTTCTGTGACATATTAGATCATGAAACATATTGTTATTGTGAGTTTATTCTAATGCCAAGTTATCAGCATTATGTATGTGCTTTGAATACTGAACAGGCTGCAGATCAGCTCATTGTGTAGAAGCTGCCCGAATTGTTATGTTCTAAATGAAAAATAGATGTACCAACTCTTTCATTTTAATAAAATGCATTTTACAGAAGGCAGACCTGCAACTACATTTAAAGATTGATACAGGTCGGTAAGGGTAGGTTCACACCATTTAACTGAACTGGCAGCCTGCCAGTGTTCACTGGATCCAGCCCAGATGGATACTGCTATTCACCGCCGGACCACAAAGACTATAATGGTATATGGGCATGTATTGGGCATAAGGACATGTAACAGTTTTTGTATGGCCCGAAAGCTGGCATTTTGCTGGAAAGCCGGGCGGATCCCTCCTAAATCCTATTATCAGGGGCGGTAGTTATAGGCTAAGCAGGGGAAGTGGCAGCTCTATGGTGGGAACTCAGAAGGGGCCTACCCAGGAGGAGGACTAAAAGTTTTTACTGTCAAGGCCACCTCAATAGTATTATACAATAACATTATATACAGAGAAACTGTTAGAAATGAACAGAGCTGCTGCTGGGCCTCGTCTGAGAGAGAGATCTTGACTAACCACAGGAGTGGGGCTTCACTGAAGTTGGGGGTTGCAAAGAAATTGCTGGTGGGGGGCTGATTCAAAAATTTGCTGTGGGGCCCAGTTATTTCTCGTTATGCCACTCAGGGGCGTAGCTATAGGGGGTGCAGAGGTAGCAGTCGCTACCGGGCCCAGGAGCCTGAGGGGCCCAAAGACCCTTGTGCCACATAAGTCACTGGCATTATAGAAAGTGCATCCTGGTCAATTTACACCTCTGGCTGGAGGGAAGGGGTTGGGTCATCAATTTGGCATGAGGGGGTGCCCTTTTAATGTTTGAAAGGGGCAGGGGAGCACGTAGCCTTCCTGCTGCCTGAGGCAAACAAGCACTGAGGGAAGGGGGGGCCCAAGCTGAACTCTTGCACCAGGGCCCATGAGCTTTTAGCTACGCCCCTGATGCCACTGCCTATTATAGTCTATGAGGCCTGGCAGTCAGCAGCAGTATCTGGCTGTGCCGGATCTGGTGAACTCCAGCAGGCTGTTCTCTGCTGGAACAGCCTGCCTGATCAGTTAAATAGAGGCGTACATCTACCTTGATGGTTATGTAAAGTCAACACTATTGTAACCCATATATGTAGTTCCTATGAGTATGGAAGTGGTCACATGCGTTATGTATGGAGCCAGAAAAATGCTTATAGAAGGCTACATACCACCACCTGCCTCTGAAGCTGACAGAAAAATAACCTTTCCTTTTGGATGCCATGTTATGGAGATATTTCTCTTCGAAGCAATGAGTTCTGTAATTTTAGAGATCATCATTTAACAGATGCTTGATCTAATGGACATTTGGGGAATTTGTAGTCAAGCCCTTGAACTCTTTATTGTGATCCTAGCATTTTTTGTTATGTGGCAGGTACACCATACAAGAATGTCAGAACCCAAGGTTTCCCAGCAGAACATGGCCGATGGTATCACTCTGCCTGGTGTGCACCAATGATATAAAAACATTGCAATGGGTGGTTCTATTTCCTGACAACCGGGGTGTCATTCTGGCCTATATATATTTTATTCTTGCACTTTTAGTCCTTAGAGAGGAAATTTAATGTTTCCCCTCAATTGAGACAGCTTGTTAGACAGCCATGGGGGTCGATTGAATGAGATGGGTCCCAGATTAGGTTGATCACATAACTAATCCTCTAGAATTACAAGAGGCTAAGCAAGCTCTTCTCCTCATTATGGGTGCCACAGTTTTAGCAAAAGAGGTTAAAGAACCAGACAGAGGATAATGATTCTCTCCTACAAGGGATAGGAATTTGGTTGGTAGCAAACGAGCAACGAGTCCATCAACCTTGAAAGGATAAAAAAAAAAAAAAGGTGGAAGGTGAGACTAGCATTAAGAGGGGAGCCCTATTTTGACTTTTGGTATAGGGCCTTAGATACTCTGTGTATACGTTTGACTCAACATATATTAGACTGTAATGTATATAGTATATGAGGTGAAATGCGCTAGTTATCAGGTGTAGTAATAAACCATTAGCATATACAAAAACATTTAACAGTCAGGGGGGTCCATGGTTGAGTTGGGTCCCAGATCAGGTTGATCACCAGCTGTGTACCTAGCCTTTCTGCTGCCTGAGGTGAAAACTGAAATGGCACCCCTCCCCAATGCCAATTTCTTAACCTAACCCCTTCACCTAAGCCCATGGCCCTGCGGCTGCCCCTCGTTTGCCCCTACCTGGTGCTGCCTGAGGCTCACCTGGCCTCATTGGTGGTACACCTCTGTTGATCACATTTTGAATCCTTTAGAATGACGGGATGCTAAGCAAGTTCTTCTCCTCGTCATGGGTGCACAATGCTAAGAAGGATGAAGAACCAGCTAGAAGATAATGATTCTCTAATACAAGAGATGGGAAGTGGGTTGGAGGCAAATAACCAATGGGTCCATCTATCCTAGAAGGGCAAAAAAGATTTGGGTGGGAAAGTGAAACCAGCATCAAGAGGAAAGCCCAATTTAGTTTTTTGGTATAGGGCCCTATCTACTCTATGTATACCTTTTCCTCGACCTGTATCAGACTGTATTGTATATAGTATTTCAGATGAAATGCACTAGATGTCAGGTGAAGTAATAAACCATTAGTATTATCATTTACAGACACAAAAAACTTGAAATGTTCACATACACTTTACTTAATCATCTGTAAAATACACAAATGTAGATCCCACAGTTTATTAATAGGTGTATTTCAAGATAATAATACATTTTACTGTGTAATAATTGTTCTCAGTGTTGAGTTTACTGGACCATGCAACTGTCATAAAGCCAAATATCCTCTGAGAAAATTACTTTACAGCAATGTTAATTATATTCTCTATGGTCAAATTCAATGCAATCTTTAAATACAAGATAAATTAATGTAATATTGTGTGTAGATGAAATTATTATTGTCAAGAGCATGGGGGAAGAGGGTTAGGTGGAGGTAAAAGGGTTGTCTCGGAAGACAGCTCCTTTTAAAATTGATGCCAGCTTGGTGAACAGCAGATAACCCATCTGACTTCTTTAAAGGGGTTTTCCAGAATGTTTCTACTAATGATCTCTGGATAGGTCATCTGTATCTGATTGCAGATGGTTCGACACCCAGGGCACCCACCGATCCCCTGTTAGAGAAGGCATCAGCGCAGTTTTGCCTAGGTCATATAATGTCACGTTAATCATGGCCTAGGTACAGCTCAGCCCCATTGAAGTGAATGGTGTTGAGCTGCCATACCAAGCACAGCTGCTGTACAATGTACGATGTGCTTTCTGAAACCACTGATCACCAGGGGTCCCAGGTGTCGGACCCCCACCAATCAGATACTGATTACCTATCCAGAGTATAGTTATCAGGTGTAGAAAAGACTCGGAAAACCCCTTTAACTAACACTGATGAGCCATTATCTCCGGGGGAATCTATTTTTGAAATGGAAATAAAGCACAACAGAATGGCTCTTCCATGCGGCTCAACTGGAGGGCTCCTCAGTGGGGGCCTCTTTCATGACACTTATATGCCCCAATCGGCCATATGAACAGAGGTTGCTTTAATGAGACTGCACCTTTAAACAGGACTTCCACCTAAAATGTGAAAATCAGAAGTTAATACAACAGCCATCGTAAAAGGATTTTGTGCCATGAAGATGGTGCCACAGGATAGGTGATAAATGTCTCATCTTTTGGAATGCCCCCACTAAAAACTAGAACAGGGGTCCTTAGCCCCCCTGTTTCTCCATGCTGCACAAATGGCATGGAGGCTGAGCATGAACCCAGCTGCTCCATTTAAAGTCTGTGGAGCTGATGAAAACAGCCGAGCACTCTACTGAGGATCAGCCTCACTGACATAGAATGGAGTGGCAACCAGACGTTTATCACCTATTCTGTGGACAGGTGAAAGATGCCCTTCATGGCCAAACCCCTTTAAAGAGCAGCTTCAACAGAATAAATCCTATTAAACCAGGCATAATACTTGGTGGAGTTGATCCTGCTGATTAAAATGATACCTGTCTTGTGATTATCAGTTGTGGCGTTTCTGAGGAAGCAGACTCTTATTCTTTATGCAACTGAGGGTTTCAGAAAACTCTGAAGTCCTCATTGGCAGGACAAGCCTTTTTTCTCGGGAATTCCACAACCCATTTTCACAAGGCAGGTATCATTTTAATCGGCAGAATCAACCTTACCATACAGTATGTACAGGGAGTGCAGAATTATTAGGCAAGTTGTATTTTTGAGGATTAAATTTATTATTGAACAACAACCATGTTCTCAATGAACCCCAAAAACTCATTAATATCAAAGCTGAATATTTTTGGAAGTACATTTTAATTTGTTTTTAGTTTTAGCTATTTTAGGGGGATATCTGTGTGTGCAGGTGACTATTACTGTACATAATTATTAGGCAACTTAACAAAAAACAAATATATACCCATTTCAATTTTTTATTTTTACCAGTGAAACCAATATAACATCTCAACATTCACAAATATACATTTCTGACATTCAAAAACAAAACAAAAACAAATCAGTGACCAATATAGTCCACCTTTCTTTGCAAGGACACTCAAAAGCCTGTCATCCATGGATTCTGTCAGTGTTTTGATCTGTTCACCATCAACATTGCGTGCAGCAGCAACCACAGCCTCCCAGACACTGTTCAGAGAGGTGTACTGTTTTCCCTCCTTGTAAATCTCACATTTGATGATGGACCACAGGTTCTCAATGGGGTTCAGATCAGGTGAACAAGGAGGCCATGTCATTAGATTTTCTTCTTTTATATCCTTTCTTGCCCGCCACGTTGTGGAGTACTTGGACGCGTGTGATGGAGCATTGTCCTGCATGAAAATCATGTTTTTCTTACCTTGCAGACTTCTTCCTGTACCACTGCTTGAAGAAGGTATCTTCCAGAAACTGGCAGTAGGACTGGGAGTTGAGCTTGACTCCATCCTCAACCCAAAAAGGCCCCACAAGCTCATCTTTGATGATACCAGCCCAAACCAGTACTCCACCTCCACCTTGCTGGCGTCTGAGTCGGACTGGAGCTCTCTGCCCTTTACCAATCCAGCCATCTGGCCGATCAAGACTCACTCTCATTTCATCAGTCCATAAAACCTTAGAAAAATCAGTCTTGAGATATTTCTTGGCCCAGTCTTGACGTTTCAGCTTGTGTGTCTTGTTCAGTGGTGGTCGTCTTTCAACCTTTCTTACCTTGGCCATGTCTCTGAGTATTGCACACCTTGTGCTTTTGGGCACTCCAGTGATTTTGCAGCTCTGAAATATGGCCAAACTGGTGGCAAGTGGCATCTTGGCAGCTGCACGCTTGACTTTTCTCAGTTCATGGGCAGTTATTTTGCGCCTTGGTTTTTCCACACGCTTCTTGCGACCCTGTTGACTATTTTGAATGAAACGCTTGATTGTTCGATGATCACGCTTCAGAAGCTTTGCAATTTTAAGAGTGCTGCATCCCTCTGCAAGATATCTCACTATTTTTGACTTTTCTGAGCCTGTCAAGTCCTTCTTTTGACCCATTTTGCCAAAGGAAAGGAAGTTGCCTAATAATTATGCACACCTGATATAGGGTGTTGATGTCATTAGACCACACCCCTTCTCATTACAGAGATGCACATCGCCTAATATGCTTAATTGGTAGTAGGCTTTCGAGCCTATACAGCTTGGAGTAAGACAACATGCATAAAGAGGATGATGTGGTCAAAATACTCATTTGCCTAATAATTCTGCACGTAGTGTATGGTTTGATAGGGTTGATGACTGGTATTCTTTACTTTTTTTTATTCAGTTGAGGCAGCCACTTTTATCCGGTATTGAGACTCTTTACCGGATTTCAATATCGGAAAAGAATAACGCTAGTGTGAAAGTACCCTAAAATTTAACTTTTAATATTTACTCCGTAAATAGACATAACTAAAGTGCAAATTATTACAATGCTCAGAGCTATTGCTTGATTTAAATTAGCAAGCGCCTTTGATTAAATGAGTTGTCTTCATCAAGTGGCATTCCCATCACATTATACACTGCTCGTTTCTGTGGTTGCAACCACCCTGCAATCCAGCAGCTGTGGTCGTGCTTGCACACTACAGGAAAAAGCGTTGACCTTTCTGGTCGCCGGAACCGTGGGAGCGTACATAGACTAGTGCTTTTTCCTATAATGTGCAAGCACGACCACCACTTCTGGATTGCAGGGTGGTCGTAACCACAGAAACGAGCAGTGTATAAGGAAGCAATATGGATAATAGCAGTACATTGGTAAGTACCTTGTATTAACTTCCTCTACATGATAAATGGCATTTGCTGAAGTGACACAACCCCTTTAATTTCTGAACTGTACTGCAGGAGAGGGCTCAAGGGATTCGGCACATTCCCTAAAGACCATACTGTTTCTGATGTTTGATCAGTTGCTGTCACTGACCCTGTACATTTTCTAAAAGGCGCTGTCCTCTAAAATTATTAAATCCTACCCCCTGACATGTTTCGCCAGATAACTGGCTTCATCAGGGGTATAGGGCAGAAATGACCAAAAAATTCTAAAAATATATGTTCAACATAAAAGTGTGATATATACAATAGGGTCACTTTTTGATGACATATCCCCTTTAAGTGTCATAAACTTATTCCATCAAAGGTGGGACATTTGGATCAAAGAAGGGTCATACACAAGCCATAGGAATGTAGAGCGCTATCCACTTATTTTTCCTCCATGGTGTTGGTTTTTACAGTCACACATGGATTTCAGACATTCAGGTAAGACTAATGCAGAAATGCAGGGAATTCTGAAGAGCTCACAAACAATCTCTCACCGCCGTACATCACAAATGTGTATATTATCCCAGCTGTAAGCTTTTCTTTTACAGATAAGCCACTCTTTACCGGCAGGCTGAGAAACCGCACAATATTGATCATATCACATTCAGTTCTTTAAGATCTTCTGATGTTGAAAAAAAAAACTGGGCACACATGGCTTTCAATTTAGATTATTGGATTAGTAAATGTGGGGATGGCTGTGCTGTACTTTAGTGGCTTGGATTTTCTACATATATCGTAAAGGGACACTATGATAAGAAAGTTACTTTTTTGTGAAAGAACAGATTTTTTAAAATATATTTATACATATAATTTAGTTTTCAAAAGTGCTGACATCTAATGGCCAAACAAGCTGCACTGCCAACTCAACACTGGAGAAGCATCACTTTACAGCCTACAGCAAAGTGAAAAATGGGCAATCCCCACTTGTTAGAAGGGTCCTCTAACAAGCAGACACAAGAAGAGAGTGACTAGCTGTGGCAGGAGGCCCTGAGACCTGTGGGTCCTGATTAAAGGCAGGAGTCATAGAGGAGATGGAGTTGTTGTGCAAGCTGAGGGCCACCAAGCGGCTGGGCAGAGAGAGAAAGAGCAGCCAAGTTTTTTAAGCAGGGTGGAATCTGCTACATACAGAGGTAGTTTGAGAATAAGCACCACTACAGAGACTGTGCATCGTGTCATTGTACTGCACTATGTGGTGACAACTACAGTATATCACAGTACAACATGGACTGACCATGGGTTGGGATTAGAGATGGACAAACTTCTTGAAACTTGTTTTGTGTCCAATTTTTAAAAAATTTCAAAAAATGTCCAAAATGAATCAAATATACTTCAATTGCCCTGGAAATTTGTATATGACACTCTGAGGTTTCCTAGGCTCAGATTTTTTTCAGATTTTTAAACACACACGGTGTTATCAGAGCAAGGACCAAGGATCCAAAAATTATGTCTTAACGGTGGCAAGTACACACACGTCCAAAAATTACATGTTAATGGGGGCAGAATGCATGCTTGTATTTATAAATGAACAGGTGTTAATTTTCTGAAGAAACAATGGCTTGTTCTGAACTGAAAAAGCCTGGAAAAATCCTCCCTTTTATTTGGGTGGATGTAGAAAGGCTAAGGTATGTAAGGGGTAATAGTGGCAGCAATAGTGGCAGCAATAGTAGCCCCAGCAGTGGTAGCACAGCATGAAACAGACAAAAGTAAGTGGCAGTAGGGGGATTTGCAGCAGGGAGTAGTAGAAGCTGTGGCAGTGGTGGTAGCAGCAGCAGCCATATGGTATGGAACATGATGGCAGGTTGACAGCGGCATAGTATGGAATGTGACGGGGCACCTTCATCAATGGCAGATCTATTCATCGAGCTGTGAATGATGTCATGGATCCATGCCTTGTTCATTTGACAAAAGTAATGTTTTGAAACTGGCAGAGGACAACCCCACCTGCTGTGCTGAAAGCCCTCTTAGAGATGAGATTGGAGGCTGGAGAAGACAGTACAGCGAGAGCAAACTGGGCTAGTTCCAGCCACTGTTCCAATCTGCCTGCCCAGAAGTCCATGGGGTCAGGGAAGACAATATGTTCCAGAGAAATATCAGCGTTCAGGTAGTACTGACACAGAGTGTATCCTGGTAATAAAGCAATCTGGAACTACATTTTGGCAACAGGAAAACATTTCCCCATTTTGCTTTGATAGAGAGGGTCTAAAACTATCCAGTAGTCATCAGATTGCTTGATAGTAAATATACAGTACAGACCAAAAGTTTAGACACACCTTCTCATTCAAAGATTTTCTTTATTTTTATGACTATGAAAATTGTAGATTCACACTGAAGGCATCAAAACTATGAATTAACACATGTGGAATTATATACATAACAAAAAAGTGTGAAACAACTGAAAATATGTCATATTCTAGGTTCTTCAAAGTAGCCACCTTTTTGCTTTGATTACTGCTTTGCACACTCTTGGCATTCTCTTGATGAGCTTCATAGTTTTGATGCCTTCAGTGTGAATCTACAATTTTCATAGTCATTAAAATAAAGAAAACTCTTTGAATGAGAAGGTGTGTCCAAACTTTTGGTCTGTACTGTATGTCTGTCATTATGTAAGCAAGCAAGCATACAACTTGCCATTTTCGCCATTGTGCCCCACGACCCAGTGCTTTCCGGCTCTGCCCCCTAATGAGATGATCGGTCATTATGGCCAGTGTCATTGTCATCATCATCATCATCAGCCTTACCCCCCTGCACAAGCAACTCCTCCATAAGTGGTAGCTCCTCATCCTCCACTTCTTCCTCCATGGGACCCTTTCTGTGTAGGTTCCCAACAACTAGAGGGTGGCCAGCAAGATGCTTAACCCCTTAAGGACCGGGCCATTTTTCACCTTTAAGGGGTTCTGCACTTTGTTTAAACTGATGATCTATCCTCTGGATAGATCATAAGCATCTGATCTGCGGGGGTCCGACACCCGCGACCCCCGCCGATCAGCTGTTTGAGAACTCATAAAATGTGTCGAAACATAGAATGTGTCGGCAGATAAGAACCATTTGGCCCATCTAGTCTGCCCAATATACTGAATACTATGGATAGCCCCTGGCCCTATCGTATATGAAGGATGGCCTTATGCCTATCCCATGGATGCTTAAACTCCTTCACTGTATTTGCAGCTACCACTTCTGCAGGAAGGCTATTCCATGCATCCACTACTCTCTCAGTAAAGTAATACTTCCTGATATAACTTTTAAACCTTTGCTAAAAGTCGGACATGCAGTACTTTTAGTCCGGCGGCCTTTCGCCGTGCACTGCCGTGCTGCGCCAGAGCTCCGCCCCGTCCCCATTATAGTCAATAGGGACGGAGCGGCAGTCCGGCGGCACGGCGAAATAGCATCAGGGCGGATCCGACAGGTTGAACAGCCTGTCTGATCCGTCCTGCCGCTAGTGTTAAAGTACCCTTACTCATGAAACGCATTCCTTTGTATGTAGCGGGCACAATGATGGGGAACAGTGATTGCTCCACCACCCATCATTGAACCCCTCATTCGTGCACAAATGTTTGGGGTATATATAGAAAAATAGATTCATTACGACGAAGCATGAGGAAATTTGGCTACACGCCGAATCGAATTTCTCCTGAAATTCGGATCAAAGTCAACTCGTTTGGCTTAGATTCGCTAAACACTAATGTGCATCATGCATGGAGCATGTGTTATTTCCAACAAAAAAGTTGGTAGGGAGACAGCCAACAGGAGGTTTTCTGTTTGATGCACTTTAGCGTCTATAGCTGTGTCGCTACTCTTGCCCAGCTCTAACACGGCATGACAATGCTTTACTTTACACATATGATAGAAGGAAGAGGGAGTGGAAACAATGCTCTGCCCTGTTTCTGTTGGGTATAGGAGGATGTCCATGGAAGAGGATGTAGAGGAGACGGATAAATGCTTGGTGTGGGAACCAGACCAACACAAACATGGAGGTATAAATTGGACCTGGCGATGTTGCTTCAATGCTGCCTCAATGCTGCCATGAAAAACATTGACCCAGTGGTCTGTGAAAGACACGTCCCTGCCCACAACAGCGGTTCCAGGAGTACAAGTTGGCATCCACCTTGCCGCACAGCACAATTGCAAGGAGTGGCCCATGTCTTCTCCCTCGTAAGAGTACAAGGCAGGGATTTATTTTTTATTTTTTTAATAATGGAGGCTATATATCTTCCAGAAAGGCTAAGCGCCAGCCATCAGATCCCTCAAGGCAGCAAAATACACTAAGTTCTACGGCAGCGACTGCACCACCTGCAAGGTTGGAGTTATCCTCTGCTTATGGCTATCCAAACACTGACTGTTCTCACACAAGTCATTAACAAGGAGACTCTCTTGAGTATCTTCCACTGTGTGTGGTGGAGTTTTCTAATCCTCTTTATTCTTATTTATAATTTGGTGCCTATTGGAAGCCAGGGAGAACTGTGGCTTACTATTTCTACTACTGGATGGGCGGGGCTGCTACTCATGCTACTACCCGCATTCTGACTCACAGATAATTAGGCCTTGGTATTTAGTTTTTCTCTCTTCCTATCAATGAAAAGTCACAGGTTTGGTACACAGATTATTAATTGGTAGAAGCAAAATTAACCGCCTCCGGACCGCCTAACGCAGGATCGCGGTCCGGAGGCGGCTGTCTCAGGCAGAGTCACGCATTGGTCTCGCGAGACTTCCTGTGAATGCGCGCACACAGGCGCGCACGTTCACAGGAACTGCAGGTAAGCGAGCTGATCTACAGCCTGCCAGCGGCGATCTTTCGCTGGCAGGCTGTAGATGCGATTTTTTTTAACCCCTAACAGGTATATTAGACTCTGTTTTGATAACAGAGTCTAATATACCTGCTACCTGGTCCTCTGGTGGTCCCTTTTGCTTGGATCGACCACCGGAGGACACAGGCAGCTCTGTAATAAGTTGCACCAAGCACCACACTACACCCCCCGTCACTTATTAACCCCTTATTAACCCCTGATCACCCCATATAGACTCCTTGATCACCCCCCTGTCATTGATCACCCCCCTGTAAGGCTCCATTCAGACGTCCGTATGTGTTTTGCGGATCTGTGGATCCGCAAAACATGGACACCGCGGATACGCAAAACACATACAGACGTTATTTTTTGTCACAAGTTAGCGGAAAATGATGACTTTTTTTTCTTACAAAGTCTCATATTCCACTAACTTGTGACAAAAAATAAAAAATTCTAGGAACTCGCCATGCCCCTCACGAAATACCTTGGGGTGTCTTCTTTCCAAAATGGGGTCACTTGTGGGGTAGTTATACTGCCCTGGCATTTTAGGGGCCCTAATGCGTGAGAAGTAGTTTGAAATCAAAATGTGTAAAAAAGGTGCTCTTTGGAATGTGGGCCCCTTTACCCACCTAGGCTGCAAAAAAGTGTCACAAATGTGGTATCGCCGTACTCAGGAGAAGTTGGGCAATGTGTTTTGGGGTGTCATTTTACATATACCCATGCTGGGTGAGAGAAATATCTCGGCAAAAGACAACTTTTCCCATTTTTTTATACAAAGTTGGCATTTGACCGAGATATTTATCTCACCCAGCATGGGTATATGTAAAATGACACCCCAAAACACATTGCCCAACTTCTCCTGAGTACGGCGATACCACATGTGTGACACTTTTTTGCAGCCTAGGTGGGCAAAGGGGCCCACATTCCAAAGAGCACCTTTAGGATTTCACAGGGCATTTTTTACACATTTTGATTTCAAACTACTTCTCACACATTAGGGCCCCTAAATTGCCAGGGCAGTATAACTACCCCACAAGTGACCCCATTTTGGAAAGAAGACACCCCAAGTTATTTCGTGATGGGCATAGTGAGTTCATGGAAGTTTTTATTTTTTGTCACAAGTTAGTGGAATATGAGACTTTGTAAGGAAAAAAAAATCATTTTCCGCTAACTTGTGACAAAAAATAAAAAGTTCTATGAACTCACTATGCCCATCAGCGAATACCTTAGGGTGTCTACTTTCCGAAATGGGGTCATTTGTGGGGGTTTTCTACTGTCTGGGCATTATAGAACCTCAGGAAACATGACAGGTGCTCAGAAAGTCAGAGCTGCTTCAAAAAGCGGAAGGTCACATTTTTTTACCATAGATTGTAAACTATGCTATAACTTTTACCTAAACCATTTTTTTTTACCCAAACATTTTTTTTATCAAAGACATGTAGAACAATAAATTTTGAGAAAAATGTATATATCATTTTTTTTTTTTTTAAATTTACAACTGAAAGTGAAAAATGTCATTTTTATGCAAAAATTTCTGTACATTTCGATTAATAACAAAAAAAAGTAAAAATGTCAGCAGCAATGAAATACCACCAAATGAAAGCTCTATTAGTGAGAAGAAAAGGAGGTAAAATTCATTTGGGTGGTAAGTTGTATGACCGAGCAATAAACTGTGAAAGTAGTGTAGTGCAGAATTGTAAAAAGTGAGTTGGCCATTAAGGGGGTTTAAGCTGGGGGGCTGAGGTGGTTAATAAGTGTTTTTTTGGTAATTTAAAGACAGAGGCACAATCAAATGTCCCCCCTTCTATAGACACATTACACACTGGTATTGACAATTTACTTTGGTACTAAGGCAGTTTTCGAAGTAAAATGTGTTTGAACAACACGGCACATAGCAGTAATATAATGCGTTCACAAATGTGTATAACAATGCAATTGTAGTAGTAAATGTGTTCGAATGACACAGTATATTGCAGTAATAGAATGTGTTGACTATCTTGGTATAAGAAGGCAGTTTTGCAGTAAAATGTATTTGAACTACATGGAACATTTTAGTATTAGAATGCATTCACTAACACAAGTATAGCAGTGCAATTTATGCAGTAAAATGTGTTTGAACTGCACAGTATATTGTAATAATAGACTGAGATCACCAATTCAGTTATAGCAGTGTGATTTTTTCAGTAAAATGCTTCTGAACTGAATGGTATCTTGAAGTAAGGCCGAATGCACATGATTGTATTGCTGTAGTGCAGCGGCGGCATGAAGCGCACAGCGTCATAGCAACTAATGACGCCGTGCGCTCCTGCTGTCAGCAGGATGCCAGGCCGGGATACCACAGACTGCTCACGTCCCTATTCATTGTCTTACAGCAATATACCACATGCTCAATGACACAGGTTTAAAAATGGCGTTATTGTAGTATTGCTATTGCTGTAACTACCCGTTATCTTGTAGTAATATACAGCACGTTCAGTAACAACAGTGTAATGCAATGAAATGCCCAATTTCAAATGTTACATTGAAACTGTTTTTTAGAAAATTTTGTCACTGTGGGGAGTGGGGAAAACCCCCTACCGTACGATGACTGGGGAATAAGGAAAGCAACTAGGCCTGAACACAAGGATAAGGGAGCAGGTCACCTCCTAATGCATCCCTATACCTAGCCTTAACTCCTCATTGTATGAGCAGATCTGAATGGTAGGACGGCTCATACCCTGGATACCTAAGGCCCTGAGTCGCCCTGAGAATCACTCACAAAGGAGCTGAGGAGAGGCGCCCTGTTCTTCCAGGACACGGAAGGCCTAGAAGCAGGGAAAGGAAAAGACAATATGCAGCAAGAGAATCGGCAGGTAAGAAAACAAGACGACACACTTACCTGCCGCTGCCACCACTGGAACTCGTGAATACTTACCGGAGCCCTAACATCAAATAGGACACCGTACCAGCAACTCACACAGGTATCCAGCACACCAGACTCCACCAGGACCCTCATGCCTCAAGGTGCATGGCAGCCCCAGGTGGCACTGCATACAAGCTAGGAAGTCTAGCAACCATGCTGGAAGATATCACCAAACATACCATACAAGGAACACCAGGCTAGACATTACAACACACCAAATCATAACCCCACACCAAACATACAACACATGTAAGGGAGAGAAGACATCGCTGGAGACCTCGATGTCCCACTAGGAGGCCCTCACTCTGGGAGATGAAACATGAGGACCAGGAGCATAACTCCAACACACACCATGGCTGGAGTACCACTAACTCCTGGCCTCTAGCCACAGGTAAGATGAAGCACTTAGTGACCATGCCCAACAAGATGGTTAACCCCTCCAGCACCAGACAGAGGAGGAAACAACTGAAAAGGGAAGTGCACACACCAGCATAAAAAACTACACGTTGCCGCAGGCAACAACATGCAAGGCAACCATGTCACGGCACACCCCACAAAGGCCATGACACTGCCCCCGCATGCTGAAACAGCAACATGTTGCCACAGGCAACAGCAAGCGTGGCATAAGTGTCACAGCGCACACCAAAGGTCGTGACACATTTGCATCAGAATTATACTATTGTGATGCAAGCAATAAGTCTCAACTGTAAATTTACAAAACATAGCTGGCTGGCTGTTCATACAGAAAATTATGATTTTCTTGCAGGATTTTGTAATGCAGAACTAGTTGCTAGCAAGTTGCATAAAACAACAGTGACCAGTCCCTCACTCTCTCTATATGCTTTCCCTGATCAAACCATAAATGATACCTAATACATGTATCAATAATGTTATATTTACATTGGAAAAAATATTTCATAACCTTTTTATTTATTTTCCGGATATGTATACGGATATATATGTATATTATTTGTCAGATATTTAGAGAAATCTTTATTACTATTCATTTGGAGTGACGTAACTCCAAATTATATATCCTTAAAATTCCTTTAAAAATAAAATATTTACACATAAATGATACCTAATTATGTCTCTCTATACTCTCCTTATATTGTCCATATAGTGTTCCTATCAAACTAGATTAGTTACTTGTGTCTGTGATAGCTTTTTGTCAGACACTACCACAAGACATACTTTCAGGTCACTAGTTAAACACAGAATGTTTTTTTTTTCCTTCAGAGCAGAAGGACCTGCCTGCGTACTGCTCCCCGATTGGCTGATCAGGCTGTCTGTCAGCCTCTGAGCCAATCAGGGCAAGCCCTGACTCCCACTTCATGCCAGTGTCATCTGAACCTCCATGTTCTTCCTCCCTCCTGGTTTCCCCCACCAGTTAAATGGCTCTGGGTGCCGTTTTCACGCGATTCATCCAAAATGAATCGTGAAAACTTTGAATTTTTTTGTGGATTTTTTTTTGGGTGAAATTTGTAGTAAATCTGATTTGTTTAGATTTGATTCACTTATCTCTAGTTGGGATGATCATTCCAGAGATCATAAACTACCTCTACAGACCCCCAAGTTTGTTTTTTGAAGTTTGTGCATGATAACTATTAAGCATGGGTGCCTCCCAGTGCTGTACATATTGCAACCATCAATGTACTGCTTGAACTGCCGATCTTGTGCCTCAAAGATAATTGTGTGTAGTCCTGTTACCCAGACTGAGTATCCATATCCATTAGTGCACCATAGTGAAGTAGCCGCAACACCACATCCTAGTTTTATCGTCTTGCCAAGTTCATAGTTTGAAGATTTCAATGTTTGAACAGCTATATTGACAGATGATTAGTTGAGTTTAGTAGAATTTTAATGTATTGGATCGGCCATTCTCCAATCTTCATGTTTTAAGATGTCAAAAACATTGGTAGGGATCTTAGTGTGCGGCTGATTGGAGATGAAGGGGTGAAGCCATCTACCAATAGCCTGGGCTTTGCCTAAAGATTACTAGAGACCTGATCATCTCCAACCCCCTCGGTACTGACCCTGTAAACTAAGCCAGCCCATAAATGTTATAAATAAGGACAGACATTCAGCCATAATGGGTCAGAGTTATGTGTCCCCAGTGTAATCCTTTTGACTGTGAGAGCACTTCAGTATAAATTCCAGATAATAATGCAGTATGAAATGGCTCACAAATAGGGCACGGCATTACCATTCAAAATACACAGTACTGCAGAGAATTGCAAAGCAATCAGGAAGTAAAACATAAAATAAATCTACACTACAGATGGGGCTGCCTCTTGAAAGCAATTTCTTAAAGTACTGCAATATGTAGAAAATGCAAGAATGCCTCGGCATTAAATATTCAAAGATGATATTACTGGGAGCGGCAGAGGCATAACTCTCCTGTATTGTTGCTTTTTCTGCCACCTTTTCCCTATTTGTGATTTGTAGTCATTGATTGCAGAGATAATTGACACCGTTCAAAGCATCAATTCTGTCACCTCTCTGATTGAAGGGCAAACTCTCAGCCCCCAGCAATCTTGAGTGCTCCGGACGGGTAATTGTAGGTTAAAACGCAACGGTTCAGCTGACCTGCCCAGAGATGCCTCCTAGGTATGAGAAATATCCAGTTTTATTTCCACCCTGTAATATTTTGTAGGTGTTCTTAAAAATGTATTTTGTACTCAGAGTGTAACTATATTCACAGTGTCATTGAATAATATATGTATTATATATATATTATATATATAGGGTCTCTCAGGAACGTAATTGAGAGACCCTGTCGTTCCTGCATTGTAGACCTTTATTTTGGCAGGTGGGAATATGCTATATGGGTGAAAATGTCATAGTTTTCTGATGTGCAGTAGCTTCCGCCATCTCATAGTATGAAATAAGTGGAATAGTAGGTAAGATATGCATTATCTAGTTTTGATATTCTAAGCTGTTGTGAAACCACAACTCCCAGTATGCACAGTTGCTCAGCTGTTCACGAAACTGTCATACAGGTGAATGGAGCATTCGAGGAGTTGTAGTTTCAGGTGGTTGCGGAGGTTGCGGACCCCTGGGATGTGTTACTAAAATACCATATTTTTAATTAAAATTGTATCTACTCATATTATAATGTCTGTTCTCCATCTGCTCTCCCCATTGAAATGTATGTAAAACCTAAAAGGAAGAATTTTTATTGATAGTTACAATATGGACTTAAATGTCTGTCTCTCTGTTTTTGTGTCGGAGTACCTTCCCTTTGTGCACTAAGGCCTTATTCACACAGTCAGTGTTCGGTGAACTGATTTCCATAAGTGATTGTGAGTTTGCACTATGAATAGAGACTCCTAGAACATGTGTGATCAGCTCAGTGATGTTACCATGGAGGACAGAGAAATAAGGAAAAGAACAAACAGCAGGTGGAGCTATACAGATGCATTTTATTAACACCTTCAGCCACTATGACGTACCAGTATGTCACAGTGGCTGAGGTAATGTATTTAGCGGGCTGCTGCAGTGAGTTCGCTCCATACTAAGCGGTTGCCGGCTATATAATACAAGAGGCATCTGGCTGCAATGATGGAGAACGGCCATCACGCCGAATCACATCACTTAACCTCTCAGATGCCATGATCAACATCGATCACAGCATCTATCAGGTAAGGCATAGTAATATGGCTCCCTCTGCCTTCTGATCAGAGCCCCATCATTGAAAGGTGAAGTGCAGGGCTTCAATCAGTTACCATTACAATCTGGGGCCTTCCTGTTAAGCTTTGCACTAGGCACAGCTCAGCGGGATCATGTCAAAATTCTAATAGAATCTCTATTATTGTGAATGGGACAAAGGATCAAAAGATCCAAGGTTCTAGCTCTCTAAGGGAGTTAAAAGTTATCATTATAATCATAAAAAAAAAAAAAAAATTAAAAGTTTAAATCATCCCCTTTTCCCAATTTTACATATAAAAATATATAAACAAAATAATATATATATCAGGTATTGCCACATCCGAAAATGTCTGAATTATTAAAATATTTCAAAATTTCCTGTGCAGTGAACACTGTAACAGAAAAAAAAAGAAACCATACGATTCACCCTTTTTTAGTCACCTTTTCCCACCCAAAAATTGAATAACAGCGATGAAAATGTCATATGTACCACAAAAATAGTGCCACTAAAAACTACAGTTTGTCCCCCAAAAAACAATCCCTTATTTAGCTCTGTGAATGGAAATATAAAAAAAGTTATGGCTGTCAGAAAATGGAGATGCAAAGAAAATATTGATTTAAAAAAAAATTTTTTTTTAAGTAGTAAAACAAAAAAAATAGAAAAGTTTGGCTTTGCCGGTACTGTTGAGCGCGAATATTCGAATATCGATTTTCTTTTTGCGAATATCGGCACTTCGCTAATTCACAAATATTTCGAATATAGTGCTATAAGTTCGCTATTTCGAATATTCGTATTATTATTTTTTTTTTTATTGTTATATTTTTTTCTTTCCCACTTCCCAAAAGTAGTTCCTACCTGTCCTTAGGATTCCTGGCTTCCCGGCTGCTCCAGTCAGTGCCCGTTGCCGCTTCTGCCAACTTCCGTGCTCATGGAGCGTCCCCATCACCATGGGAACGTCTCCATACTAGAATGTACTGTTGGATTTGAGAATTACGTTGAAATTGCAATGCGATTATTATAACTTGAATTAATCGCATTGCGATTTCAACTTAGACCTGGTTTACTATGGTTGGCTTGGTAGAATTAGCGAATATGACGAATGTATTCGTCATATTCCTCAAAACGAAGATAACGAAGTATTCTCCATCTTCGTTTTAGCTCCATATTCGTCAACTTCGCTAATTCTAGCAATTAAATAGGAAAGTTGACTAGTAGAGACAGCTAAGTTTTTAATTCGCGATAATATTTGCATAAAAAAAAATTGAATAGTTAGAATACTTGATTATTATAATGATTCTATTTATTTTAAAAAGAAAAGCAAAGTAATATAATCGCATAGCGAATTAAACACAGCTGTCTCTATAGTCAACCTTCCTATTTGATTGCTAGAAGTTGACGAATATGGAGCAAAAACGAAGATGGAGAATACTTCGTTATCTTCATTTTGAGGAATATGACGAATACATTCGTCATATTCGTCATCTTCGCTAATTCTAGATATCAAACCAATAGGAAAGTTGCCTTAAGTTACAATCGCAATACGCGATAATTTAAATCGCATATTAATCGCGATAACTAGAATAATATAGTATAATAATATGAGACGAATATTCAAGCGAATATTTACGAATTTAGTCTAAATCGAATATGGCACCTCCCGCTCATTACTAATTGCCGCATTAATATTGCACTGCAGAATAAGGATGTCATGTAATTTTTAGCGCACAGTAATCGCAGTGATGTCAAAACCCAAAAAACCTTGGTGGAATTGTGTTTTATTTTTTTTCAGTTTACACCACAAAGAATTTTTTTCCCATTTTCCATTAACAGACATGGTAAATTAAATAGTGCCCTTAAAAAAATGCAACTTATCCAGCAAAAATAAGGCCCTCATATGGTTATATGTACAGAAAATTTAAAAAAGATATGGCTATTGGAACATGGGGAGGAAAAAATTAAAATGCGAAACCAAAAATGGTCTGGTTAAATAACTCAGTGGTTGTACTAAATGTTTTATTCTGTGCAATTTCAAAAGTATTCAGACTGAGGTGCAAGTTTGCAAATATAGAATGTTTTTCATGGTATAACCCCTTTAACCTTTCATGTACCGCTCTGCTGCTCTGTCAGTCGGCGGCCACTGTTGAGAAATGATCGGGTGCTTTGCGCTTTGTGAACACCTGTTTAAGCCCTTAGACTCATCTATCCAGAGTGGCCAGCTCAAAATCTGACTATGGGAGCCTTCTTAGTGTGTACATACATTATGGAGCACATTTATTAAGACCAGTGTTTTAGACGCCGGTTTTAATAAAGACCCATCAGTGGCGGTGGATCACCAAACATATGAAGAGGCACAGGCCTCTTCATAACTTTGACCTATCCAGCGCCGCTTCTAAATGTAGGACAGCTTTGAGCTGTCTTACATTTAGATCTTTTTCTACGCCTATGGTAAATGAGACAGGTCTTCCGGCCAGTCCCCTTCACCAACCACACAGCGCCCACTTTTTTTAGACCTGGCGTGAGCAGGGAGCTCACCGTTGCGCCTCAATCTACGCCTGAAATATTGCTAATTTAGATTTCACATCTGAAGTTTTCCTTTCCGGTATTGATATCCGTCATAGGATCTCAACACCGGAGGAAAATGCTTCAGTTTTGTCCCCATTCATTGTCAATGGGGACAAAACTGAACTGTACAGGACAGAGTACACCAGAATGCACTCTGCTCCTTTTGGTTACGTTCCCATCGCGGACAGAAAAACGCTGCCAGCAAGATGGATCCAGCATGAAACACAATGTAAGTCAATGGTTCCCATTGACCTACAATGGTTTTAGTGCCTGATCCGTCTTGGCCATTTTAGAGATAATACAACCGGAACAATTCAGAACGGATACAGCCGGTTGTATTATCATAACGGAAGCGTTTTTGCTGTTCCCTGCCGGATAAGGCAAAAACGCAAATGTGAAAGTAGCCTTAGGTGTATTTCAGCTTGATAAATGATCCCCAATGTTTATATTTTATATTTGATATGCTGTTGTTTGAGTATGTTTGTTTTGGTGCTGTATGAATAAATACTTATGAATGTTGTATGGGCCTTATAATTTTATACTAATGTTACCTGCACTTGGAACTTTGAAGACACGTATTTTTAACTTTGTTGGAATTTGATAAAGCAGAGTGCATAACCAAAGAAGAGATATGATTGCAGTAAACAACAGCACAGTTCACACTGGCTGCCATATACTTCTGATTGATAATTTAGCCTTAATAGAATGCAAGGATGACCCGGAGTGTATTCAAGATATGCATACAAGTCATAATATTAATATACAGAGCAAAATGCTATAAAAGGTATGCTAATTTCAGATGTTGAAAGGTCTTAGCATAATAAGATGCTAGCTCATACATATTAATAAGCCCTTGTACTTACTGCTTTGTATCAATAAGATGATCTTAAGAAATACGGGCAAGTAGGCAACAGTTTCTGATAATGATAAATAGAGATAAAGGGTTTATATTAAGTAATCAAACCCATGTTATGTAATCTCAGACTCCAAATCAGTAATTATCAGTGGGATTCTTGTCCTGCCATGTTTCATTCCACAGCTCTGTGCTCAGGGGCAGTCCACTAGGACAATCAGAATGTATCAAACGCTTTTAGAGGGAATGTGGCATCAGAAAATTACCTACTGTTTAAATAACATTTTTATGTTAAATATTTGTTTTCGAATTTTTTGTTCTTTTTATTTTTCTATCTATATTATAAAAAATGTATATTATCCTGCACTTTTCACTCTGGCCATTAGGCCTAAAATATGTTAAGACTTCCTGTCTTTTGAGAGTAGCTATATGGGACATAGACAGTGTCGGACTGGGGTGTCTAGGGCCCACCAGTAAAATTTATTTCAATATTCAAATATTGCCTGGTCACACTACAACAAACAAGGGTCTCTGCAGCGACTTTGAGAAGGTGGGTCCCCCGGAAAAGAGGATACTGGTTGGTCTGTCTCTGTATCTAGAAGCCATCTCAGCCACCTGATGTATCTATGGTAATAAACTGGATAGTTTCTTAAATAATCTACCCATTTTTTTTATATGACCATAGACTGTTGAGATGTCGTATGCTGCCTATCTTTTTGTAGTACAATCACTCTATTGCATTATGTGTCACTTGTGCAGGGGGTAGTAGACTAGGGGCCCACTTTACTCGGAAGCCTACACGGGTATTCACCTGCACCCCTGAGGGCCAGTCCGAGCCTGGACATAGACACAATGGACAGGAGGGGACATCGTTGAATTCTATGGGAGCAGTGTTCTAGGAATGCTCTGTGACTTGTTCTAGGGAGTAGATAAGCTGTGATATCGCCTATTGTGAATGGTGGATCCTATGTTATCTATATAAAGGTGTTACTTGTCATTGTAATTCTGCCGTGGTGATAATGATAACAGCTACTGAAAAGTTACCTGTATAGAACAGGAAATGATGACCTATTATTAGATCTAGTGGCCAGCATCAAAAAAATTGCAGGATTATATAAAAAAAAAATATATATATAGTGACATGGAAAAATTAAAAAAATTCTATACAAAATATGTTTAACAAAAAAAGATGATTTAAACAATAATAGTTTTCTGATGACATGTTCCCTTTCAACTTTGTCATTGGCTGCACTAGGCTTGCTGGGATAAAATTTAGTTGCTGGAACATGTTTCCTTCATCTTTTTGCCCTAGGTGACCTTTTTTAACATGTTTCTCCTTCTCCTGATTTTCTTTGTCTAGTAATTGACAGGCTTCTTCTTTTTCTGCTATCTGAGGAGGCCTCCTGTCCTCACCTTGTATTTGACCTCATTACCATTCAATGCCTTACCATCCTCTTCATTGCTGACCCAGATTGCCAGCTTTACCTTCTAAACTACCTTTTGAACTATTGCTCTGGAAGTCTGAATGACTGACTGCTATCATTATGATGGGACTAATGAATATAGCCAGTAGAAAACCACCTCTGTCCATACACCTCATGATGGCTCATTAAACTGATAGCTGTCTCTCTTATTACCACTATGTAAAAAGGAGGGGGCTTGAGCCCCGGATGCTTTATCCAGAGCCCGAATGTTATGCTGGCTTTTTAATTTGGCTATTCCCCACCCCCCTTTTTCCGCTATATGCGGGCTGCGCGGGCATGAGATCAGTCACTTAGGTGTGCAAACCTGTCTTGTGGCGCGTAATCCTGCGAGACCCGCCGCTGTAGGTCACGGGTCTAACGGGATCATGCGCCGCAGGACGGGATTGCGCACCGAAGTGACTGAACTCATGCCCACACAGGCCGCAGGTAGCGGATCAGTGGAACAAGTACAAGGGAGGTGGGGGGATGATCTGTGGGGTTGCCCAAATGGCTAGGCCCTTCACAGTAGTTATTAACCCCTTTCAGTAGTCCCCCATTCACTGAAGGGGGACTACTGAAAGGGGTTAATAACTACTGTGAAGGGGGGACTGCTGAAAGGGGTTATTAACTACTGTGAAGTGCCCCACCCTCCGGTGGCGATGGTGGCGTGGCTTCACGGGGGCGTGGTACTGTGGGCTTGTGCCCTGGATGTTTTCAGACCCTAGCAACGCCCGTGCTGCCATCCCTTCCCGATTGCCTCAACTGAGTCCGATGGAAGAACTATGGCAGGATAGATAGAAAAGCTGGGGACTTCTACTTTGGGCATTACCAAGGAAGATAGACAAAAGGGAATCTTTTAAAGTCTATATATGGTTCAGCCCAGTTTGGGTACAAAAAGCTTAACTTACGCATCTTTACTTTTTGCTAAATAAAATATATAGATGAAATTCTGACATCAACACACAACTGTGTCAAAAAGTTACATGTGTATGTGTTTACCCCTTGACCTGGCTGAATGCGATATATGACCTTTCGAATGAGGTCCTAAAATATGTTGGTTTGACCACCAGTACGTTAGATTTTCAAGGTGTTTTACTGACTTTATTATGTGTATGTCCATCTGTGGCCAAGTGAGTAGTTGTGAATGTAAGAATGAGCAAAAATGTGCCATAGGTGAAAAAACAGGTGTCTCATTTTTACCTGATTATCTCATGGTACAGAAGAACAATAACTATGCCATATCATACACTTCTTGCAAGACGTCCCTCAAGCCTGAGACTTAAGAGCCTGTAGACCAATCCCTGCTCTGTGGATTCTTTCTTTTTTGCTTTCAGATTTTTATGTGATCATCCTTGATTCCTCACAGAACTAAAGAAAGCAGTGTATTGGATCTATGTCAAAGTAGTTGATCTGCTAAAGAGAGCTAGGCAGAGTATCATATGTCATGATGGAAGGGTTATGATATATATAGTCAGTTTAATTTAGCTCTTCCCATTTTACACTTTCTGATACTATGAAATCTCCTAGATTTAGCTATCAGGATTTAGGCTCAAAATAGAAAGATAACCTTAAAACCTTATAGTGGTTGCCTTACCTGGTTTTACTTGTTTTACCTGGACCTTCGAGCATTAAGGGCCTCAAAGATCCCTCTGTCTCACAGGATGAGACCAATACTATAGATGGTGTGTGAAAGTTAAAGGAATTATTCTACATTTTTCAAATCTGCAATGGGATCTGAATACTTTTGTAATTGCATGTAATTAAAAATATAGTTTAACCACTGAGATAATCACTCAAATATATCTGTATAGCGCCACCTGCTGCCTGCTCTTTTTCAAAATTCTTTGTCCAGTTTACTGAGATGGAAGAACATGCTAATTTCCATCCTTTAACTGCCATCAGCTGCAGCAGAGAGGACATACCTCCTGAAAAGCACATGCCCCCGAGCTGCCAGCTTGAAATAAATCTAGCAGAGCAATTGGAGAAATGAATGGGGAGATCTCTGGATCCATGAGATTATCATGTACTATATGATTAGAGATGAGCGAAATTTAAAAAAAAAATTGATTCGGCCAGGTCGACAATTTTTTTTGACAAAATTTGGTTCGAAATGAATTTATTCGCTGCAAATTTAGTTAAAAAACTGCTATTTCCTAGCTGCAGAGAGCCTTTATAGTGGTGTAGAAAACTGTGCCTTGCAGTAACACGCATAGGGAGTCTGCTGTGGTAGTGAAATAATACTGTGAGTCAGTATGACATGCAGATGACAGGGGTCGCTCTTAGAATCACTGCACACTTCACTTATTTGGGCGGTCATAGGGCCACAACTGACCAAATAACTGAAGTATGAACTCAGCCTTACAGGTAAATGTTAGTGCCAAGAAGAAGCTGATTCCACATACTGTATATGTCTACAGAACCTGCTCTATTAAACACTTATACAAGTAGAGTCCCCCGAAAGAGTGGAGAGGGTGGAGAGGGTGTCAGCAGTAAGGGCTCTTTCACACCTCTTGTCTTCCGGCATAGAGCTCCGTCGTCGGGGCTCTATGCCGGAAGAATCCTGATCAGTTTTATCCTAATGCATTCTGAATGGAGTGAAATCCGTTCAGGATGCATCAGGATGTCTTTAGTTGCGGAACGGAACGTTTTTTGGCCGTAGAAAATACCGCAGCATGCTGCGCTTTTTGCTCCGGCCAAAAATCCTGAAGACTTGCCGCAAGGCCGGATCCGGAATGAATGCCCATTAAAAGGCATTGATCCGGATCCGGCCTTAAGCTAAACGTCGTTTCGGCGCATTGCCGGATCCGACGTTTAGCTTTTTTAGAGTGTTTACCATGGCTGCCGGGACGCTAAAGTCCTGGCAGCCATGGTAAAGTGTAGTGGGGAGCGGGGGAGCAGCATACTTACCGTCTGTGCGGCTCCCGGGGCGCTCCAGAGGGACGTCAGGGCGCCCCACGCGCATGGATGACGTGATCGCATGGCACGTCATCCATGCGTATGGGGCGCTCTGACGTCACTCTGGAGCTCCCCGGGAGCCGCGCGGACTGTAAGTATACCGCTCCCCCGCTCCCCGCTCCTACTATGGCAACCAGGACTTTAATAGCGTCCTGGGTGCCATAGTAACACTGAAAGCATTTTGAAGACGGATCCGTCTTCAAAAACTTTCAGTACACTTGCGTTTTTCCGGATCCGGCGTGTAATTCCGGCAAGTGGAGTACACGCCGGATCCGGACAACGCATGTGTGAAAGAGGCCTAAGTTTGTGTTGACGTCACTGATTATTTTGCCTTTCCTCTGATCCGTCAGAACAATAACCCCCAAAAAATGGATCCTGTCTGTTGAGCATCCGCCTTCGCTCGATCAGCATTTGGTCAGTAATCCATCAGTATCGCTAATGCCAAAAAACAGGAGTGGATCCAAAATAGAGATGATCGAGTCAACCATTCAAAAACTTCTGGGTTGCTGGTCAAGACATAACCGCTAGCTGACACTGGGAGCTCAGGCCTCTCGAAGTGAACCCTGCTGCCACGGCCTCTTACTCTGCTGCGACCTCTGCCTGCACCAAAAACATTTAGGCCTCTGCCACTCCCCTGTTCAGGGCCCGACTTCAGTCCGTAATTTTCTCACTTCACCACACAACGGCTAATAAGACCCTTTTTTCCCACTAACACACAAAAAAGGGCTTTAGAACATATAACTGCACCGCTGAACGGCAAATATATTTTTATTTTTTCACCGATACACTCCACAAAAGGCTTTAGATGCGTCACGTACCTCCAACTGTTGCAAAACTACAACTCCCAGCATTCCCAGACAGTCTTCAGCTATCAGCCTGCAGCAGGGCATGGTGGGAGTTGTAGTTTTACAACAGCTGGAGGGCCACAGGTTGAGCATCCCTGCTTTAGAACATATAACTGCACCGCTGAACGGCAAATATATTTTACTTTTGCCACTAATACACGACAAAAAGTGCTGTCATTCTCTCACTTCACCACACAACGGCTAATAAGCCCATTTTTTACCACTAATACAAGCCAAAAAATGCTTTAGAAATTATAACTGCAACCCACAAGGGCAAATAAGACATAGAAATATGTCCTTGTAATACACTCTGTTAATGGCTGTAACACCCCAATAACTATAACGGTTTACTGGAATTGCAGAGCTGTATAATTTGGGTGCCCAGTCAGTGCAGCAAGGTGTAATAGGAATGTTCCTATTTCCCAGGCTGTAACCTCCCCTACTGAATCCTGTTCAACATAAATGCTGTGGAACGATTCCTCCCTATCCTTTCCCTACACCTTGAATAATCTTTCCCTGCACTTGTAAATCATTTTTTTTTTTAGCACAATGACGTTTTCTAGCACTGTCCCTAGCACTTGCTGACGTCTCTCTCTGCACTAAGTACACTGGAAAATGGCAGAATGCAAGATGGCTGAGGCTATTCATAGGGCTGTGACATCACAGGGCTGGCTGCCTGCTGATTGGCTGCATGCACGACATTATGGGTGATCCCGCCTTCTCAGAGTTCCTTGCTATATGTCCTCACACGTGCAGCAGCCATTTTAGAAAAAAAAATTGATTCGTTACCACGAATCGTGAGGAAATTCGTCTTCGGTGCGAATCAAATTTTTTCTGAAATTCGGATCGAATTCCACTTTGTCAGTTTTTAATTCTCTCATCTCTATATACGATATCTGATTTTCATTTTTATATTATTAATGGGAGAACCCCAATATATACTTTGTGTAAGAGATTTCGCAATCTGGCCAAAAGCTTCAAGTTATGCCCTGATGGCATGGAGGGGTTATAACCAGTTTCACATAATGAAGCATTTCAAATTACTGGATTATTGTAGAAAAGAACCTACATGTTAGCACAAAAACAACTCATAAAGAGAGTCTGTCAGCTGTTTTCACTATGCTAAACTCCTGTCAGCACTAGGTATAGCAGGCATCCTCAAACTGCGGCCCTCCAGCTGTTGCAAAACTACAACTCCCAGCATGCCTGAACAGTCTACAGGTATCAGCCTACAGCAGGGCATTGTGGGAGTTGTAGTTTTACAACAGCTGGAGGGCCGCAGTTTGAGGATGCCTGAGGTAGAGGCTGAGGAGAGCAGTATAAGCAGACCTTTTGAGGAGCTTTTATTATCAGGATTAGTGTGAGTCTAAACACTTATTCTGCCAGACTTTGCCTGTTGAGTGCATTGGAGGTTGAGTTTCACTGTGAAGTGCTCTCTGCATTGCGCTGCCTTACAGCTCCCCCTCTCTGCTTTGAGAGACAGCTGTAGTATCCAACCAGGAGACAATTACAGTTGTCAGAGCAGAGCAGAGGAGAGGGGTTCTGAAGCGTTTAAAAATTGCAGTGCCCCATAGGACTACTGCAAACAGTGAATTACTGCTAAAACAGTTAATTTAATATTGTTCAGTTGAATGTTGTGATTTATTGTTAAAGCACTTATTTCTTTATGCACTGTGCATACATCATAGCAATTTATGGGTAAAATATAGTTAACACTGACAGATTTGGTTAGATTACCAGCATGACTGCCCCTTGCTTAGTTAGACAACACCTACATGAAAGAGCTCTGGTAGACTAGACCAAAGTCTAGAGAACCTCTCTATGAGACACCATGTCACGGATGCGGTGTGGGTGGGAAACTCCACAACGAGCACAGGAGGAAAGGGGAAAGGAACTCGGTCTGGAAACTAGGGTAAAGGAGAAGGTCCCCTCCTAGAACAAGCCTAATCCAAGTCCTGACTAACTATCAGTATGAACTGACCTCAATGGTAGGAAAGTTCATACACAGGAACCTAGAGCCCTGACATACCCTGTAGGGTCCTGGTATAGTGACAGGACTTAAGACAACCTATTCTTCCAGCAGAAGGATGAACAGGGGTCTCCCTCAGGCCTAGATGCAAAAGACATGGAAATACAACAAACAAAATACCAATAGGGAAGACGACACTTAACTTCACGTGGAGCAAAGGCAGCACCAGGAGCTCAACCAAGATCCAACAACCAGCTAGCCCAGAGTACAGAAACTGAAGGTATAAACCGCACCCCCAAAAGGGGTAAGCAGTAATAAATAGGGGAAGTTAAATGACCAAACCAACAACACCTGCCAGAGGTGTGGACATACCAAAACAACACAGACACAAATGATCCACAAGGAAGCATTAAGATTAACCCACTTGTTGCCAGTCTCTCTGATCTCCTTGCACCTGTCATGGGAGTGTCTATGACACTACATCTGTCAAAGAAGCAACCACTTTACCCCTGAGGGAGAAATACCAACTATCTTAGAAGGTCCAGAACCATCAAAGCCATGCAAGATAACATCAGTAAGGTACTGCTCATTTATGGCAAGAGACTGTACTGCTGTGGAATGGGTTTATTGCCTCCGGCATCTAATACACTTTAAGACAGACTGGCCACCCATATCTAAATTCTGCATCCCTCAGCCCTGAAATTGCAGAAGGGTCAACAAGAACAGAATAACATGCCTGTGGTTATCTGGAAAGACTGCAAAGTGTCCTTAGGAGGAGAGTCAGGGAGCACTACTATTACCATCATTGTTGCTGCCATTGGGAAAAGTAAGCTCCTTGATATACCTTAATACTGTACCAATTGCTGTGGTTTGTACTACAACTCTCATCATCAACTTATTGTAACCAATGGGCCTGGCCATTGATTTCACCATCTGTCCACCAGCCCCTACGTCTACCCTCCTGCCTTGTACCCAGTCAAACTGTTTACCATAAAGGGCACTCTACCTAACACTAGGCAGTAGCCCCAAGTCCAGGGTGTGCCCAGAGGGAAGAAAGGGTATGCCCTCCATTCACTGTTCATGATCAAGGAAGAGTCAGGGTGAAAATTGCTACCATGAACTATAACTACTACTATCAGAGTCATAGCCACTGCCACTCCTCCCATCTGTGCTTTCAAAAAGCAGGGATCTCTACACAGTGAATATCTATCTTCATTGCACTTAAAAAGCAAAATCTGGAAGAATAAAACTTTGTATTCTCACTACACCTGATAATAAAAGCTTGACAAAGGGTACTTTTATATTGCTCTCCCTACCTAGGCCATCAGCAGTTTAGAATTATCAAAACTGCTGACAGATTCCCTTTAAAACATGTGACAATACCTTTGTTTAATAATCTAAGGGTCTTTTGTTTGTGTACATCTGCTATTTTTCTTATCCTTGTCTTGTGAGATTCAAATTGATTTGAAGAGATCATTTTTGGTTATCTAATGCTGGATTCAAGAAATTATAGGGTAAAAATTTAAAAACAAACAAACAAATCAAATAGACACATACAAATAAGAGGTTTATTTACAGACTGGATTAACTTCATTAATTTACCTTTGGAATGAATGGGATTCTTTATACTGACCTAAATGGAATGAATGGAAAATGGGCTGAAGACGTTCTATGATTAATACTGCGCATTTCTTTCTTTATATAAAGAGCTGTGGGAACTATGTCATTTACTTCCATAATGAAGGGGATGGAGAATTATACTTATCATAATGGTACTAATTTTCTCTTGATTGAGGATGTGGCTTAATGTAAAATAGACTCTTGAATCTTTTCTTGTCTCTTCATCTCTTAACCACCTTCTGTTTCTTTTCTTCCAGTTAATTAAACATTTTATGAGTGTCCACCAAGAAGACAATTCCTCTTGATGCTAATAAAGGCTACCTCCATCTCCATCAATATATTTCCTGTCCACTTTTCTCTGCTTGACAATTCCTAAAACCAGATTTTCTTTGCTTGAACCGAATATAACGTGATAAAAGCTATAATATAAAAGTTTCAAAGTTTGTATCACATGGTTCCCCTTGCTTTACAATAAAACTTAGAAATCATTTTCTAAGGTGAACACAAAAGAGAAAATAACCAATTTAACCAAGGGTAAATAATAAATTTTTCCTGAAATGGCAGTAAAAAAAACAAACAAACATACTCACCTCATTCATTTGATCATGGAGAGGCCGTTGTGGTCATCTTGATTCCAGAAAATACACCAAATCTCGCGTGTGTTTGACATCACCATGTCATCACGCTGGCTGGGCGCGGTGACAGTAGTAGAGGTTGTAGGAAAAATGTTCTCATCCATGCATGCTCAACCCCAGTTTAGCCTCATATATAAATGGGATTTACAGTAGCTGCAGAATCAGATGCAACCAACCGTACATGGATGCTGATGTATAAAGTACTGCCAGTATCATCGTACACTTATGGCTTATCTTATTGCTTTATTATTATCCTACTATGATGCTGATGCCTTAAAGGGGCTTTCGAGTGGAAAAAAAAGTTGGGTGGCCATGATATAGGTAAAAAGCCAACTTTGCTATACTCACTGATCCACTTGACATGGTAGGAAATAGCTGGGGATGTTGCGGGTCATTGATGGAACCAGGAGGCTGAGCGCAGCAATGACCCAGGAACTATCGTCTTAGAGAGGTAAATATGGACTACTTTGTTATTTTAACCATTTTTACTGCTACACCCCTTTAATACTTTGAGTATACTTTCATCAACTATAATGCTGCAATGATTGCTATGAGGCTTTATGGTGTGTATAATGCAGAGATAATACAGGATATTTGCAGCATTGAGATAAGAAGTACCGTATTACGGCACTGCTTATTTTTAGGTGTGATTTTAATGCAGGTTGCAACAACACATAATTAAGCAATCATTTTTAATTATAGCCGGATAGAAGAACATAATTGAAAGAAAAGTTGTAAACAGCTTCTCAGGTTTTAAAACATCTGCTGCCTTTTCTTGTTAAACGCTTCTGTCGGAAATCAAACAAGGACATTGAACGATCAGGCTGAAACGTTCTCACAGGCTCCTCGTAGCAATGAGAAGAGGTAGAATTGCCACCAGGTTCTTCCAATAATCCTCACCAGCCTCACAGGATACAAGCCGGCGGCATCCTGAGAATACATTATAGTATAAAACCATTCAATAATCAGATCGGATCTGTTCCTGGAGATCTTCAAGCCACTAAGTTTAAATCCTAGGATGATGTGTGGCTGGCTAACAAAACACATAACGTATACATACACTTTTATTGTTTTATTTTTTATATATATATTTTAAACCCTGATAAAACAAATCAAACATGAATTTCTTTTATCAATATCTTTTTAAAGGGACAATTCCATTTTTGGGAATTCCATAGAATGCATTTTTAAAGAATTTTAGGCTTGTTTTGTTTTCATTTCGTCAGTGCTATTCCATTGAAAATGAAATGCAGAATACTGTCCTTCTGCCTACACAGAAAGAAAAAAAGTCTCCTATATAGGTAGGTAACCCATTGTTAGTTTACTGCTGCTGAGAGCAGAGCTGTATCTACAGTGGGATGCGAAAGTTTGGGCAACCTTGTTAATCGTCATGATTTTCCTGTATAAATCGTTGGTTGTTACGATAAAAAATGTCAGTTAAATATATCATACCCCCTCCATCCTGCTTCCAGTAATAATGCCTGTATAGTACCCTCAGTAATAATATCCCCTAAAATGCCTCAAATAATATGCCCCTACAGTGTCTCCAGCAATAATACCTCCATAGGTTCCCCAGTAGAAATTGCCCATATAGTGCCCCCAGTATTATTAATGAATACTCTGCAAAGAAAAAAAGGGGGCAGTCAGCACATCCCAATGCGCAGGTGCACGTTGCTATGGCTGAAAACACAACATAAAACAAAACATACAATGCAACAGCTTTCTGCAAACCAAATAAAGTACAAAAATGCATTATAATTGCTGATGCCATGCTTGTAAATTAGAGATGCTTGGCAAATACATTTTGTACAAAATTATTTGAGCCCGTCTTCCACATGTCAAGGCGATCTCTGAAAGACGGGAACCTAACACTAAATTCTATCTGTTATGTGCCATGATGGCTACCATACAATTCAGGGAGTGTAGGTTCCACATACATGCTGGGCCCACTTTAATTTTTATCATCTTTGGTGCCAAAATGGCCTCCATTATATCCAGGGAATGCAGGTACCAACATGCACGCCGGGCCCACTCCACACCTCTCCTGGTGCCAAATGGCCACCAATGAATGCAATGAGAGTCCACACTATACCTCTCATAGTGCCTAATGGCTTCCAGTGAGTGAGGGAGAGCAGGCTAAGCTATATACTCACACTAATTAATATCAGCCTATGGGGCAGACAGGCTGGTCAGGAGTGCAGCCACACCTCCAGTACAAACTGCAAAGAAAAAAAGGAGGGGATATACCACATTTTTCGTCCTATAAGACGCACCGGCCCATAAGACGCACCTAGGTTTTTGGGGAGGAAAATAAGAAAAAAATCTGTGGATGCCACTATTATGGGGGATCTGTGAAGGACAGTGTTATGGGGGATCTGTGAAGGACACTGTTATGGGGGGATCTGGGGATGGCACTGTTATGGGGATCTGTGGATGACACACTGTTATGGGGGATCTGTGGATGACACACTGTTATGGGAAATCTGTGGATGATGCACTGTTATGGGGGGGATCTGTGACAGACACTGTTATGGGGGGGATCTGTGAAGGATACTGTTACGAAGGGAGATCTGTGGCTGACACTGTTATGGGGATCTGTGGATGGCACTGTTATGGGGGATCTGTGGATGGCACTATTATGGGGGATCTGTGGATGGCACTGTTATGGGAGATCTGTGGATGGCACTGTTATGAGGGATCTGTGGATGGCACTGTTATGGGGATCTGTGGATGGCACTGTTATAGGGGATCTGTGGATGGCACTGTTATGGGGGATCTGTGGATGGCACTGTTATATATGTGCCATCCACAGACCCCCCACCCCATAACAGTGCCATCCACAGACCCCCCCAGCCCATAACAGTGCCATCCACAGACCCCCACCCCTTAACAGTGCCATCCACAGATGTCTCCCATAAAGCTGTCATCCACAGATTCCCCCCCCCCCACCGCTCCAGTGCTGCAGTATACAAATATAAAATGTCTCATTCATCTAAAAATGATTAAACATGCCCCCTCACTACTAATATTACCGTACACCCTAACAGCTTCTGTACAACGCAGGCAGGCCGGGCTGCCGGCGCGTCACTCACTGACGTCACGTGCCTGCACCGCCTGCTTCATTCATAAAGTAGGCGGCGCAGGCACGTGACATCAGGGAGTTACGCTGCCGCCCGCCCGGCCTGCCTGCCTGCATTCTACAGAAGCTGTTAGGGTGCTCGGTAATATTAAAAGTGGGGGGGCATGTTTAATCACTTTTAATTGAATGATACATATATTTGTATAGTGCAGCACTGGAGCGTCGGGGCCGGAGTACAGTGACTGCACCGCCACGCGGCAATTGCCGGCCCCCAGCTCCTCCTCCCAGTCCCTTCCCGCTCACTCATACATCGCAGCCTGTGATGTAAAAATGTCAGCATTCACCCCATAAGACGCAGGGGCATTTTTGGGGGGCAAAAAGTGCGTCTTATGGGGCGAAAAATACAGTAACGGAGGCCATTTTAGCACCAAAGATGATAGAAATTAAAGTAGGCCCAGCTTGCATGTGGAACCTACACTCCCTGAATTGTATGGTAGCCATCATGGCACATAACAGGTAGAATTTAACGTTAGGTTCCCGTCTAACAGAGATCGCCTTGACGTGTGGCAGACGGGCTCAAATAATTTTGTACAAAATGTATTTGCCAAGCATCTCTAATTTACAAGCATGGCATTAGCAATTATAATGCATTTTTGTACTTTATTTGGTTTGCAGAAAGCTGTTGCATTGTATATTTTGTTCTATATTAATGTACTCTATACTGCCTCCAACAATAATAATGTTGCCCTATTGGGCGCCCTGTAAAAATAGTTCCCTAGTACTAGAAACTTTCCTAAAGTGCCCCAGTATTAAAAAATAATTACCATTAATGTCCCCTATATTGCCCCAGTATTAAAAATGTCCCCATTGATGGCCCTCATATAGTCTCCATGTATTACAAATGCCCCAGTGACGACCCCTATACTGTCCCAGTATTAAATAGGCTCCAGTGATGCCTCTATTGTACCCTGGTAATAAAAATGCATGCAGTCATGGCACCTATAATGTGCAAGTATTAAAACCCCCCAGTAATGCCCCCTAAATGGCTCCCATGCAGTGTCACAGTATTCAACTGTATCTTCAAGGCAGCGATACAAATGAATTCAGGAGGGGGACTTGTGGCCCCACAGTAGAGTGCCACCCTCCAACTTCATTGCGTCCTAGGCACGTGTCTAGGGGTAGCAAATACAAAAAATGGTCGGCTCACAAGAAGTCAAATATAACTTATTTAATCCTCACTATTAAAATAACACTTATGGATCAAACCATATACAGACAGAAGCAATATATAATATCAATGTAGAATGACAAATAAAATAACATAAAATATCTAAAATGATCACGGTCCCTCCTTTGTAATGAGCTGCGGAGCTCTTGCAGCTCACAATTTTATATGGTGACTGCAAGACTTTATGACCTTAGTTCTGATTTCCTATATAAAGTCATCCAGATTTTAAATGAAGATACAGACTTATGCGACTTTCTGGTTGTGTCCAGTATGATTGTGCGATTATGTTTAGTGCGTCTGATAATTGTCAGTAACCAGCTTGATATAGTGGATGGAAGTTCATTCACTCACATATGCACCACTCGGACATCCCATATATGTCGCTGTTGTATAAATGAAATGCACTTCTTACCGGGTCCTTGTAGCTCTATCCGCAAGGCTATACCTGTTTGTATATACGCTACACACCGGCGGCCCCACAGATGTTGTTTCGCTGGTGGCGGCACTTTGCGCCTGCACAGTGTGAGTTTCCGGACGCTGACAGCTCCACGAGTCGTTCCTCGGTGTTATAGAGACTCCTCGCACGCGTGCTTGGATTTTGCAGTCGCCAAGTTGTATCAAGTTGTATCTTCTTTCTGTACTTTGTAACACTCTGGATTTTGATGGTATGAACGTATACCACAAGGTATTCAAAGGATGCAGTCACTCTTATAACCAGACGCGTTTCAAAACCACTAGGGTTTCTTCCTCAGTAGCAAAATAATTATGTTAACAAGGGGGACATACTGCTCTTTATATAGAGCCTGAGCTTGAATTAAGACCTGGACCGGGCCGTGACTTCTAATCATATAGCATATGCAATAAATCATTTTGTTTACATTTAGCTTAATAAGCCTATATCTTTCTCCACAGATAAACGATTGCTATAGGGTAAGTTTATCATTAGGTTTTTATAAAGACAGCGACATTTTATCGCCTTAGATTAAAATTATGTAAGATTCTCAAAACCATTCCTTGCATTACTACACATTAATTAGCGATGGCCGCTTCACTTCAACTGATGGATTATCTGGTACCGGTGGGAGGATGCAGGACATGTCGACACACTGGAAAACAGCCTGGCGTCGACATGTCATGTAAACCTGCCAACGGACCATCTAAAAAAATCCAAAAATTTACAGTTCAGAATCGAGTCCCTTGGGTGCCAAAGTTGAAAATTCATGGATCATCTTTGACTCATACCTTGACATCTTAGATATGAAGTCGCCTCCCCTCCAATCTTTCTTGACAGACTGAAGAGCCGTTAATTTTCAAACCTGTTGGATCACTGGCATGGTGTACTTTGAAGTGATTAGACAACATATGTTTATCGTAGCCCTTCCTAATATTATTTATATGTTCAGATACCCTAATCTTAAGGGTCCTACTAGTGCGGCCCACATACTGTTTTGCACATGGGCATTCCAGCATATATATTACACCCTCGCTATTACATGATAGTATTTCATTAATCTCCCACTCGTATGAATTGGTTTGGGAAATTACTTTCATAGTTTTTAGGCACGTGTCTAGGGGTGCCTAATGGCGAATATAACCGTGGCTGAGAGGGAAAGATGTCATCTGTTAGTAACTCATGACCATTTTTTTAAAGCCATTGAATAGTGGCCATTAAAAATAGAACATGTCCTACTTTTGGCTATTTTCACGGACCAACAACCCCTATGCAAATGAAGGGGGTAATGGCCATGTTTCAGAAAGTACCCATTAAAAAAAGGTTGTTAAAAATGGACAGTTTTGACATTTTTAACAGCCATTTTCTTAATGTTAGCGTGAATGTAGCCTTACTCAGAAAATTGAGCAAGGCCGTTTTCTGTGCTAAAAGTCCAAACAAAGGAGGAAGTTAAAGATCCAGGACAGGAAGTAAAACACATGGAGTGACTTCAAAAAATTATATCCAGAAAACCATACAGATGTTTCTGGTAAAAAATAAAAAGTACATAGAATATTTAAATTTCTGCTGTTAAAAATATTGATGGTAGTGCCCTTTTAGTGTCATTTGTCAGCTCTTATATTTTAGTAAGTGCTTGTATTTTCATGAAAGAGCAATATTGCAACACCTTGTCTTAGACTTCGCCACTATGACACTAGATAGATGTAGTAACAGGATCCTTATCTGAAAAGTCAAAACTGCAGGGTGCCCAACATTTGTCTAAGCTGGGTGAATAAGAAGAGCATATGGTCAAACCTTATGTTAAGAAAATATAATACAGTGGTCTGCAATCTGGGGCTGTCCAGCTGTGGTCAAACTACAGCACCCAGTGTGAAATCTTTGAAGCACAATGTACTGTATGTTATTGAAGTCTGCAATAAAACATGTCACAACATGTCAGCCCTAAAATATAACATTTATTAACTCAATTTAAAACCATGAGTTAAAGAGAGTGCGTCAGAAGTTTTATAAGGCAAAATTGCTGACAGCAATTAGTAGGAAATAGGAAGAGCAGAACAAATATGCTTTTTACGCTGCACCTTTTGTGGTGCTTTTATTCTCGGGTGTAGTATGAATATGAACTTTTATTCTTCCAGCTACAACAACTACTGCTGTCACTCAAAGCAGAGTAGAGGAGCTGTAAGGCAGCTCAAAGCAAAGAGCAGAGTGCACCTCCTAGTAAAGCCCTGCTTCTTGGGCATTTGCAGTAGCCATTGCCAGTGGAATAAAACTTCATATTCACACTAATCCTGATAATAAAAAATAATAAAAATATGTTTGTCCTGCAGTCGCCAGCCCCTACCTGGTGCTCTGAGCAGTTTTCCATGGTCAAAACTGTTGACAGACTTCTATTAAAGTCCATCACGACCATACAGAAATGCAAAAGAAATTTCAAAAATATGTACTTTGCTGAGATATATTGGCAACCAAAGACAAACAGTAGCAAATTTGTTAGAAATGCCTGGTAAGCTTTCTCAACCTGAAAGTTCCTACACAATTAAAGCCTAACCTGAGCCCTTAGGTCCAGAACCTAGTCCTGCAATACCTAGTAGGCCAAACAATAGGGTTGAGCAGGATAATTAAGCTGATATAAAGCATACAGATGATCAATCTCTGTCAATTGGCTGACTCAGGACTATACCAGACAAAAGTATACCTGTGCTGATGTGCTTCCCTGTTGTACAGTTTATCCGGGGACAAAAACACGTGACCATAGACATGGGTATAAAACTAAAATACAATGTAAGTCCAAAATGACTAACTTATAACAGGTACCCAGAAAAGAGAGGTGTAGGAGTGTCCAATGTAAACCTCTGGCTCTGAGATTGATGTTCGATCAAAAACACCCAGTTTGGGTAGAGGCAGCATAACCTGTCCAAGATGATCTATCTTTGAATAACCTGAAACCAACTACAAGAAACTAAATTATTAATTGGAAAGGTTGCATTCCCCTTATATTATGTTGATGCAAATACTCTGGAAACCCATCCTTGGTTTCCTTTTAAAATGCTGCTGAGGAGGGAAGTTTCCTACCTGGAGACAGGGCCGGTGCTACCATAAGGCAGACCAAGCGGCTGCCTTAGGGCGCACCCTGGGGGAGGGCGGAAAAATGTGACATGGAGGGGGAGAAATGTGACATGGAGGGGGAGAAATGTGACATGGAGGGCTGATGTGACATAGAGGGGGAGAAATGTGACATGGGGGCATGATGGCTTACATGGGGGCATGATGGCTTACATGGGGGCATGATGGCTTACATGGGGGCATGATGGCTTACAAGGGGGCATGATGGATGGGGGCTAATGGCTAACATGGGGGGCTGATGTCTGACATGAGGGTCCGATTAACATTGGGGGTCTGATTGGGCCTGTGAGATGAGATCTGATTAACATTGGGGGTCTGATTGCTGGTCTGACCTGAGGTTTAATGGAAAATATTTTTTTCTTATTATCCTCCTCTAAAACCTAGGTCTTATAGGGCGAAAAATTTCAGTCCTCAAACCAGCGATTGTCTGAAGCAGAGAGAAGATACTAGGCCAGGAAGCCAGTTGCTGCAGACGGGACCAGGGCCAGGTAAGCTGCGAGGGGTGGGGGGCGCAAAATGTAGCTTCGCTTGTGTTGGCAAAAATCCTTGCACCGGCCCTGCCTGGAGAGAGACTTAAAGTAAACATACGCTTACAGTGAGTTTGTTGAAGTGTTTCGTCACTTCATGTGATTAAATGTAAAGAAGGACTCTTGCTGCATTAAAGAAATCTCAGTGTTTGGGTTATATACAATCGATTGTTTGAATATCTTGTTCTGCAGTTGTTAATAAGAAGGTTGTTCCTACCTATAGGATCATGTATCAGTAGATAGGATGTAATGGAAGTCCACTCATTACAATATCCCACCTTTCCTCCTCCCCTTCACATCACTTGTCCACACCCCTTGGGGTCTGGTGAAAGGTACCATGTTTCCTAAGTCAGTTCTGCTTTGGTGTATAACAGTGCACTGGTCCTAATCAGATGTTCCAACACATAACATATATAACATACAACATATAACACAATACCAACATAAAACAGACAAAGGGCCCCTTTTGACATAACACCTTTCGACATAAAAATATTTATTGGAACTCCAAACCAATTTTTTATCCAGACGTTCTGTCAGGGTCTTCATTATTGCTACAAATAAAACATTCACCTAATCAAACATTTGGGAGAAAGTAAAAGTTATTAGCAAGAAGCCTCCAAGCGTTCATGACTATACAGCTGCAAAATAAACCTCATAAAACAGTTGTTTTCATAATTAAAGAACCATATTCACCCAATATTACATTTAACAATTGGCTCATTTTTTACCACGTGGATTTTCTATTATCCAATTTATTTTATGTTTTTATTTTTAGGATATCCGATTACGATGTATAGTTATTAGGGGAGTACTTCTGAAGCTTTCAAAGCATACTGGGAGTTTTAGGTTCCTCACTGGCTTGAGACCACTGCTATAGAAGACACTAACGTACAGTTAGTGTCTTCTATAGCAGTGGTCTCAAGCCAGTGAGGAACCTAAAACTCCCAGTATGCTTTGAAAGCTTCAGAAGCTTCATGATGTAATAATTCAGTGCATTTGGAAAGTCTTTAGACACATTCACTGTTTTTACTGCCAACCTGCCCATGCTCTCTATTCAGACAATGACTTACGTCTGACTTCCACCATGATTCGAACCTCTCACTCCCGCTCCAAGACTTCTCCCGAGCTTCAGCATTTCTCTGGAATGCCCTGTCCCAAGAAATCATGTTAAATCACAACATACACAATTCTAAGCACTCCCTAAAAACGCATCTTGTTAGGGTGGACTATCACATCCCCTGATCTAACTCCTCTTCATATAGCCATTTATAATTTCCTGAACCTGATCCTCCACCAAACTCTCCACTGCACCCAGAAGCACTTCATATATTGGCTGCTGACCGGCTCATGCAGCTTTATATCTGCTCCCCTATTCCCCCAAGATGACTGGACCATTGCACAAAACAAACACTTTTACCTTTTGTGTCACCACTATCTCCTCATAGATTGTAAGCTCTTCCGGGCAGGGTCCTCATTCCTCTTGTTGTAAATATTGACATGTCTGTTGCAATGTTAGGCTACTTTCACACTTGCGTTTGATCGGATCCGTTCTGAACGGATCCGATCATATTAATGCAGACGGAGGCTCCGTTCAGTACGGATCCGTCTGCATTAATAACTTAGAAAAATTTCTAAGTGCGAAAGTAGCCTGAGCGGATCCGTTCAGACTTTCAATGTAAAGTCAATGGGGGACGGATCCGCTTGAAGATTGAGCCATATGGTGTCATCTTCAAGCGGATCCGTTCCCATTGACTTACATTGTAAGTCTGGACAGATCCGCACGCCTCCGCACGGCCAGGCGGACAGCTGAACGCTGCAAGCAGCGTTCAGCTGTCTGCCTGGCCGTGCGGAGGCGAGCGGAGCGGAGGCTGAACGCCACCAGACTGATGCAGTCTGAGCGGATCCGCTCCATTCAGACTGCATCAGGGCTGGACGGAGGCGTTCAAACGGAGCTCACGAGCGGACAGCAGAACGCTAGTGTGAAAGTAGCTTTATTTATGACTGTTTGTACATGAAGCCCTGAACTGTAAAGTGCTGCGGAATATATTGGTACTATTAAAATAAGGATTATTATTATTGTTATTCACATTTTGTTGTTGCTGCCTTATGCTAACTTAAAAAAAAAAAATCTATTTTTCACCATCAATCTGCACTTGAACCCCTTAAAGAAAAAGTTAACACAGAATTTTAAAACTTTTTGTGGATCTCACAGGCCCCGGAAGCTGTATGAGTAATACACAGTAATACGCATGCAGCCAATGCATTCCAATACAGAAGTATTGGAATGCATTGTAAAGGATTAGACCCCCAAAAGTTTAAGTCCCAAAGTGGGACAAAAAATTAAGTGAAAAAAAAGTTTAAAAAATAAAGTTTTCCCCCCAAAAATTAAAAGTTTCAAGTAAAAATAAACAAAAAACATAATTTTCCCCAAATAAAGTTTAAAAAATTTGGTAAAAAATAGGGGGGAAAAAGCATACATAGGTATCGCCGCGTCCGTATCGACCGGCTCTATAAAAATATCACATGACCTAACCCCTCAGATGAACACCGTAAAAAATAAAAACTGTGCTATATTAACCACTTTGTGTCATCTTACATCACAAAAAGTGTAATAGCAAACGATCGAAAAGTCATATGCACCCCAAAATAGTGCCACTCAAACCGTCATCTCATCCCGCAAAAAATGAGACCGTACCTAAGATAACCGCCCAAAAACTAAAAAACTATGGCTCTCAGACTATGGAGACACTAAAACATGATTTTTTTTTGTTTAAAAAATGATATTATTGTGTAAAACTTACATAAATAAAAAAAAGTATACATATTAGGTATCGCCACGTCCGTATCGACCGGCTCTATAAAAATATCACATGATCTAAGCCCTCAGATGAACACCGTAAAAAGTTTCAATAAAAACTGTGCTAAATAAACCATTTTTTGTCACCTTACATCACAAAAAGTGTAATAGCAAACGCCTCAAAAATTCACACGCACCCCAAAATAGTGCCAATAAAACTGTTATCTCATCTCGCAAAAATCATACCCTACCCAAGGTAATCGCCCAAAAACTGAAAAAATTATGGCTCTCAGACTATGGAAACACTAAAACATGATTTTTTTTTGCTTCAAAAATGAAATCATTGTGTAAAACTTACATAAATAAATAAAAAGTATACATATTAGGTTTTGCCACATCCGTGACAATGAATATTGTAAATAACAAAAAATAAAAACGGTGCCAAAACAGCTATTTCATGTTATCTTGCCTCACAAAAAGTGTAATATAGAGCAACCAAAAATGTACTTTTTTAGGGTTTCTACTCTAGTGGTGCATCGGGGGGCTTCAAATGGGACAGTCCAGCAAAATCTGCCTTTCAAAAACCATATGGCGTTCCTTTCCTTCTGCGCCCTGCCGTGTGCCCATACAGTAGTTTGCGACCACATATGAGCTGTTTCTGTAAACTACAGAATCTGGGCAATAAATATTGAGTTTTGTTTGGCTATTAACGTTTGCTTTGTTACTAGAAAAAATTGATTAAAATAGAAAATTTGCCCAAAAATTTAAATTCTGAAATTTAATCTCCATTTGCCAATAACTCTTATGGAACACCTAAAGGGTTAACGACATTTGTAAAATCAGTTTTGAATACCTTGAGGGGTGTAGTTTCTTAGATGGGGTAACTTTTATGGAGTTTCTACTCTAGGGGTGCATCAGGGGGCTTCAAATGGGACATGGTGTAAAAAAAAACAGTCCAGCAAAACCTGCCTTCCAAAAACCGTATGGCATTCCTTTCCTTCTGAGCCCTGCCGTGTGCCCGTACAGTAGTTTACGACCACATATGGGGTGTTTCTGTAAACTACAGAATCATGGCCATAAATATTGAGTTTTCTTTGGCTGTTAACCCTTGCTTTGTAAAAGTAAAAAAAATATTAAAATGGAAAATCTGCCAAAAAAGTTAAATTTTGAAATTGTATCTCTATTTTCCATTAATTCTTGTGAAACACCTAAAGGGTTAACAAAGTTTGTAAAATCAGTTTTGAATACCTTGAGGGGTGTAGTTTATAGAATGGGGTCATTTTTGGGTGGTTTCTATTATGTAAGCCTCACAAAGTGACTTCAGACCTGAACTGGTCCCTAAAAATTGGGTTTTTGAAAATTTCTGAAAAATTTCAAGATTTGCTTCTAAACTTCTAAGCCTTGCAACATCCCCAAAAAATAAAATATCATTCCCAAAATGAAGTAGACATATGGTGAATGTAAAGTAATAACTATTTTTGGAGGTATTACTATGTATTATAGAAGTAGAGAAATTGAAACTTGGAAATTTGCAATTTTTGCTAAATTTTTGCTAAATTTTGTATTTTTTTATAAATAAAAATGATTTTTTTTAACTTCATTTTACCAGTGTCATGAAGTACAATATGTGACGAAAAAACAATCTCAGAATGGCCTGGATAAGTCAAAGCGTTTTAAAGTTATCACCACTTAAAGTGACACTGGTCAGATTTGCCAAAAATGGCCTGGTCCTTAAGGTGAAATAAGGCTGAGTTCTTAAGGAGTTAAAGAGGACCTTTCAAAAAAAAAAAAAAAATGCAATACAATCTGACAGCATTTTGTTAGAGAGCAGGAGGAGCTGAGCAGATTTATATATATTTTGTGGGAAAAGATTCAGAAAAACCTGTAATTTATACATTTATATCTCCGCTTTTTCTACCTTCTGTTAACAGCATTGGTACAGGAGGGAGGGGTTACCAGTGATTGATAGCTTCTCCTGCTCTATAACATGGTGCTTTCAGATTGCATTGCATTTTTGGTGACAGGTCCTCTTTAACAAGCTGGCAGATGGCATTAGAGGCAGAGCTTGTTAAGAGCTCATTTGCATCCCTTTCTTCCCAGAATTCCAGAGAAGCATATATGGCCTATAAGTCTCCTCACACCGATTAAGGCACTCTCTCCTCAAGGAGAGATATTACCCCACAGATACTTTGCTATGAAACTTAAAATTTAGCTCCAGTGGGCCTCCCATTTTTCTTGATCATTTTTAAGATGTTTGTACACCTTGATTGGAGTCCACCTGTGGAAAATAGAGTTAATTGGAAATTATTCAGAAAGATACACCCCTGTTTACATAAGGTCTTACAGCTGACAATGCATACTGTCGTAACAAATTAGTTTTTCCTGAAATGGCGGTAAAAAAAACCACACACTCACTTCATCTATTTGATTCCGGAGAGGCTGTCGCGACCAATCAAGTTGGCTGCAATGGCCTCCCTGTCTATAGTTTTCATAAAATGTATAACTCACCTAAATGATCTTGTTGATAATGTGTTTTCTTTAATTTCTAGTCTTTAGAATATGAACCCTACTTTAAGTGCCGCACGGTTCAGTGTTGATGTATCTAGTGAATGAATAGACAACCATACCTAGACAATGGTTGCCTGCATTGGGTATGGGTGATGTTAGTTGGTCAATAAAATTGACGGTGAAGACACTGACCCTGTATCTACCAGCTGGGACACATTGTCACATGTCAGGTAAACTCCAGCAGCTCACACTTCCATTGAATTCACTCACCATGCAAATTATTTATTTGAAAGAGAAAACCTGCAGATACCCTCTGTTACGTTTCATAGCACCGCTCTTTGATTTTATGCTGGTGGTTTTGAAATTTTAATTGGAAATTTACCTGTTGAGTAATTCTGTTTGTTTTGCGTTCTGCTCCCATGACATACAATTTTCTAATTACTCACTTGGCAGAGTCTCATTTCAATCCCGTCACCTGCAGAGTTATCTATTTACCAGAATTTGAAGGTATAATGAACATTAATTTAATATGGGTTTTCATGTGAGTATAAATAGTACTTGAGCCAAAATATGCTGATTATTAAAGTTTCAACCTAAATAAGTTTCAACATGGCTGAATTGTATTCTTTCCCTCAGCAATTTGGATGACATTTTCAATTCCTGTAAAGGTACAGCAAACATATGAAATGATACAAAAAAAAGAAATAACAATAACAACCATATACTATAAGGCTATGCTCACACATTTAGGATTTGATGAGGAATTAGGAAGTTATCAGTGCCTAAATCAGTCTCCCAAATCACCTGACATTCTCCATCTAATGGGGGAAAGAGGGATTACTGTTTGCAGATTTGAAAATCCATAGCATGCTTATTAGTTGTGCAGATTCTGAACAATAAATCTGCAGATTAGCCTGGATGATGGTGGGCAGCAGGGTGGCACAGTGGTTAGCACTGGGGCCTTGCAGTGCTAATTTCCTGAGTTCTAATGGGACTGTATGTTGTTCCGTTTTTGAGGGTTTCCTACCATACTCAGATAAGTTTACTCTGATTATAGATTGTGAACCTGAATGGGTATAGAGTCTGATGCGAGTGATGACAACAATCTTTGTTCATTGTTGCAGAATGTGTAAGTGCTAACCTTGTATTCTTTAAAAAATTGTCTTTGGCAGATTTTGTGAACACAGCCTTAGGGTATGGGGACATGTTCTGGTTTCCTGATGCAGTTTTGGAAGCCAAAACGAGGAGAAGATCATAAAAGTAGACAAAGTATAAAGAGCAGATAAGACTTCTCTTTTTTGAATTCATTCCAAGTCTTGGCTTTCAAAACTGCATCAGAAAAACCTGGCCATACCTTTAGGCTATGTTAACATTGATATAAGGGTCCATTCCATCAGGTTTCCATTTCCACTTATCAGTCAATGGATAAGACAATCCATCATACATGTCATGGCTGTTTCAATAGAGTACAACCTGTAGAAGATCTACATTGCATCTACACTGCATTGTTTAAAGAGGTTGCCAAGCTTAGACAACCTCTCTTCTGATTGATGAGTTTGACCCGAAGCTAGAAGATATATAACTGATGCAAATGTCAATGTTTCCTGGAATAAAAGGAGGGAGAAGGTAAAAAAGTTGAAATGCTACTTACCCTGCAGTGTTGCTACTAGGAAGCAAGACATGTCAGATGAGTTTGATGTAATCTATGACATCACTATTATCCACAGGTCATATGGATCCCTGAAGTCCCCCAGGCATAAAACACCCCTGGATGCAGTTAATAATTTTAGCTAACAGAGGTCAATCCTGAGAAGACCCTCTTCTAGTCAATAAACATGTAATAAGACAAATAGAAATTCACCTTTACCTCAACAGGATCTCTTCTAAACTGTGGCTATATGACTGAAGAAGGTTATAATTTCTCTAATGGATAAATGAACCTCTGCCTGGATATTGCACCTGCAGGCCTTGTCACGGGCACTTCTCTTTTGCTGGACTGGCTAATATAACAATGGAGGATTCTGCATGGAGTCTGAGAATTCAAGAATATTGTGTACAGTGCTTTTAAAGTCTGGGAATAACTGGGTCATAGATAGACAGACAGGTCACAGGACACATACAGCTCTATTTGACTACTAGCTTGGTCTTTCAATAAAAAAAAAAAAATTGTTGTTACTACTGTGAAGCAGTGACAGGCCTCATATATGAGCGACAATATATGTCTTCTAGAATGGTGCAGGAAACCTATTAGAGGAGATGCATATCATGGTTTGCTGTGTTTCACCAAAGTACCTGGCCTTGGTGAAGTAAAAGCCAGTTCCCATTGTGTTGACTAGGATAGATAGAAGACTCTTTTGGTACTTTGCATATCTGGTTTCAGCTAATCTGAGCCTGGCTTTTACTGGGAATAAGCAAAGAGCTGGGTTGGTGCTTATTCCCCACGATCCACTCTGAATCTCACAGGTGGTCTATGTCCAAGGTTCTCATTTAGAAGTCAGCAGCAATCCTCAGTGTGGGGGAAGTCTGGGGAGAGACAAGCCCAGAGAACAGACCTGCGTGATTAAAGGCTTGGTAACTGGCAGACTGTGAGGCTAAGTGAAGCTGGATCTATCCCCTGGTGTCAACTGGGACTTAGAGGTTGAGATAGAGACCTATGTGTTAGTTAGAGCCCAGACGGGCAAACCCCTCAAATTTTTCATTTTCACAAGTGGTAATAGGAGAAAATGCACCTCAAATTTTTCTATTACATTTTTTACCACAGGTCTCAGAAAATAAAGTACCATGTGCATTTGAGGCCTAGTTTGGTTACTTCTCAGGTGAAGTAAACAAAGAACCACCCAATAAGTGACCACATTTTAGAAACCACACCCCTGGCAGAATGTACCAAGGGGTGCAGTGAGCATTTTGAAAACACAGGTTTTGCAAACATTAACATACAGCAGATGGTACAAAGTCAAAATTGCAATTTCAGATATGCAATTTCAGTGCCCAATATGTTGTGCTCAGCATTTGCCACTGTGAAAAGTAAGCCCTCCTATTACAATGCAGTGCTTCCTGGTTTTAGACATACCCTACATGTGACCCTAATATTTGGCTGGACATACAACAGGGCTCAGGACTAAAAGAGCACCATGTGACTTTGAGGCCCATTGTGGTGATTTACGCATCTTGTGCTGACAACTGTAGAGACTCTGGGGTGAAATAATAAATGGAACCGCCCAGAAGTGACCCCATTTTGGAAAATACATCCCTTGTATTTATTAAAATAAGCATTTTGACCCAACGGCTGTTTTGAAAAAAATAATGCACAGCAGATGGTGCAAAGTGAAAACTGCAATTCTTACACAGATATGGCATTTTAGTGCCCAATATGTTGTGCCCAGCGAGTGCCAGTGCGAAAAGTGAGCCCTCTTATTATGCTGTATTTCCTGCTTTTGGAAACAGCCCTAATATTTTGCCTGAGCATATGAGAGGGCTTAAGAGTAAAAGAGTACCATGCGCATTTTGAGTCCCAATGTGGTCATTTTCACTACTTGTGCTAACAACTGTAGAAGAGGTCAAATAATAAATGGAACCCCCTAGAAGTGACCCTATTTTGAAAACTCTCAACCTATCATGGTAATAAGGGGTGGAGTGAGCATTTTGATGCTACAGATATTTTGCAGAAATTGAATTTTTTCCTCAGATATGGCATTTCAGTGCCCAATATGTTGTGCCCAACTGGTGCCATCTGAGACTTACACTCAGTACAATTACAGAGATACCATTTTCATATAGCTTTTTTGTTTGTTTGTTTGTCTTACTACTTTTATGTTTTTGAATCACCAGTTTCTGAGAGACATTAATTTTTTTTATTTTTCTGGTGATGGTCTCATATGGGGGCTTGTTTTTGTGGGATGATGTGTCATTTTTATTGGTTCTATTATAGGGTGATTTTTTTGATCACTTGATATGAGTTTTTTTTAATTGTTTTTTTAGAGGCATGGTGACAAAAAAATAGCTGTTCTGGCACCGTTTTTTATGTGGTTCAGCTGATGGGGTAAATCATGTAATATTTTTTTATAGAGCACATCATTATGGATGGGGAAATACTAAATATGTCTATTTTTCTCCGTTTTACATGATAAAAGCATTTTCTGAGAGCCATATTTATTTTATTTTTCTGGTGATCTTGTGTGAGGGCTAGTTTTCTTCCAGGATGAGGTGACTTTTCATTGGAACCATTTTGGGGTACATACGACTTTTTGATCACTTTTTTGGGAGGCAAATATTGCTGTTCTGGCATAGTTTTTATGGCATTCACCTGATTTGTTAGATCATGTGATATTTCTACAGGGAGTGCAGAATTATTAGGCAAATGAGTATTTTGACCACATCATCCTCTTTATGCATGTTGTCTTACTCCAAGCTGTATAGGCTCGAAAGCCTACTACCAATTAAGCATATTAGGTGATGTGCATCTCTGTAATGAGAAGGGGTGTGGTCTAATGACATCAACACCCTATATCAGGTGTGCATAATTATTAGGCAACTTCCTTTCCTTTGGCAAAATGGGTCAAAAGAAGGACTTGACAGGCTCATAAAAGGCAAAAATAGTGAGATATCTTGCAGAGGGATGCAGCACTCTTAAAATTGCAAAGCTTCTGAAGCGTGATCATCGAACAATCAAGCGTTTCATTCAAAATAGTCAACAGGGTCGCAAGAAGCGTGTGGAAAAACCAAGGCGCAAAATAACTGCCCATGAACTGAGAAAAGTCAAGCGTGCAGCTGCCAAGATGCCACTTGCCACCAGTTTGGCCATATTTCAGAGCTGCAACATCACTGGAGTGCCCAAAAGCACAAGGTGTGCAATACTCAGAGACATGGCCAAGGTAAGAAAGGCTGAAAGACGACCACCACTGAACAAGACACACAAGCTGAAACGTCAAGACTGGGCCAAGAAATATCTCAAGACTGATTTTCTAAGGTTTTATGGACTGATGAAATGAGAGTGAGTCTTGATGGGCCAGATGGATGGGCCCGTGGCTGGATTGGTAAAGGGCAGAGAGCTCCAGTCAGACTCAGACGCCAGCAAGGTGGAGGTGGGGTACTGGTTTGGGCTGGTATCATCAAAGATGAGCTTGTGGGGCCTTTTCGGGTTGAGGATGGAGTCAAGCTCAACTCCCAGTCCTACTGCCAGTTTCTGGAAGACACCTTCTTCAAGCAGTGGTACAGGAAGAAGTCTGCATCCTTCAAGAAAAACATGATTTTCATGCAGGACAATGCTCCATCACACGCGTCCAAGTACTCCACAGCGTGGCTGGCAAGAAAGGGTATAAAAGATGAAAATCTAATGACATGGCCTCCTTGTTCACCTGATCTGAACCCCATTGAGAACCTGTGGTCCATCATCAAATGTGAGATTTACAAGGAGGGAAAACAGTACACCTCTCTGAACAGTGTCTGGGAGGCTGTGGTTGCTGCTGCACGCAATGTTGATGGTGAACAGATCAAAACACTGACAGAATCCATGGATGGCAGGCTTTTGAGTGTCCTTGCAAAGAAAGGTGGCTATATTGGTCACTGATTTGTTTTTGTTTTGTTTTTGAATGTCAGAAATGTATATTTGTGAATGTTGAGATGTTATATTGGTTTCACTGGTAAAAATAAATAATTGAAATGGGTATATATTTGTTTTTTGTTAAGTTGCCTAATAATTATGCACAGTAATAGTCACCTGCACACACAGATATCCCCCTAAAATAGCTAAAACTAAAAACAAACTAAAAACTACTTCCAAAAATATTCAGCTTTGATATTAATGAGTTTTTTGGGTTCATTGAGAACATGGTTGTTGTTCAATAATAAAATTAATCCTCAAAAATACAACTTGCCTAATAATTCTGCACTCCCTGTATAGAACTGGTCGTTACGGACGCAGCGATATCAAATATGTCTATTTTTTTTATTTTGTTTTCCATTTTTTGCAATGACACATGGTTTGATGAGGGAAAGGGTATTTTTACACTTGAAACTTTTTTATTTTTATAAAACACAGTTTTTTTTATTATTTTACTCTTTGTGTCCCCATAAAGTCATATAAAGCTTTTGGGGGACATTTAACATTACACTATTCTCTCAAAAAAAAAAGCCCCTAGAGAGGTTGTACAGGGCTATACAGTGCTTTACAACCTCACTGGAAAGCTGATTTGGGTCTGATAAGACCCAGCAGCACATGCAGACTTCCAGCCACCAGACCCCTGGGACTGGAACAGGAAACGCCATATACCTGTGGCTTCCTGATCTCTATACACAGCTTTAATTTAGTGCTGTGTATAGAGCAACAGGGAAGACAGAGATGGTGAAAAAAACATCTTATCAGATATGGCCCTATTGCCCGGACGTTTATAGTCTATGGGTGGTTGGGAACTGATTAATCACTGCTTAATGACTGCTAAATGTCTTTCATTATTTCAGTTCTTTAGTCAAGCAACCACAGCCCTTTTATTTTATTTTGTGTGGGATTTTCAAGCAGGATTGCTGCGGTGGCCTCTTCTTTCTCAAATTAATGAAGTAAGTATGATTTTTTGAATTTTTACCGCCATTTCAGGGAAAATCGATTCGTTACCAAAAAGCACAAGGAAGTTCAGCTTCGCGGTGAATCGTATTTTCCCTGAAATTCGGATCAAAGTCCACATCGGATATTTAGATTCGCTCAACACTGCTTATAACCTATAAAAAAAAATATTAGCTATGTTTATTTAAAGCATAAAATGTGGGGGGTTCAGCCCACACAACCCTATGAAGGTGCACATTGCTATGGCGAAATACAGATACAAACGCAAAAACACAAATGCAATCGCACTCTGCAACCAGCACTCTGCCCTGCCTCTATGCTGGGTGTTGAATAAGGCATTAGTGTACATTTTGGCCAAAGCATAATAAGCCACTCACCACGTCAAGGTCGCCTTCATGAGTGGTCCCTAACACTAGTTTCTACCTGTTATGGGCCACGACAGCCACACAAAGTCCAGGGACCACTCATGAAGGCGACCTTGACGTGGTGAGTGGCTTATTACGTTTTGGCCAAAATGTACACCAATGCCTTATTCAACATCCAGCATAAAGGCAGGGCAGAGTGCTGGTTTGCAGAGTGCGATTGCATTTGTGTTTTTGCGTTTATTGTAGGGTCCATTCACACGTCAGTATTTTTACCTTTCCAGATAAACGTTCCTGTTTTTTGCGGATCCGAAAATCTGGATGACATGAGGATGCTTTTAGCATGTCTTCCAGATTTTCGACGGATCCATTGACTAGAATGGGATGACGGAACGCAAAATCGGACAAATAGTAGGACAGGGTATATTTTTTTTCCAGGATCCGAATAACGGAAACCACGGAACGGAACGGAATCACGGAATCGGAGAGCACCATGAGTGCTGTCCAATTATTTGCGGATTCCATTGAAAATGAATGGATCCGCATAACGTTCCGTTTTTAATCGGAACGGATGCGGAACACCAAAACGGACTAGTGAATGGACCCGTAAGCATACCTATTGTTTCAGCTAACTTTTCATAATTAGCTGCTTTCTAGTAGGTGACAACAGCACACTCTTTCTTTTTCAGGCTTTTGCTGGGTGCTCATCTACTTTCCTGTTCTCACCAACGGAATATTCCAAAACTAAGGCCTGTTTCACACTTGCTTTTTTAATTCTGGTTTTAAGATCTGGCAGAGGATCTCAAAACCGGAAAATAACAAATCCGTCAATGGGTGACGGATCAGTTTTTTTTAGGATCATAAAAAAAACTAAAAAAAAACTGATCTATCATCATTGACTTACAAATGACAAATCCGGTTTGTTTTGTTTCTATGACCGGACACAAAACTGCAGCGTTTTTTTTGTCGGGTCAGAAAACGTAATGCTGATAGAACAGAAGACATTTCCATTCAGAATGCAGGAGGACTAAATGGAATCATTTTTTTCCGGTTTTGAGATCCTCTGCTGGTCTCAATACTGGAAACCAACAATGCAAGTGTGAAACAGGCCTTAGACAGCTTTGGGCCAGGCTCAGGACATAGGCAACCATCTCTAAGCTTGATGAAGTTCCCTTTTGCTCTGTGGCCCGAAATGTTGCGGCAATATTTGCTATACACATTGACTATGTAATGTTGTTGCACTAATTGGCTGCAGGAATAAAGTATACTCATTTGTAATAGCATATGTTGGAGTGCTGTCTTAGTTTTGAAATTTTCAGAGTAAACTGCTGTGTGCACATGAGGAATAACACAATATCTGAACATAATATAACTTGTATTTTGCATTTATTAGCTTTACCTTCAGTAGGTTCTATCTCTATTTTTCAGTTTTCTCTGTGCTAGTGGATGTAGACTAGCTGCTTCTTTATCTCTCTGTAACACACCCTCACAAGCATGGAGGACAATGGCATGAGAAAAAGCCAGCAGTAGCATCTCTGTGTGCCTGTGCCTCTGCCTCTGTCCAGCACATTCCTCCTCCCCTCTCCATAGACTTCAATGAGTATCATGTAACTTGATCCATCAGTGAGCTGATAATCTATCTTGTCTATCAAGGTGGATTTCGCCATGAATTTAGGTTAACTGATCATTTCAGGAGGCTGGAGAAGAAGTGGCTCATAAGTTGAGAAAGAGTTAGAAAAAGTTATTGTTTTCTCAGGATCCACCACTAGGCCCAGGCTATGACATAAAAATTGGCTGCAAAGGACCATATTTAGAACTGACTTTGGAGCCAATCACTTGTTACTAGGATGTATTTTTAATGGGATGAGTCTTCTTATTGTTATTATGTCTACTACTCTATTAGCCAAATTGGAAAGCCTTAAAGGATGACCACATTTATCCTAACATTGGGCACTGCAGGGAAATATTTTGTTATAGATAGTTGATTTCCAGAGGTTCCAGAAGCCAGACCAATGGCAATCAGTTGACTACCAAGATGACCTTTTATTAGAGAAGGGTTGTCTTGATGAAACAACCATAGTAATGTAAAAATAAGGTCATGGTATGATTATTCTATATGGGAAGAACTTAAATATATAAATGCATTTTACAGACAAGACATATAAACTTGCATTAATGAATTTTTCAGATATGACATCTCTGCAAGTCTCAGTATTCCTGTCCACAAGAAACGGTAAATGGCAACAATGCCGTTTGTACATCAAGTAATAATGTTACCGCAATGACAATATTGATCCAATGGAGATTCTGCATCCTAAGCAAGGATCTAAGCAATAGCAGGCAATTAGATTATATTAAATGAAATTAACATGCACAGAACATTATGGCTAGGACTTGTATTGTGAATGATTAATGATCTTTGTAATTTCTCATTTTATGGAATGAATTCTTTGGAAACATTTCAGAGGCAACAAAAAGATGATACAAACAAACAACAATATTGTGTTTGGTCTATGAAATGTTAACTGCTTCAGTCCTGGATCAGCTAGCTCCGAGAGAGACCTAACCCGTATGAGAGTGTTGAATCAAATGTATTAAAATATAGATTTAGATCTTTATATGAAAAAAATGTAAATCTGTGTCAATGGTTTATTATGCTATCATACCTGAATTCTCATTACCATGGTGTCAGGTATAAATGGCTGATATATTCAGGTTTATTTATTATAACTAGCATAAAAAAAAATTTGTATGCAGGAATCTATTCCTTACAGACTTAGGCCTCTTGCACACGACCGTATGGCTTTTCAGTATTTTGCAGTCCGCAAAAAACGGATCCGCAAAAAATACGGATTACGTCCGTGTGCATTTCATTTTTTTGCGGAACGGAACAGCTGGCCCCTAATAGAACAGTACTATCCTTGTTTGTTATGCAGACAATAATAGGACATGTTCTATCTTTGAATGGAAAAACGGAAATACAGAAATGGAAGGCACCTTCAGTTTTTTTTTGCGGATCCATTGAAATGATTGGTTCCGTATACGGTCCCTACACAGAACGCAAAAAACGGAACGTAAATGGAAAAAGAAAAACGTTTGTGTGCAAGATGCCTTACCCAGAATCTTTGACTTACAGACTTACCGAGACCAGGGTACTTTCCAATTTGCTATGTAATTTATTAATATATTGTATTGTACCCAGTATAGATTTTGTATGGATCAGTCATGGTTAACAATCCTGGCTCAGCCCCTGCAGGATGTGGTCTTAGGGTCACCCCTAGCTCTGTCAGTCTAGTCTAGTAAGTAGTGAGTTAGCTCAGGAAGTGCCAGAAGCTCCACGTGCTCATTTCTCACAGCACAAGGCGAAAGATGCAGGGAATCACAGTCCTTCAGGATTATCGTCTCAAGTGAAAGACCTCACCATTTCTACTGTACTCCAGAAAGAGAGCAATAAAGGAACCAATAAGGTTGAGAATCTACACGGCCGAGTACTGGAGTCAGTCAGTAAGGTATTTGCTGTTTAAGGCTGATAGAGATTTTATGCAGTAAGATGGACATTGCTAAAACACCCTTCACTCTTGGACATGGTCCTGGCCAACCATATCTGAAGCCCTGTATACCTCAGCAGATAAAAACCAGCCCTGGAAAAAGTTGCATACCAGTCCCACAGCGTTGCGTCATTATTTACTTGTTTATAATAGGAGAAAACGTTCATTTTAAAACACGTGTGTAAACACGAATATGAACTTTGCCCCACGATAGCTCTTTTGTAGAACCTCAATTGTTCATATTATCACAGTGTTTTCCCAACCAGGATGCCTCCAACTGTTGCAAAACTACAACGCTCAGCATGCTCAGACAGTGTTTTACCACGGCCTTTGACCCGCCCCCTTTTTTGTTGGCCACCTATTTAATGATTGTTGCATGCAACATTTTACTTGACCAGCTATTTTAGATATTCTATGGCAGTCCTGTTACAATCCCCCTCCCCCTCAATAAGCCTTTCGACCAAATAATAAAAATATTTATAAAATCTCACCCATATGCTGCAAAAAAAAATAAAAAATCTGCAATGTAAAATCGATAATAAAGATCAACTACAAACATAAACATATTTCACATGAAAACTTACAATTACTTGGCCCTTGGGGATCTCGGACGCCACTTCAACACTTTGGCCGGGGGCTCGGTGGAGCTGATGTGTTTTATCCTAATGAGAAAGATTTCATAATAAAGATTTGGAGAAGGGGCAGAGGGATAGCAGAGCAGGGAGAGGCTGGTGCTGCTACTAGGGGGTCATACCATGGGGGAGTAATAAAGCCCACCATAATGCCCCCCCAGTAGTAATAATTCTCCTTATAATGTGCAAAACATTCCCCTTTGTAATGCCCCCAGTTGAGCTAATGTTCCCATAATGTGCCAATATAAAATACCCCTTCTCAGTGCCCCCATAGATGACCCCATAGTGCTCCTCCCCCCTTCCCCCACCATAATATGTCCCAGTATAAAATGCCCCTATACAGAGCCCCCCATATAAAATACTCCTTCTTTTTAGACTCAGTAGATGCCCCTATAGTTCCCCCAATCATGTGCCAGTAAGATGTGCCCCAATAGATGCCTCCCAATCATGTCCCAGTAAGATGTGCCCCCATAGATGCTCCCAATCATGTGCCAGTAAGATGCCCCCCAATCATGTGCCAGTAATAATAGCCCCCACCATCATGTGCCAGCAGCCAGAGCCCCCCATATCATGTGCCAGTAGCTCCCCCTTATGTGCCAATAACCCCACCTTATGTGCCGGTAACCCCCCCTTATGTGCCAGTAGCCCCCATATCATGTGCCAATAGCCCCCATATTATGTGCCAATAGCCCCCATATAATGTGCCAATAGCCCCCATATCATGTGCCAGTAGGCCCCCCTTATCATGATCCAGTCGGCCCCCCTTATCATGATCCAGTAGGCCCCCCTTATCATGATCCAGTAGGCACCCTCTTATCATGATCCAGTAGGCCCCCCCTTATCATGATCCAGTAGGCTCCCCCTTATCATGATCCAGTAGGCCCCCATTTATCATGATCCAGCAGCCCCCCCTTTCATGATCCAGTATTGTACCTATATATAAAAAATAAAAAATAAAAAACACATACTTACCTCCAGCGATGCGATGCAGGCCTCTTCCGGCCTGTGTCCCTCGCTATACGGCTCAGGCGGGGCGATGACGTCATCGCGCCGCCTGCACCGGCCTCAATTAGACTGCCGGCCTAGTACTTGCAGCCTATCAGAAGAACAGGAGGCGACACACCTCTCCCTCCCCTGCCGCAGCATATTAGACATCTGTATCGCCGTCCTGAGGACGGCGATACAGATGACTATGGAGATGAGCGCTTCCACAATGGAAGCGCTCATCTCCTGCTGCTGTGCCCTGCTGCCGGCCGCCCCCACTTGCCACCAGGGCCGCGGCCTTGCGGCACTCAGGCCAGTCCGGCCCTGTACCTCAGTTGAAAATTACAGTCAGCATTGTAATAGTCAAATTGCTCGCCATTGATTTTGCAAAGAGAGAGAGAGAGTGAGAGAGAAACTTTGCAGGGACAGAGGAAAAAGTGCTATAATTCTCATCCTTGCACAGATCCATACATTGCTATCTGGGAAGCTGAGTACTGTGAATTGTTGGAGCTCTGTGTTCATATTGTTGGATGTACTACAGTTCTCACTCTGCACTTTAGTAAACAAAGACGTTTATTTTCCACACCTTGCCTTGTTATTGACGCCGTCCACTGCACCTACATGCCTTGCACTCCTACAAAGCCTATAACATAAAGGGCACTCCTACTACCATCAGATAGGATCCTAAACATCAGAGTGTGCCTACACCACTCTTGCCCTAGGAAGCAGTGGTGTGAGGTTTGCTACTGTGATTGACTCTTACAGCCAGAGCCACTACTACTCCCATCTTCCACTTTGTTGCTCTGGGACTTGCGGCACAGGCAGGTAAAAGCCACCTACACCTGATATTTAGTTGAGCAGGCATGCTCTGAAATGTCATAGAAAAGGGACCAATAAAATTTCAGAAAAGTGGTTCTCCAGTTTAGAAAGCAGTTTCATATACTTTTTAAGGGAATTCTGAGCCAAGAGAGGATGGTCCTATCTCTTGACCAGGATAGAGAGTTGTTTCAAAGAACCTCTATTGCTATGGAGAACCTGTCCTGCATTACATAGACAACCCTTTAATTTTAACAGGAAGTGGGTACTGCTGAAATTTCCCTGTGGTGGTGCTGTGGGGAAACTATGTACTTCCTACCAGGGTTCTCCGCAGATAACAGTTGATCCATGGTGGCCCCAGCGAATGGACACTTTGTGATCTGCTTAATGTCAAAGGGATCCTCCTAAGAAGTGGATATTTTCCAAAGCAGAGACCTCTATTAAGGACCAAATGATACCACATTTTTTTTATGTAGTTAACAATAGACTTCTGGAACCCAAAAAGTATGTATTGTATAGTATTTATATGTCATGGTCTTACCTTCTTACTGTTCTCCTTCGTTTGACATGTGCTGGCGGCCATCTTGGTTTCTGGGTTTCTTGTAGCCTCCCACCCTGCGGCTTCTCCTTCCCACTGGGAGGAGCTGGATGCCTAGCTCATATATATAGGAGGTCTGTGGCTTCAGTTCCTTGCTTGGTCCTCCTGTGTTCACATGCTTCTAAGACTGCTGCTGCTTCTGGTTCCTGATCCTGGCCTCGTCTGACTACCCCGTTGGTTCCTGATCCTGGCTTCGTCTGACTACCCTGCTGGTTCCTGATCCTGGCCTCGTCTGACTACCCCGTTGGTTCCTGATCCTGGCTTCGTCTGACTACCCTGCTGGTTTCTGATCCAGGCTTCGTCTGACTACCCTTCTGGTTCCTGACCTCTGTCTACGCAAGACCCTGCTTCGGTTTAGCCATCCGTTGGGACTTTTGCTTACAGCTTGATTTTCAATAAAGCCTTCTTATTTCCACTTATCTCTTGTTGTACGTCTGGTTCATGGTTCCATGACATTAGGACCAAGCCATGAATTCTGACGGTACAGGGCCATCCTCGCTACCTACGCTGGTTGCCAGACTTGATCAGCAGGATCACCTGTTGGGTCGGTTCGCTCTGGCGTTGCAAACCCTGCTTGAACGCACGGCTCATTTAGCTTCCGTTGCCGATGGGTCGGTTGTCGCTCCTGGGCCCGCTCCTACTGCCGCTCCGGTTGTTGCGCCAGAGTCTACCCCGACACCTGTTGCTGCGCCTGCGGTGTCTCGGGGTATGACCGGTTCTGCCCCCCTTCCACAGCGCTTTGGGGGAGAGCCAACTCAGTGCCGAGGTTTCCTTAACCAGGTGGGCATTTATTTTGAGTTGCTGCCACATGCCTTTCCTACTGAGAGATCAAAGGTGGGCTTCTTGATCTCGCTGCTCTCGGACAAGGCCTTGGCCTGGGCCAGCCCTTTATGGGAGAACAACAATCCGGTGGTTGCCGAGTTTTCCGGTTTTGTTGCTTCTCTTCGGAAGGTATTCGATGTGCCGGCTCGTGCTGCCTCTGCTGCGAAGCTCCTTATGTCCATCAGACAGGGTTCACGATTCGTAGCTGAATACGCCATTGAGTTTCGTACCCTGGCAGCAGAGGTGGGCTGGAATAATGAGGCTCTGGTCGCTGCTTTCTGTCATGGTCTCTCGGATGCCTTGAAGGATGAGGTTGCAGCTAAGGACCTACCAGTGGAGCTCGAGTCTCTTATCTCTTTCCTGATTTTGATTGACACCAGACTCAGGGAGAGACCTTCCTTTAAGGAGAGCCTGCGGAGGTCTTCTAACAGATTGGCGCCTACGTTTGCTGTCCCACCCGTGCCTCCCTCTCCTCCCACGCCTCCTGGGGATGACTTGTCTGGGGGTGAACCCATGCAGCTGGGGTTTGCTCGCCTGTCCGAGGGGGAGAGGGTACTCCGGAGACGCGAGGGCCGATGCATGTACTGTGGTCTCGGTGGGCATTTTCGGTTGGCATGTCCGAACCGTCCGGGAAACGCTCGCACCTGAGATCCTGTCGGGGGCAGATCTTGGGTGGAGTCTCCTCGTCCCCGGTTTCCCGTGTTGACAAACCACTGATCACTGTTGTCCTCTCCTGGGTCGGGGGCTCGGTGACGACCCAGGCGTTGGTGGACTCTGGTGCTGGTGGTTTGTTCATTGATAGTGTGTTCGCTGCCGCCAATTCCATTCCTCTGCAGCCTCGAGGTTCCCCACTGGCTCTTGAGGCGATAGACGGCAGACCCCTTCTGCCGCCACACGTGACTCATGAGACCCTTCCAGTGGGGATAGCCATTGGTGCCGTTCACAGAGAGTCGGTCTGTCTCCAGGTGATTTCGTCTCCACACTACTCGGTGGTCTTGGGGTACCCCTGGCTCCAGAAGCATAATCCGACTTTCGATTGGAGATCGGCCGAGATCCTCTCGTGGTCACCGCAGTGTGGGGCTAGTTGCATCCATGGGCCTGTCAAGTTGCTGTGGACTCTCTGTTGCCTCCTGAATACGAAGAGTACCGGGATGTATTCGATAAGGTGCGCGCGGTTGCCCTACCTCCGCACCGCCCATACGATTGTGCCATAGAGTTACAATCTGGTGCCGTTCCTCCTCGTGGCAAAGTCTATCCACTGTCGGTAGCGGAGAATGAGGCCATGGAGGAGTACGTGAGGGAGGCGCTTTCACGCGGACACATTCGCAAATCCTCGTCCCCGGCAGGGGCTGGATTTTTCTTTGTGAAAAAGAAGGGCGGTGAGTTGAGGCCTTGCATCGATTACAGGGGTCTCAATCGCATCACGATCAAGAACGCTTACCCGATACCCTTGATTTCCGAGCTGTTCAATCGCCTCAAAGGGGCCACGGTCTTTACCAAACTCGACCTGAGGGCGGCATATAACCTGGTAAGGATCAAGGCGGGCGATGAGTGGAAGACCGCGTTTAACACCAGGACCGGTCATTATGAATCCTTGGTTATGCCTTTTGGGTTGTGCAATGCGCCCGCAGTCTTCCAGGAATTCATCAACGATGTTTTCCGTGACCTGTTGCAGCAGTGTGTGGTGGTCTATTTGGATGACATCTTGGTATATTCTGAATCCATGGAGGCCCACATTATGGATGTCAGACGAGTGTTGCAACGGTTACGAGAGAACAAGCTGTTCGGTAAGCTTGAGAAATGCGAATTTCACCGATCCCAGGTAACCTTCTTAGGTTACATCATTTCCGCTGAGGGGTTCTCCATGGATCCTGAGAAGGTTTCGGCTGTCTTACAGTGGCCCCAGCCCAGTGGTCTCCGTGCCCTGCAGCGCTTTTTGGGCTTTGCCAATTATTATCGGAAGTTCATCAGGGACTTTTCTATGCTAGCCAAGCCTCTCACGGATCTGACCAGGAAGGGCAGTAATTTCCAGGTCTGGCCGCTCGAGGCCATCCGAGCTTTTGAGGCTCTAAAGTCCGCCTTTGTGTCGGCTCCGATTCTGTCGCATCCCAACCCTGGGTTGCCCTTTGTCCTCGAGGTGGATGCGTCTGAGACGGGAGTAGGCGCCCTTCTGTCTCAGCGTAGAACACCAGAGGGTCCTCTGCTTCCTTGTGGGTTTTACTCCCGGAAACTGTCTTCCGCGGAGTGCAACTATCAGATTGGTGACAGGGAGTTATTGGCCATCGTGCAGGCCCTTAAAGAATGGAGGCACTTGCTCGAGGGTTCGGTGGTTCCGGTTCTCATCCTGACGGACCACAAGAATCTGACCTATCTTTCTGAGGCCAAGAGATTGACACCACGTCAGGCCAGATGGGCTCTGTTCTTGTCACGTTTTAATTACGTGGTCTCCTACCTACCCGGTTCCAAGAACATCAGAGCGGATGCCTTATCACGGCAGTACTCCGAGCTGTCCGGGGAGGAGTCGATTCCGACTTCGGTCATACCTCCGAATCAGATCCTGGCCGCCATTCGCACCAGCCTGACCTCTCCCCTGGGTGAGCAGATTTTGGCGGCTCAATCTGGTGCTCCCTCTGGGAGACCCAACGGCAGGTGCTTTTGTGCCTGAGGAGTTGCGCACTCGGTTGTTGCGAACCTACCATAACTCCAAGGCCGCGGGGCATCCTGGAAAGAATCAGCTGTCCTGGGCTGTTTCACGTCTGTTCTGGTGGCCTTCTCTACGTTCCGACATCGCCGCATATGTAGCGGCATGCTCCGTTTGTGCCCAGAGTAAGTCCCCTCGGCACCTTCCGTTGGGCCTTTTGCAACCCATAGCCACCGGGGAGCGCCCATGGTCACACCTGGGGATGGATTTCATTGTGGACCTCCCTGCATCCCGAGGCCATACGGTCATTCTCATGATTGTGGATCGGTTTTCCAAAATGTGCCACTGTGTTCCTCTCAAGAAGTTACCCTCTGCACAAGAGTTGGCAACGATTTTCGCCAGGGAGGTCTTCCGGTTGCACGGTTTGCCCAAGGAGATTGTGTCGGATCGGGGGAGTCAGTTTGTGTCCAGGTTCTGGCGCGCCTTTTGCTCCCAGTTGGGGATTCATCTCTCTTTCTCCTCGGCCTACCACCCTCAGTCCAATGGGGCCGCAGAACGATCCGATCAGGCCTTGGAGCAATTCCTTCGTTGCTATGTCTCCGATCACCAAGACAATTGGGTTGACCTCCTGCCTTGGGCTGAGTTTGCCAGGAACACGGCGGTGAACTCTTCCTCTGGGACGTCTCCCTTCATGGCCAATTATGGGTTCCAACCTGCCGTGTTACCGGAGGTATTCTCTCCCCAGGATATTCCGGCTGTGGAGGATCACCTTTCCGTCCTACGTGCTTCTTGGGTACAGATCCAGAGGTCCCTTGAGGTCTCTGCGCAGCGCCAGAGACTCCAGGCTGATCGCAGACGAGCGCCCGCTCCTTCCTACCAGGTCGGAGACCGTGTATGGTTGTCCACCCGCAACCTCAACCTTCGAGTGCCCACTCCCAAGCTGGCGCCTCGCTTTGTTGGTCCCTTCTGAGTGCTTCGCAGGGTAAACCCGGTAGCCTATGCCCTTGCGCTTCCTCCTGGCATGCGGATCTCCAACGTGTTTCATGTCTCCCTGTTGAAGCCATTGGTGTGTAATCGTTTTACTTCCTCGGTTCCTCGGCCCCGTCCGGTCCAAGTGGGCAATCGTGAGGAATATGAGGTGAGCAATATCCTGGACTCACGCCTGGTCCGCGGTCCGTTGCAGTTTTTGGTCCATTGGCGTGGTTATGGTCCAGAGGAGCGTTCCTGGGTTCCCTCCGCAGATGTCCATGCTCCTGCTTTGCTCCGAGCCTTCCACGCACGCTTCCCTCAGAAACCGTTCCTTACTCCGCGGAGGAGGGGCCCTTGAGGGGGAGGTACTGTCATGGTCTTACCTTCTTACTGTTCTCCTTCGTTTGACATGTGCTGGCGGCCATCTTGGTTTCTGGGTTTCTTGTAGCCTCCCACCCTGCGGCTTCTCCTTCCCACTGGGAGGAGCTGGATGCCTAGCTCATATATATAGGAGGTCTGTGGCTTCAGTTCCTTGCTTGGTCCTCCTATGTTCACATGCTTCTAAGACTGCTGCTGCTTCTGGTTCCTGATCCTGGCCTCGTCTGACTACCCCGTTGGTTCCTGATCCTGGCTTCGTCTGACTACCCTGCTGGTTCCTGATCCTGGCCTCGTCTGACTACCTCGTTGGTTCCTGATCCTGGCTTCGTCTGACTACCCTGCTGGTTCCTGATCCAGGCTTCGTCTGACTACCCTTCTGGTTCCTGACCTCTGTCTACGCAAGACCCTGCTTCGGTTTAGCCATCCGTTGGGACTTTTGCTTACAGCTTGATTTTCAATAAAGCCTTCTTATTTCCACTTATCTCTTGTTGTACGTCTGGTTCATGGTTCCATGACATTATAGCATTATAAGGAGAAGATGTATGCTAAGTTATGCCCCTTTGGCATATGTTTGGTGGGTTTGCATAAGGAAATGTTATGGATTGTATTGGGAAACTTGGGAATTAAAAGTTTTGAAAACAAGGTATACACTTTTTATTTCAAATCAAAGGCCGATAGATCAAAATGAAGTGTTATACATTTATGATTTAAATAGATGGATTGGCTCACTCTGTCAATCACAACGCGAGGGTGCTCCCCCAAAAAAAGATATCCCCAATCTTTCAGAATAATTAAATACGAAAAAATGACGTGAGGGGCACGCCTGCACCTAGAAATCACATGGAAGGCCAGCCAAAATGTATGTGTAACAATGATTTTATTAACACACACTATATGTACAGAATGTATATAAATATAAAATGAGGCTCCTCAACTTTCACATAAATGAATACATAGATATTAAAATGCATAGAAATTGAAATATCTGTGCAACAATTTAAAATTGACTAAATGGGGCAGATTTGTTATGTTTCGAATGCACAAAGATGGAGGCGCACTGACTCTATTTAAAGTTCTAACTATGGTCAGTGATAGTATCCAATCCTGATCGAAAATGTTTTCACAGCTTATATGGCTTGCTTTGCTGAAAAACCGCTCTGTGTAGCTGGTGTATAGTCTAATAATGCCGCACCTGTGTGGCCGGTAAAGATGTTTGTATGAACAGTCTTTATAGTGAGGTTTCTTCACAGCCCATATCTCTGAAACTGCTGTTAAACCGTACTTAATGTACCCACATTACTCACTGTTCTGATGTGGTACAATACCCGATCCTCCGTGCTTAGCGTAGCGTCCCACGTGTTACAGCATCGGTGGTCTGGGTTCCGGTCCGTTCTTTTTAACTGACGAGCGGATTGTTGGGACAGGATAAGCAGTGATTGAGACGCCGGGGTCAAACGTATTCGGGACCCGATGTAGATTTCGGCGTTGTTTAGTGTCTTTAGTTCAAGGCACTTCACCACTTCACCGCTTGTGTTCCTTTCTGTCCAATGTGTGGATAAGCGCTTCCGGAAGTTCTGTAGTGGTGCGCAGGTAAATCCGCTGCGGCTTTTTTCCTTTTTAGTTGAGACTTGATACCAGACGCGTTTCGGAGTTGGCAGTGACTCCTTCCTCAGTGGTCAAGTCTCGTATGTTATGTGAAGATTTATATAGGGCTAAGTCTCTCCTCTCATTGTGCATTGTTTAGACGTCATCGGGAGGTTTAGAAAACCCGGGTATGGATTCCCTAATCCTTTGGTTTTTTATCATGACGATACCGATGTGAGTATATATGTGTGGATTCAACAGTATACATAATAATCTGATAGTATGAACACATACGTGTTGGCTGGATACGATTGCAACTGTTCATTTAAATTATGGATTCCTGTATCAATACGATATAAATGATAAGGTTTAAAGCAGCATACATTTTTAAAGTGATTAATAAATTACTTCTGCACTATATGAAGATGTTCTTGGCTTATTTCTTGAGCTGTGTCTGCATGACCATCAGGTGTAGTTATTAAACAATTAGTCCCCATAGGTTCGTTTTCCATATGGTTACCGATGGAAATGCATTCACAGCAAAAGATAATAAGTTTGTTGCAGTAGTATATATATAAAAATATAAAACTTAGTAAGTATAAACCACAAGTATTATACATAATCGTGATAATATGGATCGTATTAAAAAGACTATGATATATTCAAATATCAATAGACCTGTTAAGATATTATAAAATAAATATGTTAACATATATATATATATATATATATATATATATTATATATATATATATATATATATATATATATATATATATATATATAGATGGAAATGGTATTAAAAATATTAAAAATATATGATAAAAATGAAAAATGAAATAAAAATAAAAATAAAAAATAAAAAATAGAAAATTAAAAATGAAAAATTCATTAATATTACAATCTTCTGGTTATTTTTAATTTTAATAATAAATGATGAATACAGGGTTAATAGTAAATGAATATTATATAAATATTATTGTAATAATTCCATATTAAACTAAAAATGTTGATCTATACTTGTCTAAAAGAATTTTATTACATGATTATTTAGAAAATTATCTAAAATGTAGTTATTTAGAAAATTACCTAAAATGAGCAGACCATTCTCATGTGTTTAATCTGTATTTACCCAGTTTATAAAAAACCGAAAATCTCCATTTCTGCATTTAAACCTCGAGGGAGGATAGAGTCGAATTCAAAAAATTTTCTGGATTCAACTCTGGACATTTGACTTATATGGTCTCCTCCTCTCCAATGTGTGTTCACTTTCTCTAAGGCTGCAAAAATCATTCCTTGTGGTTCTTGATTATGTGACATCTTAAAATGGTGTGACAGAGTGTGTTTGTCATATCCCTTTTTAATGTTAGAGATGTGTTCCGCAATACGTTTTTTCAATGTTCTTTTTGTTCTGCCCACGTATTGTTTTTTACATGGGCATTGGATAATATATATGACACTTTCTGTGTTACATGTCATAAACTCTCTGATTTTATGTGTGTGGTTATTGCTAGTAGATTTGACTTCAATGGTTTTTTTAGGGAATGTGGTGGATTTACACCCCATACAGGAGCCACATCTATAAAAGCCTGTTAGATTTATCCATTTTTGAATTGATGTTGTTTTCACAGATTTATTATTGATAGTGGGAGCTACCAATAGGCCCAAATTAGGAGCCTTAGAGAAAGTGATTAGAGGTTTGTTTGGTAAAATGTGGCCAATTGTCCTATCTTTGACGACGTGGTGCCAATGTTTATTGATTATATATCTGATCTTTTTGTATTGAGAATTAAATGGCAATATAATTCTTATATTATCGTTTGTGTCAGTTTTTAATATTTCCATTTTGTCAGAGAAAAAGGTATTGCGGTCTAATTTACGTACGGTTTCCAAAGAAGATTCTAAAATTTGCAATGGGTATTTCTTCTCTAAAAATTGGTCCCTTAGATTTAAAGCTTCTTCTTCAAACGTTTCTTGTTTTGAGCAGTTCCTCTTAATGCGTCTAAATTGCCCCGAAGGGATATTCACAAGCCATTGTGGCAAATGACAGCTGTCAAATAATATATAGCTGTTTTTGGACGTAGGTTTTTGATAGGTGCTACATAGTAATGTGTCTTTCTCTATATTAATTTGTAAGTCTAAAAATTCAACGGAAGAAGTACTTGTGATAGCCGTAAAGTGTAAGTTCAATAAGTTATTATTAATATCTTCTAAAAAGAGATCGAGTGACAATTGGTCACCTCTCCATATAAACAGAATGTCGTCTATATAACGGTTCCAGAGCACCAGGCTTGTCCCCAGTTTTGGGATGATGATGTCTTGCTCCCACTGTGCCATAAAAAGATTGTCATAACTGGGGGCAAACCTGGTGCCCATGGCTGTGCCTTGTACCTGCACATAAAATTCTGTATCAAAATAAAAATAGTTGTGGTCCAATATAAATCTGACTGCCTCCGTTATATACTCTATCTTCCGGAAGCGCTTATCCACACATTGGACAGAAAGGAACACAAGCGGTGAAGTGGTGAAGTGCCTTGAACTAAAGACACTAAACAACGCCGAAATCTACATCGGGTCCCGAATACGTTTGACCCCGGCGTCTCAATCACTGCTTATCCTGTCCCAACAATCCGCTCGTCAGTTAAAAAGAACGGACCGGAACCCAGACCACCGATGCTGTAACACGTGGGACGCTACGCTAAGCACGGAGGATCGGGTATTGTACCACATCAGAACAGTGAGTAATGTGGGTACATTAAGTACGGTTTAACAGCAGTTTCAGAGATATGGGCTGTGAAGAAACCTCACTATAAAGACTGTTCATACAAACATCTTTACCGGCCACACAGGTGCGGCATTATTAGACTATACACCAGCTACACAGAGCGGTTTTTCAGCAAAGCAAGCCATATAAGCTGTGAAAACATTTTCGATCAGGATTGGATACTATCACTGACCATAGTTAGAACTTTAAATAGAGTCAGTGCGCCTCCATCTTTGTGCATTCGAAACATAACAAATCTGCCCCATTTAGTCAATTTTAAATTGTTGCACAGATATTTCAATTTCTATGCATTTTAATATCTATGTATTCATTTATGTGAAAGTTGAGGATCCTCATTTTATATTTATATACATTCTGTACATATAGTGTGTGTTAATAAAATCATTGTTACACATACATTTTGGCTGGCCTTCCATGTGATTTCTAGGTGCAGGCGTGCCCCTCACGTCATTTTTTCGTGTTATACATTTATGATTTATCTGAAGAAGAAAGAAAAAACTGGGAAAAGGCACGTTCTTTGGGTAAATTCCAGGCTAAGGCAGAACTTCCTAAATATCATTGTTAAGACAATGCCTAACCTCTCTGAAGAGAGCTTGAAGGAAATAAAATATGCATAACAACCCTGGCTGCACACTTCTGAGCTGGTAGCGGCATCAATTGTCAAAGCCAATCCCCTTTCTGACACATCAGCCAATGCTCTGCAGTTATTGGCTGAAGCTACAGAGCACTACCACCATTGTTGCCTGCTCATTCCTACCTGTTCCACTTAGGACCGAAAGGCCCTTTTTAATTGGTTTCTGATGGTGAGATGTTGAAACTTATATATAGGGACCTGAATAAAAATTTATTTAGTAGTTATACATTAAAGCTGATTTGTTTATTTATTTATTTTAATCTTTTATATTGCAGCAAACTATAGGAGGTGGAGATGCAGCAGTCACATTCAGGCTCATCTGCGCTTTGAAATCAATATTATAAATAATGTTGCGCGTGAATATTCGAATAGCAAATTTTAATCGTGAATATCACCACTTCGAGAATTTGCGAATATTTAGAATATAGTGCTATATATTTGAATTCAAGAATATGCTAATTGCAAATTTATTGTGAATTTTTCGCGAAAATCGGCACTTAGCAACATCCCTAGAAACCAATTAGAAAGTTGCCTACACCTTAGTGTATATTCTAATCACAAATTTTTATCGTAAATATATTACATTGCAGATTTTTGCAATCAAGTAAATAATGAATGGAGATCACACATTCCCGAATTTGCAAATTTATGGTGAATATTCGCAAAAATTTGCGAAATATCTCGAATTCGAATATTGCCTATGCCGCTCATCACTAATTATAAATAGAACAAAGTAATTGGGTGCTCCAGATTTGAGTCCCAAAAACTTTAGGTTATGTTCTTGTTTTACATTTGTATAAGGTATAATGTTCCCAATTGTCACTTGTCCTTTATTTATAAGACTATTAGATGTCACCCAGGTCATCTACAGTATGTCCTTCACCTAACCTCCGCTGGTAAAATGCCTCATTTTGAAGAATAGGATGGAGCTTCATGTCATGAAGGAGCTGAAATGCACTTAAAATGCTAGTTACTGTGTCCCCTTCAGTCAGCCACTATGTCCCCAAAAAGTCCTACAGAATGCACAGTTGTCAACAGTCCAGAATTTGCTTGGATTGTCCTAAATTTTATGAGACAATCCAAGCAATTTCAGCTTTTCCCAGCCCAGAAAAGGGTAGGGCTTATGTAAACCACCTATAACTAGACATTCCAGGCAGGCTTGGGTGTGTTCATGGACTGGGTTTCAATTGCTCTGAATTTACCAACACAAATTAAAGTATCAGAATGTTAGTACAAAAAAGTGAGAGATGGAGCTGGGGGATGAGCTGATAGCTTCCTGTACATATAAGTGGTAGGGTGCTTGCAGAACTGCCCAGGAGTGGAGGAAATAGGAATGATGGAAATAGAAAGGATGTTAGATATTACTGGGGTAGCTGAGGTGAAATGGGCTTCAGTTAATCTTCTCTCAAGGTCGGAAAAATTTGTAGAAAAAAAAAATGGTAACAGGAAATTATGTTATATAACCCAACTAAATGAAAAGGCCCAATCAATTCTGGTGCCCTGTAGGGGTTTCATCAATGTAAACTGTTGTAGTGACTGGAGTTTTCCTTTAACCTTAGGAGAAGCTAAACGGGTTTGACATTTTATATTTGATCTGACAGCTGCATAAACATTGCATTTAATAACTAATTAAGCCATGGTGAACTCCATTTATCAAAAGACTTTTAGGTTTAAGGATATTCCACATCATTATTCTACATCTACAAGCAATTAATATTTTTAATGAAATTATAAAAAAAAAACAATCTTTAGGCTATTTATTTTTGGAGTGAATAGTGAATAAAAATGGTGTAAATAAAAAATTCATCACTGTATTATAAGGAATAGATTGTTTATTTTTGAGAAATCTTATAAAAGTACTTTATATAAATGTAACATTATTACTATAATAACACTTTTGAATATTTTAGGGTTTGTTTGGGGTATATTACATTTCTGTTAATATGCATCTTCTTTCAAATTTTTTACTGGGTCAAAGGGACTTCTAGAAGACTAGTACATAAAATTATTGTACCAAGTAATGATTGTAGCTAAAGTTAAAGGGTCACCTTCTGGATCTCAGTTAGTTTGACAGGTACATGAGGCAATCTGGTTTCAGAAAAAAATGCAAAGCTGGTCATACAGATTAGACCTATGTTGGCTGAACCTACTGAATTCGGCAGGTACAGGTCACCATATAATATGTATGGTGTCCTCCCATCTCACCCCCGAGAACTGATGTCAAGTAGATAAGTATTTCAACTGCCTGATAATTTTGTCTCTTCAGAGAAGAGAAGTCTGGCAGCGGCTTTTTATACTCTCCCCATTAACTACATGTGCATGTTCGGCTAAGCCGTGTGTGCATGTGTATGGGAGGGCTAGACGAGATAGCTGTTAGCCAAATGCAAGTTTGGTTGACAGCAATCTCACATGCTCAGCTTTTTTCTTTGAATAACGAAAAGTGCAATTTTACTATCATTACTGTCATTTAATAGGCATCTCAACAGAGTGCTAGCGCTAAGACATATGTTGCCTACTTTGATCTAATGCGTATAACCAGCTTTAGGGTAAATGGCCAAAAGGATCATGTGTGATCTCCTACTCAAAGGGAGCCAAGGAAATCAAATGTACTACAAACTTGGGGTAGATAAGATTAGATATACTGCAAAAGATATACAACTGACGAGCGAAAGGGTAACAATCTTTTGAACTTTTGACTTTCAGGTTCCATATCGCACCATCTACTACTACTTAAAACCTGAGATTACTGAGACCTGGGAACAGCACCAGGTATAAGAACTGTTTAGAGGCCCAAGATCCTACTATAGCGTGAAAGAGCGCACTTTTTTTACACCGTCGCCAGCTGATTCCACATAGATTTCTACAGAACCTGTTTTATTAAGCGCTGATACAAGTAGTGCCCCCCTGACAGAATGAAGAGGGTGTCAGCAGTACGTTTGTGTTGATGTCACTGATCATTTTGATCATAAGAAGGGTGATGTCAACCAGGCCGAAAAAGGCAAAATAGTGGCCCCGTCATGGAGTGGGGAGGGTGGATACAGCATGATAAGTCCACAGAGTGGCCCAGTGATAGAGTGATAAGGTGGTAAAAGCATGAGGAGACCACAGAGTGGCCCTGTGACAGAGCGTTTAGTTGGCATCAGCATGAGGAGACCACAAAGTGGCCCAGTGACATAGTGGGGAGGTGGCAGCAGCATGAGGAGACCACAGAGTAGTGAGTTGGCAGCAGCATGAGAAGACCACAGAGTGGCCCAGTAACAGAGTGGTGAGGTGGCAAAAGCATGAGGATACCACAGAGTGGCCTAGTGACAGAGTGTTGAGGTGGCAGCAGCATGAGAAGACCACAGAGTGGTGAAGTGGCAGCAGCATGAGAACACCACAGAGTTATCCAGTTACAGAGTGTTGAGTTGGAAGCAGCATGAGGAGACCACAGAGTGGCCTAGTGACAGAGTGTTGAGGTGGCAGCAGCATGAGGAGACCACAGAGTGGTGAAGTGGCAGCAGCATGAGAACACCACAGAGTTATCCAGTTACAGAGTGGTGAGGTGGCAGCAGCATGAGGAGACCAAAGAGCATTGAGGTGGCAGCAGCATGAGGGGACCACAGAGTGTTGAGGTGGCAGCAGCATGAGGAAGCCACAGAGTGGCCCAGAGACAGAGTGAGGAGCTGGGGAGCAATAACAGCTGAAGATGATGGGTGGAAGTAGGAGCACCTGACAGAAGGTGTGTGGCAGCATCAGAATAGTAGCTGAAGCAGGTAGCCAGAAGAAACAGGTCTCTTTCGACAAAGTTTGGGTGTGGCACCATGGATGATCTAGTCTGATGCATCAGGAACTGGTGTTTGGAAATCCTGGCTGATCTATGCCTGATTCATCTTCACAAAGGTTAGTTTCACCACATTTTGAGTGGACAGGTGAGTTCTCCTTGGGGTAACTATTGCCCCCGCTGCACTAAACACCCGCTCTAAAGCCATACTCCTGGTCAGGCAGGAAAGCTTGTCCAGGGAAAACTCCACCAGTTGTGGCCACAAATCAAGTTTGGCTTCCCAGTAGTCCAGGGGATCTTTGATGTGGGGTGGCAGGGTGCAGTGCAAATATGCCACCATCTGATGGTTCAGGTTCTGCTCCATGTCTACTGTAGCTGCTGATGGTGAGTAGTTTCTTCACTACAGTATATAAGATGTCTTGATAGTAGTTTAGTTTGTCCTCCCTCTCACCAGGTGGAAAAAAGAACCCCATTTTGGACCGCTAGCAAGGGTCTAACATGGTGGAGAGCCAGTAGTCATCCCTGTGCCAAATGGTGACAATTTGTCTGTCACTACACAAGCAACTGAGCATGCATCGTGCCATTTGCGAAAGTGACTCAGAGGGATGCACTGTCTCCATCTCGACTTTATACTGCCACAGTGTGTCTGGGTCATGTGCCTCGTCTTCCTTATCGCCCTGTAGCTCCTCTGGCTGCTCCTGCTCCTCCTCTCCTGTCACCTGTGTAGAAAAAACACCCATTTCTCTAAGCATTGCTTGTGCTCAAATGTCCTCCACCACCTCCAGTTCAGCACCCACAGGACTCATGTGGCCATGAGATGTATGCGCCATGTCTCCTGTCCCCTGGCCAGCCAGATTTAGCAGTATCTGCTACAGGACATGAAGCAGTGGAATGACGTTGTTCATCCCGTAGTGCTGGCGACTAAAAAATATAGTGGCCCCCTCAAAGGGCCCGAGCAAACTGCACGTGTTACGCATCTGCTGCAACTGGCTAACATCGAAGTTACACAGGGGAGTACCTCGGTCCGCCGGTATCATCAAGAAATCGTTTATGGTCTTTCTCTGTTCATATAGTCGGACAAACATATGGAGGGTGGAGTTCCAAAGGGTGGAAATGTCGCATATCAGCTGATTTTGGGGAATGCCATTCTACATTTGCAGCTCAAGGAGAGTCTGCTTTGCAGTGTAAGAGTGGCTGAAGTGCATGCACAGTTTCCTGTCCATTTCGTCTTGCAGATGGGTGGAAGATTTCAGTAACCTTTTACAATCAGATTAAACATGTGTGCTATTCAGGGCGCATTGCTCAGACCTCCTTGATGCAGCGCCAAGACCATGTTCTTCCCGTTGTCGGTGACCATGGTTCCGATTTTGAGTTAACAAGGAGAAAGCCAGGATTTGATTTCTTGATGAAGGACAGGGAGCAGTCCCTTCCCTATGTGACTCAGTTTTCCCAGGCAAACCAGGTGCATATCAGCATGACACTGCTGTGCCCTGCACATGTGGTATGCTGGAGGAGCACTGTGAACTGTCCCTGCAGTGGTGGCTGAGGACAGGGCGGAGGGTGAGTAGGCAGAGGTGGACATTGTCGCAGGACCAATGGCATGAGAACGTGGAGGTGACAGCATCACCTTGCAGGGCCCTTTGAAGGGCCTGTCACATTTCTGTCTGACCTACTGTAAAATAAAATAAATTAATTAAATTAAAAGTAAATTAATATACCCCAAAAATGGCTGTATAACAATGTCAGTTCCCTGTAGAACAGCTAATAAGACATATTTATTTTTCCTATTAATACACCCCGACAATGGCTGCATGACAATGTAAATTCACGGCAGAACGGCTAATAAGACATATTTATTTTTCCATACACACAGACAATTAGCGTTGAGTGAATCCGAACTGTAAAGTTCGGATCCGTACCAAACTTTACCATTTTTGGTACCCGGACCAGAAACCGAACTTTGCCGGAAAAGTTTGGGTTCGAATTCGGTGTTAGCGCATTTAATAAAGCAGGTTGAAAGGCTGCATGGCAGCCAATCAACAGGCTTTTAAGCTCTGTGTGCCCTTAGAAGCCATCACATCCATGCCTACTAATGGCATGGCTGTGATTGGCTGGTGCATCATGTGACCCAGCCTCTATATAAGCTGGATCACGTGTAGCACCGCCCATCAGCTCTCATTAGTGAAGAGAGAGAAAGCAGGCAGCTGAAGTGAGCGACACTGTGCAATTTTTTGTAGGTGCAATACCCCTTAATAATCTTTGCACCCCTGACACAGAAAGCTAATCATAAATCTGGCTGTTATTTTTTTGGGTGACCTACAGCGATTTATTTTGTGGGTGCAATGCAACATTGTACTTTGTACCCCTGACACACAAATATAATAGTTAATCCGTCTGTTAGTTAGGTGCACGTCATATACTCATTTATTGCGGGAAGTACACCTGCACTGCATACGTGTCTGTTAGTTCAGTGGGTGACCTCAAATAATGAGGAGAGCATCAAATAAGGGACGTGGCCCAGGTCGTGGTGCTGCTGGTGGAGCTCCTGTTGCAGGGAGAGGACGTGGTCGATCTGTGCCAGCTACACGCCCAAATGAAACACCTTCCTCAGGTGCACGTAGGCGACAGAACGTTCAGCGTTATTTTGTAGGCCCGAATACTGGTGTATGAATGGTGAGGCCAGAAAAAGTAGAGGCGGTAGTAGATTGGGTGGCTAACAGTGCCTCCAGTTCCTTCACGTTGTCTCCCAACCAGTCCCCTGCTGAAAGCGCAGAATTGGCACCTGCAGCCCATGGACATCTGTCTTTCACCTCACCCCCTTGCAAATCAGCCAAGCAGTCTGAGCCCCAAGTCATGCAGCAGTCTCTTATGCTTTTTGATGACTCTGCTGGCAAGGTTTCCGAGGGCGGTCCACATAGCCCTGCTCCAGAAGTGGAAGAGATTGAGTGCACTGAAGCCCAACCACTTATGTTTCAGGATGTGGACATGGGAGAACCACCGCAGCACATCTCTGATGATGATGATGACGAAACACAGGTGCTAACTGCAGCGGCTTTCTGCAGTGTGCAGACCGGCAAGGAGGGCAGGGGTGAAGAGTGGGTGGAAAATGATGTGGAGGATGATGAGGTCCTAGATCACACATGGAATCAAGGTCATGCGAGTGACGTGTGCAGTTTGGAGGAAGAGGCGGACTGATCGGGCGAACACTGCGTTTTTTGTAGAGCCTATAGAACATGTCCTATTCTTGTCCGCAATTGTGGACAAGAAAAGGCATTTTCTATACAGTTCTGGCAATGTGCGGATCCGCAAAATGTCGAAAGCACATTGCCAGTGTCCGTGTTTTGCGGATCCGCGGATCCGCAAAACACATACGGACGTCTGAATGGAGCCTTACAGGGGGGTGATCAATGACAGGGGGGTGATCAGGGAGTCTATATGGGGTGATCAGGGGTTAATAAGTGACAGGGGGGGGGGGTGTAGTGTAGTCTGGTGATTGGTGCTACTTACAGAGCTGCCTGTTTCCTCTGGTGGTCGATCCAAGCAAAAGGGACCACCAGAGGACCAGGTATATTAGAAGCTGTTAACAAAACAGCGTCTAATATACTTTTTTAGGGTTAAAAAAATCGCATCTACAGCCTGCAGCGAATGATCGCGCGCGTTCAGAGGAAATCTTGCGTTTCGAGCGCCGGCGCTTTAAGGAGGAATAACCCGGCAGCCAACAGGGCTACTGGCATTACAGTGATGGTAGTACTCACCTGCATGTTTATTGGCTGCTTAGCAGCCGCGAAACGTGAGGGGAGGACACTCGAGCATTCCGCTCAAGCACATGCAGGTATTCGGCCGAGCATGCTCGCTCATTACTAATACAGGTTGAAGAAACTGCTACTTTACAACAAACATTAAAGTCACTTATCTGAGACAACACTTTATGGCCATTCATTGCTTCAATTACTCTGCTATATTTATTTCAAGCTGGTAGCTCAGGGCTGTGTCCTTTCTGCAGCGGATCCCTCTCTGTCACAGGAGGCAGATGAAAGATGGAACTGAGCCTGTGTGTCACCCTCAGCAAGGTGGACAGATAAATAAGAAAAAGAACAAACAGCAGGTTTATGATATAGCTCAGGAGTAGGGATGAGCGAACTCGAACTGTATAGTTCGGGTTCGTACCGAATTTTGGGGTGTCCGTGACACGGACCCGAACCCGGACATTTTCGTAAAAGTCCGGGTTCGGGTTCGGTGTTCGTCGCTTTCTTCGCGCTTTTGTGACGCTTTCTTGGCGCTTTTTGAAAGGCTGCAAAGCAGCCAATCAACAAGCGTCATACTACTTGCCCCAAGAGGCCATCACAGCCATGCCTACTATTGGCATGGCTGTGATTGGCCAGAGCACCATGTGACCCAGCCTCTATTTAAGCTGGAGTCACATAGCGCCGCCCGTCACTCTGCTCTGATTAGCGTAGGGAGAGGTTGCGGCTGCGACAGTAGGGCGAGATTAGGCAGATTAACTCCTCCAAAGGACTTGATTAACTGATCGATCTGCAGCTGTGGATCATTGAGCTGCTGATCCTCAATTGCTCACTGTTTTTAGGCTGCACAGACCGTTTGTCAGTCTCATTTTTCTGGGGTGATCGGCGGCCATTTTGTGTCTTGTGGTGCGCCAGCACAAGCTGCGACCAAGTGCATTTAACCCTCAATGGTGTGGTTGTTTTTTGGCTAAAGCCTACATCAGGGTGAAGCTGTCACACCAAGTGCATTTAACCAGCAATAGTCTGTTCATTTTTTGGCCATATACAAAATCAGGGGCAAGCTGCGCCTGTCACCAAGTGCATTTAACCCTCAATGGTGTGGTTGTTTTTTGGCTAAAGCCTACATCAGGGTGAAGCTGTCACACCAAGTGCATTTAACCAGCAATAGTCTGTTCATTTTTTGGCCATATACAAAATCAGGGGCAAGCTGCGCCTGTCACCAAGTGCATTTAACCCTCAATGGTGTGGTTGTTTTTTGGCTAAAGCCTACATCAGGGTGAAGCTGTCACACCAAGTGCATTTAACCAGCAATAGTCTGTTCATTTTTTGGCCATATACAAAATCAGGGGCAAGCTGCGCCTGTCACCAAGTGCATTTAACCCTCAATGGTGTGGTTGTTTTTTGGCTAAAGCCTACATCAGGGTGAAGCTGTCACACCAAGTGCATTTAACCAGCAATAGTCTGTTCATTTTTTGGCCATATCCCAGTCTAATTCTGTCACTAAATCCATACCGGTCACCCAGCGCCTAAATACTAGGCCTCAAATTTATATCCAGCTAAATCTGTCCCTAGTGCTGTAGCTGGGCGAGTTATTTAGTGTCCGTTCAAGCACATTTCTTGTTCTGGGTTGAAATACAATTCTCAATTTAGCAATTTCATAATTTAGTGGTTCCTGCTATATCAGAGCTCTTTGAAATCTATCCCAAAAAGGGTATATAATATTGAAGGTGCACATAGGGTCATTCAGAGTAACTTCACACACACCCGCTACTGTGTATTTCCAAGTCTAATTCTGTCACTAAATCCATACCGGTGACCCAGCGCCTAAATACTAGGCCTCAAATTTAATTCCCTCTAAATCTCTCGTTACCCACCGCTGTACTGTTGTTGCTGGGCAAGATATTTAGTGTCCGTCAAAGCACATTTTTTGTTCTGGGTTGAAGTACAATTCCCAATTTAGCAATTTCATAATTTAGTGGTTTCTGCTATATCAGAGCTATTTGAAATCTATCCCAAAAAGGGTATATAATATTGAAGGTGCACATAGGGTCATTCAGAATAACTTCACACACACCCGCTACTGTGTATTTCCAAGTCTAATTCTGTCACTAAACCCATACCTGTCACCCAGCGCCTAAATACTAGGCCTCAAATTTAAATCCCTCTAAATCTCTCGTTACCGTTGTCCTGTTGTAGCTGGGAAAGTTATTTAGTGCCCGTCAAAGCACATTTTTTGTTCTGGGTTGAAGTACAATTCCCAATTTAGCAATTTCATAATTTAGTGGTTCCTGCTATATCAGAGCTATTTGAAATCTATCCCAAAAAGGGTATATAATATTGAAGGTGCACATAGGGTCATTCAGAATAACTTCACACACACCCGCTACTGTGTATTTCCAAGTCTAATTCTGTCACTAAATCCATACCGGTGACCCAGCGCCTAAATACTAGGCCTCAAATTTAATTCCCTCTAAATCTCTCGTTACCCACCGCTGTACTGTTGTTGCTGGGCAAGATATTTAGTGTCCGTCAAAGCACATTTTTTGTTCTGGGTTGAAGTACAATTCCCAATTTAGCAATTTCATAATTTAGTGGTTTCTGCTATATCAGAGCTATTTGAAATCTATCCCTAAAAGGGTATATAATATTGAAGGTGCACATAGGGTCATTCAGAATAACTTCACACACACGCTTCTGTGCATTTCCAAGTCTAATTCTGTCACTAAATCCATACCGGTGACCCAGCGCCTAAATACTAGGCCTCAAATTTAATTCCCTCTAAATCTCTCGTTACCCACCGCTGTACTGTTGTTGCTGGGCAAGATATTTAGTGTCCGTCAAAGCACATTTTTTGTTCTGGGTTGAAGTACAATTCCCAATTTAGCAATTTCATAATTTAGTGGTTTCTGCTATATCAGAGCTATTTGAAATCTATCCCTAAAAGGGTATATAATATTGAAGGTGCACATAGGGTCATTCAGAATAACTTCACACACACGCTTCTGTGCATTTCCAAGTCTAATTCTGTCACTAAATCCATACCGGTGACCCAGCGCCTAAATACTAGGCCTCAAATTTAAATCCCTCTAAATCTCTCGTTACCCACCGCTGTACTGTTGTTGCTGGGCAAGATATTTAGTGTCCGTCAAAGCACATTTTTTGTTCTGGGTTGAAGTACAATTCCCAATTTAGCAATTTCATAATTTAGTGGTTTCTGCTATATCAGAGCTATTTGAAATCTATCCCTAAAAGGGTATATAATATTGAAGGTGCACATAGGGTCATTCAGAATAACTTCACACACACGCTTCTGTGCATTTCCAAGTCTAATTCTGTCACTAAATCCATACCGGTCACCCAGCGCCTAAATACTAGGCCTCAAATTTATATCCCGCTGAATTTGAATACAATACATTGGGCCAAATAATATATTTGTTGTTGTGGTGAACCATAACAATGAGAAAAACATCTAGTAAGGGACGCGGACGTGGACATGGTCGTGGTGGTGTTAGTGGACCCTCTGGTGCTGGGAGAGGACGTGGCCGTTCTGCCACATCCACACGTCCTAGTGTACCAACTACCTCAGGTCCCAGTAGCCGCCAGAATTTACAGCGATATATGGTGGGGCCCAATGCCGTTCTAAGGATGGTAAGGCCTGAGCAGGTACAGGCATTAGTCAATTGGGTGGCCGACAGTGGATCCAGCACGTTCACATTATCTCCCACCCAGTCTTCTGCAGAAAGCGCACAGATGGCGCCTGAAAACCAACCCCATCAGTCTGTCACATCACCCCCATGCATACCAGGGAAACTGTCTCAGCCTCAAGTTATGCAGCAGTCTCTTATGCTGTTTGAAGACTCCGCTGGCAGGGTTTCCCAAGGGCATCCACCTAGCCCTTCCCCAGCGGTGAAAGACATAGAATGCACTGACGCACAACCACTTATGTTTCCTGATGATGAGGACATGGGAATACCACCTCAGCATGTCTCTGATGATGACGAAACACAGGTGCCAACTGCTGCGTCTTTCTGCAGTGTGCAGACTGAACAGGAGGTCAGGGATCAAGACTGGGTGGAAGACGATGCAGGGGACGATGAGGTCCTAGACCCCACATGGAATGAAGGTCGTGCCACTGACTTTCACAGTTCGGAGGAAGAGGCAGTGGTGAGACCGAGCCAACAGCGTAGCAAAAGAGGGAGCAGTGGGCAAAAGCAGAACACCCGCCGCCAAGAGACTCCGCCTGCTACTGACCGCCGCCATCTGGGACCGAGCACCCCAAAGGCAGCTTCAAGGAGTTCCCTGGCATGGCACTTCTTCAAACAATGTGCTGACGACAAGACCCGAGTGGTTTGCACGCTGTGCCATCAGAGCCTGAAGCGAGGCATTAACGTTCTGAACCTGAGCACAACCTGCATGACCAGGCACCTGCATGCAAAGCATGAACTGCAGTGGAGTAAACACCTTAAAACCAAGGAAGTCACTCAGGCTCCCCCTGCTACCTCTTCTGCTGCTGCCGCCTCGGCCTATTCTGCTGCTGCCGCCTCGGCCTCTTCCTCCGCCTCTGGAGGAACGTTGGCACCTGCCGCCCAGCAAACAGGGGATGTACCACCAACACCACCACCACCACCTCCGTCACCAAGCGTCTCAACCATGTCACACGCCAGCGTTCAGCTCTCCATCTCACAAACATTTGATAGAAAGCGTAAATTCCCACCTAGCCACCCTCGATCCCTGGCCCTGAATGCCAGCATTTCTAAACTACTGGCCTATGAAATGCTGTCATTTAGGCTGGTGGACACAGACAGCTTCAAACAGCTCATGTCGCTTGCTGTCCCACAGTATGTTGTTCCCAGCCGGCACTACTTCTCCAAGAGAGCCGTGCCTTCCCTGCACAACCAAGTATCCGATAAAATCAAGTGTGCACTGCGCAACGCCATCTGTAGCAAGGTCCACCTAACCACAGATACGTGGACCAGTAAGCACGGCCAGGGACGCTATATCTCCCTAACTGCACACTGGGTAAATGTAGTGGCAGCTGGGCCCCAGGCGGAGAGCTGTTTGGCGCACGTCCTGCCGCCGCCAAGGATCGCAGGGCAACATTCTTTGCCTCCTGTTGCCACCTCCTCCTTCTCGGCTTCCTCCTCCTCTTCTTCCACCTGCTCATCCAGTCAGCCACACACCTTCACCACCAACTTCAGCACAGCCCGGGGTAAACGTCAGCAGGCCATTCTGAAACTCATATGTTTGGGGGACAGGCCCCACACCGCACAGGAGTTGTGGCGGGGTATTGAACAACAGACCGACGAGTGGTTGCTGCCGGTGAGCCTCAAGCCCGGCCTGGTGGTGTGTGATAATGGGCGAAATCTCGTTGCAGCTCTGGGACTAGCCAATTTGACGCACATCCCTTGCTTGGCGCATGTGCTGAATTTGGTGGTGCAGAAGTTCATTCACAACTACCCCGACATGTCAGAGCTGCTGCATAAAGTGCGGGCCGTCTGTTCGCGCTTCCGGCGTTCACATCCTGCCGCTGCTCGCCTGTCTGCGCTACAGCGTAACTTCGGCCTTCCCGCTCACCGCCTCATATGCGACGTGCCCACCAGGTGGAACTCCACCTTGCACATGCTGGACAGACTGTGCGAGCAGCAGCAGGCCATAGTGGAGTTTCAGCTGCAGCACGCACGGGTCAGTCGCACTACAGAACAGCACCACTTCACCACCAATGACTGGGCCTCCATGCGAGACCTGTGTGCCCTGTTGCGCTGTTTCGAGTACTCCACCAACATGGCCAGTGGCGATGACACCGTTATCAGCGTTACAATACCACTTCTATGTCTCCTTGAGAAAACACTTAGGGCGATGATGGAACAGGAGGTGGCCCAGGAGGAGGAGGAGGAGGATGAGGAAGAGGGGTCATTTTTAGCACTTTCAGGCCAGTCTCTTCGAAGTGACTCAGAGGGAGGTTTTTTGCAACAGCAGAGGCCAGGTACAAATGTGGCCAGCCAGGGCCCACTACTGGAGGACGAGGAGGACGAGGATGAGGAGGAGGTGGAGGAGGATGAGGATGAAGCATGGTCACAGCGGGGTGGCACCCAACGCAGCTCGGGTCCATCACTGGTGCGTGGCTGGGGGGAAAGGCAGGACGATGACGATACGCCTCCCACAGAGGACAGCTTGTCCTTACCCCTGGGCAGCCTGGCACACATGAGCGACTACATGCTGCAGTGCCTGCGCAACGACAGCAGAGTTGCCCACATTTTAACCTGTGCGGACTACTGGGTTGCCACCCTGCTGGATCCACGCTACAAAGACAATGTGCCCACCTTACTTCCTGCACTGGAGCGTGATAGGAAGATGCGCGAGTACAAGCGCACGTTGGTAGACGCGCTACTGAGAGCATTCCCAAATGTCACAGGGGAACAAGTGGAAGCCCAAGGCCAAGGCAGAGGAGGAGCAAGAGGTCGCCAAGGCAGCTGTGTCACGGCCAGCTCCTCTGAGGGCAGGGTTAGCATGGCAGAGATGTGGAAAACTTTTGTCAACACGCCACAGCTAACTGCACCACCACCTGATACGCAACGTGTTAGCAGGAGGCAACATTTCACTAACATGGTGGAACAGTACGTGTGCACACCCCTCCACGTACTGACTGATGGTTCGGCCCCATTCAACTTCTGGGTCTCTAAATTGTCCACGTGGCCAGAGCTAGCCTTTTATGCCTTGGAGGTGCTGGCCTGCCCGGCAGCCAGCGTTTTGTCTGAACGTGTATTCAGCACGGCAGGGGGCGTCATTACAGACAAACGCAGCCGCCTGTCTACAGCCAATGTGGACAAGCTGACGTTCATAAAAATGAACCAGGCATGGATCCCACAGGACCTGTCCGTCCCTTGTCCAGATTAGACATTAACTACCTCCCCATAACCATATATTATTGGACTCCAGGGCACTTCCTCATTCAATCCTATTTTTATTTTCATTTTACCATTATATTGCGATGCTACCCAAAGTTGAATGAACCTCTCCTCTGCCTGTGTGCTAGGCCTAAATATATGCCAATGGACTGTTGCAGTGGTGGCTGACATGAAGCCTGATTCTCTGCTATGACATGCAGACTAATTCTCTGCTGACATGAAGCCAGATTGTCTGTTACGGGACCTCTCTCCTCTGCCTGGGTGCTGGGCCTAAATTTATGACCATGGACTGTTGCAGTGGTGGCTGACGTGAAGCCTGATTCTCTGCTATGACATGCAGACTGATTCTCTGCTGACATGAAGCCAGATCGTCTGTTACGGGACCTCTCTGCTCTGCCTGTGTGCTAGGCCTAAATATATGCCAATGGACTGTTGCAGTGGTGGGTGACGTGAAGCCTCATTCTCTGCTATGACATGCAGACTGATTCTCTGCTGACATGAAGCCAGATTGTCTGTTACGGGACCTCTCTGCTCTGCCTGTGTGCTAGGCCTAAATATATGCCAATGGACTGTTGCAGTGGTGGGTGACGTGAAGCCTCATTCTCTGCTATGACATGCAGACTGATTCTCTGCTGACATGAAGCCAGATCCTCTGTTACGGGAGCTCTCTCCTCTGCCTGGGTGCTGGGCCTAAATTTATGACAATTGACTGTTGCAGTGGTGGGTGACGTGAAGCCTGATTCTCTGCTATGATATGAAGACTGATTCTCTGCTGACATGAAGCCAGATTGTCTGTTACGGGACCTTTCTCCTCTGCCTGGGTTCTGGGCCTAAATTTATGAAAATTGACTCTTACAGTGGTGGGTGACGTGAAGCCTGATTCTCTGCTATGATATGAAGACTGATTCTCTGCTGACATGAAGCCAGATTCTCTGTTACGGGACCTCTCTCCTCTGCCTGGGTGCTGGGCCTAAATTTATGACAATGGACTGTTGCAGTGGTGGCTGACGTGAAGCCTGATTCTCTGCTATGACATGCAGACTGATTCTCTGCTGTCATGAAGCCAGATTGTCTGTTACGGGACCTCTCTGCTCTGCCTGTGTGCTAGGCCTAAATATATGCCAATGGACTGTTGCAGTGGTGGCTGACGTGAAGCCTCATTCTCTGCTATGACATGCAGACTGATTCTCTGCTGTCATGAAGCCAGATTGTCTGTTACGGGACCTCTCTGCTCTGCCTGTGTGCTAGGCCTAAATATATGCCAATGGACTGTTGCAGTGGTGGGTGACGTGAAGCCTCATTCTCTGCTATGACATGCAGACTGATTCTCTGCTGACATGAAGCCAGATTGTCTGTTACGGGACCTCTCTGCTCTGCCTGTGTGCTAGGCCTAAATATATGCCAATGGACTGTTGCAGTGGTGGGTGACGTGAAGCCTCATTCTCTGCTATGACATGCAGACTGATTCTCTGCTGACATGAAGCCAGATTGTCTGTTACGGGACCTCTCTGCTCTGCCTGTGTGCTAGGCCTAAATATATGCCAATGGACTGTTGCAGTGGTGGGTGACGTGAAGCCTCATTCTCTGCTATGACATGCAGACTGATTCTCTGCTGACATGAAGCCAGATTGTCTGTTACGGGACCTCTCTGCTCTGCCTGTGTGCTAGGCCTAAATATATGCCAATGGACTGTTGCAGTGGTGGGTGACGTGAAGCCTCATTCTCTGCTATGACATGCAGACTGATTCTCTGCTGACATGAAGCCAGATTGTCTGTTACGGGACCTCTCTGCTCTGCCTGTGTGCTAGGCCTAAATATATGCCAATGGACTGTTGCAGTGGTGGGTGACGTGAAGCCTCATTCTCTGCTATGACATGCAGACTGATTCTCTGCTGACATGAAGCCAGATCCTCTGTTACGGGAGCTCTCTCCTCTGCCTGGGTGCTGGGCCTAAATTTATGACAATTGACTGTTGCAGTGGTGGGTGACGTGAAGCCTGATTCTCTGCTATGATATGAAGACTGATTCTCTGCTGACATGAAGCCAGATTGTCTGTTACGGGACCTTTCTCCTCTGCCTGGGTTCTGGGCCTAAATTTATGAAAATTGACTCTTACAGTGGTGGGTGACGTGAAGCCTGATTCTCTGCTATGATATGAAGACTGATTCTCTGCTGACATGAAGCCAGATTCTCTGTTACGGGACCTCTCTCCTCTGCCTGGGTGCTGGGTAGTGTTGAGCGCGAATATTCGAAAAGCAAATTTTTTTCGCGAATATCGCAACTTCGCGATTTCGCGAATATTTCGAATATAGTGCTATATATTCGTAAAAACGAATATTCGTTTTTTGTTTCCCCCCCCCCCCCACAAAATTACAGTACACATATAATTGATTGTTTCCCAAAGGTCCAACAGCTCAGATCTTACTCACATTGCCTAGAAAGTGATTGAGGCGCGAATCTTCGTAAGGCGATTTTATTAGCGCACATGCGAATATCGGCACGTCCCAGAACAGAGGCAAAGGGCTTTGCATTCATACATTAGTGAATTGAGTTGCGAATCTTCGTAAGGCGATTTTATTAGCGCACATGCGAATATCTACACTTGTCCCAGAACAGAGGCAAAGGGCTTTGCATTCATACATTAGTGATTGAATTGAGCTGCGAATCTTCGTAAGGCGATTTTATTAACGCAAATGCAAATATCTACACTTGTCCCCAGAACAGAGAGGCAAAGGCCTGTGCATTCATATAGTATAGCACCATATTCGCGAATACGTAGAACTTCGTAAAAGTCGATTTACGAATATTCGTATTTTTTATTTTACTTTCCACCTTACAGATTACATTGATCTGTACTCTGTCAACTACTGTCATCACCCCCCACTGTATCTCGATTGATTCCCAAAAGTCTCACATTCCCTAGAAAGTGATTGAGGTGCGAATCTTCGTAAGGCGATTTTATTAGCGCACATGCGAATATCTACACTTGTCCCAGAACAGAGGCAAAGGGCATTGCATTCATACATTAGTGATTGAATTGAGTTGCGAATCTTCGTAAGGCGATTTCATTAGCGCACATGTGAATTTTGCATAGCATATGTATTATGCGATAATTCGAATTATCGCATATGCGAAATAATAACGAATTTGAATAATCGCGAATATTTTACGAATATTCTTTCGAATATTCACAAAATTTCGCGAATTCGAATATGGGACATGCCGCTCAACACTAGTGCTGGGCCTAAATTTATGACAATGGACTGTTGCAGTGGTGGGTGACGTGAAGCCTGATTCTCTGCTATGACATGCAGACTGATTCTCTGCTGACATGAAGCCAGATTGTCTGTTACGGGACCTCTCTCCTCTGCCTGGGTGCTGGGCCTAAATATATGCCAATGGACTGTTGCAGTGGTGGCTGACGTGAAGCCTCATTCTCTGCTATGACATGCAGACTAATTCTCTGCTGACATGAAGACAGATTCTCTGTTACGGGACCTCTCTCCTCTGCCTGGGTGCCGGGGCCTAAATATCTGAGAATGGACTGTTCCAGTGGTGGCTGACGTGAAGCCTCATTCTCTGCTATGACATGCAGACTAATTCTCTGCTGACATGAAGACAGATTCTCTGTTACGGGACCTCCCTCCTCTGCCTGGGTGCTGGGCCTAAATATATGCCAATGGACTGTTGCAGTGGTGGCTGACGTGAAGCCTCATTCTCTGCTATGACATGCAGACTAATTCTCTGCTGACATGAAGACAGATTCTCTGTTACGGGACCTCCCTCCTCTGCCTGGGTGCTGGGCCTAAATATATGCCAATGGACTGTTGCAGTGGTGGCTGACGTGAAGCCTCATTCTCTGCTATGACATGCAGACTGATTCTCTGCTGACATGAAGCCAGATTCTCTGTTACGGGACCTCTCTCCTCTGCCTGTGTGTGTGCTGGGCCTAAATATATGCCAATGGACTGTTGCAGTGGTGGCTGACGTGAAGCCTCATTCTCTGCTATGACATGCAGACTGATTCTCTGCTGACATGAAGCCAGATTCTCTGTTACGGGACCTCTCTCCTCTGCCTGTGTGTGTGCTGGGCCTAAATATATGCCAATGGACTGTTGCAGTGGTGGCTGACGTGAAGCCTCATTCTCTGCTATGACATGCAGACTAATTCTCTGCTGACATGAAGACAGATTCTCTGTTACGGGACCTCCCTCCTCTGCCTGGGTGCTGGGCCTAAATATATGCCAATGGACTGTTGCAGTGGTGGCTGACGTGAAGCCTCATTCTCTGCTATGACATGCAGACTGATTCTCTGCTGACATGAAGCCAGATTCTCTGTTACGGGACCTCTCTCCTCTGCCTGTGTGTGTGCTGGGCCTAAATATATGCCAATGGACTGTTGCAGTGGTGGCTGACGTGAAGCCTCATTCTCTGCTATGACATGCAGACTGATTCTCTGCTGACATGAAGCCAGATTCTCTGTTACGGGACCTCTCTCCTCTGCCTGTGTGTGTGCTGGGCCTAAATATATGCCAATGGACTGTTGCAGTGGTGGCTGACGTGAAGCCTCATTCTCTGCTATGACATGCAGACTAATTCTCTGCTGACATGAAGACAGATTCTCTGTTACGGGACCTCCCTCCTCTGCCTGGGTGCTGGGCCTAAATATATGCCAATGGACTGTTGCAGTGGTGGCTGACGTGAAGCCTCATTCTCTGCTATGACATGCAGACTAATTCTCTGCTGACATGAAGACAGATTCTCTGTTACGGGACCTCTCTCCTCTGCCTGGGTGCCGGGGCCTAAATATCTGAGAATGGACTGTTCCAGTGGTGGGTGACGGGAAGCCAGATTCTCTGCTATGGAACCTCTCTCCAATTGATTTTGGTTAATTTTTATTTATTTAATTTTTATTTTAATTCATTTCCCTATCCACATTTGTTTGCAGGGGATTTACCTACATGTTGCTGCCTTTTGCAGCCCTCTAGCTCTTTCCTGGGCTGTTTTACAGCCTTTTTAGTGCCGAAAAGTTCGGGTCCCCATTGACTTCAATGGGGTTCGGGTTCGGGACGAAGTTCGGATCGGGTTCGGATCCCGAACCCGAACATTTCCGGGATGTTCGGCCGAACTTCTCGAACCCGAACATCCAGGTGTTCGCTCAACTCTACTCAGGAGCTATACTAAATTTGAATTGCTATTTTTATGGGACAACTCCTTAAAATGTTAATTAACAAGTAGGCCACTGAGGTCCAAAGAGAACCAATGATCTACCTGCCGCTAAGCATAAAGAGAAATCTCCTATAAGTAACCAGGTTAATATGGGTCACAAATTTAACCTAAAGCTGTTAACACTTGGTCCAAAATGGGGTCTAACAGTGGGAAAAAAAGCTACCAAAAATTATTCAAGCTGTCCATTTACATAAATAATCAGTTATGAGTTGCGTGTACAGGGTAACATTTGTTGTATAGTTTGATAAAAATTGTTTGATCTTTAAGGTACATTTCTATTGTTGAGTAAGAACATACAAAGTTGCTGTCTGTATGGGTAACTCAAACATTTTTGGAGATGGCTTTTCCTAGAGCATGGGAAGTAAGAAAATAATGGATGGCCACTGGGACTGAAAAAAGTTGTGGCATGCTCCATCAGATTGAGCGTGCCATAGTATTACAGACGTATTGACCCCTAGAAAAAGTGTCTCTAGAAGAAAGTCTCTTTATATTGAGCTTTGTGGAAAAACCATATTGCCAGCAGATTGTTAGAGATTGTTGCAGAGACCATGTGTGTCTCCATACAGACACCATGAAAAAAGATTCTGCAGTGTCCATGATGCTTTAACTTCGATTCCCATTTAGGAACTATAGTATATGTTAAGTAGGGAGTCTATCCGATTCCTCAATTAATCATTCATCGTGAATGGGTTGTTGCCTAAAAACAGGCACTGTCGGCAGAGATTAAAGGGGTTTTCCAGGAGTAGACTATTAATGACCTATCTTAAGGATAGGTCATCAATATATTATTGGTGGAGGTCTGACTCCTGGCACCCACACCAATTAGTGTCACGGCTGAGGATGGGGGAAACCCTCAGCCGTGCGATGCCAGGTGGTGTAGTGGCTACTCGGCCATGAGAACAGGGTAGGGAGCAGGTCACCTCCTCACGCATCCCTAACCTGACCCTAACTCCTAACCTGCATGGGCCGACCTTTATGGTAGGAGGACCCATGCGCAGGAACCTCGGAGCCCTGACTTACCCTCCGCAGGTCCCTGAGCTAGGAGCTGGGTAAGACGACCTACTCCTCCTAGGCACGGAGGAGCAGGAGTCTCAATGGCCAAGCTGTTGGGAAAAGGGGGACATGAACAGCCTCACGGGAATGGCAGGCGAACACCCAATTCCACCAACCTGCCACAGCCTTGCTGACTGGATCCCTGAGCAGACAGGAAACCAGAACCGTGAGCTGCACAAAACATAAGAAGGTCCCAACAGAACAACATACAACCACACACGCATAAAGACATCAAACATAACAACAATTATTTTTATGACCACAGGGGTGGCTCTCACTGGAAGGTCATAAGCACAGGAGGCTGCTCCAGCCATGGATGACTGAAGCAACCTACTGAGCCATGCCAGACACTCAGGCTATATAGGCCAAGAAGCCACACCCCACAGTCGGACACACCCAGTGACATACTCACACACTGGGAAGGGAGTTAACCCCTCCAGCACCACAGAAGGGAAAGTCACAGACAGGGGAAGTGTCCAACAGATCACACTGTGGCTGTTGCCGCTGGCAACGACATGGGTGGCAGCCGTCCAGAGAGACAGCCCAAAGGCCAGGACACTGCCACCACATGTACAACATACCAGACGCTGCCACGGGCAGCCACAGTGAAAGGAAGATTTACGTGCGCACCAATCAACAACAAGTGCACACCAGACAAACAAACAAAGTGCATCCACACACGCACACAACTCCCCGGGAACCGCACACATAGCTGTTGTCCGCGGCAACCGCACTGAGGCCAACTACAATATGCCTCAGCTGTGGTTGACACAACAACCACAACCGCGGGCAACTGTATGCGGCTCCCAAGGAGTCACGACCATAACCGTGGCCGTGACAATTAGCTTGTTTGAAGAGGGCTTCATACATTGTATAGTTGCTGTGCTCAGTATTGTAGCCCAGGCCCTTTCACTTGCAACTGGAACTGAGCTGCACACAGACCATGTGGCCAATGAACATGACGTCACTGGCTACCAAAGAGGCTTCGCCAGAGCACCATGGCCGCTTCAAACATCTGATTGGCAGAGGTGCTTGGAGTCAGACTTCTACCAGTCCTGTGGACAGGTCATCAATGTTCTGCTCCCAGAAAATCCCTTTTAATCTCATTCACCCCCGGTGTGGTCTGTATAAGTGGCAGTGGTCTTTATTTACGACATGGCACCAGTACTTTTACCACCCCAATTACTTGCGAGAAGATTACTATCATTTTGGAGATGGAGGGAGCACACATAGCGATGTATTGATTTACTTTTTTCCTTCCACAGCAATTTTGATATGGAGGTCAGAATGGGATGGGGTGGGGGGAGAGCTGCCGGTAAGAAAAGACTTTTATCTCCCTGCCGAGGTTTTCTCTGATGTCTTCAGTTTGTAGAACAGATTTTTCGTTTGCTGAACCTGAGTTAAACATCGCATTTACAAGGAGATGACTGAACACTGCTTTTCCATTTAGTCCCAATGTATAACATAAGTATCCTTTTTATTTTGTCCCCATAATGATACACTGCTTTATTAAAGATATTGCCCGCTTCCAATCCTATCCCATTTGCTGGAAGATGGATCTGCTTCTATGTAACGCAAATATTGCAGGGCATCTGACAGAGTCTATCTTATTAGAGATGATTTAATACAGTCCTCTTCTAATGCTCTAATGCACAGCACCAAATCATTCAAAGTGAATAAAACAAGCGGCACACATTTGTAAGGTCCATTTAAACCCGGAGAACGTCGGGCAGTAAAATTATTTTGAAAGATGGACTGGCAGCCACAAAAAAAAAGGTTTTAATATTCCCATATGTAATCTTAATAGTGTCTATGCATTACAGCAAAACACACATAGTAAATTAGCTACGGTATATTAAATAGCCTACGGGGAAAGGAGATGATTTGCATATACAAAGAATAAACCTTGTGATCCATTGGACGCGTTTAGGGTAAGTGCCAATAAGTCAATAAGAAGATTAGTAAATTCTGAACGGAGGGAAATGATGGCTCTCCTTTTTGTTACATTTTTGCTTTCAAGATGAGAATAATTCACGTTGAATAATGCAGTTCATTATTTTATCCGGAGACGCTCGCATACAATAGAGACGGCCCGAATATTACTGAAATCTGTTCACTCCTTCTCATTATACTCTTGTCATATGGATCTCTTATGCCATATGAAAAGCAATACAGGATTTACTCATTTACCATAACGTTGCTATTCACTTGCCAGATCTTTGAGGTTGATTGCACGCCCGTCTCTTGCTCTATAGAGTGACCTATCCCTGCAAGTAACTCTCAGATTCTAGATCACTATTATTTTCTAATTCTATCAATTTTTACATTTCTACCTGCTTAAAATGATATCCGTTCCTACCAATATGTACAGTACTGTCCAAAAGTTTTTGGCAGGAAAGGAAAAAATGCTGCAAAGTAAGAACACTTTCGAAAACAGAAGTGTTAATAGTCTATTAATACTTTGTAGAACCACCTTTCGCTGGAATTAAAGCTGCAGGTCTTTTAGGATATGTCTCTACCAGCTTTGTACATCTAGAGGCTGACATTTTTGCCAATTCTTCTTTGCATAATAGCTCAAGCTCAGTCAGGTTGGATGGCGAGCATCTGTGAACAGCAATTTTCAACTTTTGCCATAGATTCTCAATTGGATTTAGATCTGGACTTTGGGCCATTCTACCACATGTATATGCTTTGATATAAACCATTCCATTGTAGCTCTGGCTGTATATTTAGGGTCATTGTCCTGCTGGAAGGTGAACCTCCGCCCCAGTCTGAAGTTGTTTGCAGCCTCTACCAGGTTTTCCTCCAGGAATGCCCTGTATTTAGCTCTATGCATCTTTCCATTAACTCTGACCAGCTTCCCTGCCCTTGCTGAAGAAAAGCATCCCCACAGCATGATGCTGCCACCACCATGTTTCACGATGGGGATGGAGTACTCAGGGTGATGTGCAGTGTTAGTTTTCTACCATACATAGTGTTTTACATTTAGGCCAAAAAGTTCAATTTTGGTCTCATCTGACCAGAGCACCTTCTTCCACATGTTTGCTGTGTCCCCTATATGCCTTGTGGGAAACTACAAATGGGACTTCTTATGGCTTGCTTTTTGCCACTCTTCCATAAAGAACAGATTTGAGGAGTACATGACTAGATTTGTGAGGACAGATTCTCCCACCTGAGCTGTGGATCTCTGCAGCTCCTCCACAGTGACCATGGACTTCTTGGCTGCTTCTCTAAATAGCGCTTTACTTGCTTGGGCTGTCATTTTAGGTGGACAGCAATGTCTTGGTAGGTTTGCAGTTGTGCCATACTTCTTCCGTTTTCAGATGATGGAATGAACAGTGATCCATTAGATATTCAGAGAATGAGATATTTTTTTATAACCTAACCCTGCTTTAAACTTCTCCACAACTTGATTCCTGACCTGTCTACTTGGGTTTCATGATGCTGTTTGATCACTAATGTTCACTAACAAACCTTTGAGGCCTTCACAGAACAGCTGTAGTTATACTGAGAATAAGTTACACACAGGTGGACTATATTTACTAATTAGATGACTTCTGAAGACGACTGGTTACACAGGATTTTATTTAGGGGTATCAGAGTAACGGCACTGAATGCAAATACACGCCACACTTTATAGTGTTTTGATTATTACAAATTTTGAAAATCCATGTATAATTTTCTTTTCACTTTACACATACTTGCTATTTTTTGTTGGTCTAGCACATAAAATCCGAATAAAATACATTTCAGTTTGTGGGTATAACATGAAAAAATGTGGAAAAGTTCAAGGGTATGAATACTTTTTCAAGGCACTGTAGACTACACTTGCAGTGCACATAGTATGTTTAGCATATGCCCTAGGAAATGCAACTGGAGAATATTACAAATATCTATAACTTCTATCGACTTGACATATGCCAAAAAGCCTGTTCTATGCACTTTGAGCCAATTACTTCCAGCCAGATGCTAATTTTCCCTTTCCACAGCAAGAAGTGTCACCCACAGGCTGTACTAGAGAGACTGTCACTTCGCCCTTATAAGATAAATTACAAAATTTCACATACAAAGTTTCATTTATTCACACATACCATTGATTTTTGCAAAAGAGTTAGAGCAATAGATTTATTTTATGTCATCTTTGCACATTTAGCAAGTATTGGATTACAGTTGCTCCACATAGTTCCACTATTGTAAAGCATTTTGGTTAAACATAAAATCTATTTCTACTAAGAAATTGGGGGAGAGATGAACAAAAAGCCAACCTGGGAAGTCACATTTTTATCTTTTTAGTGCAATTGGTGTCAGTGTATAGGAACGAACCGTCCCATTTAAATGAAAAGGACGGCTTGGGTGTAATTACACCTGCTCACCGCTGCAGATACAATGACGAGCAGGTAAACAATGAAGAGAATAACCAAAAAAGACCAACCAATAACCCCCCAAAAAATTAGGAAGTCCCAGTACTTAAGGACACATGACATACCGGTACGTCATGTGTAGTTCCGATCATTGCTGCCTGGCGGGCGGTGATCGCAACAAGGTGCCTGCTCAAATCATTAAGCAGGCACCCGGGGACAATGCGCGGGGGGGGGGGGGGTCCCGAGACGGGGATCGCTGCAAGGTCAATTCAGACCTGCAGTTTGCAGCTTTTACAGGTTGCTGCGGCAGCGGTTGGCGGTGGCATCGGGTCCCCGTGCGGCAGTAAGGCATTGGCGCTGCCCTCCGGTGACGAGCCTGTGATATCCAGCCCCCTGGATCTCAGAGGCAGGAACCTGTATGAGTAATACACACTGTATTACTTATACAGCTAATGCATTCCAATACTTCTGTATTGGAATGCATTGTAAAGGGGATTAGACCCCCAAAAGTTGAAGTCCCAAAGTGGGACAAAAAATTAAGTGAAAAAAGTAGAAAAAATAAAGTTTCCCCCCCCAGAAAATTAAAAGTTTCAAGTAAAAATAAACAAAAACATAATTTTCCCCAAATTAAGTTAAAAAGAAATTGGTAAAAATTAGGGAAAAAAAAGTTATCATATTAGGTATCGCCGCGTCTGTATTAACCGGCTCTATAAACATATCACATGACCTAACCCCTCAGATGAACACAGTAAAAAAATAAAAACTGTGCTAAATAAACAATTTTTTGGTCACCTTACATCACAAAAAGTACAACAGCAAGCGATGAAAAAGGCGTATGCTCACCAAAATAGTACCCATCTAACCGTCACCTCATCCCGCAAAAAATGAGCCCCTACCTAAGACAATCGCCCAAAAAATAAAAAAACTATGGCTCAGAAAACAGAGACACTAAAGCATCATTTTTTTTGTTTTAAAAAAGCTGTTATTGTGTAAAACTTAAGTAAATTAAAAAAATTAGGTATCTCCGCATCTGTAATAACCTGATATATAAAAATATCACATGACCTAACCCCTCAGTTGAACACAGTAAAAAAAAAAAAACGCCATTTTTGTCACCTTATATCACAAAAAGTGTAAAAAGTCATACTCACCCCAAAATAGTGCCAATCAAACCGTCATCTCATCCTGCAAAAATCCTGAGGATAGGTCATCAATAAATATAGCTTGGACAACCCCTTCAACCATGGTTGCCTTGAAGGAAACACATGCAGTCACCACTGCTTTGCATCAAACGAGTTTCACAGGCAAGGGCACTGCTACTTATAAGATTGCCCCTAAATATACCATTTATCGGATAATCAAAAATTTCAAGGAGAAAGGTTTAGTTGCTTTGAAGATGGCTTCAGGACCCCCAAAGAAAGTTCAACAAGTGCAAGGACCACCTCCTAAAGAGGATTCAGCTATGGGATTGGGTCACCACCAGTGCAGAGCTTGCTCAGGAATGGCAGAAGGCAGATGTAAGTGCATCTGCAAACACAGAAAGGCAAAGGATTTTGGAGGATGGCCTGGTGTCATGAAGTAATTGTAAAAGAAGATAAGCAGCACTAGAAGCCCAAAAAGGGAGTAAAAATCATGCCAGTAATCCAGGTACCTGATATCAGGTCCAAATTTGGGTTGGTGCCCACAGATGGGGATCCAGGCTAGGGGTCCCTTGAAGTACAGAATAATAAAGGAATCTGCAGCACTCTGCAGGTGTAGAAAGTCCAGTATTTATTCAACCAGCAGCATGCATTGCGACTTTTTGACTTTACAAGTCTTTATCAAGCAGTCTGTTTCAGCCTCCTTTATTATTCTGATGTCAAGAATAGCAGTAAAAAAGGACACTTTTCTCCAAGAAAAACATCATGGACAGACTGCCATTCTGCAGGAGGTAAATGGACTGGACTGCAGAGGAGTGGGGTAAAGTTATTGTCTCTGATGAAACCCCCTTCAGACTGATTGGGACATCTGGAAAAATGATTGTCCTGAAAAGAAAATGTGAGCGCTACCATGAGTCCTGTGTCATGCCAAATGCAAACCATCGTGAGACTATTTATGTATGGAGTCACTTTGCAACAACAGCAGTCCATTAGGGGACCCTTTAAGAGGGAAAAAGTTACTTTTTTTTCGTGACACCAGTTGCAGTGAAGCAACAAGGCCACAGGGCCCCTTTTAGTGATATTGTGGATGGTACTCAGGTGTAGGAATGCCAGAGTGGTGTAGGGTGGCCTAAATGTCTCTTAATGGTGTTTTGCACGTGTCATGGTGCTCCTACCTGGATACTATGGAACCCCAGGTGCTGGCTCTGATGCAGAAAAAGGGATAATTGATGAAGGGGATGATGAAATAAATTGAGTCCATTTCTGCTATGTCAGTCTCTCTCTGGCTCTGCTGTGCTAACAGGATAGCTATAGAACTCAGCTTCTTCTTTATGCTATACTTCACTTTGTGATCTGGTCTGTCTCTAGATTTGTCCAGGGAACACTTTACTCTGCTTCCATGTCCAGCAGAGCTGAAGGTGCTCAAGCTGGCCTAGGCAAGGCTCGTCTAACAGGGACATGCACCTGCTGCACACCCTCCCTTGGCAGGGGGTACTCTGAACTAACTCCTAACTAACTAGCTAAACTCCTCCCTAGAGAGAGAAAATAGAATGGAAAGAAGGTTCCATTCTACTGTATGTAAGATAGCTCTGCCATGTTTGCTGTCACCTGCTGGTGAACCAGGCATATTACACTTGAACAGTTACATAAATTATATGGAATGCACATTTTTGCAGGCCCTGGAAATTAATACATAGGGTGACATTAGGTTAACCATAGGAGATACTAGCGATGCGCAAAGGTCGTAATGCCTCTCTAGGACCTTCCAACTTCTCATCCGAGGGAGTGGGCTCATTCACAATTTTCAGAAAATGCTGCCATGAAAAAAAAATGGGATCAAAACATCCTTGAAGAGCAACTTCTCCCAATGAAACCAGGAGCAATTTGGAGATGAACAATGCTTTATCTAGCATGATGGAGCCTCATGTCACAACGCAAAAGTGACCCTGACACTTTGGGTGAGTTAGGCCTAAAATGTGCTAGAGCTAAGCCAAGCTCGGCTGTAGCTCTCCATGAGTATCTCCCGTCTGGCAGTTTTTCACAATGCTGCCAGAAGACATAAGCACTGCCCTGTGCAAGCTCTGCAGGAACAAAATATAACGTGGGTAGGTAAACACAAATGTAGGCACCAGGGGGCATGTTCTCATGCCGCTAAAGATGGCGGCTTAAGTACACAGCTCCTGCCCACAACTCTTTATTTCTGGCCAGCATCCCCATCCCCAGCTCCTAAATGGGGAAAAAACATTGCCCTGGGGACCTGCCTCTCCCCAGCAGTCGGTCTTGCCATACAGGTCCTTGGAGGAGTGCTGGACGTGAGTGCTCCGAGGCCTTCCGCGCTGGCAGGGTGCTTCTCTTAGCTTCCGGCTTCTCGCCACAGCTCAGCGCTGCCAACCCGTTTCAGATGTCAGCAGAGGGGGATCGCTCTGAACCTATAACAGTGCAACCTCTTGAAGTGTCCTACTCCCTGTCATCTCCCAATGGCACCCAGTTGACCCCTGCAGCGGAGGTGTTTCACCTGGCAGTGAAACCTCATATCAAGGATATAAAAGTGACATGGCAGCGCAGCAGCTTTGCACAAAACAGCGGTTAGGCACAGGTATCACATCCTCTCCCCCAGGGGATCCATCTCTTCAGCACTCAGGCAGGGAGACCCAACCTGCTGTCTCACAGGCTCAGTGGTCAGATCCCCCAGAGGGAATACCCTCCATCTTGGTAGGGGATAGTAGTAATCCCCTCCACCTTATGGATACATGGCCAGCTACCCAGCTACCCATGGGCCACCACATAGAAGACTTGAATAATAGGGTTCGTAAATATCGTAAATAACATAAGAGTTCTGGGATTGCCAGAGGCTATGAGAGATGAAGATCTCTTTGTCACAGTAGATTCCCTGGGGTGTAGAGCCCTGAGAGCCCTGTCCAGCATGTTTTTTTTCCCCAGGACCAAGTTGAATATAGCTTCTAGAACAAGCATCCTCAAACTGCGGCCCTCCAGCTGTTGCAAAACTACAACTCCCAGCATGCCTGAACAGCCTACAGCTATCAGTCTACATCAGGGCATTGTGGGAGTTGTAGTTTTACAACAGCTGGAGGGCCGCAGTTTGAGGATGCCTGCTCTAGAAGCTATATTCAGCTTGGTCCTGGGGAAAAAAATCATGCTGGACAGGGCTCTCAGGGCTCTACAACCCAGGGGATCTACTGTGCATCCTCAATATTGTGTACATGATTATACACTCAAGGAATCCATCATGACAAAGGCCAGGTGCTTATGCAACTTTGAATTTGATGGGGCCCTTATACAGCTATTTCCTAACTTCCCGGATCACACTACAAAAAAGACGGTACCTGCAGCCATTATTGACATTGCTCCGTGATCGCCAGATTCCTTACAGATGGGGCTTCCTGTAGGCCTTATCAGTGTGCCACCAGGGGTGAGTGGCAACTCTCTGTTCTTCTTTGGTCCTCCAGGACTTTTTTCATACACTTAATAACCTGGCAGATTGGGAAGTAGAGCCTCCTCCATTCCAACCAACCCGAGTTTAGACCTCAGTTCAGCAGAAAAGCTGGTTCTTCATTGGGTTCATCTTTGTCCTTCCGGATTCCACCATCCTCTAGGAGCCTCCTGATTGATCTTTTTGTCTAAGCTTTTAAGAGGCTGATATTTTTATTAGTTCTTTTTTCTTTCCCAGTAGCAATGTTATGTATTTACCATGGATGCTCTTATCCGCTACTCCTTTCCTAGTTATTAAGCCAGTCATTTAAATATATTTTTGTCTTTCCTTTTTGCATGACAGGTGTGGGCTGGACAGATTGTAAGCCAGCACTGTTCTTCTACAGTTCTCTGTTACTTTTTATTCTGACATTTTGGCCCCAACCGAGGCCCAGTTCTCTTTCTTCCTATGTGCTAGGACACCGGGAGATCTCTCTATACCAGTTCTTTGTATGTATCACACACATTACTAATGACTCTGTTTGCCTCATGCAGAGATGAGTATCCCTGGGAATTGCTTTACCTGTTCTATTTCTCAGTTCTTATATCTGTTATTTTTACTGTTGGGCTTTGCCTCCCCCTCCTTTTGTCTCCATCCCTTTCTCCAACTTCCATGTTTTTGCAGAATGTTTAACCACTGGGTCCTAAAAAATCAGGAGGGGGATACTCTCATTCAGAATATACAGGGTTCTCCGACCAGTTGGAGCAGGGAAAAAGTTACACTGCACAGGGTGAGCTGTATTTAAGCCATTTTCTAAATTGCACAATGGTACAGTGTATGACCTTGAATGTAAAGGTGCGGAACTCCAATATCAAAAGACATCTTTTTGCCCACTAATAATGTCAATGTACCTAAATTCTGGCAAAAATTGCTCCAAAATGTGGTGCAATTTGATGCATTTTGGAACTTGTAGGTTCAGAAAAATTGTCCGCACTTGGTCCAACAAGGAGAGTGGTTTACTTAAAATGGTGTGGCCTAATACGCAACTTTTAGTGCCAAAGATGGCCTAGAATTCTGTCTCAAACTAAGTTAGACAAAAGTATAAATCTATATGGTCACAGGGCTGACTGAATATTACCACCTGGACATAGGTACACATTTATGTTTTATATTATATGTATGTAGATTTTATGAGTTTTATGCCAATACATTCGTTTTATGTGAATAAATTAGGATTATTGATATCCTGCCTTGAATGTAGTCAGATATTTGAGTGTCCTCCAATTACTTTATTTATTTGCATTTTTCTTAACGGATTTGGGAGAATCCACGAAGTGAGCGCCGGGTCCTTGGAAGAGGTGGGGTGAGCCGCTGTACACAGGTATATTTGTAAAAGTATAAATCTGGTGCAGGTCTAGACAGAGTGTCTAAGCTTACTCCATAAACATAAATAGTAAACCTGCAGCATTGTGTTCATATATTACCTCTTAGTTAGCAATGTTGTGCTGTACTGGATATAGCATATCTAGCTGTGGACCGGGAACAATAATGTGTTTATGTCTGTGAAGGTTCTCATTTATCCAGGTCATGGTATATATCTGTAAAGAATAAATCAAGGTAACTGGACGTACTGTAGATTTCTTGAAAACATTTCACTCGTTCTTCCAACGAGCTTTCTCAATTCTGAGTGACTGTACAAAAATATTCTGGGAATAAATATGTAACTGAATCATCATTTGGTAATTATACCCAGCATGGGGTCAGAGGTCATTATACCCTGCTATCTATTGTCTGCCACATACAATGGTGTCTTGACACCTTTTTCTGGGAAGTCTTTATCACCTACTGACTCCAATTAGGATAATGGAATCAACACCTTTGACCCCATGCTAGGTATAATGACCTCTGACCCCATGCTGGGTCTAATTACCAAATGTTGATTCAGTTACATATTTATTCCCAGATAATTCTTGTACAGTCACTCAGAATTGAGAAAGCTCGTTGGAAGATGGAGTGAAACGTTTTCAAGAATTCTACAGTACGTCCAGTTGCCTTGATTTATTCTGTACAGATATAATAATGTGTTTAGTGAACTACATTTCATAGTATCTACAAATCCCATTAATAATATTAGCTATGGTGTGTATGGTCCCTGTGTTCATCCTACTGTATGTAAATAACACTTTTATACCCAACAGTGTAAGATCACATCAGATACTGACAAGTTCTTGTCTACACTTGAAGAAAAATAGATTAATACGAAGTAATTAGAAATGTAACAATGTAGCGATTATCATTATAAGAAACAATACGCATCTTTTTACATATCTCATCTCAATGATCCAGGGCTCCCACATAGAGATACATAATTAGTAATGTCACATGCTAATTATATTTGGAGCACTATCTCTGAATGCCATGTATCACAGTGGATTGATTGGGATCTGTAAAGAAGCTGCAAATTAAAATCAGACCAGCTTTATTATGCCAGATTATTTTTTACAAATTCATCATAATATTGCTTATTATCTTCCCAAACACCAGCAAGTGACTCAGCTCCTTTTTTGAACAAGACACAAAGGTTAGGAAAAAACTGCATGGAAAATGTGTATGGTAGCACTGAGACATTAACCACTTAAGGACCACAGGTTTATACCCCCCTAGTGACCAGGCCCTTTTTTTTACAAATCGGCACTTTACAACTTTAACGGTTTATTGCTCGGTCATGCAACTTGGCACCCAGATGAATTTTACCTCCTTTTCTTCTCACAAATACAGCTTTCTTTTGGTGGTATTTGATTGCTGCTGAGAGTTTTCGTTTTTCTGATATTAATCAAAATAGACCGCAATTTTCTCAAAAAAAGCGTATTTTTAACTTTTAAAATTCTCAATAAAAACAGGCACTCACCATCTGGTATAGACTAAATTGATATTTTACTCGATATAATGGTAAATTACATAAAAATATACATAAAATTCAGCATTAAAATACACTTCAATATACTTCAAAACAATATAGTATCCATTGAGTACTGTCTATAAGCTGTGATTGGCAATTCCTACTTGCTATTAGTTACAATTTGGGGATATATCTTGTGACACCCTTAACCTAGTGCCTGGATACCCTTAACCTAGTGCCTAGATAATATCTTGCCTTATTCACATACAATATTGCAAATCAGTTTGTGTTATTCACCCCAATTCCCGGTGTCCTATGACACTACAATGTCCATAAATACTTTGCAATTGTCAATCTGTTGAAAAAATCTATATATATTGAAAAACTATATAAAGATTGTGAAAGTTCTTGTGGTAGAATAAAAGTCTCCTGGTGTGTTCAATAACAAAACTAAAACTAAAAGAAAAGAGTCATGTGTCACAATTCCTTTCAATATCCCCAATCAGTGGGTTAGTTTTATGTTGCCTCTACAGGGTTAGGTATTAGTGTAGATTGGGTTTGCGTCTGGGGCGTCCCCCTGATGCGTTCCCTCTTACCTTCCCTTTTGAGGCGGACTTCTTGTTGTAGTATTTTCCTTTAGCAGGATCGTGCCTGTTGTCATGGAGTATCCCCCGAAGTTCGGTATTAGGTAGTATTACTCCGGTCTCCGGTCTCTCAGCGTTCCACGCTCTCTCCTCTCTGCGTGGCACCATCCTGGCAGAGCTCGGCTGTACTCGCGCTGTCTCGCGATAAGACACAACAGGTGATCTCGCGTGCACTTTAGTGTGTGCAGGTACCGAAGTCCGTCTTTATAATATCGGATAATAAACTTGGTCGATCTTTGTACGGATTTAGGTGGGTAGTTGTTGCTCTCAGGATCAGCCAGACATGTTTCGAGGGGTCACCCTCTTCCTCAATGGATAGCCAACATGTAAAATATCAATTTAGACTATACCAGATGGTTAGTGCCTGTTTTTATTGAGAATTTTGAATACACATTTGTTACACAGGATGAATAGGTGAATCATCAAAAAAACAGAGCACCTTAACCGTAAAACAGATACGGGTGAGCCACGATATATATTTTAACTATTTTTAACTTTTTCTGGTAAAATTGTTGAAATATAATTACATTTCTATACAAGTTTGTGTCAGAATTTATTGTGCTACATGTCTTTGATAAAAAAAATCCAATAAGTGTATATTTATTGGTTTGCGCAAAAGTTATAGCGTTTACAAACTATGGTACAAAAATGTGAATTTCCGCATTTTGAAGCAGCTCTGACTTTCTGAGCCCCTGTCATGTTTCTTGAGGTGCTAGAATGCCAGGATAGTATAAATACTCCCAAATGACCCCATTTTAGAAAGAAGACACCCCAAAGTATTCGCGGAGGGGCATGGTGAGTTCATGTATGATTTAATTTTTTTTCACAAGTTAGCGGAAAATGACACTTTCTGAGGAAAAAAAAGTTTCCATTTCTGCTAACTTCTGGCAAAAAAAAAAAAAACACGGACTCACTATGCCCCTCAGTGAATACCTTGGGGTGTCTACTTTCCGAAATGGGGTCATTTTTGGGGTGTGTTTACTGTTCTGGCACTTTGGGCGGGGCGAAATTGTGAGCAACCCTGTAAAGCCTAAAGGTACTCGTTGGACTTTCAGCCCCTTTAAGCACCTAGGCTGCAAAAAAGTGTCACACATCTGGTATCGCCGTACTCAGAAGAGGTAGGGCAATGTGTTTTGGGGTGTATTTTTACATATACCAATGCTGGGTGAGAGAAATATCTCTGTAAATTGACAACTTTGTATAATTTTTTTTTTAAAGTTGTTATTTACAGAGATATTTCTCTCACACAGTATGGGTATATGTAAAAATACACCCCAGAACACATTGCCCTACTTTTTCTGAGTATGGCGATACCACATGTGTGACACTTTTCTATAGCCTAGGTGTGCAAAGGGGCCCAAATGCCAATGAGTACCTTTAGGATTTAACAGGGCATTTTTACTCATTTGGATTCCAAACTACTTCTCACGCTTTAGGGCCCCTAAAATGCCAGGGCAGTATAAATACCCCACAAGTGACCCCATTTTGGAAAGAAGACACCCCAAGGTATTCTGTGAGGGGCATGGCGAGTTCACAGAAGTTTTTTATTTTTTTTGGCACAAGTTAGCAGAAAATGATTATTATTATATTTTTTTATTACAAAGTCTCATATTCCACTAACTTGTGAAAAAAAAAAAAATAATCTTACATGAACTCACCATACCCCTCACAGAATACCTTGGGGTGTCTTCTTTCCAAAATGGGGTCGCTTGTGGGGTATTTATACTGCCCTGGCATTTTAGGGGCCCTAAAGCGTGAGAAGAAGTCTGGAATCCAAATTTATAAAAATGCCCTCCTAAAAGGTACTCTTTGGAATTTGGGCCCCTTTGTGCACCTAGGCTGCACAAAAGTGTCACACATGTGGTATTGCCGTACACAGAAGAAGTAGGGCAATGTGTTTTGGGGTGTCTTTTCACACATACCCATCCTGTGTGTGAGAAATATCTCTGTAAATGATAACTTTTTCAATTTTTTTATACAAAGTTGTCAATTTACATATATATATATTACATATATTTCTCTCACCCAGCATGGGTATATGTAAAAATACACCCCAAAACACATTGCCCTACCTATTCTGAGTACGGAGTACCTTTAGGATTTCACAGGGCATTTTTACGCATTTGGATTCCGTGAGGGGTATGGTGAGTTCATGTAAGATTTTTTTTTTTGTCACAAGTTAGTGGAATATGAGACTTTGTAAGTAAAAACAAACAAATAAAATAAAATCCGCTAACTTGTGCCCCCAAAAAAAATCTTCTATGAACTCCCCATGCCCCTCAAAAGTGATCTTTATAGCGCCGCAGCGATTTTACGGTGATTTTGCAGTAATCAGAAAAAAAAATCTGTCACTGCGGTGGGGCGGACTGAACGCAAGTGTGTGCACAAGATCAGGCCTGATCGGGCGAACACTGCGTTTTTTGAAGAGCCTAAGGTGACCCTAATGTACTGATATAGATCTGATTGCGATCAGTCTTGATCACTTACAGATACTATATAGTACTAGTGCTGATTAGTGACAGCGATGACGCTAATCAGTGACTGCGGTGCAGTGGGCTGGGCGCTAACTACCTAACAAGTAGCTAACTAACTGGCGGTGATAAAGGACCTTTAGGCCCCATTCACACTTCCGCAATTCTGTTCCGCATTTTGCGGAATAGAATTGCGGACCCATTCATTTCTATGGAGACAGACTTTGTCCTGCTCGGATCCGGAATTGTGGATCTGCACTTCCGGGTCCGCACTTCCGTTCCGCAAAAATATAGAACATGTCCTATTCTTGTCCGCAAGAGTGATTGAGTGATCTTTATAGCGCCGCAGTGATTTTACGGGGTTTTTGCCGTGATCAGAAAAAAACGCAAGTGTGCGCACAAGATCAGGCCTGATTTTGCGAATCCGCAAAACACATACGGACGTCTGAATAGAGCCTTACAGGGGGGTGATCAATGACAGGGGGGTGATCAGGGAGTCTATATGGGGTGATCAGAGGTTAATAAGGTAAATATGCGGATGTGCATGGCTACATTTATAAAGTCACGGAAAATAATGCACTAAAACAATAGATGCAAACATTATATATGGACTATGTAACAGCGGCTGCTGTACGCCGCTGTTCCCCTGCTTACCGCCGCAGTCCTGGGTCGCCGTGTTCAGCAGTGATCTGCTGCCAGTGTTTCCTTTCAGGCCTGGCCACAGCATGCTAGCTGCTTGTTTACTGCAGCATTTCCTTAAGGGCCGGCACGTGTCATTTCCTGTGCTTTATTGATTGGATCATGTGACTTCGCTGACCAATCCTAGCCCTCCTGCACATATATAAGTGGCTCAGCCCCCTTCCCAGATGCCTCAGTGTCAAGATCCTTGTGTCCTGTTAAGGTTCCTTATATCTGCTTGTGTTCCTGACTCGTCTTGTATTCCTGGACTCAGCTATCTGTTTGATCCCTGCCTGCTTGTCTTGATTCTCCTGTTGCCTACCCGTATTGGTTGACCTGTACCTGTGCCGCCTGCCCTGACCTGTTGCCTGTTTGACTTTGCCTCATACTTCGTTCCTGCACTGTTGCTTCTGGTTACGACTCAGCCTGCTGACAACGCCTGTACCTCTGGTACCTTGCTCAGGTACCTCCTGGTCCACCTGGGCCAGCTGCCTCGTGTGCCAATCCTCCTCAAAAGGTAGCGACCTGGTGTTCCCCTCTTGAAAGTCTATCTCTTCTATCTGTCTAGAAAGGCCTCTGTCTGTGGCTTCTGTAAATGGACTGTCACTTCCTGAACCTGTGCTTTCTGTTACTATCCCCCTTAAGTTGCAAATAGGGGTTCTGCATTCAGAGATGATCTCTTTCTAAGTGCTGCCAGCGTCCGTGAATCCGGTTATCCTAGTCTGGACTCCTGAGGCTGAAGCCCGCCTTCATTCAATTAAAAAGGTTCTTTGCTTCTGCACCTGTTCTGCGTCATCCAGATGTCTCCTGCCAATTCTTTTTAGAAGTGGAAGCCTCCTCTATAGGATCCGGAGCTGTTTCACTACAGAAAGATTTCAAGGGCAAGATGTTTACATGTGGATTTTTCTCCAAGCTCTTCTCAGGTACCTCCTGGTCTACCTGGGCCAGCTGCCTCGTGTGCCAATCCTCCTCAAGAGGTAGCAACCTGGTGTTAACATCGGGAAAGTCAATTCCTACCATCAAGGGTACTGTAAAGATCGAGGGGTTCACTTAGACAACGCCCTTAGAGGTGGTAGGACAAGTGGCACAGTGGGTTCACACAGACAGACTAAGCCCTCACTCTAATAATAATAATCTGAGACTCTTAGCCAATATATTTTGATAAAAACATATCTGTGCCCACCTACCCAGTGCCACGGTGGTCTCAGTCAGACAGGACCTATTCTAAACCTACCTATGCAATTGGGCATCTACATTCAGGAGAGCAGAGTCTGCACATACAGATGGAGCAGGGTTAGAACTCCAGCTCTTAACTCAAATTTCTTAACTCATCGAGTTATCTTGAGACAAAAGCCATTGAAAAGCAATTGAAGGTGTTTGCTTAGATAAGATAACACAAATCATAAATCTCAGAAAACAGGAGTGTTAAATCTGCTCCATCCATATAGTGTGCTGCTCCTAGTTACCTCTGTGTGCACCAAGCAACCAATAAGAGGAGGAGCACACACACCTATATGTACCACCTTAATCAAGGTCGCCTATTAGATAGGTGGGGCAAAAGTGAACATGAATGCTACTCCCCAGATAATAGGAGCGCATTCACATTCACAATACATCACATTTACAAAAATGTATTGAGAGTGAGAATGTACTTTAAAAGAGAACCCTTACCATTAGGTGGACAACCACCTGTCGCCCATGCTTACCATCTCAAGGTTCCTTATTTTCATTAGTCAACCAAGTACAGTATTTTCACCATCAACTGAGACAGGGAGGATTTATGGTGGTATGGTGACTAGACACAATGAAGACTAAGTGTGATACTGGGAAGAAGGTGAAGACACTCAACTGGGTAGTTTTTTGATTGTTCCATATACCCATTACGGAATGGTTAACGTGGAGAGTCTAGGCGAGCCTATGGTGGCACTCACCCCTTTGTGCACCTGTATATTGAAGGTCCAAAGAAGCTGAAAGTGCTCCATCTGAGATCTTGTATTGCAAGTTCCCCTGACATAAAAGCTTACAGTGAAAAGAATGGCAGGCAATATTCCAAAATTTTAGTGTATTCCTATCAAATTCAAAGTCTTAATGCTGATTCAAGTCCATGGCCTGGACAATCCTTCAAGGCTAATGTCACCTTTACTCTGCCCCATTCTTAAAAGACGAAACATGCAACGCGACACATCACTGAAATGTAAAGTACAAAATTGCATAATAATTACAAGTGCTACACTATAAGTGAGAGATACTTGGCAAATCGTTTTGTACAAAATAATCTGAGCCCGTCTGCCGCACGTCAAGGCGATCTCTGTTTAGATAGGTTCCTAACACTAAATTCTACCTGTTAAGTGCCATGACGGCTACTATACACTTCAGGGAGTGTAGGTTCCACATGCATGCTGGGTCTGCTTCAATAACTGTCATTTTGGGTGCCAAAATGGCCTCCACTGTATCAAATGAGTGCAGGTACCAACATGCATGCAGGCCCACTCCACAACACCCCTGGCGCCAAATGGCCACCAAAGACTGCAGTGAGGGTCCACAGACTATCTTACTCCTGGTGCCAAATGGCTTCAGTGAATGAGGGGGAGCAGGCCTGACTATATACTCACACTAATTAAAATCAGCCTATAGGGCAGACAAGGTGGTCAGGAGTGCATGACTGAGGAGGCAGCCACACCTCCAGTACAAACTGCAAAGAAAGACAAAAAAAGGGGGTCAGTCAGCACAGGAGTAAGATAGTCTGTGGACCCTCACTGCAGTCTTATTTTTTTGTCTTTCTGCCCCGACAGATTGGAAATGAATGTTCTTATAAACGCTTTTGTAATGGTGTCGCACATCAACCAGTTTACAAGAGTTTTGCTTTTGATGATCATTAGTGAGGACACCCTCAATCATCTTTTCTGGGCAGCAGATTGTGCTGTATGAACAGGAATCTGCTGCCCATATACAATGAATTTCTATGAGGTTGAGCGATAGCATTAGCCATCCCATGTCCCCATACAGCCTCAATAGTTCCTGGAAGTTAGAAGCCAGAAGCTTTATACCAATCTCCCTTCTTGATGAAATCCTTATCTCCTTTGCCCTAGATCCCATCTTCTTTCAGACTCTAGGCAACATAAGGCAGGAGATAACCATATGGCAATGCTTACTCTTTTGAAAGTTTGAAGCCGCTTACTACAGAAATGTACCAATTAGGAGCCTTCTCTAACCAAAGGCTTGAGATATTGATTTTAATAAATATGCTGTCAAAAAACAATACAGGGATTATCATACCTAGCCTACAAATGAGATCTACCTCCTATAAGCAACTTTATGAAATATTGCTTAAACAACTGAACATTTTTCACTACTGCCTACTAGAATACACCAGATAAAAGGGCATCAAGATGAGACAAGTGCAAATTCAATATCGATAAAACACATGTCTGTCATGTCTACTGGATTGATGGATGATAAAGTGGTCCCAGAAGTGAATGCCATGTAACCAAAAAGTAACACAAAATAAAAAAAAGATCAGAGACTATTTATTTTTGTAAGATAACGTCACAGCTCATGGCAATAAAGGAAACTTGAACCCCCCAAGTGATGTGATGATCAATATCATGTCTACAGAAGGAAATACAGTACAACTCTAATCGATCTAGGATCTTCCTTGACAGATAACACTATGGACTATTCTATAGCTGCAAAATTTGTTCTCTCATTTTGTTGAAATTATGAAGTTGATAAATAACTGTTAATTGTACAGCACTTTAACAAATGTATATAAAGAGAAATGCAGGTAGCATTCATATATAAGTGCAGCTGAAAAATTCCGCAAATACATTTGCAATGATCATGAAATATTTTACCATGATACAGTGCCCCATAGACTGAATGCATGCAGAGATCTCTGTGGTCATCCAGAGGAAAAAAATCAGTAGTTTGGTTTGAGGTTGTCTGGGAGCAGAAGCTATATGAGCAGACTAAAAATGTGAGCCTTGGAGCGTGCTCTTGTTTGATAGTTAGAGATAGCAACGTTTTCAAAAATTAGATCTGGGCGATTCGTTGAAGTTCTTCAAGAAATTTGATTTGTTACGAATCACAATAAATCTGGTATACCTAGACCACTCTGCCTAATCATATGCATCCCACTTGGTAACCCAATCTCACTGTGAAGTCTTGGAACTTAAACTGCAGGATTTGCGTCCACACAGCTTTGCATTAATCAATAGAACAAGCAACCAGAAGAAACTTTGCAATATGTATTATCAGTGAGAAATGTCTAGTACTCTTGTTATCATATGTTTACTTCTCCCTTCCCTGTTCTCTTTGAAAAATGCCTAGACGGGAGCAGTTCAACAGGAGGATCATATTACACATGTCAATGCAGGTTTATGGAGAGGGAAGGGGTGAGGAGTGAGTAAGAGCACACACAGACAAGCAGACTGCTGGAGCTACGTGGGTTGTGGCATACACTTCCTAAGCACTTTATTCACAACTATACTGGTCGGTACCTCTCTTTAATGTCTTGGGTCTGCTTCTGAGTGAGTAAGAGACGGTTATGAAGCAGATTCTCCTCTACTTTCTGTGTGCAGTTTATGGTAGCTAGTCTTCTACTTCCATCTCTGGGAGAACTGCAAACTAGAAATTCAGCATGCACAGAGGAAAACTACTAAAAATGTCAGATACAAGTGATAAAATGGCACAGTGTTACTCCTCATGTACACACACTATATTACTGATTAATGCAACATTTGTTGAAGCATTATTTCCCTCTTGGTGCCCCAACATTATCAACCTGCTGATACCACCAATACTGTGTCTGCTGTGCTCCACAATGCCCTCAAACACTATACTATAGAAACATCAGTGTCATACAGTCCCCTATACTAATAGTGCTCCCAGACTGCCCTCAATAATAATAGTGCCCATACACACCCCCAATAGCAACCTCATTAGTAATGTCCTCCATATTGTGCTTAACAATAATGCCCCCTAGGACCCCTAATAGAAGTAAGACCTCCTGTAGTGTCCCCAGAAGTAATAAGGCCCCTGGTAGTGACAAGGACCTCTATAAGGCCACCTATAGACCCCCATGAAGAGATCGAGACTCAGATGCGATACCAAGCACAGCCGGTATCAAATGGACGACGCTGTGCTTGGTGAGCAGCGAGAAGGCAAGAAAATTGAAATACACCCCCACTCCAGTGCCAAAGCCTCAATACAGCCTCTCCCCTCCAGTCCTACTGTTAAAGAGATATTTGGGTGGATGTAGGTTGCTATGAAACATACAGGAGAATACAATACCACATACCTCTTACATCCAGTGATGTCTCCTATGAGTTAGATGTTCTCTTTCCTCATCTTTTCCATCAGATCAGACCACATTGATCAATTCTCTCAGTTCCGTTTTGTCTCTGCAGAGTTTACCACATACAAATCTTACATTCCTTCCTTTTCTATCACCCTTCTCCTCCTGGTGCCTAAACATTGTTTTCCTGCTGCTAGCCCCAATACTATGCCCGCTATGCTCTCCAATGCCCCCAAACACTATACTGCAGAAACAACAATGCCATACAGAAAGTACCGCTCCATACTAACGGTGCCCTCAGACTGTCCTCAATAGTAATAGTGCCCATACAGTACCCCCAATAGTAACCCCGTTAGTAATGCCCTCTACATTGTGCTCAATAATAATGTCCCCATAGGCCCCCCCATAGAGCCCCCACTAGTAACAAGGTCCTTTATAAGGCCCCATAGATCTCCCAGGAGTATTAAATCCCTTCTACAAGGCACCCCTTTAGAGCCCATGGTAGAGTCTTCAGTAATTATATTGCCCCTGTAATAGGCCCAGTATTTGTAAAGCCAGGCTGCAGTACCACCTATAGTTATAATGACCCCTTGTAGTGCCCCTATATTATAATGCCCCCTGTAGTGCCCATATGTACAATGCCCCCTCTGTGTTATTAGAATATATAATTCCCCCTGTATTATTAGAATATATAATAGCCCCTCTGTTTTATTAAAATATATAATGGCTGTCCCCCTGTATTAATAGAATATATAATGCCCCCTCTGTATTATTCAAAAGTCACGGTGATGTCATCGCAATCTCCTGTCTTATAGAGTTCAGGCCTACTGGCCTGAGGCCCAGGAGTCTGAATAGTGCTCATGGGAGCCAAAGGCTTGATGAACTGGCACTCTCTCCGCTGTCTGGCCGCCAGCTTGGCACCTCCGTCTTAACTGGCACCCACGGCCGAGTGCCTTCCCCACCCCATTACATGCCAATGGAATGTAAGCCTATGGCTATGTTTGGTGTTTGTGAACATAGCTTAAGATATGACATATTGATTGCTGCTGTTACTCCAGGATTTTTTCTAGGTCCCTGATAACTGAGGAGACTCTTACTAGTTGTCTTTGTAGTTCAAATTCTTTAGTATTACCAGCCAGTGGCGTAGTGTGTGTGTGTGGGGGGGCACGGGGGGGGGGGGGGGCGTTGCTCCGGGCACCAAATTGCAGGGGGCGCCAGGCAGCAGAAATTTCAATTAGGGCCATGGGAGCCTATGGCTCCCGTCCCCTCCGTTATGCCTCATAGGCTTCAGGCCACTAGGCCTGAAGCCTATAAGGCAGTAGAACAACGCAAGACTTGGTCACAAATCGATTACCTCACTGTGACCTGCATCGGATCTCGCGAGATGATGTGATGACGCTGCGCAGGAAGGCACAGTGAGGCGTTCGTGACCGATTGCGCCGGGATGCCATAAGCTGTGGTGGAGAGAGGTAAATATATATTTTTTTTTAATGTACCCTACCTTAATTGCAGAGGCACTGGGGGCACTATGGGGGTGGGGGAGGAGCAGAAAGAGTAGGACCACTGACTAGACATCATACTAATAAGGCAGCCATTACATTAATAACAAAGGGGGGGGGGGCATTACATTAATAATAAAGAGGGGCCATTATATTAATAATAAAGAGGGGGCCATTATATTAATAATAAAGAGGGGGCCATTACATTAATAATAAAGAGGGGCCATTATATTAATAATAAAGAGGGGCCATTATATTAATAATAAAGAGGGGCCATTATATTAATAATAAATAGGGGACCATTACATTAATAATAAAGAGAGGCCAATATATTAATAACAAAGAGGGTCCATTATAATATACAGGGGGAATAATATTATAGGGAATGGTATGGGGGACTATCTGTCTGGCTCTAGCGCAGTATTGGGGGGGGGGGGGGGGAGCAGCAGGATGAGTTGTTGAGACACCAGGAAAGAGAGAATGATAGTAAAGTGAGGAACCTAAAAAAGAGACTGCAGAGACGAGAAGCGACTGAAAGAAGTTGTCATGGCGGTCTTATCTCTGAATGAAGACGCTGAGGAAAGTCTACACCACAGGAGACGTCACTGGAACAGGTATGGTGCTGTATTCTACTGTATATAATAATGTCAATCCACATATCTGTTTCCCGATAGAGTTGGGGGAGGAGATCGAGATTTGGCCCACCCTGCCGCATCCTGGCCCCAGACTTCAGGTCACAGTTTGTGTGTTCTGAATTCTGGGGGCTCACACCCATCTACTACATTATCTGTACTGAGAGTTATCACTATGTTATCTGAGGTGTTACATAGGACTTCAGGGAACATCTACTACATTATCTATACTCAGAGAGTTATCACTGTGTTATCTGAGGTGTTACATAGGACTGCAGGTGACATCTACTACATTGTCTGTACACGGAGAGTTATCACTGTGTTATCTGAGGTGTTACATAGGACTGCAGGGAACATACGTTACATTATCTGTACTCAGAGAGTTATTACTGTTATCTGTGGTGTTACATAGGACTGCAGGTGACATCTACTACATTATCTGTAATAGTTGTAATTTTTTTCCAATCTGAACTTCAGATGAGAAAAAAATTACAACTATTAGACAAAGATTATAGCACTATATTAGCTAAATTGCTCTATATTAGTTGTTTTTTTTTATATTCGCTATATTGCTATATATTCTTGTTTTAGAATATTTATAATATTCGAAAAAACAAATATATTCGATATAACGCTATATATTCGTTTTTTATGACTCATTGGCCCACAAGCAAGAAGCAGGGAGGAATCATGTTTTTAGTCGGCAATTCAAAAATTCGCTATAAAAATGTGCATTACGGGTTAGTGTTAGGCTTACCTCGACTTATGCGTTGACAGCACAGGCTGCAGATGGCAACACTATTGGCAGAAGTTGACACGTTAAAAAAAGCTAACACTGCAGAGCCATGTGCCGGTGTCCTGGGAGCACCAGAAGTGACAGTGCATGATGGATGGCTCGCCCCAAATACATTTGCAGTCTGCTTTTTGCCTCCTGTGCACTGCAAGCTCTACCTGTTTCTTCTCCTTCTCCTTCTCCTTCTTTTCTGCTGCTCCGTCTCTCCCTCCGAACTCCCCTCCTCTTCCTCTCTTGTGGGCACCAACGTGACGTCTATTGACACATCATCATCGTCACCTTCAACACCACTGACATTTGAGATTTCGGAGTAGGCAGCAACACCGGGGACCTCCCTTCTTGGGCTGATCTGGGTATTATCGTCAGATCGCTGGGTGGCGGCCGTTGCTACCTCCTCTTCCTCATCCGATGTCAAGAATGGCTGCGCATCGGTAAGGTCTGGGAATGGATGGAAAAATTATTCCTCTGACTTGAATGGAGGGGCTATGGTGGTGGTGTATTTGGGGGTGCACACAGCAGAGAGTGAGGAGGGTGCAGATACAGAGGATGAGTAGGGTGCAGAAGCGGAAGGCTAAGTGAGCCACTCAACAAACTCTGGTGCGCCCTTTGAAGTAATTACACGTGCCTTCTCCAAATTCCCACTTAGGCTCCGGCCTGGTGCACCTGCCTGACCCCTACCACCCCTGCGGAACAGCCTGCTTCTTCCTCTGCCTGTCATTTTCAAAATTACCCTGTGCGTAAGTCCCTAGAGAAGAGCAGTATTTGTGGAAGCATGTATATCGAAGGCCTCAATCAATATTTGGTGGAAGCAGGTATATCGAACCCCTTAATCAGTATTTTGTGGAAGCAGGTATATCAAACCCCTATTCAGTATTTTATGGAAGCAGGTATATCGCAGGCCTCAGTCAATATTTGGTGGAAGTAGGTATATCAAACCCCTTAGTCAGTATTTTGTGGAAGCAGATATATTGCAGGCCTCAATCAATATTTGGTGGAAACAGGTATATCGAACCCTTTAATCAGTATTTTGTGGAAGCAGGTGTATCGCAGGCCTCAATCAATATTTGATAGAAGCAAGTATATCAAACCCCTTAATCAGCATTTTGTGGAAGCAGGTATATTGAACCCTGTAATCAGTATTTTGTGGAAGCTGGTATATCGCAGCCCTCAATCAATAGTTAGGGGAAGCAGGTATATCAAACCCCTTAATCAGTATTTTGTAGAAGCAGGTATATCGCACCCTTTAATCAGTATTGAGTGGAAGCAGGTATATCGAACCTTTTAATCAGTATTTTGTGGAAGCAGGTATATCACACCTTTCAATAAAAAAATTTGCCACAACAGTTATTTCACTCCACCCTGTTTATTTGGGGCAACAGGTATCTCACAGCCCTCAATCAGTATTTTGTGGAAGAAGGTATATCACACCCCTCAATCAGTTTTTTTGGGGGCAACAGGTATATCACACCCATTGCAATTAGTTGTTCTAATAGCATTTGTCCCTCTATATAGCTGCAGTATTGCAGCAGAACCGCACACAACTGCTGCACAATACAAATGCACTATAATATACCTTTATGTTAGAAAGTATATTATTAGTATATCACATTCCTCAGTATATCTCACCTATACCAGTTCTTAAAAGGACTTTTGTGGCCCTATTTGCTAGCGTTTGGTGTCCCTAACAGTCTGTCCCTGCTCCACAAAGCATCCTCTCCCTACACTGGCAAAATACAAAATGTAAAATGGCTGCCAGATCGGGTTCTTTTATAGGGTGGGGGTGTGTCCATGTGCTGAAACATCTCAATTGGCTGTCTTGTTCCACCTGATTGATGTGTCATGGGTCAAAGCATGGTGCAATGCAAAAGAATATGGCGCCAGTGGACATCGCCATATGTTCGCATGTTCATTGAATCACGAACAAACAAAGTTCGCCGCGAAATGACCGCCGGGCGAACTGCAAGGCTATCTCTACTGTTCTATACATTCTCTCAGCCACTTTGACATACCAGTACGTCATGGTGGCTGAAGGGGTTAATGTACCAAATGAATGCTTGTGGTGTATTAGGTCTATTTAAGGGCAGGGCCATGTTAGACTTGTTTCACACTTGCGTTGTTGTTTTCCGGTATTGAGATCCAGCAGAGGAATATACCCCCCAAAGTTCAAGTCCCAAAGTGGGACAAAAAATAAAGTGAAAAAAAGAAGTTGAAAAAATAAAGTTTTCCCCCTCCAAAAATTAAAAGTTTCAAGTAAAAAAAAAAAAATTGTCATTTTCCCCAAATAAAGTTCAAAAAAATTAGTAAAAAATTGACAAAAAATAGGGGGGGGGGAGAAGTATACATATTTGGTATTGCCGCGTCCGTATCGACCGGCTCTATAAACATATCTCATGACCTAACCCCTCAGATGAACACCGTAAAAAAAAGCAAAAAAAACTGTGCTAAATAAACCATTTTTTGTCACCTTACATCACAAAAAGTGTAATAGCAAGCGATCAAAAAGTCATATGCTCCCCAAAATAGTGCAAATCAAACCGTCATCTTATCCCGGAAAAAATTAGACCCTACCTGAGATAATCACCCAAAAACTGAAAAAACTATGGCTCTCAGAATATGGAGACACTAAAACATGATTTTTTTGTTGTTTCAAAAATGATATTATTGTGCAAAACTTACATAAATAAAAAAAACTATACATATTAGGTATCTCCGCGTCCATGTCGACCATCTCTATAAAAATATCAGATTACCTAACCCCTCAGATGAACACCGTAAAAAATTTCAAATAAAAACTGTGTTAAATAAACAATTTTTTGTCACCTTACATCACAAAAAGTGCAATAGCAAGCGATCAAAAAGTCACACACACCCCAAAATAGTGCCCAAAAAAACGTCATCTCATCCCGCAAAAATCATACCCTACCCAAGGTAATCACCAAAAAACTGAAAACATTATGGCTCTCAGACTATGGAAACACTAAAACATGATTTTTTTTGTTTAAAAAAAGAAATCATTGTGTAAAACTTACATAAATAAAAAAAGTATACATATTAGCTATCGCCGCATCCGTGACAACCTGGTCTATAAAAATATCACATGATCTAACCTGTCAGATGAATGTTGTAAATAACAAAAAATAAAAACTGTGCCAAAACAGCTATTTCTTGTTACCTTGCCTCACAAAAAGTGTAATATAGATCAACCAAAAATCATATGTACCCTAAACTAGTACCAACAATACTGCCACCCTATCCCGTAGTTTCTAAAATGGGGCCACTTTTTTGGAGTTTCTACTCAGGTGCATCAGGGGGGCTTCAAATGGGACATGGTGTAAAAAAAAAACAGTCCAGCAAAATCTGCCTTCCAAAAACTGTATGGCATTCCTTTCCTTCTGCGCCCTGCCGTGTGCCCGTACAGCGGTTTACAATCACATATGGGGTGTTTCTGTAAACTACAGAATCAGGGCCATAAATATTGAGTTTGGTTTGGCTGTTAACCCTTCCTTTGTAACTGGAAAAAAAATATTAAAATGGAAAATCTGCAAAAAAAGTGAAATTTTGAAATTGTATCTCTATTTTCCATTAATTCTTGTGGAACACCTAAAGGGTTAACAAAGTTTGTAAAATCAGTTTTGAATACCTTGAGGGGTGTAGTTTATAGAATGGGGTCATTTTTGGGTGGTTTCTATTATGTAAGCCTCACAAAGGGACTTCAGACCTGAACTGGTCCCTAAAAATTAGATTTTTGAAAATTTCTGAAAAATTTCAAGATTTTCTTCTAAACTTCTAAGCCTTGTAACATCTCCAAAAAATAAAATATAATTCCCAAAATTATCCAAACATGAAGTAGACATATGGGGAATGTAAAGTAATAACTATTTTTGGAGGTATTACTATGTATTATAGAAGTAGAGAAATTGAAACTTGGAAATTTGCAATTTTTTACAAATTTTTGGTATATTTTGTATTTATTTTTACCAGTGTCATGAAGTACAACTTGTGACGAAAAAAGAATGGCCTGGATAAGTCAAAGCGTTTTAAAGTTATCAGCACTAAAATTGACACTGGTCAGTGCTGGGGTTAGTTGCTATTGTTTTACGTTATTTTTGCTCTAATTTTTACTATTATTATTATTACTTTGGCGCTGTATATACTCTATATACATTTCTACTTTTCTTATCCCTCATCTTTATGTCGGCCCTAGCTGCTTTCCATTCTGCCAATGTGCATTCTCTATCATCTTAATTTATCTCTGAACTCCTCTTTCTGTTTTCTGGAATATGCAACCTTAGAGCATCAGCTTAATTCCCAATATCTACAGTTTTAGCAGTGCTCTAAAATACTCACCCCCTGCTACATCATTCCTCAGAACCTGATGCCTTTATTTGTCAATAATCCCCTTACTCTGTATGGAATACAAGTTCTGGAAATAATAGATATGTTATATTGTATTATGTTGTATATATTATGAGGGATTTATTTGTGTGAATCAGAGATTGAGAGACTGGTCATTAGTATCTATCTAGTGCTTTTATTTTAAGGTGCATTTAGACGCACCAATAATCGTCCAGATTATTGGGAAAATCTTGCCATCTAAATGTGCAGCCGATCACTGGATGAATGAGTGAAACACTTGTTCATCGGTAGTGTTGAGTGCTATCGTAAGAATTTGTGAAGATCTAGAATATATGGCAATATCTTCGTAATACAAATATTCTAGATTATTTTTATAACTATATAAACCTATAATCTTTTTTCACTTATTGTATATAGCTACTCTTAATCCTTAATATGTAATATAACTATAACAATTTTTTATAGTTAATATTTTACCTATCAATAATCAACTTTTAATTTACGTTTTTTCCTACCTATCATTAATAATTAATTTTTATAGATGTTATAATTTATTTTTAAAATAAATTATTACCTATAACTGACAATAAACAACATTTAACAGGCAACAATCACACAAAAGCTGTATGTGGAAAGCCAGGTACTGTATGTGCAAGCCAACAACCTATCCATGGGACAGGTACAGTCAGCATACCTTACAATGATAGCCTTGTGTGCAATAAAACATTCAAGACCAGCTCTCATCTGATTGAGAGCCAGTAAGCCTCAAAGTAACTTGATTTTTTGTTGGATGGCTTGGGGGACCTGCGCACCTAGATCATTATCATTAGGTTGACAAAAATTGAATTTTTTTTGTTTTGTTCTTTCACTGCTTAGAAGGACTGCATAAAAATGTTCAGTTTTCTAATTGTCCTAACATTTATATTCAATAACCTTTCTATACTGTTTTGTAATGTAAACTCATTTGCATAAATATGGGTATATAGGAAAGACATGCAAATAGTGTTTCAGCTGAAAAACAAGGCAGATTCTGCTAATTTATATGTATTTCCCATATGACCATGTTTATGTAAATGAGTTTACATGACAAAACAGTATAGAAAGGTTATTGAATATACCGATGTAGTAGAGTTAACACTCATGCTTTCTGAGATTTCTGAGATGTGTTATCTAAAGTAAGCAAACACCTTCAATTGCTTTTCAATGGCTTTTTTTTTTTCAAGATAACATGATGATTTAAGAAATTTGAGTTAAGAGTTTGAGTGCTAACCCTGCTACATCTGTAAATGTTAGGACAATTAGAAAACTATATTTTTTTATGCAGCCTTCCTAAGCAGTGAGAGAAGAGTTAGCTGGCATCCAAAAATAAAATTTAAAATTTTTGTCACCCCAATGATAATGATCTAGGTGCGCAGGTCCCCCAAGTATCCAATAAAAGTCAAGCAACTTTGAGGCTTACTGGCTCTCAGTCAGATGAGAGCTGGTCTTGAATGTTTCATTGCACACAAGGCTATCATTGTAAGGCTATAATTCGGATGTCTGCCCTATCAACTTTCAATGTTATTTTCAGAGCAAACCACAGTGCCCATGGGTAACGGGGAATCATGGTTTAATTCCGGAGAGGGAGCCTGAGAAACAGCTACGGCTACCACTTTCAAGCAAGGCAGCATACTCCACAAGCAAAGTTCGCCGCGAAATTACCGCCGAGCGAACTGCAAGGCTATCTCTTAATGTACCAAATTAATGCTTGTGGTGTATTGGGTGAATTTAACCGCCTCCGGACCGCCTAATGCAGGATTGCGTTCCGGAGGTGGTTGATTAATTCCTCCTTGACGCGCCGGCGCGTCATCTCGCGGGACGCGATATTTCCTGTGAACGCGCGCGCCCAGGCGCGCGCGTTCAAAGAAACTGCAGGTAAGCGAGTGGATTTACATCCTACCAGCAGCGATTGTTCGCTGGCAGGCTGCGATTTTTTTAACCCCTAAAAGGTATATTAGACGCTGTTTTAATAACAGCGTCTAATATACCTGCTACCTGGTCCTCCGGTGGTCCCTTTTGCTTGGATTGACCACCAGAGGACACAGGCAGCTCTGTAAAGTAGCACCAAACACCACTACACTACACCCCCCCTGTCACTTAATTACCCCTTATTAACCCCCTGATCACCCCATATAGACTCCCTGATCACCCCCCTGTCATTGATCACCCCCCTGTCATTGATCACCCCCCTGTAAGGCTCCATACAGACGTCCGTATGTGTTTTGCGGATCCGCGGTGTCCGTGTTTTGCGGATACATGGATCCGCAGATCCGCTAAACAAATACGGACATCTGAATGGAGCCTTACAGGGGAGTCATCAATGACATATAGCCCATATAGACTCCCTGATCACCCCCCTGTCATTGATCACCCCCCTGTAAGGCTGGCTCCATTTAGAGGTCCGTATGTGTTTTGCGGATCCACGGATCCATGGATCGGATCCACAAAACACATACGGACATCTGAATGGAGCCTTACAGGGGGGTGATCAATGACATATAGCCCATATAGACTCCCTAATCACCCCCCTGTCATTGATCACCCCCCTGTAAGGCTGGCTCCATTTAGAGGTCCGTATGTGTTTTGCGGATCCATGGATCGGATCCGCAAAACACATACGGACGTCTGAATGTAGCCTTACAGGGGGGTGATCTCCCCATATAGACTCCCTGATCACCCCCCTGTCATTTATCACCGCCCTGTAAGGCTGGCTCCATTCAGAGGTCCGTATGTGTTTTGCGGATCCATGGATCGGATCCCCAAAACACATACGGACGTCTGAATGGAGCCTTACAGGGGGGTGATCACCCCATATAGACTCCCTGATCACCCACCTGTCATTGATCACCCCCCTGTAAGGCTGGCTACATTTAGACGTCCGTATGTGTTTTGCGGATCCACGGATCCATGGATCGGATCCGCAAAACACATACGGACGTCTGAATAGAGCCTTACAGGGGGGTGATCACCCCATATAGACTCCCTGATCACTCCCCTGTCATTGATCACCCCTCTGTAAGGCTGGCTCCATTCAGAGGTCCGTATGTGTTTTGCGGATCCACGGATCCATGGATCGGATCCGCAAAACACGGACACCGCGGATCCGCAAAACACATACGGACGTCTGAATGGAGCCTCACAGGGGGGTGATCAATGACAGGGTGGTGATCACCCCATATAGACTCCCTGATCACCCCCCTGTCATTGATCACCCCCCTGTAAGGCTCCATTCAGACATTTTTTTGGCACAAGTTAGCGGAAATGTATTATTATATATTTTTTTTCTTACAAAATCTCATATTCCACTAACTTGTGACAAAAAATAAAATCTCACATGAACTCACCATACCCCTCACGGAATCCAAATGCGTAAAATTTCTCGCAGATAATGTCATTGCTGTCACCAGCGGCTAATGAAAAATTGCAGGGAATGTCACAGGTATTTGGGATGAGGAAACGTTATACAGGAGAGGTACCACCAGTAATGTCACTGTCCAAAGTGTCTACGTAAAAAGTACACTGTAATGTCGCAGATAAAAATTTTAGGCGCACACTTTGCACTGGAGATGTGGCACAGCTAATCTCCCTGTCCGCAGCGGACACCGTCTATTGAAAAAGTACACTGGATGTCACTGATATTTTACTGATGCGCACACTTTACATAGGTGATGTAGTGCAGGATAATTTAACTGTACTCAGCGGACACCGTCTACTGAAAAAGTACATTGGATGTCACTGATATTTTAGGGATGTGCACACTTTACACAGAAGATGTGGCGCGGATAATTTAACTGTCTTCAGCGGCCTATTAGACACTATTTAGTGCAGGATGCGCTAAAATTATATATTGCTGCTGTCACACACAATGGTCCTTAAAAGGACCTTTGGGTCTCTAAAAGTTTTTGTAATAAAAATCTTCCAATATCACTCCCTACACTGTCTTTCCCTTCCTATGCTCAGCTCTCCCTGACTAAGACTGAGCCGAACACGTGTCATCGGGTGCTGTATAGCACCCGATGACGCCTTCTGGCCAGCCAATCACTGTAATGCCAGTAGCTAACATGGCTACGGCATTACAGTGCGTGCCAGTACCTGCTGCACGTTTATTGGCTGTGTAGCAGCCAAGAAACGTGTGGGAAGGAGACTTGAGCATTGCGGTACTTGGCCGAGTGCCGCCATGTGCCAAGCATCGAGATGCTCGAGCCGAACAGGTTTCCTTTCCGACAATCTGCCGCTCAGTCCGCCTGTTAAATCCACCTTTGCTCTGATCCTCACAGATAAAGTTCTTTGAGTATCCTGTATCTCTTACATATGCTGATAATAAGTGAACAAAAGGCACGCAAAGTGTGCAAATAAGGGCAAATATCATAAAATGGCAAATTAACTGGTTGACCACAATTCTGTATAAGTGGAGAAGCCAACAGATACCTGGATACCGCATATATATTCAATATAGTGCTATATATTCATTTTTTAGAATATTCATAATTTTTTTCCATCTGAAGTTATGATTCCTCCCTGCTTAAGTTGCTTGTAGGCCAATGACTCATTGGCCCACAAGCAAGAAGCAGGGAGAAATCATGTGTTCAGATGGAAAAAATGACGAATATTCGAAAAAACTAATACATAGCACTATATTCTAAATATTTGCGAATTCTCAAAGTTGTGATATTCAAGATAAGAATTAGATTTTCGAATATTCGCGCTCAACACTAGTCATGAAGTACAATATGTGACAAAAAAAACATTCTCAGAAAGTCCTGGATAAGTAAAAGCATTTTAAAGTTAATACCACATAAAGTGACACATATCAGATTTGCAAAAAATGGCCTGGGCAGGAAGGTGAAAACTGGCCCGGGGTTGAAAGGGTTAAGTAATTGTAACTATTGTTGTGTATAAGTGCTGTTTTAGACCTGGAGATAGTCAGGCAGATCATTGCTAACAAGCTGTGTAAAAAAACATTTTTTGATACGGTCACTTTTGTGTCTCATTTATTTCACCCAACCTTTGGATCAGACCCAGTAAAAGGGTAGATTATATATAGTATATATTTAATATAGGCTCTTGTGAGCAATGCAATGTAACATAGTAAGATCGTTTATAAGGCTGAAAAAAGACATCTGTCCATCCAGTTCGGCCTGTCATCCTGCAAATTGATCCAGAGGAAGGCAAAAAACTCCTGTGAGGTAGAAGCCAATTTTCCGCACTTTAGGGAAAAAAAATTCCTTCCCCACTCCAATCAGGCAATCAGAATAATTCCCTGGATCAACGGCCCCTCTCTAGTAGCTATAGCCTGTAATACTATTACACTCCAGAAATACATCCAGGCCCCTCTTGAATTCCTTTATTGTACTCACCATCACCACCTCCTCAGGCAGAGAGTTCCATAGTCTCACTGCTCTTACCGTAAAGAATCCTCTTCTATGTTTGTGTCCAAACCTTCTTTCCTCCAGACACAGAGGATGTCCCCTCGTCACAGTCACAGTCCTGGGGATAAACAGATGATGGGAGAGATCGCTGTACTGACCCCTGATATAGTTATACATAGTAATTAGATCTCCTCTCAGTCGTCTTTTTTGTAACGTGAATAACCCTAATGTTGATAATCTTTCAGGGTACTGTAGTTGCCCCATTCCAGTTATTACTTTAGTTGCCCTCCACTGGACCCTCTCCAGCTCTGCTATGTCTGCCTTGTTTTTTTTTTTGGTATTAAACAAAATTGCTGGTATGCTTAATACAGGGCTTACAGGACTTCTGTCTTTGACATTCTTTTGAATTCCTGTGTAATACATCGGGGTGCTGCACAAGTCATAACACAGTACAGTACAAAGGAAAAGTTTAAGGCAGGTGTGGAAGAAATGCTGCAAAGTAAGAATGCTTTAAAAAAATAGAAGTGTTAATAGTTCTGCAGCAGGACCATGTCCTCAAACATACAGCCAATGTAATTAAGAACTGTCTTCAGAGTCCTGGAAGTGATGATATGGCCCCACAGAGCCCTGATCTCAACATCATCGAGTCTGTCTAGGATTACATGAAAGGAAAGCCTGCATCCAAAGAAGATCTGTGGTTAGTTCTCCAAGATGTTTGGAACAACCCGTGCAGAGGTCCTTCAAATACCGTGTGCATGTACCTAGAAGAACTGATGCTGTTTTGGTGGTAACACCAAATGGATTTAGATTTCTCTTGTTCATTCGCTTTGCATTTTGTTAATTAATAAAAACGAAATATTAACATTTTAAAAGTATTCTTACTTGTCAGCATTTTCCCCACAACTGTCTAAAATTTTTGCACATAAATTTGTTTTCTGATATATTAAAATTTAGCATGTTCGCCAAAAATACTGAAATGATACGTTGGTTCTTCTAATTCTCCCAATATTTTATTTATAGATCCCTAACTTTGCTGTATTAGAGGCTTATGCTCCCTTCTGTATTTTTGCCAAAAATATTTACTTTCTGTTGCTTATGTAGCAACAACATATTCTGCAGGGAACACGGCCCTCAGATTTAGAGGTAATATATAAATGTATCCTCAGGGAAAGAAACCACAGGAATGTAGCTGTTTATAATGGCCAATGACATACTATCGAATAGAATATATTAGAATTAGATACTAGGGGGGAAATTTATTATAATCTGGCCTTTTATGCTGGTCTATGATATCCCCTGTGCCTCCGGTAGTTGGTGACAGAAATCTATATAAGCTTAGAGCTGTCTGCTTTCTATCTTCATTTATGACAAATGTAAATTAAGATAAATGTGACATGCCTGCTGCCCCCCCTCCTTCCCTGCCTTTGCCACACCTCCTTTTGAGAAAGTGGCAAGGGCATTGTAGAAACACCATTTGCAACAAAATTTGTTGCAAGTGGAATTTGAAAAGTCGCAAACATAAGGAATGATAATTTCCCCCCAATTTATCCTGTTAAGCCTTAAAGGGGTTGTCCCACGAAAAATATTCTACAGTTTTTAAACCAGCACCTGGATCTGAATACTTTAGTAATTGCATGTAATTAAAAATTTTGCAGAGCCACTGAGTTATTCAATAAAACGTATCTGTTTAGCGCCACCTGCTGTTATTTTATTTTATTTATTTCTTTGACCTGCTGACTGAGAAGGCCGCACATGCTCAGTTACATCCTTCAACTGCCTCCAGAGCTGTGATAGGGGAAGCCGAGACACGCCCCTTTAACTGCAGCAGAAAAGACACTCCCCTTGAGCTACCAGCTTGATATAAATCTAGCAAAGCAATGATGGTAATATCTCTGGATCCATGTGAGGTACAGGGCTGGTTCTAGCTTTGTTAGAAAGAGGTTGTCTACTATATGATGGCTGATTTGAATTTTTTACATTACTGACAGGATAACCCATTTAAAGGGGTTTTGCAAGTGTCGGTGTCTTCTCAAACAGCTGATCGGTGGGGGTGCATGGTGTCGGACCCCCACTAATCACATACTGATGACCATTCCAGAGTATAGGTCATCAGCATAAAAGTCTCAGAAACCCCTTTAACCACATCACCCATAGTGGCGCTTGTGTATGCCTGTGTTATGGCATCTTGTTTATTTTTTTGACTGTTTCTTTGACTCCAGAATTGGAAGGATCACTCTGGGATTAATAAACCAGTGAAGTATGACCTAACTGAAGAGTATTAAATTTTGTATATTTACAAAGTGCAACAAAGCAGCAGTTGGTGTAATTCTTTCCGTGTCCCCAGGTTATACTTTGTGTAATAAAAATTATGCATGTATGAGAATCCTGACATTTAAACAATAAAGGACAGAACTAATGGGCTGCTCTATTTTTCTCTACTTTATCATCTGTAGGAAAGAAAATCCATTTTTTTCTGACTAAAGTGCTTGTTGGAATATGTATTAGGTATTTTTGTGTGTGAGAACACTACATATATACACTAAACAAAAATATGCAGCACTTTCGGTTTTGATTCCATTTTTCATGAGCTGAAACATTTTCTACATACACAAAAGACCCATTACTATCAAATATTGTTCAAAAATCTGTCTAAATCTGTATTAGTGAGCACATCTCCTTTGCCGAGATAATCCATCCCATCTCACAGGTGTGGCATATCGAGGTGCTGATTAGACAGCATGAATATTGCACAGGTGTGCCTTAGACTGCCCACAATAAAAGACCACTCTGAAATGTGCAGTTTGATGACACAACACAATGCCACAGATGTCGCAATGTTGGAAGGAGCGTGCAATTGGCATGCTGACTGCAGGAATGTCTACCAGAGCTGTTCCCCGTGCAATGAATGTTCATTTCTAGAGTTGAGCGGACACCTGGATGTTCGGGTTCAACGGGTTCGGCAGAACATCACAAAAAAGGTTGAGTTCGGGACCCGAACTTGACCCCAACTTGACCCCGAACCCCATTGAAGTCAATGGGGACCCAAACTTTGGAGCACTAAAATGGCTGTAAAAAAATTCATGGAAAGGGCTAGAGGGCTGCAAATGGCACCACAATGTGGTTAAGAGCATGGCAAGTGCTCTGCAAACAAATGTGGATAGGGATATGACTTAAAATAACATAAAATACAATAAAATAAAAATAATAATCCATATGGGGGGTCCATATGGATTAGGAAGTTGAGAAGGCAGTGGATGTGGCGGTGGAGGAGGAGGTAGCCAACTGTCACGACCACTATCCCAGCAGCAGTCGTGTTGTACCAGACGGAGGGGAAGGGGGACCCTTATCTATGGATGGGAGATAGAACGGCCACCCCTGACTAACCCTAAGCTGGCACCTGTCTGCCCTGATACCCTAGACGGGGTGTGAACCCGTGCGGCGAGCAGGATGCCTAAACCCTCAATCACCCTAGCAAGACTAGACTGGGGAAAGGCAGATGGGAGCACTAGTCACCATTACTCATGTCTTGGAGAACAGGGGAAGACAGCAACAAACAAACAATCTATAATAGAGATAGACTTATCCAGTCACGAGCAGAGAAGGTGATCCCAATAACGACAGTCCACGCCAGACAAGAGCTCCACAGCAATACCGTCAAACGATCTCCTTCAAAGGTCAGAATAGCACTGGAAGTAAGGACTATATCTGGCAATGACTGCAAGTGAAACTGAAACTAATATAGTAGCTGGGAGTGGCAGACAGGACTCACCTGAGAAGGATGCCTACAAACTCCCAGTCAGGACAAAAAGGTTCACAAGGCAAAACCCGGATGACATACCCTGAACCACAGAGCAAACTCACAAGCTATCGCGAGTAGCAAGTCGCTGCGACCTTCTCCTCCCAGACCTGTCTGGATCAGTCACAGTCGTGACAGTACCCCCCTTTCTACGAGGGGCCACCGGACCCTCAAGACCAGGCCTCTCCGGATGGGACCTATGAAAAGCCCGAATGAGTCTGTCCGCCTTTATCTCTGATGCTGGCACCCACATTCTCTCTTCGGAACCATAACCTTTCCAGTGCACCAGGTACTGAAGAGAGCGGCGAACATATCGTGAATCAACAATCTTTTCTACCTGAAACTCAAGACTGCCATCAACAACCACCGGTGGAGGCGGTAATGGCAATGGTTCAGGAGGTTCTGCATATTTCTTAAGCAGAGATCTGTGGAAGACATTATGGATCCTTAGAGTCTGAGGTAGCTCTAGACGAAAAGCCACCGGGTTAATGATCTTAATTACCCTATAAGGACCAATAAATCTCGGACCTAATTTCCACGAGGGAACCTTCAACTTGATATTTCTGGTAGACAACCACACCAAGTCATTCACCCCAAGGTCCGGACCTTCAGAGCGCTTCTTATCAGCCACACGTTTGTATCTACCACCAATTCTCTTCAAACTTTCTTGCACACTCTGCCACACTGATGAAAGTGAAGACGCAAATCGTTCCTCCTCGGGAATCCCAGACGGCCCCCCCTCACTAAAACGTACAAAACTAAGGATGGAAACCATACGCACCAAAAAGTGGTGACTTATCGGTGGATTCTTGACGACGAATATTAATGGCAAACTCGGCTAATGGTAAATAAGATGACCACTCCTCCTGATTTTCGGAAACAAAGCATCTCAAATATGTCTCTAGGTTTTGATTGGTACATTCAGTCTGACCGTTGGACTGTGGATGGAAAGATGAAGAAAACGACAGATGAACCCCTAAACGAGAACAAAAAGCTTTCCAAAATTTAGAAACAAATTGGGTACCACGATCCGAAACAATATCGGAAGGGACCCCGTGAAGCTTCACGATGTGGTCAACAAAAACCTGAGCCAGTGTGTTAGCATTAGGCAATGCGGTAAGAGCAATAAAGTGCACCATTTTACTGAACCTGTCAACAACTACAAGAATAACAGTCTTCTCCGCTGATACTGGTAGATCCGTAATGAAATCCATTGATAGGTGCGTCCAAGGCCTGTTGGGGATGGCCAGAGGTAAAAGACGCTCTGCCGGACGAGTATGATCTACCTTAGAACGAGCACAGGTAGCACATGCAGACACAAAATTCAACACCTCCTGGCGCCACTTTGGCCACCAGAACCGACGAGACACTAATTCAGAGGTTGCCCTACTACCTGGGTATCCTGCCAGTGTGGAGTTATGGTGTTCTTTTAGTATCTCCAGGCGTAAATTTTCTGGCACAAACAGTTTACCCGAGGGGCAGGAGGCCGGGGCGTCCCCCTGAGCTTCCAACACCCTCCCCTCTAAACCTGAGTGTAATGCAGAGACCACCACCCCCTTTTGCAAAATAGGCTCTGGTACATCAACATCACCCCCCTCCAGGAAAACTTCGAGACAATGCATCCGCCTTAGTATTTTTTGCCCCCGGGCGATAGGTTATTACAAAATTAAACCTAGTAAAAAATAACGACCACCGAGCCTGTCTAGGGGTGAGAAGTTTAGCAGACTCCAGATATAATACGTTTTTGTGATCAGTAATCACCGTGACGGGATGAACCGCCCCCTCCAAAAACTGACGCCACTCCTCAAAAGCCAACTTAATAGCCAAAAGTTCCCTGTTGCCAATATCATAGTTCCTTTCTGCAGTAGACAATTTCTTCGAAAAGAAAGCACACGGACGCCATTCACCAGGGGACGGGCCCTGAGATAGTACCGCTACCACCCCCACCTCTGATGCGTCAACCTCTACAATAAAAGGAAGCGAGACATCTGGCTGTACGAGAATAGGGGCTGAGGTGAATCTCTCCTTCAGAGATGTAAAGGCAGTTTTGGGCGCATGTGACCATTTGGAAAAATCGGATCCCTTTCGGGTCATGTCAGTCAGTGGTTTGACCACCAAAGAATAGTTCTTTATAAACTTTCTATAAAAATTGGCAAACCCCAGGAAGCGTTGCAATGCCTTCAGGTTCTCAGGCAGATCCCAGTCCATAATCGCCCGGACTTTCTCTGGATCCATGCGGAAACCTGAATCTGACAACACATACCCCAGAAATGGCAGTTCTTTTACGGCGAACACACATTTCTCTAATTTAGCAAACAATTTGTTGGCCCTTAATATCTGCAGCACTTGTCTCACATGTATCTTATGTGTATCCAGATCTGGAGAATAGACCAGGATGTCATCAAGATATATCACAACAAATCTCCCGATAAGGTGACAAAAAATATAGTTGACAAAATGTTGGAACACCGCAGGCGCATTAGTAAGACCAAAAGGCATAACCAGATTTTCATAATGCCTTTCTGGAGTATTAAAAGCCGTCTTCCACTCATCCCCCTCTTTGATGCGAACCAGGTTATAGGCTCCTCTGAGATCCATCTTGGAGAACCATTTAGCACCAGCAACCTGATTAAAGAGGTCGGGAATGAGAGGAAGAGGATAGGGATCTCGGATAGTTATCCGGTTTAACTCCCGGAAATCCAGGCAAGGACGCAGGCCCCCATCTTTCTTTTTAACGAAAAAGAACCCTGCAGCCACAGGTGAAGAAGAGGGTCTGATGTGTCCCTTAGCCAAACTCTCCGAGATATAATCTTGCATATCCTTCCTCTCCGGGCCGGAAAGATTATATAACCGGGTTTTAGGTAGTTTTGCCCCAGGTAATAGGTTAATTGGGCAATCATATGGACGATGAGGTGGTAACCCCTGATAACCCTTCTCAGAGAACACATCCATAAAATCTGACAGAAAGGCAGGCAGAGATGTTACAGAGAGTGTAGAGCACCTACTACTCAAGCAGTTGTCAGTACAATGTTCACTCCACTACACAATCTCCCCGGCCTGCCAATCCACCACTGGATTGTGAGTCACCAGCCAGGGAAGCCCCAATACCATAGGAGCCGGAAGACCGTCCAGGACATAACAAGAGATATGCTCTTTATGGAGGTCCCCTACCTGCAGATGGATGATCTGAGTTAACTCTCTCTGAGTAAGAGGGGAGGAGTCGATGGCAAAAACAGGAATAGTTCTGCGTACCGGTTCTGGAGTAAAACCCAGAGCCTGAGCAAACCGTGAATCCACCAAGTTGACCCCCGCCCTACTGTCCAAAAAGACGGAACAGATCTCAGTCTTATTGCCAGCCTTAACGGTAGCGGACAACAAAAACTGAGACATGCGTATGGAGGAAACGAATACGCCCAGACTGTTATCCTCCGCACAATCTGGGGACTCTAGTTTTCCGGCGGCTCCTTTGTTTGTTTTCTTGGGTTCTGAGGGACATACCTTTACAAAATGACCCCTCCCCCCACAACGAAAACAAACCTCTAACCTACGGCGGACCTTCGGAAGATTCACCCATCTAGTGGCGCCCCCTATTTGCATTGGTTCGACTGGATCATAACAAACCAATCCCTGCCCTATAGAGGCCTCTGTAGAATTTAATAGTCTCTCCTTGAGTCGTCTGTCGATTTTTATAGACAGAGACATAGCAGCCTCAAGAGACCCAGGGACCTCGTATACCGCCAGCGCGTCTTTTAATTTTTCAGACAACCCCTGGCAGAACTGACTCCTAAGGGCCGAGTCGTTCCATAATGTATCAGTAGCCCACCTACGGAATTCGGAACAATATAGTTCAGCAGACCGGTTCTCTTACCGAAGTCCACGTAGCTTAGACTCAGCCAGTGAGACCCTGTCCGGGTCATCATATACGAGACCCAGGGCTTCAAAAAACTCCTCCACTGATCGTAAGGTCGGAGAGTCTGATGGTAGGGAGAAAGCCCAAGCCTGCGGATCTCCTTGCAGGAGAGAAATTACAATGCCCACCCGTTGTTCCTCGCCGCCAGAGGATCTAGGGCGTAACCTGAAGAACAATTTACAAGCTTCTCTGAAGGTTACAAATTGGTCTCTCCCTCCTGAGAACCTATCAGGTAAAACCACTTTTGGCTCAGGAGTACCTTGGTTTCCCGTAGCAACGGTGGAACCCAAGGATTGCTGCTGCTGCTGCAGCACTGTTGCTTTTAATCCTGCCACTTCAAGGGATAACCCCTGTAATTCTTTCGCCAAAACCGTAACCGGATCCATAGTGGAACAGAAAAATACAAAGCAAAACAGCAAGCAAAAAAGAAAAAAAAAAAGTCACATTTTTTTTTTTTAAATGGCCAGATATACTGTCACGACCACTATCCCAGCAGCAGTCATGTCGTACCAGACGGAGGGGAAGGGGGACCCTTATCTATGGATGGGAGATAGAAGGGCCACCCCTGACTAACCCTAAGCTGGCACCTGTCTGCCCTGATACCCTAGACGGGGTGTGAACCCGTGCGGCGAGCAGGATGCCTAAACCCTCAATCACCCTAGCAAGACTAGACTGGGGAAAGGCAGATGGGAGCACTAGTCACCATCACTCATGTCTAGGAGAACAACAGGGGAAGACAGCAACAAACAAACAATCTATAATAGAGATAGACTTATCCAGTCACGAGCAGAGAAGGTGATCCCAATAACGACAGTCCACGCCAGACAAGAGCTCCACAGCAATACCGTCAAACGATCTCCTTCAAAGGTCAGAATAGCACTGGAAGTAAGGACTATATCTGGCAATGACTGCAAGTGAAACTGAAACTAATATAGTAGCTGGGAGTGGCAGACAGGACTCACCTGAGAAGGATGCCTACAAACTCCCAGTCAGGACAAAAAGGTTCACAAGGCAAAACCCGGATGACATACCCTGAACCACAGAGCAAACTCACAAGCTATCGCGAGTAGCAAGTCGCTGCGACCTTCTCCTCCCAGACCTGTCTGGATCAGTCACAGTCGTGACACCAACACCGGTTTTTGGTTTCAATTTATTAATTAATTTATTTTTTGTTTAAATTAAGGTACACCCCAAAACATTGGGAAATATAACCTGTGATAACCCCTCCTGCTGTGCTAAACAAACGTTCAGACAATACACCGGCTGCAGGGCAGGCCAGCACCTCCAAGGCGCAAAGGGCAAGCTCAGGCCATGTGCCCAATTTGGAGACCCAGAAGTTGAAGAGGGCAGACCCATCAGTCAATACGTGTAGGCATGTGCACACATACTTCACCATGTCGCACGTCCCTGTGATGTCCACGATCCAACTGGATATCTGCTCTATCAACTTTCGATGTTCTTTTCTGCGCCTACCATGGTGATCACGGTTATCGGCGAATCAGGGTTCCACGTTGGAGAGGGAGCGTGAGAAAGGGATACCACATCCAAGGGAGGTCAATGGCTGCAATGTGATCGAGCTGAAATGTGGGACAGGTTATTAAAGCGGAAGGATCGAATGAAAGGGCCAATTAAAGACAAATTTTAGAAATTTAAGTCCCTGTCACCTATGCAGAGCAGGGGTTTTTCATCAGCAAAAATGCTGGGGGCCCTGTCAACTATGTAGAGCACGGGTTTATTCACGGCAAAACTGTGTTCATATCAACCAACAAAAGAACAGAGGATTTTACAAAAATTAGGTCTCTGTCACCTATGCAGTGCAGGGGTTTGAATACAGTAAAATTGGTAAAATGTCACCTGACAATGTAACAGACTATTTTTTGAAATTTACGTCCCTGTCACCTATGCAGAGCAGGGGTTTATTCACGGCAAAAATGGTAAAATGTCACCCAAGAATGTAACAGACGTATTAGTGAAATGTATTTCCTTGTCCACTAGGTAGAGCAGGGCTATATCACAGCCAAAAATTGGTGAATTTCACCCGACAATGTAACAGACAAATTAGTGAAATTTATTAACCTGTCCACTAGGTAGAGCAGGGGTATATCACAGCCAAAAATTGGTGAATTTCACCTAACAATGTAACAGACAAAAGAGTGAAATTTTTTAACCTGTCTACTAGGTAGAGCAGGGGTATATCACAGGCAAAAATTTGGGGTATGTACCCCAACAATGTATCAGACAAATTAGTGAAATGACTTAAAATAAAATACGCAAAATTTTTTAAAATTATCTTGATCTATGAGGTGGAGGTTCATATGGAGTAGGAGGTTGAGGAGGCGGTGGACATAGCGGTGTAGGTGGAAGCGGCGGTGGAGGAGGACGAGGTAGCCAACACTGTTTTTTTGTTTTATTTTTTGTTTAAATTAGGGTGCACTCCAAAAGAGTGGGAAATATAAAAATACAAGAATGAGCCATATGCGCTGTAGTATAACAATGGCTGGGTAAGGCCGGTAAACATGTCTATTCTGCACAAGGTACGGACATGTCCTGTGGGATCCATGCCTGGTTTATTTTAATGAACGTGAGCTTGTCCACATTGGCTGTGGACAGGCGGCTGCGCTTGTCTGTGATAACGCCCCCTGCCGTGCTAAACACACGTTCAGACAATACATTGGCTGCAGGGCAGGCCAGCACCTCCAAGGGGTAAAGGGCAAGCTCAGGCCATGTGCCCAATTTGGAGACCTAGAAGTTGAAGGGGGCAGACCCGTTATTCAGTACGTTTAGGCGTGTGCACACATACTGCTCCATCATGTTGCGGAAATTCTGCCTCCTGCTAAGGCGTTTCATATCAGCTGGTGGTGCTGGTTGTTGTGGCGTGCTGACAAAGCTTTTCCACATTTCGGCCATGCTAACCCTGCCTTCTAAAGTGCTGGTGGTGCCCCAGCTGCGTTGGTGACCTCTTCCTTCTCCTCTGCCTTTGCCTTGTGCTTCCACTGTGCCCCTGCTGTCAGGTAGGCATGTCACCAGCAGCGCGTCTAACAGCGTGCGCTTGTACTCGCGCATCTTACAATTACACTCCAGTGACGGAATTAAGGACGGTATGTTGTCCTTGTAACGGGGATCCAGCAGCGTGGCCACCCAGTAATCAGCACAAGTTAGAATGTGAGCAACTCGGCAGTCGTTGCGGAGACACTGCAGCATGTAATCGCTCATGTGTTCCAGGCTGCCCAGAGGCAACAAAAAGCTATCCTCTGTGGAAGGTGTATCGTCTGTGCCCTCTTTATCCCCCCAGCCACACACCAGTGATGGCCATTAGCTGGTTTGGGTGCCAACCTGTTGTAAACACGGTTCCTCCTCTTCCATCTCCTCATCCTCATCCTCCACCTCGTCATCCTCCAGAACTGTTCACTGGCTGGACAATTGTGTACCTGGCGTTTGTGGGTGCAGGAACCCAACCTCGGAGCCACTTGTGAAAGACTGGCCTGAAACCCTATGAAATGATCCCTCTTTCTCCTCCTCCTCCTGTGCCACATCCTCTTCCATCATCACCCGAAGCGTTTTTTCAAGGAGGCATAGAAGTGGGATAGTAACGCTGACAACAGCGTCATCGGCACTGACCATGTTAGTGGACTACTCGAAACAGCGCAGCAAGGCACACAGGTCTCACATAGAGGCCCAGTCATTGGTGGTGAAGTGGAGTGACTCACCTGTGCATGCTGCAGCTGAAACTCCACTATCGCCTGCTGCTGCTCGCACAGTCTGGCCAGCATGTGCAAGGTGGAGTTCCACCTTGTGGGCACGTCGCATATGAGGCGGTGAGCGGGAAGGCCGAAGTTACGCTGCAGCGCTGACAGGTGAGCAGCATCAGGGTGAGAACACCGAAAGTGCGCACAGACGGCCCGCACCTTCTGCAGCAGCTCTGACATATCGTGGTCATTTTTAATGGAACCTCTGCACCACCAAATTCAAAGCATGCGCCAAGCAAGAGATGTGCGTCAAACCGGCTAGTCCCAGAGCTGCTACGAGATTTCGCCCATTATAGCACACCACCAGGCCGGGCTTGAGGCTCACTGGCACCAACCACTCATCAGTCTGTTGTTCCATGCCCGTCCACAGCTCCTGCGCAGTGTGGGGTTTGTCCCCCAAACAGATATGTTTTAAAACTGCCAGGGGGGCTGTGCTGAAGTTGGTGGTGAAGGTGTTACGCTTACCGGATGAGGAGGCGGTAGAAGATGAGGAAGCGGAGTAGGAGGAGCAAGCAACAGGAGGCAAAGAGAAGCGCCCTGCAATCCTCAGTGGTGGAAGGACATGCGTCAAACTGCTATCCACCTCATGCCCAGCCGCCACTGCATTTACCCAGTGTGCTGTTAGGGAGCTATAACGTCCCTGACCGTGCTTACTGGTCCACGTATCCGTAGTTAGGTGGACCCTGCCACAGATGGCGTTGCGCAGTGCACACCTGATTTTCTCCCCCACTTGGTTGTGCAGTGAAGGGATGGCTCGCTTGGAAAAGTAGTGGCGGCTGGGAGCGACATACTGTGGGACAGCCACCGCCATAAGGCTTTTAGAACTCTCCGTCTCCACCAGACGGAATGACAGCATTTCAAAGGCCAGTAATTTTGAAATGCTGGCATTCAGGGCCAGGGATCGTGGGTGGGTAGGGGGGTACTTCCTCTTTCGCTCCAGTGTTTGGGAGATAGAGAGTTGAACGTTTCCATGGGACATTGTGGAGATGCTTGGTGACCCAGGTGGTGGCGTTGCTGGCAGATCCTCTGTTTGCGGGGTGGCAGGTGCCACTGTTATTTAAGAGGTGGATGAAGAGGCCGAGACTGCAGCAGAAGAGGAAGCAGCAAGAGCCAGAGACCTTTCTTTGTTTTTGAGGTGTCTACTCCACTGCAGCTCGTGCTTTTCACTTAGATGCCTGGTCATGCAGGTGGTGCTCAGGTTGAGAACGTTTATGCCTCGCTTCAGGGTCTGCTTGCACAGCGTGCAAACCACTAGTGTCTTGTCGTCAGCACATTGTCTGAAGAACTGTCACGCCAGGGAACTCCTTGGAGCTGGCTTTGGTGTGCTCTGTCCCTTGCTGCGGTGGGCAGCAGCAGGCATACTGCCTAGGGGACGGCCGCTCTGCTTTTGCACCCTGCTCCCTCTTCTGCTGTGCTGGTGGCTCTGTGCGACCACTGCCTCTTCCTCCAAACCTCATCGTCCTCCACATCATCTTCCACCCAATCTTCACCCCTGCCCTCCTTGTCGGTCTGCACACTGAAGAAAGCCCCAGCAGTTGGCACCTGTGTTTCGTCATCATCTGATATGTGCTGCGGTGGTCCTCCCATGTACTCATCCTGAAGCTTGTATTTCCCATATACTTAAGCTTGTATTTCACAGTGACAAATGCAGCAAAGGCACAAGATTGCCAATAATGGGTGTTTTTTTAATACCAGAATATAACAGCACTATCTAACGCTTGTATTTCACTGTGACAAATGCAGCAAAGGCCCTAGATGTAGGGTATTGCAAAAAATTGATGTTTTTTTTTAAACCCAGAATATAATTGCAGTATTTCAAGCTTGTATTTCACTGTGACAAATGCGGCAAATGCACCAGATGTAGGGTATTGCAAAAAATAGGTGTTTTTAAAACCCAAAATATAATTGCAGTATTTAAAGCTTGTATTTCACTGTGACAAATGCAGCAAAGGCCCTAGATGTAGGGTATTGCAAAAAATTGATGTTTTTTTTTAAACCCAGAATATAATTGCAGTATTTCAAGCTTGTATTCCACTGTGACAAATGCGGCAAATGCACCAGATGTAGGGTATTGCAAAAAATTGGTGTTTTTAAAAACCAAAATATAATTGCAGTATTTAAAGCTTGTATTTCACTGTGACAAATGCAGCAAAGGCACCATATGTAGGGTACTGAAAAAAATTGGTGTTTTTTTAAACCCAGAATATAATTGCAGTATTTCTAGCTTGTATTTCACTGTGAAAAATAAGGCAAAGGCACCAGATGTAGGGTATTGCAAAAAATTTGTGTTTTTAAAAAAATCCAGAATATAAATGCAGTATTTCAAGCTTGCATTTCACTGTGACGAATGCAACAAAGGCCGCAAATGTATTATCTTGCCCAAAATAGGTGTTTTTTAATACCAGAATATAATAGCACTATCTAACGCTTGTATTTCACTGTGACAAATGCAGCAAAGGCCACAGATGTAGGGTAATAAAAAAAATGGGTGTTTTTTTTAAACCAGAATAGTATTGCAGTATTTCAAGCTTGTATTTCACTGTGACAAATGCAGCAAAGGCCGCAAATTTATTATCTTGCCCTAAATGTGTTTTTTTTTATAACAGAATATAACAGCAGTATCTAACGCTTGTATTTCACTGTTACAAATGCAGCAAAGGCCACAAATGTATTATCTTGCCCTAAATAGTTGTTTTTTTAATACCAGAATATAACAGCACTATCTAACGCTTGTATTTCACTGTGTCAAATGCGGCAAAGGCCCCAGATGTAGGGTATTTAAAAAAAATGGGTGCTTTTTTTAAACCCAGAATATAATTGAAGTATTTCAAGCTTGTATTTCACTGTGACAAATGCAGCAAAGGCCGCAAATTCTATCTTGCCCTAAATGGGTGTTTTTTTAATAACAGAATATAACAGCAGTATCTAACGCTTGTATTTCACTGTTACAAAGGCAGCAAAGGTCGCAAATGTATCATCTTGCCCAAAATGGGTGTTTTTTTATAACAGAAAATAACAGCAGTATCTAACGCTTGTTTTTCTCTGTGACAAATGCAGCAAAGGCCCCAGATTTAGGGTATTGCCAGAAATGGGTGCTTTTTTTAAACCCAGAATATAATTGCAGTATTTCAAGCTTGTATTTTACTGTGACAAATGCAGCAAAGGCCTCAGATGTAGGGTACTGCCAAAAATGTTTTTTTTTTAAACCCCGAATATTATTGCAGTATTTCAAGCTTGTATTTCACAGTGACAAATGCAGCAAAGGCCCCAGATATAGGGTATTGCCAAAATAGGTGTTTTTTTAAACCCAGAATATTATTGCAGTATTTCAAGCTTGTATTTCACTGTGACAAATGCAGCAAAGGCCTCAGATGTAGGGTACTGCCAAAAATATAATTTTTTTTAACCCTGAATATTATTGAAGTATTTCAAGCTTGTATTTCACTGTGACAAATACAGCAAAGGCCCCAGATGTAGGGTATTGCTAAAAATAGGTGTTTTATTGAACCCAGAATATTATTGCAGTATTTCAAGCTTGTATTTCACAGTGACAAATGCAGCAAAGGCCCCAGATGTAGGGTATTGCCAAAATAGGTGTTTTTTTAAACCCAGAATATTATTGCAGTATTTCAAGCTTGTATTTCACTGTGACAAATGCAGCAAAGGCCCCAGATGTAGGGTCTTGCAAAAAATGGGTGATTTTTTTTAACCCAGAATATAATTGCAGTATTTCAAGCTTGTACTTGTCACAAATGCACATATGCTGTACTGGTAGAGTGAACTTGCATAAAGTGGCCGCCGATGCCCACCTAACTCACAGACGGTTAAAAGTTCTTTTTCTGTGTCACTGGGCTCAGGGCAGGGTAAAAAGATTGTGCACTGCACCCACAAAACAAAATTGTTGTAGGTCGCTGAGTTAACAAGCACTTCTGATAAAAGATTCTTTCCTATTCTCTCCCTCACAGCAGCAGCATCCTATCCCTACACTAATAAGAGCAGAGTGACGGGTAGCGCTACATGACTCCTGCTTATATAGAGGCTGGGTCACATGCTGCACTGGCCAATCACAGCCATGCCATTAATAGGAATGGCTGTGATGGCTTCTAAGAGCACACAAGTTAAACGCTTGTTGATTGGCTGCTCTGAAGCCTTTCAAAAAGCGCCATTAACCACCTCCGGACCGCCTAACGCAGATGTGCGTTCCGGAGGTGGCAGCCCTGCGCACAGTCACGCATATATGCGTCATCTCGCGAGACGCGAGATTTCCTGTGAACGCGCGCACACAGGCGCGCGCTCACAGGAACGGAAGGTAAGCGAGTGGATCTCCAGCCTGCCAGCGGCGATCGCTCGCTGGCAGGCTGGAGATCCGAATTTTTTAACCCCTAACAGGTATATTAGACGCTGTTTTGTGGATCCGATCCATGTATCCATGGATCCGTAAAAAATCATGCGGATGTCTGAATGGAGCCTTACAGGGGGGGTGATCAGTGACAGGGGGGTGATCACCCTGATCACCCTGATCACCCCCTGTCATTGATAACCCCCCTGTAAGGCTCCATTCAGACGTCCGCATGTGTTTTGTTGATCCGATCCATGTATCCATGGATCCCTAAAAATCATGCGGATGTCTGAATGGAGCCTTACAGGGGGGGGGGTGATCAGTGACAGGGGGGTGATCACCCTGATCACCCCCTGTCATTGATAACCCCCCTGTAAGGCTCTATTCAGACGTCCGCATGTGTTTTGTGGATCCGATCCATGTATCCATGGATCCGTAAAAATCATGCAGATGTCTGAATGGAGCCTTACAGGGGGGGTGATCAGTGACAGGGGGGTGATCACCCTGATCACCCCCTGTCATTGATAACCCCCCTGTAAGGCTCCATTCAGACGTCCGCATGTGTTTTGCGGATCCGATCCATGGATCCGTAAAAATTATACGGATGTCTGAATGGAGCCTTACCAGGGGGGTGATCAATGACAGGGGGGTGATCAGGGAGTCTATATGGGTGATCACCCCCCTGTCATTGATCACCCCCCTGTCATTGATCAACCCCCCCCTGGTAAGGCTCCATTCAGACATTTTTTTTGGCACAAGTTAGCGGAAATTTTTTGTTTGTTTTTGTTTTTTCTTACAAAGTCTCATATTCTACTAACTTGTGTCAAAAAATAAAATCTCCCATGAACTCACCATACCCCTCACGGAATCCAAATGCGTAAACATTTTTAGACATTTATATTCCAGACTTCTTCTCACGCTTTAGGGCCCCTAAAAAGCCAGGGCAGTATAAATACCCCACATGTGACCCCATTTCGGAAAGAAGACACCCCAAGGTATTCGCTGAGGGGCATATTGAGTCCATGAAAGATTGAAATTTTTGTCCTAAGTTAGCGGAAAGTGAGACTTTGTGAGAAAAAAACAAAAAAAATCAATTTCCGCTAACTTATGCAAAAAATAAAAAATTTCTAGGAACTCGCCAGGCCCCTCATTGAATACCTTGGGGTGTCTTCTTTCCAAAGTGGGGTCACATGTGGGGTATTTATACTGCCCTGGCTTTTTAGGGGCCCGAAAGTGTGAGAAGAAGTCTGGGATCCAAATGTCTAAAAATGCCCTTCCTAAAAGGAATTTGGGCCCCTTTGCGCATCTAGGCTGCAAAAAAGTGTCACACATGTGGTATCGCCGTACTCAGGAGAAGTTGGGCAATGTGTTTTGGGGTGTCATTTTACATATACCCATGCTGGGTGAGAAAAATATCTTGGTCAAATGCCAACTTTGTATAAAAAAATAGGAAAAGTTGTCTTTTGCCAAGATATTTCTCTCACCCAGCATGGTTATATGTAAAATGGCACCCCAAAACACATTCCCCAACTTCTCCTGAGTACGGCGATACCAGATGTGTGACACTTTTTTGCAGCCAAGGTGGGCAAAAAAGGCACATATTCCAAAGTGCACCTTTCGGATTTCACAGGCCATTTTTTACACATTTCGATTGCAAGGTAGTTCTCACACATTTGGGCCCCTAAATTGCCAGGGCAGTATAACTACGCCACAAGTGACCCCATTTTGGAAAGAAGACACCCCAAGGTATTCCGTGAGGGGCATGGCGAGTTCCTAGAATTTTTTATTTTTTGTCACAAGTTAGCGGAAAATGATGATTTTTCTTTTTTTTTCTTTTTTCCTTACAAAGTCTCATATTCCACTAACTTGCGACAAAAAATAAAAAATTCTAGGAACTCGCCGTGCCCCTCACGGAATACCTTGGGTGTCTTCTTTCCAAAATGGGGTCACTTGTGGCGTAGTTATAGTGCCCTGGCAATTTAGGGGCCCAAATGTGTAAGAAGTACCTTGCAATCAAAATGTGTAAAAAATGGCCTGCGAAATCCGAAAGGTGCACTTTGGAATTTGGGCCCCTTTGCCCACCTTGGCTGCAAAAAAGTGTCACACATCTGGTATCGCCGTACTCAGGAGAAGTTGGGGAATGTGTTTTGGGGTGTCATTTTACATATACCCATGCTGGGTGAGAAAAATATCTTGGTCAAATGCCAACTTTGTATAAAAAAATAGGAAAAGTTGTCTTTTGCCAAGATATTTCTCTCACCCAGCATGGGTATATGTAAAATGGCACGCCCAAATACATTCCCCAACTTCTCCTGAGTACGGCGATACCAGATGTGTGACACTTTTTTGCAGCCAAGGTGGGCAAAGGGGCACATTTTCCAAAGTGCACCTTTCGGATTTCACCGGTCATTTTTTACACATTTCGATTGCAAGGTAGTTCTCACACATTTGGGCCCCTAAATTGCCAGGGCAGTATAACTACCCCACAAGTGACCCCATTTTGGAAAGAAGACACCCCAAGGTATTCCGTGAGGGCATGGCGAGTTCCTAGAATGTTTTATTTTTTGTCGCAAGTTAGTGGAATATGAGACTTTGTAAGAAAAAAATAAAAATAAAAAATCATCATCATTTTCCGCTAACTTGTGACAAAAAATAAAATGTTCTATGAACTCACTATGCCCATCAGCGAATACCTTCGGGTGTCTACTTTCCGAAATGGGGTCATTTGTGGGGTTTTTCTACTGTCTGGGCATTGTAGAACCTCAGGAATCATGACAGGTGCTCAGAAAGTCAGAGCTGCTTCAAAAAGCGGAAATTCACATTTTTGTACCATAGTTTGTAAACGCTATAACTTTTACCCAAACCATTTTTTTTTTGCCCAAACATTTTTTTTTATCACAGACATGTAGAACTATAAATTTAGCGAAAAATTTATATATGGATGTCGTTTTTTTTGCAAAATTTTACAGCTGAAAGTGAAAAATGTCATTTTTTTGCAAAAAAATCGTTACATTTCGATTAATAACAAAAAAAGTAAAAATGTCAGCAGCAATAAAATACCACCAAATGAAAGCTCCATTAGTGAGAAGAAAAGGAGGTAAAATTCATTTGGGTGGTAAGTTGCATGACCGAGCGATAAACGGTGAAAGGAGTGTAGTGCCGAAGTGTAAAAAGTGCTCTGGTCATGAAGGGGGTTTCAGCTAGCGGGGTTGAAGTGGTTAACTCGCCGAACACTGAACCTGAACCCGAACTTTAACTGAAAAGTTCGGGTTTGGGTCCGGGGTCCAAAAATCATAAAGTTCGGTACAAACCCGAACTTTACAGTTCGGGTTCGCTCAACCCTATTCATTTCTCAACCATAAACCGTCTCCAAAGGCGTTTCAGAGAATTTGGCAGTACATCCAACTGGCCTCACAACCGCAGACCACGTGTAACCCCACCAGCCCAGGACCTCCACATCCAGAATTTTCACCTTCATGATCGTCTGCGACAGCTGCAGCAACAATCAGTTTGCATAACCCAAAAATTTCTGCACAAACTGTCAGAAACCGTCTCAGGGAAGCTCATCTGCATGCTCGTAGTCCTCATCAGGGGTCTGGACCTGACTGAAGTTCGTCGTCGTAACCAACTTGAGTGGGCAAATACTCACATTCGATGGCGTCTGGCACGTTGGAGAGGTGTTCTGTTCATCGATGAGTCCCGGTTTTCACTGTTCATGGCAGACAGCGTGTGTGGCATTGTGTGGGTGAGCGGTTTGCTGACCTCAACGTTGTGGATCGAGTGGCCCATGGTGGCGGTGAGGTTATGGTATGGGCAGGCGTATCTTATGGACAATGAACACAGGTGCATTTTATTGATGGCATTTTGAATGCACAGAGATACCGTGACGAGATCCTGAGGCCCATTGTTGTACCATTCATCCACGACCATCACCTCATGTTGCAGCATGATAATGCACGGCCCCATATTGCAAGGATCTGTACACAATTCCTGTAAGCTGTAAACATCCCAGTTCTTGCATGGCCAGCATACTCACCGGACATGTCACCCTTTGAGCATGTTTGGGATGCTCTGGATCGGCGCATACGACAGCGTGTTCCAGTTCCTGCCAATATTCTGCAACTTCGCACAGCTATTGAAGAGGAGTGGACCATCATTCCACAGGCCACAATCAACAACCTGATCAACTCTATGTGACAGAGATGTGTTGCACTGTGTGAGGCAAATGGAGTGGCATTTTATTGTGGGCAGTCTAAGGCAGACCTGTGCAATATTCATGCTGTCTAATCAGCACCTCGATATGCCACACCTGTGAGGTGGGATGGATTATCTCGGCAAAGGAGAAGTGATCACTAGCACAGATTTAGGCCTCATGCACACGACCGTGGTATGTTTTGTGGTCCGCAAATCGCGGATCCGCAAAACACAGAAGCGGCCTGTGTGCGTTCTACAATTTGCGGAACGGGCGGCCCATTGTAGAAATGCCTATTCTTGTCCGCAAAACAGACAAGAATAGGGCATGTTAAATTTTTTGGGGGGGCTACAGAACGGAGCAACAGATGCGGACAGCACACGGAGTGCATCTTTTGCGTCCCTATTGAATTGATTGGGTCCGAATCCGAGTAGCAAAAACTGCGGCTCGTATGCGGACAAAAACAACGGTCGTGTGCTTTAGGCCTTAGACAGATTTGTGAACAATATTTGAGAGTAATGGGTCTTTTGTTTATGTAGAAAATGTTTCAGATCTTTCAGTTCAGCTCATGCAAAATGGGAGCAAAACCGAAAGTGTTGCGTTTATATTTTTGTTCAGTGTGTATATATATATATATATATATATATATATATACATGGAAAGATTCAGGCAGCACTCCCTTCAGTGCAAATATAGCTGTGCAGGTGCCCGCGGTGGTCCCTCGATATAGGACAAATTCAGTAGAAAAGGAAAGTCCGCAGCACTCCTTTAAGTAAAAAAGTGTAATTTATTCACACATGTCAGACAACGTTTCGGTCCTCTCACAGGACCTTTTTCAAGTCAAGTGACTTGACTTGAAAAAGGTCCTGTGAGAGGACCGAAACGTTGTCTGACATGTGTGAATAAATTACACTTTTTTACTTAAAGGAGTGCTGCGGACTTTCCTTTTCTTCTATATATATATATATATATATATATATATATATATATATAGATAGATATAGATATATAAATTTATAAAAAGAAGCACCTTTTTAGGGCTACTTTAATTACAGAATTGGATTGTTTCAGGGTAGTAAAAGAAAGTTCTAATTGCCCATTACCGCCACCCTATCATTTGTATTCTGCTAAAGCTCCATTGGTAGCAGTCTTTATTCTGCGAATAGAGAGAGCAGAAGGGTTGTCACAATGTACTCACAGCCGTCAGAACATCTGATTCTATTTGAAAATGCAGGATACAAGAATGGCGTCCAGGGGTTGGCTGGCAGGGCATGTGTATCCAGGGGTTGGCTGGCAGGGCATGTGCCCTTAGTGTTGAGTGTCTGGGGAAGGCATCAATAAGCCATTCTGCCTTTGCCAGAGCATATAGATACAGACAGGGGCGTAGCTACAGGGGGTGCAGAGGTAGCAGTCGCTACCGCGCCCAGGAGCCTGAGGGTATTATAGAAAGTGCATGCTGATCAAGTTACACCTCTGGCTGGAGGAAAGGGGTTAGGTCGAGAATTTGGCATGGGGGGGGGGGGTGCCATTTTCAATTGTTGCCTCAGGCAGCACTAGGGCAATGTGTTTCCCTGCCTCTGGCATCCAAAGCACTGAGGGAAGGGGGGCCCAAGCTGAATTCTTTCACCAGGGCCCATGAGCTTTTAGCTACGCCCCTGGATACAGGGCTAAGGTAGCATACAGAATCTTTGCTATGGATGAAGGAAAGCCTTGCCATGACTTTGATAGTGTATGTACGTAAGGCTACTTTTACATTGGCGTTTCTGGGTCCGCTTGTGAGATCCATTTCAGGGCTTTCACAAGCGGCCCAAAATTAATCAGTTCAGCCCCAATGCATTCTGAATGGATAAGGATCCGTTCAGAATGCATTAATTTGGCTGCATTTGGTCTCTGTTGCGTTTTTTAGACGGTCACTAAAACGCAGCTTGCAGCGTTTTGGTGACCATCTGACTATGCGGAGCCAAACAAATCCGACTTACAATGTAAGTTAATGGGGACGGATCCGTTTTTAACTGACACAATATGGTGAAATTGAAAACGGATCCGCCTCCTATTGACTTTCAATGTAAGTCAAGACCGCTCCGTTTTGACATACTTTTTTTTAATGAATAATGCAAACGGATCCGTTATTAACGGATACAAGCGTTTGCATTATTGATGCAAATCCGTCTGTGCAGATACAATACGGATCCGCACCAAACACGAATGTGAAAGTAGCCTAAAGGGGTCAGTCTTTTGACAAACAAGACATGGTATCAGAGTCTCTCAATGAGGGCACAGACTTAAAAGCAACAGGTTATTTAGGGACATCATCTCTTCAAGCGGCAACAGGCAAATTTAGCAGTCCTTTTAAGAGACAACAGCTCACTGTCCCTCTGGCTTGCCTTGCATCTGACTCCTTGGGTTTTGACACTCTGACTTTCGTGTCCTCAATATGGCAGCTGTGAAGATATCTGTATCTGTAGTTATCACCACCACTCTCTCTCCATGTGGTGCAGTACTGAAGAATCTTCACAGTCCCAATCAGTCAAAGGATTCCCCTCCTAGTGACACACAGCCCTTGACCACAGACCTTGACTGCTACCAGGATGCATAGACTTGGCAGTTTCTTTTGAATCCTCAACTTTGGCTTCAACTCCTCTGCCATGCTTAGCTGCTTTGTGGCCCTATCTATGCACTGAGGTGTTGTACCCTTATGACTAGTGCTAATCACCTCCACTTGCTAGTTAGCTAGAACAAAGATATATTCCTGGCTTTGCGTCCAGCAGCAGGTTTCAGATCACTCTTCAATCTGTCTGCTTCTTACATCAGGTCTGCAGAGTACTGCTATTTATCATCTTTCAGCCATGTGCTCTGAATACAGCCAAAGGATCGTAATACAATTAATTGAAATGTCTAAAAGGTTTTTCTGAACCAATATAACATATTATCCAATAACAATAATACAACTAGGTTAGTAGGTGGCATAGCCTCAGTGGTATTTACAATATACACATTTACAATACAATAGTGCTGTATAAGATCACTAGTAAATGTTTCTCTATCCTCATTGCAGCTAATTTGCAATGTCCATCTGATTCTGCCCAAGTTTTCTAACTTCCCCAGAAAGGGCTGCATGACACTGCAGGCTACCTATGTCATTTCCCACCATTTGACAGCTACTGTATGTCCAAGGACTGTACACACAGTGCATTTTCCACCCTTAGTGTTATACCTACTCTTCTGGTACCCCAGCTGGCATTTCCTCAGTGATGCAAGACTCATATAACACCACTGCCACTCAGTTGTTTCAAGAGACCTCTGTGCCCCAGTGAGCGTTGCGTACTCTTCCTAGGCCAATAACGTCATGGTCATCAGTCTTGTGACTTATGTGCAAGTCAGTCCCATTCAAGTGAAAGGGGCTGAGCTGGAATACCAAACAACTGTCACAACCAGACAGCTGAGAAGCTCTGACAGAGGCCTTTCAGAACCTCCTCCTTGAGTTTCTGTGTTGTGGTATTCAGCTCCTCCTCTCGTTAGCCTCTCTCAGCTGTCATGTGTTGGACTAATTGCTTCCCTTTAAATTCTTCCCCAGAAGGCTTTTCTGGGCGGCTTATACTACTTCCTGGAGTGTGTGTGCACGCTGACTCTGTCCTCCTGTTTGCTTCAAAGCTAAGTGTTGTACCTTTATCTGTTATTTTCTGTTTGCTGGATCCCAGGTGACCCTGACTCCCTCCGTATCTTGTGTAGGGAGCCGGTGGTCGTGTCCCCTCACTATTGTAGGGTGCTCAGGGCTTTATAGTCAAGGTTCGTGGATATGCAAACCTCCACCATTCGGATCTTTGCATAGGCTGAGCAGCCAGGGAAAGTGCCAGGTCTTCTGCAGGGGTCTCCCTTGGTTCCTTAGTTTTTGGATCCAGCGAGTCGTTTATACATGTTGCTTTGCCTTGTTTCCTGTACACCGTCCGTGACAACAACATTGCTTGTTAAACTGTGAGAAGTCAGCTTCTCTCACCGCTGATTGACTGGGGTCACCAGTCTCAGACTCCCACCAATCTGACATTGATGCGCTATCCTGAGGATAGGTCATCAATATCAGAATCTAGGAAACCCTCTCTACTTCTCAACAACTCCTTTAAAGGGGCAACATCCTCTGCTGTGGCCTTCCAGCTAGCACTCTCGCACCCCTCCAATCTATCCTCAACTCTGCTGCACGACTAATCCACCTCTCCCCCTGTTACTCCTCTTCCTCTCCCCTCCGCCAATTCCTTCACTGGCTCTCCATTGTCCAGCAAATTCAGTTCAAAATTCTAACAAATACGTATAATGTCGTCCACAACCTGTCCCCTTCATACCTCTATGAGCTACTTTCCAAATACATCCCCACACGTAATCTCCGAACCTCACAAGACCTCCTTCTCTCCTCGTATCACCTCTTCCCACAACCGCCTCCAAAATTTCTCCCGCGCATCCCCCACACTCCGGAACTCTCTACTCTAACATATCAGACTCTCACCTATAGTGGAATCCTTCAAAAGAAACCTGAAAACCCACTCTTCAGACAAGCCTATAACCAGTGACCCTGCTGACACTATACCTCCATGAACAACTTCACCCTCACCTACTGTGTCCTTCTCCCATACCTTGTAGACTGTAAGCCCTCATGGGCAGGGCCCTCTCTGCTTCTGTACCAGTCTGTAACTCGTCTTGTTCATGCTTAGTACAATTGTCTGTATTATGTATGTGCGCCCCTTATCATATGTACAGCGCCATGGAATGAATGGCGCTTTAATCATAAATAATAATAACCTGAGACATTGGTAGCATACCACTAGGATATGCCCCCTATGTGAGATAGCTGCGGCTCCCATTTATGGGACCAGCAGCTATCCCAGAATGGGTCATTGAAAGTAAAGAAGAGCTTCATCTGCGTGACGGGGAGATGCAGTATGAGAAGTGACGCAGGAGCTGGGGAGCAAGATAAGTATAACCTCTGTGAGGGACCCTGTATATGGGGGGGCATTATAGGACTTGGATAACTGGCATCACTACTCAGTGATGGGAGCCATGAACATTGCTCTCGGCTATTTATGGTCCCATAGAAATGAATTGAGGGCACACAGCACAAGTGGGGCCACCGTTAAATTAATTTCTATGGCACTGCCGGAGATAGCTGAGCCTGCTCTCTACTACAAACCGGATTCCAAAAAAGTTGGGACACTATACAAGCCGTGAATAAAAACTGAATGCAATGATGTGGAGGTGCCAACTTCTAATATTTTATTCAGAATAGAACATAAATCACGGAACAAAAGTTTAAACTGAGAAAATGTACCATTTTAAGGGAAAAATATGTTGAATCAGAATTTCATGGTGTCAACAAATCCCAAAAAAGTTGGGACAAGGCCATTTTCACCACTGTGTGGCATCTCCCCTTCTTCTTACAACACTCAACAGATGTCTGGGGACCGAGGAGACCAGTTTCTCAAGTTTAGAAATAGGAATGCTCTCCCATTCTTGTCTAATACAGGCCTCTAACTGTTCAATCGTCTTGGGCCTTCTTTGTTGCACCTTCCTCTTTATGATGCGCCAAATGTTCTCTATAGGTGAAAGATCTGGACTGCAGACTGGCCATTTCAGTACCCGGATCCTTCTCCTACGCAGCCATGATGTTGTGATTGATGCAGAATGTGGTCTGGCATCATCTTGTTGAAAAATGCAGGGTTGTCCCTGAAAGAGATGACGTCTGGATGGGAGCATATGTTGTTCTAGAACCTGAATATATTTTTCTGCATTGATGGTGCCTTTCCAGACATGCAAGCTGCCCATGCCACACACACTCATGCAACCCCATACGATCAGAGAAGCAGGCTTCTGAACTGAGCGTTGATAACAACTTGGGTTGTCTTTGTCCTCTTTGGTCCGGATGACATGGCGTCCCTGATTTCCAAAAAGAACTTCGAATCGTGACTCGTCTGACCACAGAACAGTCTTCCATTTTGCCACACTCCATTTTAAATGATCCCTGGCCCAGTGAAAACGCCTGAGCTTGTGGATCTTGCTTAGAAATGGCTTCTTCTTTGCACTGTAGAGTTTCAGCTGGCAACGGCGGATGGCACGGTGGATTGTGTTCACTGACAATGGTTTCTGGAAGTATTCCTGAGCCCATTCTGTGATTTCCTTTACAGTAGCATTCCTGTTTGTGGTGCAGTGTCGTTTAAGGGCCCGGAGATCACGGGCATCCAGCATGGTTTTACGGCCTTGACCCTTACGCACAGAGATTGTTCCAGATTCTCTGAATCTTCGGATGATGCTATGCACAGTTGATGATGATAGATGCAAAGTCTTTGCAATTTTTCGCTGGGTAACACCTTTCTGATATTGCTCCACTATCTTTCTGCGCAACATTGTGGGAATTGGTGATCCTCTACCCATCTTGGCTTCTGAGAGACACTGCCACTCTGAGAAGCTCTTTTTATACCCAATTGTGTTGCCAATTGACCTAATTAGTGTTAATTGGTCTTCCAGCTCTTCGTTATGCTCAAATGTACTTTTTCCAGCCTCTTATTGCTACTTGTCCCAACTTTTTGGGGATTTGTTGACACCGTGAAAATTTGAATCAACGTATTTTTCCTTTAAAATGATACATTTACTCGGATTAAACATTTGATCTGTCATCTACGTTCTATTACAAATAAAATATTGACATTTGCCATCTCCACATCATTGCATTCAGTTTTTATTCACAATTTGTTTAGTGTCCCAACTTTTTTGGAATCCGGTTTGTATTTTCTGCAGTCCCATAGAAATGAATTGAGGGCAGGTGTGCATGCGCAGCTGCTCTCTGCTCACTTTGGGGGTCCTATTCTGAAGATAGATGTAGGTCCCACTGGATCAGCTCTGAACTGAAGTATTTTTTATTTTATAACATACAAACACTCCTGCTGAAACCCTTGTATCACAGATAGCTGATACACACATAATGGCAACCCTGAAAGATATGTAAATCTTTTAGGGTAAAAATGAATATATACTGCCTATACTTTAATGAGGATCTGAATTGTCTTCATGATATCAGTCAGTCACCACTGGAGAAAATTATGAAGTTCTTCTTGCTTCTACTTGTGAAAATGAAAAAATGATATTTACTACGCTTATAAATCGCGTTCTGTTATACTGTATGTGTGTGCATTAAGAAGAAGGTATGTGACATATAGTTGCACACATGGTTTCGCAGCCCCCTTGGTATAATAAGGCAAATGTGCTGATATGACTGCTCCTAGCTCATTTTATTCCAACTGTAAATTTCTTGTCATAAAATAATTTATGGGAAATAGGCACCTGCTATTAATGGACCATATATACAGCAAAGAGTGATTAATGGTATGGAAACTGTTCAGATCTGCGATATTACATGCTATAAAATTCTGCATGGTCACTTGATTTTTTTTCACAGCAAGCCGGGGGATGGCAAACAGACTATGTTTAACTCTTGAGGGTTTCTGCACAGAGCATCAATGTAACAGGGCTGGTTGTTTGCAAGACTGAGGAACTTGACCTACAGTATATTCAGGAAGTCTTCAGACCCTTTCACTTTTTCACATTTTGTTATGTTGCAGCCTTGTAGTAAAAAAATAAATAAATGTTCTTCCATAATTTTACACTCAATAACCCACAATGAGAAAGCAAAAAAGAAGCAAAAGCAAAAGAATTTTGCCAATTTTTGCAAATTTATTTAAAATTAAAAACTACATGGACATAAGTAGAGATGAGTGAATTTATTGAAAATTCGATTTGGCTGCTTCGACAAATAAATAAAAAAATTTGCTCTGTGCCGAATTACCTCGTTACGAAGCGCATTTATTTTGTAAGTAGCTGATCGCGGCATCTGAGTGTAAAACTAACAATAATTCAAACTTACAAAATCAAACTCACCACCTCCATTAATCTCAAGTCACACGGGATTTCGGCCGAGATCTTTAAGCAAATGGAGGCGGTAAGTTAGATTTTTTTTGTTTTTTATTCTATTTCAGGTTAAATCGATTCGCTGACACGAAGCATGAGGAAATTTGGCTTCTAGGCGAATAAAATTTATTCTGAAATTCGGATCGAATTCTACTTTGTGGGATTCGATTCGCTCATCTCTAGACATACAGTGCTGCCTATAATTATTCATACCCCTGGCAAATTTTGACTTAAAGTTACTTTTATTCAATGTACAAGAGGCATTGGTGATGGATCATGTGACGGACCATGTGATGAGCGCAGTGATGTCATTAAAGGTCCTATTCCTGTGTACAGCAAAGATGAAGACAGAAGAGAAGCCGGGCTGCGCAAGCAAGTGGATTATATTGATGAGTTAAAAAAAATAAAAATTAACCCCTCAAGCCCTATTGTACTATGCATTCTGTATTCAGAATGCTATTATTTTCCCTTATAACAAAATAATAATAATCGGGTTCCCATCCCGATCGTCTCCTAGCAACCGTGCGTGAAAATCGCACCGCATCCGCACTTGCTTGTGATTTTCATGCAGCCCCATTCACTTCTATGGGGCCTGCGTTGCGTGGAAAACGCACAAAGAGGAGCATGCTGCGATGTTCACGCAACACACAAGTGATGCGTGAAAATCACCGCTCGTGTGTGCACAGCCCCATAGAAATTAATTGGTCCGGATTCAGTGCGGGTGCAATGCGTTCACCTCACGCATTGCACCCGCGTGGAAATCTCGCCCGTGTGAAAGGGGCCTAAGAGATCATTGTTGTTCACAACAATCACAGTTGAGTTTTTGCTGCTAGTTGTTACAATGTTATATTTTATGAACCAGTGTCCTGGACGTGTCTCAGTCAGTTTATTGCCTAGCTGGATTCAAACAGGCATCCTAAAGCCTCTTTCACACGGGAGTCATGTTTTTGGGCCGGATGCATTCATGGTGCCTTCAGGGAAAATCGTGCGATTTGGCTTGCGAGTGCTTCAGTTTTCAGTATGCGATTGCGTTGCATTGTTGCGTTTTTCCCACGCGTGTGACATGCGGATGGCATGCGTTTTTTCTGTGCGGGAAAAAAACCTGATCCATCCACTGCATTCACCTTAGACTCCAAAGACATAGAAATACCCCCAGCCAGTATAGTTTTTTTGGACATCTCCATTTTTTGGTGGAGTGTCTGTCGTGTGGTAGTTGTGTGTGTGTGTCTGGTTTTGGATTTTCCTTTGCAGGATGTCCACTTTCACCCTGTCACCAACTGACCATGTCTTCTTGCACTGGCTGGTCTTCCGCTGTTTTGGAGAGCAGCCAGAAATGATTGAGGAGGAACCGCAGAGGAAGGGTATGTGGGTGCATCCTATAATTTCGCAGCGGGCCAGCAAAGGTCTCTTTGTTGGCTTGTACTCAGAGCTCCGTGCGCACCCTCATAAGTTCTTCAATTTTTGCCACATGTCGGTGACTACCTTTGATCGGCTGTTGGGGGAGTTGAGGCCTTCCTTGACTTTCCAGGACACCAACATGCGGCGGAGTGTGTCACCTTAAGAACGTCTCATTATTACTTTAAGGTAAGACTTTATATTATAAGACTCAAACATGAATGACACACTGTTTGGCAATACTTAGCTGTTTCGTCTATGGCCTGTGTCTTCTGAACTTTACCTCTTCTGTGTATAGGTACTTTATATTAGTCACAAAGTATTGTATATATATTTTTTTAAATCATAAACTGTGTGTGCTTTTGGCGCAGCCGCTTTGTGATAAGTCACTTGGTGTACTAACAAGTAATTGATTAGTCACACAGGATTCCAGTTCCGCAGGGGTTAAATTATTCAAATCTTATCTGTAATGATGAGGATACTTCACCTGTGTGTATCTGGTAATGGTTTAGAAGTTGTTTTTGCTAAATGCTCTTAACTTTCTTTAAGGTATGTATAAATATAAAGTATTGATTTCTAATCTTTGAGTATGAGCTATTTTAATTTAAACTTGCCAGACACATTGCCATTAAATAATGTAAAGTAAAGTAGTAGATTTTTAAACTTGTGCTAAGTGGTTTCTTAATGTTTTTTTTTTTTTTTTCTTTTTCATTTCAGATATCTTGTGACAGGAAATTCTTTTTCGTCCTTACATTTTGTTTTTAGAATGGGGACCTCCACAATTGCTGGCGTGGTACGGGCTACACGTGCCACCATTTGGTTGACATTGAAGGCTTCAGTGCTGCCACCTCCAACTAAGCAGCAGTGGCTTGATATAACCCAGGGCTTCCTGGAGAGGGCTCAATTCCCAAATTGTATTGGTGCCTTTGACGGGAAGCACATACGGGTTAAGAAGCCACCGAACTCAGTGTCCCGATACTATAATTATAAGCAGTTTTTCTCTGTAGTTTTGTTGGCCTTGGCTGACACAAACTACAGGTTTATAATTGTAGATATTGGGTCCTATGGAAGTACTGCAGATGCTCGCATCTTCAAAACTTCCAGAATGGGTCGCTGGCTTCAGTCCAACCAACTAGACGTACCACAGCCAGCAAACCTTCCTGGCTCTACTGGGCCACCAGCGCCTTATGTGGTTGTAGGGGACGAGGGTTTTGCCCTTACAAGCCACCTCATGTGCCCCTTTCCTCGACGAGGTTTGGATGCCAAGAGGCGCAATTTTAATTTTCACTTAAGTAGAGCCAGAAGGTTTGTGGAGTGCGCCTTTGGCATTTTCTCCCATAAATGGCGTTTTTTCCTATCGCCTATCCAGCTGGCCCCACAAAATGTGAATGTGGTGATCAAGGCGTGTGTAGTGCTGCATAACTACATACCTACCTATGAGAAAACACCTGATGAGGACGCCCAAGTACAGTCCGCCATCAGGTAAAGACACTTTAGCACTTGGAGGATCTGGATCTGCTGGACTGAGAGTGCAGGAATTATTTTCTGATTATTTTATGTCCCCTTTTGGTTCTTTCCCATTTCAGCAGTAGACCGTGACTCATGGATGTGTATTTTTGGCAGTTAATTTTTTTTAACCTGGATGGATATCTTTTAGTTAGCTTTTGTTTTTGGTAGTTAGGTACGCGCAAGATAATGAGGACCCTTGACGTGGGTTTGCGAACTTACATATTTTGCTTACATATATATTGTTTTCAACACAGTATGTGAAATATGTACTAATACCTCATTCCTACACATTTTGAAAATTTCTCAACACATGTATGCATGCTTTCCCATCATCATTAATAAAGTTGGACTTGGTTGCATTATGATGTCCCACCAAAATCTCATTAAAACATGTGTCATGCCACATAACTCCATCTGTATTGTGTTTACTATAGTGTGCCTAAAAGGACATTAAATTGTGGAGACCATGTTATATATATATGTATAATAAGTAAAAATATGTTGAATAAAGTATTTCAAATTTTCTATATAGGTGAAATATACATTTATAATAGTCTGGGTACTGTTATCTTCCAAACAATCTACAGAACGTGTATATATATATATATATATATATATATATATATATAGTACAGACCAAAAGTTTGGACACACCTTCTCATTCAAAGAGTTTTCTTTATTTTCATGACTATGAAAATTGTAGATTCACACTGAAGGCATCAAAACTATGAATTAACACATGTGGAATTATATACATAACAAAAAAGTGTGAAACAACTGAAAATATGTCATATTCTAGGTTCTTCAAAGTAGCCACCTTTTGCTTTGATTACTGCTTTGAACACTCTTGGCATTCTCTTGATAAGCTTCAAGAGGTAGTCACCTGAAATGGTCTTCCAACAGTCTTGAAGGAGTTCCCAGAGATGCTTAGCACTTGTTGGCCCTTTTGCCTTCACTCTGCGGTCCAGCTCACCCCAAACCATCACGATTGGCTTCAGGTCCGGTGACTGTGGAGGCCAGGTCATCTGGCGCAGCACCCCATCACTCTCCTTCATGGTCAAATAGCCCTTACACAGCCTGGAGGTGTGTTTGGGGTCATTGTCCTGTTGAAAAATAAATGATGGTCCAACTAAACGCAAACCGGATGGAATAGCATGCCGCTGCAAGATGCTGTGGTAGCCATGCTGGTTCAGTATGCCTTCAATTTTGAATAAATCCCCAGCAGTGTCCCCAGCAAAGCACCCCCACACCATCACACCTCTCTCCTCCATGCTTAACGGTGGGAACCAGGCATGTAGAGTCCATCCGTTCGTCCTTTTCTGCATCGCACAAAGACACGGTGGTTGGAACCAAAGATCTCAAATTTGGACTCATCAGACCAAAGCACAGATTTCCACTGGTCTAATGTCCATTCCTTGTGTTCTTTAGCCCAAACAAGTCTCTTCTGCTTGTTGCCTGTCCTTAGCAGTGGTTTCCTAGCAGATATTCTACCATGAAGGCCTGATTCACACAGTCTCCTCTTAACAGTTGTTCTAGAAATGTGTCTGCTGCTAGAACTCTGTGTGGCATTGACCTGGTCTCTAATCTGAGCTGCTGTTAACCTGCGATTTCTGAGGCTGGTGACTCGGATGAACTTATCCTCCGCAGCAGAGGTGACTCTTGGTCTTCCTTTCCTGGGGCGGTCCGCATGTGAGCCAGTTTCTTTGTAGCGCTTGATGGTTTTTGTGACTGCACTTGGGGACACTTTCAAAGTTTTCCCAATTTTTCGGACTGACTGACCTTCATTTCTTAAAGTAATGATGGCCACTCGTTTTTCTTTACTTAGCTGCTTTTTTCTTGCCATAATACAAATTCTAACAGTCTATTCAGTAGGACTATCAGCTGTGTATCCACCTGACTTCTCCACAACGCAACTGATGGTCCCAACCCCATTTATAAGGCAAGAAATCCCACTTATTAAACCTGACAGGGCACACCTGTGAAGTGAAAACCATTTCAGGTGCTCTTCAAGAGAATGCCAAGAGTGTGCAAAGCAGTAATCAAAGTAAAAGGTGGCTACTTTGAAGAACCTAGAATATGACATATTTTCAGTTGTTTCACACTTTTTTGTTATGTATATAATTCCACATGTGTTAATTCATAGTTTTGATGCCTTCAGTGTGAATCTACAATTTTCATAGTCATGAAAATAAAGAAAACTCTTTGAATAAGAAGGTGTGTCCAAACTTTTGGTCTGTACTGTATAACTGCACTGCTGAACGACAAATATATTTTTCTTTTGCCACTAATACATGACAAAAAGGGCTTTGGAACATACAACTGCACCACTGAACAGCAAATATATTGACATCTCTTTCCCTATTTCTTGTTTTGAATACATGTTTTGTGCTACAGTACTATACTTTGCAACCATGTCAGTAGTTGTCTTAAGTACCCTTGGCTTGGGAACATTAGGGTGCGTGTGCATGCAAGACCTATAGGTAGAGCAGGAGCAGCGGCATACCCCAGCCTGCAAGGAAAAACTGAGCTACTCTGGCGGATAATCCAACCAGGAAGGAGGAGGAAGATGGCACGTTGTCTAAACTGCCAGAACCCGGTAGATGTGGAGAAGCTGAGCCAAAGCTGGTGGGTGGGGATCGCTGTTGTACTGTAATAGAAATATACAGTGGTATGCGAAAGTTTGGGCAACCTTGTTAATCGTCATGATTTTTCTGTATAAAACGTTGGTTGTTATGATAAAAAATGTCAGTTAAATATATCGTATAGGAGACACACACAGTGATATTTGAGAAGTAAAATGAAGTTTATTGGATTTACAGAAAGTGTGCTATAATTGTTTAAACAAAATTAGGCAGGTGCATAAATTTGGGCACCACAAAAAAGAAATAATATCAATATTTAGTAGATCCTCCGTTTGCAGAAATTACAGCCTCTAAACACTTCCTGTAGGTTCCAATGAGAGTCTGGATTCTGGTTGAAGGTATTTTGGACCATTCCTCTTTACAAAACATCTTTAGTTCATTCAGGTTTGATGGCTTCCGAGCATAGACAGCTCTCTTTAAGTCACACCACAGATTTTCAATTATATTCAGGTCTGGGGACTGAGATGGCCATTCCAGAACATTGTACTTGTTCCTCTGCATAAATGCCTTAGTGGATTTTGAGCAGTGTTTTGGGTCGTTGTCTTGTTGAAAGATCCAGCCCCGACGCAGCTTCAGCTTTGTCACTGATTCCTGGACATTGATCTCCAGAATCTGCTGATACTGAGTGGAATCCATGCGTCCCTCAACTTTGAGAAGATTCCCAGTCCCTGCACTGGGCACGCAGCCCCACAGCATGATGGAACCACCACCATTCTTTACTGTAGGTAGCAGGTGTTTTTCTTGGAATGCTGTGTTCTTTTTCCTCCATGCATAACGCCCCTTGTTATGGCCAAATAACTAAATTTTAGTTTCATCAGTCCACAGGACCTTATTCCAAAATGAAGCTGGCTTGTCCAAATGTGCTTTAGACCACCTCAAGTGGCACTTTTTGTGCTGTGGGCAGAGAAAAGGCTTCCTCTGCATCACTCTCGCATACAGCATCTCCTTGTGTAAAGTGCGCCGAATGGTTGAACGATGCACAGTGACTCCATCTGCAGCAAGATGATGTTGTAGGTCTTTGGTGCTGGTCTGTGGGTTGACTATGACTGTTCTCACCATTCGTCACTTCTGTCTATCCGAGATTTTTCTTGGTCTGCCACTTCCAGCCTTAACTTGAACTGAGCCTGTGGTCTTCCATTTCCTCAATATGTTCCTAACTGTGGAAACAGACAGCTGAAATCTCTGAGACAGCTTTCTGTATCCTTCCCCTAAACCATGAAGGTGAACAATCTTTGTCTTCAGGTCATTTGAGAGTTGTTTTAAGACCCTCATGTTGCTACTCTTCAGAGAAAATTAAAAGAGGAGGGAAACTTACAATTGACCCCCTTAAATACTCTTTCTCATAATTGGATTCACCTGTGTATGTAGGTCAGGGGTCACTGAGCTTACCAAGCCAATTTGAGTTCCAATAATTAGTTCTAAAGGTTTTGGAATCAATAAAATGACAACAGTGCCCAAATTTATGCACCTGCCTAATTTTGTTTAAACAATTATAGCACACTTTCTGTACATCCAATAAACTTAATTTCACTTCTCAAATATCACTGTGTGTGTCTCCTATATGATATATGTAACTGACATTTTTTATCGTAACAACCAACGATTTATACAGGAAAATCATGACGATTAACAAGGTTGCCCAAACTTTTCCATCCCACTGTATCAGGAGAAGTGACAGCCCCTCATTAAAATATCAGAGCACTAGTCATGTAGACTTTTATTCACAGATGTGTGAATTCCAACAATCTCTGGGGTGTTAGATCTGGGTACTAAGATTTATTTGTCCAAGCAATTTTGTCTAATGTTCTAGGAGTGTGTGTGATCAACTCCTTTCATTACAGTTTATTAGGAAAGAATGCCTTTTTTCATTTATTTCATATTTCAAGATAATCCATTAAAAATCTGTATTTGGTTCAAATTTGTTACTCCTCTGGTCCTTGGGTGCTTTTTTACCATTCATATTTCCAGTACAATGCACAAAGTGATATATTTCTAAGGCCTCATGCTCATGGTTGTATTTATTGTCAGCATCTGATCTGAATTTTTTTTTCCAGATCGGATGCAGACCCATTCATTTCTATGGGTGCTCCCTGCATTCATATATCCATTTATTAACTCCACAAAAAAAGATAGAATATGTCCTACTCTTGTTAGTAAAGCAGACAAGAATAGGCATTTCTACTAGAGTGTGGACCAGAGGTCTTACTTGTATTTTATATTTCTTGTATATTTCTTATATTTCACACATATAAAGTGGCAAACAATTGGAGAAGACTGCCCCTAGGCACTACTTAAAGCACTAGTTAATATGTACCTAGGGGCTCCAGATCAGAAATTAAATCTGAGGCTTCTCGGTTTAATGCACAATTAGTGATGGATCAGGCCCCCCACATCGCGTATGGTTTGTAGTACCTCTGTCTTCTTTTGTGGGTCCACATGAGCACAAGTGGGAGTTCAAGGTCTGAATCCTTTATGGTGAGACCTCTGCTTCTGAGATGTAAATCCAAAGTGTATATTGTTGAGTTTGGCGATGACCTTTCCTGTGTCGTGCTTGATTAGTTTTAGAATAAAAAATGTAATTTACAAAAAAGAAACAGTCAGTTCTGTGTAATGAGAACGGACTGACAACAGCACAATTAACAGGGTGTTTCAGTCAATCTAGAAATAAGTGGCACCTGTGGGATTGGGGTATAAATCCTCCTAATCTCCAGCTTTTGACTAGACCTTTATTAGTGCAATTTAATTCCTTTCCATCCACAAAAACCTGGTGACAGGTGACCAAGAGCGGAACGTTTGCTAATCAATGAAAGTAAAAGTGATCGCTCTTCTTCTGATGGATGAGCAAATTAATGCCTTTCCACTAGAATGCTCATCAGCACAGCATTGATTAAATAGGGCAGAATATGCTACAGGCTTCATTTGTTCAATCACAATTGTCTCAGCTGCTCGTCTCTGTTCTCTAATTTTATTAATTGCACAAAGCTCAGTCTTTATTCACTCTCTTTAATGGTTAGCTATGAAGATTTTTGATACAGTTAGTTTTGCGTTCATTAGGTTAAGAGTTTACAGGTAGTGGTCTCATTGGACCAGTGCAGGAAAACACATTATAGTTGATATGGTCTTCGTTTATTTCATAAACATTTATGTATGGGCTACTATGAGCTGATACAGTGCCTTGAAAAAGTATGTGTAACATACTGCTTACCGCCGTGCTCCCGGGCGCCGTGTTCAGCGATGATCTACTGCCAGTGTTTCATTTCAGCCCTGGCCACAGCATGCTTGCTGCTTGTTTCCTGCAGCATTTCCTTAAGGGCCGACACGCGTCACTTTGTGCTTTATGGTTTGGATCATGTGACCTTGCTGACCAATCATAGCACTCCTGCACATATATAAGTGGCTCCGTCCCCTTCCCAGATGCCTCAGTGTCAAGGTCCTTGTGTCCTATTAAGGTTCCTGATATCTGCCTGTGTTCCTGTGTTCCTGACTCGTGCTTGTATTCCTGGACTCTGCTACCTGTTTTATCCCTGCCTACTTGACTTGACTCTCCTGTTGCCCATCTGGATTGCCTGACCTGTACCTGTGGCCTGTTTGACTTCGCCTCTGCCTCATCCTTCGGTCCTGCACTGTTGCTCCTGGTTATGACTCAGCCTGCTGACAATGCCTGTATCTCTTGTACCTCGCTCAGTTACCTCCTGGTCCCCATGGACCAGCTGCCTCGTGTGCCAATCCTCCTCAATAGGTAGCAACCTGGTGTTCCTTTCGGAAAAGTCTATCCCCGCCAACAGGGGTACAGTGAAAATCAAGGGGTACACTTAGACAATGCCCTTAGAGGAGGTAGGACACATGGCACAGTGGGTTCACACCCGCTGGTTCGTGACAGTATGTATATCCCTTGAATATTTTTTCATGTTACACCCACAAACTTAAAGGGGTTCTGCACCTTCATTTAACTGATGATCTATCCTCTGGATAGATCGTCAGCTTCTGATCGGCGGGGGTCCGACACCCGGGACCCCCGCCGATCAGCTGTTTGAGAAGGCAGCGGTGCTCCAGCAGCGCCGCTGCCTTCTCACTATTTACCGCCGGGCCGCCCGCCCACTGACGTCACGACTTGTATCAACTAGAGTGGGCGGGCTAAGCTCTGTTCACTTGAATGGAGCTTAGCCGCGCCCACTCTAGTTGATACTAGTCGTGACGTCAGTGGGCCGGCGGTAAACAGTGAGAAGGCCGCGGCGCTGCTGGAGCGCCGCTGCCTTCTCTAACAGCTGATCAGCGGGGGTCCCGGGTGTCGGACCCCCGCCGATCAGAAGCTGATGATCTATCCAGAGGATAGATCATCAGTTAAATAAAAATGCAGAACCCCTTTAATTTGGGATTTTAAGTGATAGACCAACACAAAGTAGCAAGTACAGTATGTGTGCAGCGAAAAGAAAATGAGACACTGGTTTTCAAACTTTTTAATAAAAAAAAATCTGGAAAGTGTGGCATACGTTTGTATTCAGCCCCTCTAAGTCAATGCTTTGTAGGAACATCTTTGCTACAATTACAGCTACAGTCTTTTGGGGGTATGTCTCTACTGCTTTCCGCATCTAGAGGCTGAAATGTTTGCGCATTTTTCTTTGCAAAATAGCTCAAACTCTGTCCGATTTGATAGAGAGTGCTTGTGAACAGAAAGTCTTGCCACAGATTCTCAATGGGATTTAGTTCTGCACTTTGGGCCATTCTAACACATGAATATGCTTTAATGTAAACCATTCCATTGTAGTCCTGGCTGTATGTTTAGAGTGGTTGTCCTGCTGGAAGGTAAACCTCCACCCCAGTCTCAAATCTTTTGCAGCCTCTACAAGGTTTTTCTCTAGGATTGCCCTGTATTTATCTCCATCCATCTTCCCATCAACTTTTACCAGCCTACCTGTCCTTGCTGAAGAAAAGCATCCCCACAGCTTGATGCTGCCACTGTCATGTTTCACGATGGGGATGCTATGTTTATGGTGATGTCAGTGTTATTTTTACACCACACATAGCATTTTGCATTTACGCCAAAAAGTTTAACTTTGGTCTCATCTAACCAAAGCACCGTCTTCCACATGATTTCTGTGTCCCCTAGATGGCTTACTGCAAATGGGACTTCTTATGGCTTGCTTTCAAAATGGCTTTCTTCTTGCCACTCTTCCATAAAGGCCAGATTTGTGGAGTACATGACTAATAGTTGTCCTGAGGACAGATTCTCCCACCTGAGCTGTGGATCTCTGTAGCTTCTCTGGAGTGACCATAGGCCTCTTGACTGCTCCTCTAATTTGTACTCTCTTTGCCTGGGCTGTCAGTTTAGGTGGACGGCCATGTCTTGGTAGGTTTGCAGTTGTGCCATTCTCGGATGATGGATAGAACAGTGCTCCGTGAGATGTTCAGAACTTGGGAATGAGATATTTTTTTAATGGCCTAACCCTGTTTTACACATCTCCACAACTTTATACCTGACCTGTCTTATGTGTTAGTTGATTTTTATGATGCTATTTGATCACTAATGTTCACAAACAAATCTCTGAGGCCTTCACAGAAGAACTTCAAAGAAATTTTATTTATAAAAAAAATAGAAAAACTTATCATTTTTTTCACTTCATACATATTTACTACGTTGTGTTGGTCTATCACATAAAATTCAAATAAAATACATTTAAGTTTGTGGGCGTAAGGTGAAAAAATGTGGAAAAGTTCAAGGCGTATGAATAATTTTTCAAGGCACTGTATATACTAATACCTCTGAAAAAAATGTTTTTTCGTGTAAGATATACAAAGCTCTTTTCAAAAAGTTTTCTGTCTGGATGCAATGCATGTAGTGAACGCATAGCATCTGGACTGAATCCTGACCCATTTGTTACAACAGGTCTGTGTACATGAGAGTACATTTTTCACGCATAATCTTTCAATTCAGGAAAATGTTCTATATTACATAGTAACATATTTTATAAGGCTGAGAAAAGACATCTGTCCATCCAGTTCAGCCTGTTATCCTGCAAATTGATCCAGAAAATGGCAAAAAACACCCCTGTGAGGTAGAAGCCAATTTTCCTCACTTAAGGTTAAAACAAAATCCTTCCCAACTCCAGACAGGCAATTAAAATAACTTGCTGGATCAACAATCCATCTCTAGTAACTATGACCTGTAATAATATTACCCTCCAGAAATACATCCAGGCCCCTCTTAAACTCTTTTAGTGAACTCATCATCACCACCTCCTCAGGCAGAGAGTTCCATAGTCTCACTGCTATTACAGTAAAGAATCCTCTTCTATGTTTGTATACAAACCTTCTTTCCTCCAGATGCAGTAGATGATGGGAGAGATCTCTGTACTGACCCCTGATATATTTATACATAGTTATTAGATCGCCCCTTAGTTGTCTTTTTTTAATATTGGCACCATGTTTGCTATGCGCCAATCCTGTGGAACACAATATAGAGTCCTTAAATATCAGAAATAAGGGTCTGGATATGACATTACTTAATTCTCTTAGGATACAGTTGTGTATGCCATCTGGTCCTGGCGATTTGTCCATTCTCATCTTTTTAAGACACTGCTGTACTTCTTCATGGGTCAGGCAGGGCAATTTTAACGGGAAATTTACTTTTACATTCTGCATTTTATCGGACAGTTTATTTTGCTCAGTGAATACAATGGAGAGAAAAAATAATTAATTGCTTTGCTTTCTCCTTATAGCTGCAACTTCCCCCTCATCACTCTGTAAAGGGCCGACACATTCAGATTTATACTTTTATTTTATACCATTTATATAATTGAAAAACATTTTTGGGTTAGTTTTACTCTCTTTGGAAATAAATCTCTCTATCTCTTGTTTGGCTGCTTTTATTTGTCTTTTAATATTCCATTTTTTCCTTATAGTTTTCAAATGCTTCCTCGTTACACTCCTGTTTTAGTTTTTTTTGTCATTTATTGCTTTCTTTACAATTCTATTTATCCACATAGTTTTTTTATTGTTTCTTACCCTTTTATATATTGGAGGGTTTTCACGCAGCTCTGGCTCAGTAAAAGTGAATGAGGCTTGCTTGGAAAACTAAAGGCATCCAGATGCAATGTCCTTGACTAAGATGCTAGATGTAGATTTTTATTCATCGGTTTTTCTTCAGGCGCATGAAAAATGTTTGCAATCCGGATAGAATCTGGATGGAAAAAAACACACATAATGAACACATTTGCAGAAAAAAACTATTGAACTGGCGTATAAAACAATACATTTTCCTAAATAGATCCTGACACAATCCTTATCGCTTGTGTGAAAGAGTTCTTATTTTCTCTCCATATACTATTAGTATGCAGATTGCATATAGACAGCACATGGACCCATACAATCACAAAATTTATGATCACACCACATTGGTCCATAAAATAAAATAATTAATGCAGAACTCTCTGTCTTTATTCACCAGCCGTGCGACGTTCCAAAGAGTATATTCAAAGCATATGAATTATAATAGTGAAGAGAATATGCGATATACAGGGAGTGCAGAATTATTAGGCAAATGAGTATTTTGACCACACCTCTTTATGCATGTTGTCTTACTCCAAGCTGTATAGGCTCGAAAGCCTACTACCAATTAAGCATATTAGGTGATGTGCATCTCTGTAATGAGAAGGGGTGTGGTCTAATGACATCAACACCCTATATCAGGTGTGCATAATTATTAGGCAACTTCCTTTCCTTTGGCAAAATGGGTCAAAAGAAGGACTTGACAGGCTCAGAAAAGTCAAAAATAGTGAGATATCTTGCAAAGGGATGCAGCACTCTTAAAATTGCAAAGCTTCTGAAGCGTGATCATCAAACAATCAAGCGTTTCATTCAAAATAGTCAACAGGGTCGCAAGAAGCGTGTGGAAAAACCAAGGCGCAAAATAACTGCCCATGAACTGAAAAAAGTCAAGCGTGCAGCTGCCAAGATGCCACTTGCCACCAGTTTGGCCATATTTCAGAGCTGCAACATCACTGGAGTGCCCAAAAGCACAAGGTGTGCAATACTCAGAGACATGGCCAAGGTAAGAAAGGCTGAAAGACGACCACCACTGAACAAGACACACAAGCTGAAATGTCAAGACTGGGCCAAGAAATATCTCAAGACTGATTTTTCTAAGGTTTTATGGACTGATGAAATGAGAGTGAGTCTTGATGGGCCAGATGGATGGGCCTATGGCTGGATTGGTAAAGGGCAGAGAGCTCCAGTCCGACTCAGACGCCAGCAAGGTGGAGGTGGAGTACTGGTTTGGGCTGGTATCATCAAAGATGAGCGTGTGGGGCCTTTTCGGGTTGAGGATGGAGTCAAGCTCAACTCCCAGTCCTACTGCCAGTTTCTGGAAGACTTCAAGCTGTGGTACAGGAAGAAGTCTGCATCCTTCAAGAAAAACATGATTTTCATGCAGGACAATGCTCCATCACACGCGTCCAAGTACTCCACAGTGTGGCTGGCAAGAAAGGGTATAAAAGAAGAAAATCTAATGACATGGCCTCCTTGTTCACCTGATCTGAACCCCATTGAGAACCTGTGGTTCATCATCAAATCATCAAATGTGAGATTTACAAGGAGGGAAAACAGTACACTTCTCTGAACAGTGTCTGGGAGGCTGTGGTTGCTGCTGCACGCAATGTTGATGGTGAACAGATCAAAACACTGACAGAATCCATGGATGGCAGGCTTTTGAGTGTCCTTGCAAAGAAAGGTGCCTATATTGGTCACTGATTTGTTTTTGTTTTGTTTTTGAATGTCAGAAATGTATATTTGTCAATGTTGAGATGTTATATTGGTTTCACTGGTAAAAATAAATAATTGAAATGGGTATATATTTGTTTTTTGCTAAGTTGCCTAATAATTATGCACAGTAATAGTCACCTGCACACACAGATATCCCCCTAAAATAGCTAAAACTAAAAACAAACTAAAAACTACTTCCAAAAATATTCAGCTTTGATATTAATGAGTTTTTGGGGTTCATTGAGAACATGGTTGTTGTTCAATAATAAAATTAATCCTCAAAAATACAACTTGCCTAATAATTCTGCACTCCCTGTACCTGTTGCCACAAATAAACAGGGTTGTGTGATATAATTGTTGTGGCAATTTTTTTTTTATTGAGGGGTGTAATATACCTGCTTCCCCAAAATACTGATTAAGGGGTTCAATATACCTGCTTCCACCAAATATTGATTAAGAGCTGCAATATACCTGCTTCCACAAAATACTGATTAAGGGGTTCAATATACCTGCTTTCACCAAATATTGATTGAGGCCTGTGATATACCTGCTTCCACAAAATACTGATTAAGGGGTTTGATATACCAGCTTCTATAAAATACTGATTGAGGGCTACGATGCACCTGCTTCCACAAAATACTGATTAAGGGGTTTGATATACTTTTTTCTACCAAAAATTGAATGAGGTTTGAAATATACCTGCTTCCACAACGTTTTGATTGAGGGGTGCAATATACCTGCTTCCACAAAATACTGATTAATTGGTTTGATATGCCTGTTTCTACCAAATAATGAAGGAGGCCTGCGATATACCTGCTTCCACAAAATACTGATTAAAGGCTTCGATATACCTGTTTCTACCAAATATTAATTGAGGCCTACGATATACCTGCTTCCACAAAATACTGATTAAGGTGTTTGATATACCTATTTCTACCAAATATTGATTGAGCCTGTGATATACCAACTTAAAAAAAATACTGATTAAGAGGTTTGATATCTCTGCTTCCACAAAATATTAATTGAGGGGTGCGATATACCTGCTTCCACAAAGTACTGATTAAAAGCTTCAATATACCTGTTTCTACCAAATATTGATTGAGGCCTACAATATACCTGCTTCCATAAAATACTGATTAAGGTGTTTGATAAACCTATTTCTACCAAATATTGATTGAGCCTGCAAAATACCAACTTAAAAAAAATACTGATTAACCGCCTCCGGACCGCCTAACGCAGGATCACGTTCCGGTGGTGGCTGTCTCAGGCACAGTCGCGCATCTATGCGTCATCTCGCGAGACGCGAGATTTCCTGTGAACGCGCGCACACAGGCTCGCGCATTCACAGGAACTGCAGGTAAGCGAGTGGATCTACAGCCTGCCAGCGGCGATCGTTCGCTGGCAGGCTGTAGATGAGATTTTTTTAACCCCTAACAGGTCTATTAGACACTGTTTTGATAACAGCGTCTAATATACCTGCTACCTGGTCCTCTGGTGGTCCCTTTTGCTTGGATCGACCACCAGAGGACACAGGCAGCTCTGTAATAAGTAGCACCAAGCTTCACACTACACTACACCCCCCCTGTCACTTATTAACCCCTGATCACCCCATAAAGACTCCCTGATCACCCCCCTGTCATTGATCACACCCCTGTGTGGCTCCATTCAGACGTCCGTATGTGTTTTACGGATCCACAGATCCATGGATCGGATCCGCAAAACACATACGGACGTCTGAATGGAGCCTTACAGAGGGGTGATCAATGACAGGGGGGTGATCACCCCATATAGACTCCCTGATCACCCCCCTGTCATTTATCACCCCCCTGTCATTGATCACCCCCCTGTAAGGCTCCATTCAGACGTCCGGATGTGTTTTGCGGATCCGCGGATCCACGGATTGGATCCGCAAAACACATATGGACGTCTGAATGGAGCCTTACAAGGGGGTTATCAGGGAGTCTATATGGGATGATCACCCCCCTGTCATTGATCACACCCCTGTAAGGCTCCATTCAGACGTCCGTATGTGTTTTACGGATCCACGGATCGGATCCGCAAAACACATACGGACGTCTGAATGGAGCCTTACAGAGGGGTGATCAATGACAGGGGGGTGATCACCCCATATAGACTCCCTAATCACCCCCTGTCATTTATCACCCCCCTATCATTGATCACCCCCCTGTAAGGCTCCATTCAGACATCCGTATGTGTTTTACAGATCAACGGATCCATGGATCGGATAGGCAAAACACATACGGACGTCTGAATGGAGCCTTACAGGGGGGTGATCAATGACAGGGGGGTAATCACCCCGTATACACTCCCTGATCACCCCCCTGTAAGGCTCCATTCAGACGTCCTTATGTGTTTTGTGGATCCGATCCATGGATCTGTGGATCCGCAAAACACATAGGGACCTCTGAATGGAGCCTTACAGGGGGGTGATCAATGACAGGGGGGAGATCAGTGAGTCTATATGGGGTGATCACCCCCATGTCATTGATCACCCCCCTGTAAGGCTCCATTCAGATGTCCGTATGTGTTTTGCGGATCCGTGGATCCGCAAAACACGGACACCGCGGATCCGCAAAACACATACGAACGTCTGAATGGAGCCTTACAGGGGGGTGATCAATGACAGGGTGGTGATCACCCCACATAGACTCCCTGATCACCCCCCTGTCATTGATCACCCCCCTGTAAGGCTCCATTCAGACATTTTTTTGGCACAAGTTAGCGGAAATTGATTTTTTTGTTTGTTTGTTTTTTTGTTTTTTCTTAAAAAGTCTCATATTCCACTAACTTGTGTCAAAAAATAAAATCTTACATGAACTCACCATACCCCTCACGGAATCCAAATGCGTACATTTTTTTAGACATTTATATTCCAGACGTCTTCTCACGCTTTAGGGTCCCTAAAATGCCAGGGCAGTATAAATACCCCACATGTGACCCGATTTCGGAAAGAAGACACCCCAAGGTATTTGCTGAGGGGCATATTGAGTCCATGAAAGATTGAAATTTTTGTCCCAAGTTAGCGGAAAGGGAGACTTTGTGAGAAAAAAAAATAAAAAATAATAATTTCCGCTAACTTGTGCCCAAAAAAATATCTTCTATGAACTCGCCATGCCCCTCATTGAATACCTTGGGGGTGTCTTCCTTCCAAAATGGGGTCACCGGTGGGGTATTTATACTGCCCTGGCATTTTAGGGGCCCTAAAGCGTGAGAAGAAGTCTGGGATCCAAATGTCTAAAAATGCCCTCCTAAAAGGAATTTGGGCCCCTTTGCGCATCTAGGCTGCATAAAAGTGTCACACATGTGGTATCGCCGTACTCAGGAGAAGTAGGGCAACGTGTTTTGGGGTGTCTTTTTACATATACCCATGCTAGGTGAGATAAATATCTCTCTATAATGACAACTTTGTATAAAAATACACCCCAAAACACATTGCCCTACGTCTTATGAGTACGGCGATACCACATGTGTGACACTTTTTTGCAGCCTAGGTGGGCAAAGGGGCCCACATTTCAAAGAGCACCTTTAGGATTTCATAGGGCATTTTTAACACATTTGGATTTCAAACTACTTCTCACGCATTAGGGCCAATAAAATGCCAGGGCTGTATAACTACCCCACAAGTGACCCCATTTTGGAAAGAAGACACCCCAAGGTATTCCATGAGGGGCATGGCGAGTTCATAGAATTTTTTATTTTTTTGTCACAAGTTAGCAAAGTCTCATATTCCACTAACTTGTGACAAAAAAAAACTTCCATGAACTCACTATGCCCATCATGAAATACCTTGGGGTGTCTTCTTTCGAAAATGGGGCCACTTGTGCGGTAGTTATACTGCCCTGGCATTTTAGGGGCCCTAAAGCGTGAAAAGTAGTTTGAAATCAAAATGTGTAAAGAATGCCCTGTGAAATCCTAAAGGTGCTCTTTGGAATTTGCACTCCTTTGCCCACCTAGGCTGCAAAAAAGTGTCACACATGTGGTATCTCTGTACTTTGTGGTGTCTTTTTACATATACCCATGCTGGGTGAGAGAAATATCTCTCTAAAAGACAACTTTTCCCCTTTTTTGTTATACAAAGTTGTCATTTGACAGAGATATTTATCTGACCCAAACCTATTCGACGTCCCAGGTGAGACTTTGCCATTCTGTGCTGCGGCTGTTGTGCCTGGAAACCAAGATCCACACCATTCCTGCACTGCTTTCAGCTCTGCGGTCACAGACCGATCAGTGGCTAACCCCGCTCAATTTGGCCATGCGGACATTCATCGGCGACACTACTTGCCCATCAGATGTCTGATTTGTGACAGCCCTATGCCTTGGAATGCCACCCCTTGTATATGCTTGATAGTCTGCTCCAGCAGCAACATGGTAGTATGCCAAAATAGGGGGACTGGTAGGTGGAAATACCCTCCAGGTCTCACCTATTTTTGAATAAACCCTTTTGGGCGCCAATAGTGGTCGATCGATAATGGTGGGTTGGTATAGAGCTACTTAAGTGTGTAATAGGTTTAGCATCAGCATTGTATTTGCAAAAAAGTGAAATAAAGGATATAGGGATGTGTATAGAGATATCAATGTGTAGGGTAAAAATGTATATATATACACATATATAAAATCTGCACAAAAGTTCAAAAGATTGTACACATATATAAAATCTGCAAAAAAGATTTAAAGATTGTACACATAGGTAGGATCACTGCATAACGTCTCGAGTGCCTGAGAGACCGTGTTCTGCAGTATCGTGCACGATATAGTGTGGTACAGTTAGGCAAATCAATAGGTAAAAAATCTGTTTAAAAGGATACCAATACATATATTAAAATAATGTGGTATCGTGGGTTCATTTACTCACTTCACGAGGGGGCGGTTTACCAGGATAAGCATAATACACCTGTAAACCGAGTACCCCCCCAGCCTGGATCGCTTCTAGAGTTTTAACGGATGAAGGCAGCCAATCACACGGGTGCTTCTCTTCAAAGGTCTTTATTGCATGTACATATAAATCCGGCTTTATATGTACATGCAATAAAGACCTTTGAAGAGAAGCACCTGTGTGATTAGCTGCCTTCATCCTTCATCCTTCATCCCTCCCCTAATGGGATTCAATTTCACTCGCTAGCTATTTTACATCGCCCAGCCAGGTAGATCCGCATATGATGCACCTGTGCCTGGTCTATATATACGAACCGTGTCCTTTTTCCCTTGCCAGCGTATATTAGCACCTACGTGCCAGCTGGATAGGGATTTAGTCCGGACTCTTAGGTGGTGGTGTGGATCTAATCCCACTCTTACACCATTTTACCTGAGTCTGGAAGCCTGATAGTCACAGATGTGATATTCAGTTTCCAGTTTTTTGATTTAATAAATTATTTATTATTTTCCCTTATACGTCTATTCAGGCAGATAATTTTATATATTTAGTGGACGTAATTAGGGATGAGCGAACTCGAACTGTATAGTTCGGGTTCGTACCGAATTTTGGGGTGTCCGTGACACGGACCCGAACCCGGACATTTTCGTAAAAGTCCGGGTTCGGGTTCGGTGTTCGTCGCTTTCTTGGCAAAGCAGCCAATCAACAAGCGTCATACTACTTGCCCCAAGAGGCCGTCACATGCCTACTATTGGCATGGCTGTGATTGGCCAGAGCACCATGTGACCCAGCCTCTATTTAAGCTGGAGTCACATAGCGCCGCCCGTCACTCTGCTCTGATTAGCGTAGGGAGAGGTTGCGGATGCGACAGTAGGGCGAGATTAGGCAGATTAACTCCTCCAAAGGACTTCACTTGATTAATCGATCGATCTGCAGCTGTGCATCATTGAGCTGCTGAAATTCAAATGCTCACTGTTTTTAGGCTGCCCAGACCGTTTGTCAGTCACTTTTTTCTGGGGTGATCGGCGGCCATTTTGTGTCTTGTGCGGTGCTGCGACCAAGTGCATCCAAGCTGCGACCAAGTGCATTTAACCCTCAATGGTGTGGTTGTTTTTTGGCTAAAGCCTACATCAGGGTGAAGCTGTCACACCAAGTGCATTTAACCAGCAATAGTCTGTTCATTTTTTGGCCATATACTAAATCAGGGGCAAGCTGCGCCTGTCACCAAGTGCATTTAACCCTCAATGGTGTGGTTGTTTTTTGGCTAAAGCCTACATCAGGGTGAAGCTGTCACACCAAGTGCATTTAACCAGCAATAGTCTGTTCATTTTTTGGCCATATACTAAATCAGGGGCAAGCTGCGCCTGTCACCAAGTGCATTTAACCCTCAATGGTGTGGTTGTTTTTTGGCTAAAGCCTACATCAGGGTGAAGCTGTCACACCAAGTGCATTTAACCAGCAATAGTCTGTTCATTTTTTGGCCATATACTAAATCAGGGGCAAGCTGCGCCTGTCACCAAGTGCATTTAACCCTCAATGGTGTGGTTGTTTTTTGGCTAAAGCCTACATCAGGGTGAAGCTGTCACACCAAGTGCATTTAACCAGCAATAGTCTGTTTATTTTTTGGCCATATACTACATCAGGGGCAAGCTGCGCCCGTCACCAAGTGCATTTAACCCTCAGTAGTGTGGTTGGTCAAGCTGTGACACCAAGTGCATTTAACCAGCAATAGTCTGTTCATTTTTTGGCCATATACTACATCAGGGGCAAGCTGCGCCCGTCACCAAGTGCATTTAACCAGCAATAGTGTGGTTATTTTTTGGCCATATCCCAGTCTAATTCTGTCACTAAATCCATACCGGTCACCCAACACCTAAATACTAGGCCTCAAATTTATATCCCGCTAAATCTCTCGTTACCGCTGTCCTGTTGTGGCTGGGAAAGTTATTTAGTGTCCGTCAAAGCACATTTTTTGTTCTGGGTTGAAGTACAATTCCCAATTTAGCAATTTCATAATTTAGTGGTTCCTGCTATATCAGAGCTATTTGAAATCTATCCCTAAAAGGGTATATAATATTCAAGGTGCACATAGGGTCATTCAGAATAACTTCACACACACCCGCTACTGTGCATTTCCAAGTCTAATTCTGTCACTAAACCCATACCTGTTACCCAGCGCCTAAATACTAGGCCTCAAATTTATATCCCGCTAAATCTCTCGTTACCGCTGTCCTGTTGTGGCTGGGAAAGTTATTTAGTGTCCGTCAAAGCACATTTTTTGTTCTGGGTTGAAATACAATTCCCAATTTAGCAATTTCATAATTTAGTGGTTTCTGCTATATCAGAGCTATTTGAAATCTATCCCTAAAAGGGTATATAATATTCAAGGTGCACATTGGGTCATTCAGAATAACTTCACACACACCCGCTACTGTGTATTTCCAAGTCTAATTCTGTCACTAAACCCATACCTGTCACCCAGCGCCTAAATACTAGGCCTCAAATTTATATCCTGCTAAATCTCTCGTTACCGCTGTCCTGTTGTGGCTGGGAAAGTTATTTAGTGTCCGTCAAAGCACATTTTTTGTTCTGGGTTGAAATACAATTCCCAATTTAGCAATTTCATAATTTAGTGGTTTCTGCTATATCAGAGCTATTTGAAATCTATCCCTAAAAGGGTATATAATATTCAAGGTGCACATTGGGTCATTCAGAATAACTTCACACACACCCGCTACTGTGTATTTCCAAGTCTAATTCTGTCACTAAACCCATACCTGTCACCCAGCGCCTAAATACTAGGCCTCAAATTTATATCCTGCTAAATCTCTCGTTACCGCTGTCCTGTTGTGGCTGGGAAAGTTATTTAGTGTCCGTCAAAGCACATTTTTTGTTCTGGGTTGAAATACAATTCCCAATTTAGCAATTTCATAATTTAGTGGTTTCTGCTATATCAGAGCTATTTGAAATCTATCCCTAAAAGGGTATATAATATTCAAGGTGCACATAGGGTCATTCAGAATAACTTCACACACACACGCTACTGTGCATATCCCAGTCTAATTCTGTCACTAAATCCATACCTGTCACCCAGCGCCTAAATACTAGGCCTCAAATTTATATCCCGCTAAATCTCTCGTTACCGCTGTACTGTTGTTGCTGGGCAAGTTATTTAGTGTCCGTCAAAGCACATTTTTTGTTCTGGGTTGAAATACAATTCCCAATTTAGCAATTTCATAATTTAGTGGTTCCTGCTATATCAGAGCTATTTGAAATCTATCCCTAAAAGGGTATATAATATTCAAGGTGCACATTGGGTCATTCAGAATAACTTCACACACACCCGCTACTGTGTATTTCCAAGTCTAATTCTGTCACTAAACCCATACCTGTCACCCAGCGCCTAAATACTAGGCCTCAAATTTATATCCTGCTAAATCTCTCGTTACCGCTGTCCTGTTGTGGCTGGGAAAGTTATTTAGTGTCCGTCAAAGCACATTTTTTGTTCTGGGTTGAAATACAATTCCCAATTTAGCAATTTCATAATTTAGTGGTTTCTGCTATATCAGAGCTATTTGAAATCTATCCCTAAAAGGGTATATAATATTCAAGGTGCACATTGGGTCATTCAGAATAACTTCACACACACCCGCTACTGTGTATTTCCAAGTCTAATTCTGTCACTAAACCCATACCTGTCACCCAGCGCCTAAATACTAGGCCTCAAATTTATATCCTGCTAAATCTCTCGTTACCGCTGTCCTGTTGTGGCTGGGAAAGTTATTTAGTGTCCGTCAAAGCACATTTTTTGTTCTGGGTTGAAATACAATTCCCAATTTAGCAATTTCATAATTTAGTGGTTTCTGCTATATCAGAGCTATTTGAAATCTATCCCTAAAAGGGTATATAATATTCAAGGTGCACATAGGGTCATTCAGAATAATTTCACACACACACGCTACTGTGCATATCCCATTCTAATTCTGTCACTAAATCCATACCTGTCACCCAGCGCCTAAATACTAGGCCTCAAATTTATATCCCGCTAAATCTCTCGTTACCGCTGTACTGTTGTTGCTGGGCAAGTTATTTAGTGTCCGTCAAAGCACATTTTTTGTTCTGGGTTGAAATACAATTCCCAATTTAGCAATTTCATAATTTAGTGGTTCCTGCTATATCAGAGCTATTTGAAATCTATCCCTAAAAGGGTATATAATATTCAAGGTGCACATTGGGTCATTCAGAATAACTTCACACACACCCGCTACTGTGTATTTCCAAGTCTAATTCTGTCACTAAACCCATACCTGTCACCCAGCGCCTAAATACTAGGCCTCAAATTTATATCCTGCTAAATCTCTCGTTACCGCTGTCCTGTTGTGGCTGGGAAAGTTATTTAGTGTCCGTCAAAGCACATTTTTTGTTCTGGGTTGAAATACAATTCCCAATTTAGCAATTTCATAATTTAGTGGTTTCTGCTGTATCAGAGCTATTTGAAATCTATCCCTAAAAGGGTATATAATATTCAAGGTGCACATAGGGTCATTCAGAATAACTTCACACACACGCTACTGTGCATTTCCAAGTCTAATTCTGTTAGTAAATCCATACCGGTCACCCAGCGCCTAAATACTAGGCCTCAAATTTATATACCGCTGAATTTGAATACAATACATTGGGCCAAATAATATTTTTGTTGTTGTGGTGAACCATAACAATGAGAAAAACATCTAGTAAGGGACGCGGACGTGGACATGGTCGTGGTGGTGTTAGTGGACCCTCTGGTGCTGGGAGAGGACGTGGCCGTTCTGCCACATCCACACGTCCTAGTGTACCAACTACCTCAGGTCCCAGTAGCCGCCAGAATTTACAGCGATATATGGTGGGGCCCAATGCCGTTCTAAGGATGGTAAGCCCTGAGCAGGTACAGGCATTATCTCCCACCCAGTCTTCTGCAGAAAGCGCACAGATGGCGCCTGAAAACCAACCCCATCAGTCTGTCACATCACCCCCATGCATACCAGGGAAACTGTCTCAGCCTCAAGTTATGCAGCAGTCTCTTATGCTGTTTGAAGACTCCGCTGGCAGGGTTTCCCAAGGGCATCCACCTAGCCCTTCCCCAGCGGTGAAAGATATAGAATGCACTGACGCACAACCACTTATGTTTCCTGATGATGAGGACATGGGAATACCACCTCAGCATGTCTCTGATGATGACGAAACACAGGTGCCAACTGCTGCGTCTTTCTGCAGTGTGCAGACTGAACAGGAGGTCAGGGATCAAGACTGGGTGGAAGACGATGCAGGGGATGATGAGGTCCTAGACCCCACATGGAATGAAGGTCGTGCCACTGACTTTCACAGTTCGGAGGAAGAGGCAGTGGTGAGACCGAGCCAACAGCGTAGCAAAAGAGGGAGCAGTGGGCAAAAGCAGAACACCCGCCGCCAAGAGACTCCGCCTGCTACTGCCCGCCGCCATCTGGGACCGAGCACCCCAAAGGCAGCTTCAAGGAGTTCCCTGGCATGGCACTTCTTCAAACAATGTGCTGACGACAAGACCCGAGTGGTTTGCACGCTGTGCCATCAGAGCCTTAAGCGAGGCATTAACGTTCTGAACCTGAGCACAACCTGCATGACCAGGCACCTGCATGCAAAGCATGAACTGCAGTGGAGTAAACACCTTAAAACCAAGGAAGTCACTCAGGCTCCCCCTGCTACCTCTTCTGCTGCTGCCGCCTCGGCCTCTTCTGCTGCTGCCGCCTCGGCCTCTTCCTCCGCCTCTGGAGGAACGTTGGCACCTGCCGCCCAGCAAACAGGGAATGTACCACCAACACCACCACCACCACCTCCGTCACCAAGCGTCTCAACCATGTCACACGGCAGCGTTCAGCTCTCCATCTCACAAACATTTGAGAGAAAGCGTAAATTCCCACCTAGCCACCCTCGATCCCTGGCCCTGAATGCCAGCATTTCTAAACTACTGGCCTATGAAATGCTGTCATTTAGGCTGGTGGACACAGACAGCTTCAAACAGCTCATGTCGCTTGCTGTCCCACAGTATGTTGTTCCCAGCCGCCACTACTTCTCCAAGAGAGCCGTGCCTTCCCTGAACAACCAAGTATCCGATAAAATTAAGTGTGCACTGCGCAACGCCATCTGTGGCAAGGTCCACCTAACCACAGATACGTGGACCAGTAAGCACGGCCAGGGACGCTATATCTCCCTAACTGCACACTGGGTAAATGTAGTGGCAGCTGGGCCCCAGGCGGAGAGCTGTTTGGCGCACGTCCTTCCGCCGCCATGGATCGCAGGGCAACATTCTTTGCCTCCTGTTGCCACCTCCTCCTTCTTGGCTTCCTCCTCCTCTTCTTCCACCTGCTCATCCAGTCAGCCGCACACCTTCACCACCAACTTCAGCACAGCCCGGGGTAAACGTCAGCAGGCCATTCTGAAACTCATATGTTTGGGGGACAGGCCCCACACCGCACAGGAGTTGTGGCGGGGTATAGAACAACAGACCGACGAGTGGTTGCTGCCGGTGAGCCTCAAGCCCGGCCTGGTGGTGTGCGATAATGGGCGAAATCTCGTTGCAGCTCTGGGACTAGCCAATTTGACGCACATCCCTTGCTTGGCGCATGTGCTGAATTTGGTGGTGCAGAAGTTCATTCACAACTACCCCGACATGTCAGAGCTGCTGCATAAAGTGCGGGCCGTCTGTTCGCGCTTCCGGCGTTCACATCCTGCTGCTGCTCGCCTGTCTGCGCTACAGCGTAACTTCGGCCTTCCCGCTCACCGCCTCATATGCGACGTGCCCACCAGGTGGAACTCCACCTTGCACATGCTGGACAGACTGTTCGAGCAGCAGCAGGCCATAGTGGAGTTTCAGCTGCAGCACGCACGGGTCAGTCGCACTACAGAACAGCACCACTTCACCACCAATGACTGGGCCTCCATGCGAGACCTGTGTGCCCTGTTGCGCTGTTTCGAGTACTCCACCAACATGGCCAGTGGCGATGACGCCGTTATCAGCGTTACAATACCACTTCTATGTCTCCTTGAGAAAACACTTAGGGCGATGATGCAAGAGGAGGTGGCCCAGGATGAGGAGGAGGAGGAGGAGGAGGAGGAAGAGGGGTCATTTTTAGCACTTTCAGGCCAGTCTCTTCGAAGTGACTCAGAGGGAGGTTTTTGGCAACAGCAGAGGCCAGGTACAAATGTGGCCAGACAGGGCCCACTACTGGAGGACGAGGAGGACGAGGATGAGGAGGAGGTGGAGGAGGATGAGGATGAAGCATGGTCACAGCGGGGTGGCACCCAACGCAGCTCGGGTCCATCACTGGTGCGTGGCTGGGGGGAAAGGCAGAACGATGACGATACGCCTCCCACAGAGGACAGCTTGTCCTTACCCCTGGGCAGCCTGGCACACATGAGCGACTACATGCTGCAGTGCCTGCGCAACGACAGCAGAGTTGCCCACATTTTAACCTGTGCGGACTACTGGGTTGCCACCCTGCTGGATCCACGCTACAAAGACAATGTGCCCACCTTACTTCCTGCACTGGAGCGTGATAGGAAGATGCGCGAGTACAAGCGCACGTTGGTAGACGCGCTACTGAGAGCATTCCCAAATGTCACAGGGGAACAAGTGGAAGCCCAAGGCCAAGGCAGAGGAGGAGCAAGAGGTCGCCAAGGCAGCTGTGTCAATGCCAGCTCCTTTGAGGGCAGGGTTAGCATGGCAGAGATGTGGAAAACTTTTGTCAACACGCCACAGCTAACTGCACCACCACCTGATACGCAACGTGTTAGCAGGAGGCAACATTTCACTAACATGGTGGAACAGTACGTGTGCACACCCCTCCACGTACTGACTGATGGTTCGGCCCCATTCAACTTCTGGGTCTCTAAATTGTCCACGTGGCCAGAGCTAGCCTTTTATGCCTTGGAGGTGCTGGCCTGCCCGGCGGCCAGCGTTTTGTCTGAACGTGTATTCAGCACGGCAGGGGGCGTCATTACAGACAAACGCAGCCGCCTGTCTACAGCCAATATGGACAAGCTGACGTTCATAAAAATGAACCAGGCATGGATCCCACAGGATCTGTCCGTCCCTTGTCCAGATTAGACATTAACTACCTCCCCTTAACCATATATTATTGGACTCCAGGGCACTTCCTCATTCAATCCTTTTTTTATTTTCATTTTACCATTATATTGCGAGGCTACCCAAAGTTGAATGAACCTCTCCTGTGTCTGGGTGCCGGGGCCTAAATATATGCCAATGGACTGTTCCAATGTTGGGTGACGTGAAGCCTGTTTCTCTGCTATGACATGCAGAATGATTCTCTGCTGACATGAAGCCAGATTGTCTGTTACGGGACCTCTCTCCTCTGCCTGTGTGCTGGGCCTAAATATATGCCAATGGACTGTTGCAGTGGTGGCTGACGTGAAGCCTCATTCTCTGCTATGACATGCAGACTGATTCTCTGCTGACATGAAGCCAGATTCTCTGTTACGGGACCTCTCTCCTCTGCCTGTGTGTGTGCTGGGCCTAAATATATGCCAATGGACTGTTGCAGTGGTGGCTGACGTGAAGCCTCATTCTCTGCTATGACATGCAGACTGATTCTCTGCTGACATGAAGACAGATTCTCTGTTACGGGACCTCCCTCCTCTGCCTGGGTGCTGGGCCTAAATATATGCCAATGGACTGTTGCAGTGGTGGCTGACGTGAAGCCTCATTCTCTGCTATGACATGCAGACTGATTCTCTGCTGACATGAAGACAGATTCTCTGTTACGGGACCTCCCTCCTCTGCCTGGGTGCTGGGCCTAAATATATGCCAATGGACTGTTGCAGTGGTGGCTGACGTGAAGCCTCATTCTCTGCTATGACATGCAGACTGATTCTCTGCTGACATGAAGCCAGATTCTCTGTTACGGGACCTCTCTCCTCTGCCTGTGTGTGTGCTGGGCCTAAATATATGCCAATGGACTGTTGCAGTGGTGGCTGACGTGAAGCCTCATTCTCTGCTATGACATGCAGACTAATTCTCTGCTGACATGAAGACAGATTCTCTGTTACGGGACCTCTCTCCTCTGCCTGTGTGTGTGCTGGGCCTAAATATATGCCAATGGACTGTTGCAGTGGTGGCTGACGTGAAGCCTCATTCTCTGCTATGACATGCAGACTGATTCTCTGCTGACATGAAGCCAGATTCTCTGTTACGGGACCTCTCTCCTCTGCCTGTGTGTGTGCTGGGCCTAAATATATGCCAATGGACTGTTGCAGTGGTGGCTGACGTGAAGCCTCATTCTCTGCTATGACATGCAGACTGATTCTCTGCTGACATGAAGACAGATTCTCTGTTACGGGACCTCCCTCCTCTGCCTGTGTGTGTGCTGGGCCTAAATATATGCCAATGGACTGTTGCAGTGGTGGCTGACGTGAAGCCTCATTCTCTGCTATGACATGCAGACTGATTCTCTGCTGACATGAAGACAGATTCTCTGTTACGGGACCTCCCTCCTCTGCCTGGGTGCTGGGCCTAAATATATGCCAATGGACTGTTGCAGTGGTGGCTGACGTGAAGCCTCATTCTCTGCTATGACATGCAGACTGATTCTCTGCTGACATGAAGCCAGATTCTCTGTTACGGGACCTCTCTCCTCTGCCTGGGTGCTGGGCCTAAATTTATGAAAATGGACTCTTACAGTGGTGGGTGACGTGAAGCCAGATTCTCTGCTATGGGACCTCTCTCCAATTGATTTTGGTTAATTTTTATTTATTTAATTTTTATTTTAATTCATTTCCCTATCCACTTACCTACATGTTGCTGCCTTTTGCAGCCCTCTAGCTCTTTCCTGGGCTGTTTTACAGCCTTTTTAGTGCCGAAAAGTTCGGGTCCCCATTGACTTCAATGGGGTTCGGGTTCGGGACGAAGTTCGGATCGGGTTCGGATCCCGAACCCGAACATTTCCGGGATGTTCGGCCGAACTTCTCGAACCCGAACATCCAGGTGTTCGCTCAACTATAGACGTAATACCTTTTTCCATTGCTTGTGAGAATTTATGCAGACACCCTTTTCAACCTAACTAAACCCGGAGCAGCCTCTAGTATCTAGCACCTAACCTTCTTTCCACCCCACTCCTACAAACCCGAGGCGCCTCAAGTTTTTCAGATCTAGTGGAATCTTTTCCAACAGATCCGTCTGACCCTCATACTTTCTCTCTCTTATACCCACCAGCAACATGCCATTAATGACTACCTGTACAAACTCTGCAACAGGACAGGTTCTGGGGAGCACCAGTGGCTGCTCATGCAGACTTCTGCGGCCTTTTGATGAGATCACCAAACTAATTAGTCTCAGCTAGGGCGCCATCAGCTACATTGAACCTTATGCCTTTTTTCTGGAGCGTGCATTGCGTCATGTCATTGATCAAGCCATTGAGGAGCAGGAGCTGGAAGATGAGGAAGTCGCAATGCTTAATTAATTCCCAGGGGGACTACTCCATCTGAGACAAGTCAGATGGAGTCTGAAGAAGAGTAAGAGGAGGATGGTATCTGGGGGGAGGAGGAGGAGGAGCAAGAAGAGGAGGCTTTGAGGGGGACTTTAATCTTTTAGGGGATCCCTGGTGTTGTCTGTGGCTGGGGGGACCAGACCGACGACATTCTCCTGGACGATGAGTATAAAAAGCATAAAGGGCAAGGACCAGTAGTGGGTGGCAACATACTTAGACCCTTGGTACAAACACAAAATGGGAGACATGTTAGCAGCATCACAGAGGGCTGGAAGAATGCAGCACTTCCAGGCCTTGCTGCGAGAGATGCTGCATTCTGCTGTTGTGGGCGTTGGCAGAGGAATTTCCACCCACAGCGAAACAGGTGTTGGTACCAATCCTACCGCACCTGCAAGAAGAGGGCAGTTTGAAGATGTGTTGGTCACTTTGGATATGAGATAATTCTTGCAGCAAACCCATCAACAGTTGCACTCCGGATCCAGGCTCAGGTATTGCCTAGACCAACAGGTGTCCGACTACATCGGGTTAACGGCCGATGTGGACGCTCTGAGAAGCGAGGAACACCTTGACTACTGGGTGTGCAGGCTTGACCTTTGGCCAGAGCTGGCATAATTTGCCATGGAACTCATGGCTTGCCCCTCGTCGAGTGTCCTGTCCGAGAGGATGTTTAGAGCAGTAGGGGGGATCGTGATCGATAAGCGCAGTCGCCTAGCTCATGACAGTGTGGACTACCTCAATTTTCTAAAAATGAATGAGGCATGGATCTCGGAGGAATTCAACACCTGTGATGACCATGTGTAATTGAATTTCCTCATGCCAGCCCACACATATCCACCACAACCCAGAACAAAGAATGGTCCTTGTCTTATGTATATACAGCGGCATAAAAGGAAGGCATTTTCTGTCAGGTGAGTGCCTAATTTTTGGGGCCTGTACTCCAGTGGTCTACAGTAAAATTTTTATCCAGTGACTGCCTAATGTACCTCCAGCCACATAATCACTTGTTCTTTTCTGTCAGGTGAATGCCTAATTTTTGGGGCCTGTACTGGCCTACAGTTAAATTTTTAGCCAGTGACCGCCTAATGTACTGTACTTCCAGACACACAATCACAAGTTCTTTTCTGTTAGGTGAATACCTAATTTCTGGGGCCTGTACTCCCGTGGACTAAAATAAAATGTATATAGGCTCCAGCAGGGCACATTTTTGAGAGTTTCCATCTAAGATGCATAAAAATGGTCCCTGATTAAAATACATATTTTTTGTGTGAATTTTTGCCAATGATCCCCCTCTGGTATGTCACTGTCCATGTTGTTGGACTATTTGTGCTCTTCTAGTAAGTATTTGGTGGCTGAAAATATGACCTGAAGGTTTTTCAGGTTCGCCTGCCATTAATTTATATATACACAAAGTGATTTATATTATAAGTTAAACACAGGTGATATTTATGTAAGGGTGCGAGGATCCTGGTTAGGGCGGTCCCCCAATTTAACTATTTGGGACTAGGTTTATATAAGTAGGCTCTTCACTGTTATAGTTCATAAGCTTGAAAAAGATTATGTGAAGTTGTGCTGCACGGTTAGTGAATAAACCATATATGACTGAAGACAGAGAGTGCTGCGGTAATTATTTCCTTTATGGATTACTGGGGGCATATCAGGCTTGGACCTAACACTGCTGGCACCACCACCATAGGGACAGATTTTTTAATACTTCCAGTGAGTAGTGCTGTTTTCCTCTCTAAATACACACCACATTGGTAGCATTTTTTTGGCTATAATATGCCTGGCATATGCCAAAAGAGTGCCATTTTAGCATGCATTTTAGGAGGTATGTGTCATTCTACCTTTTGTGTCACTGTATTTAAAAGCACAGTCAACTAAGGTTATGAATACCGGTAGATCCTGCAATAATACTTACTGTTTTTGGCATAGCATAAAGCTGCACCTGTTGGTGCTTTCTGTTTGTCATATATGATGGTAGATTTTTTCAGTATATGCCCCAAGTGTTAACAAAACTGTAGTGTGAACACAGCCTATATTTGTAGTCTACATTAGAGATAAACAGAGAGGCATATGTTCGTTCCTTATTTCTACAAGCGGTACTCTCTATTGAAAGACAGCGTTATTCTTTTTTGACTATGACTTGGGATATAATGTGTCATGACCCTCGTAGACATGGGACACTTTTTTGCAGACTTTACTGATTTAAGCAAAGTCCTGTGAATGGCCTGGAGTGACTACAGGGTCTTCCCAAAGCTACAACACAAAACCCTCAGCAAGCAGTGTTTGAACCATGTGTATAGAGCCCCAGCTGCTTATCGATGATGTAACATAGGTTATGGCTACAGATAAGCAAATTGATTCTGCGATGCCAAGGCCAATAAGATAATGGGTTGCATCTAATGGGGCATAGATCCCCATAATGAGAAGATAGTCCTGCCACTTTACAAACCACTAGTCAGACCACACATGGAGTACTGTGTACAGTTCTGGGCTCCTGTGAACAAGGCAGACATAGCAGAGCTGGAGAAGGTCCAGAGGAGGGCAACTAAAGTAATAACTGGAATGGGGCAACTACAGTACCCTGAAAGATTACACAAATTGGGATGATTCACTTCATAAAAAAGACGACTGAGAGGAGATCTAATTACTATCAGGGGTCAGTACAGAGATCATCATCATCTATTTATCCCCAGGACTGTGACTGTGACGAGGGGACATCCTCTGCGTCTGGAGGAAAGAAAGTTTGTACACAAACATAGAAGAGGATTCTTTACGGTAAGAGCAGTGAGACTATGGAACTCTCTGCCTGAGGAGGTGGTGATGGTGAGTACAATAAAGGAATTCAAGAGGGGCCTGGATGTATTTCTGGAGTGTAATAATATTACAGGCTATAGCTACTAGAGAGGGGTCGTAGATCCAGGGAGTTATTCTGATTGCCTGATAGGAGTCAGGAAGGATTTTTTTTCACAAAAATTATGAAAATTGGCTTCTACCTCACAGTTTTTTTTTTTTTTTTGCTTTCCTCTGGATCAACTTGGCTGAACTGGATGGACAGATGTCTCTTTTTCAGTCTTACAAACTATGTTATTATGGAGGGAGGAAGAAGAAGCCCGCTCACATGACCCAGAGAGGAACTGGGGGGGGGGGGGGGGGGAGCTTGTCCTAATTGGCTTAAGCCAATCAATAAGGCAGCAGCAAGGGAGATGCCTATGCAGAAGGAGTACAGCGTCATTCTGTACTCAGCCTGTGACCAGAGAGGTGTTTTCTCTAGTGCTAGGGACAGATTAGGACTAGGAAAAAGAATTGGGTAGTTTAGGTGAGGAAAAGCTCAGAGAGTGGCAGTGGCTGCTGAGTTGGGCAGTGAAGATCTGGGGCTGCCTGCCACTTTTACTGTGCCCTATACTAGCTGTTACACCGCCATAGTAACAGCTAAAGCTGCAGAACATCTAATCACATGCTGCCTGCAAAACATCTAATCACACACTCCCAGAACTTTTTTCCCCCCATTTGGACAGAAAATCAGCAGTTTTTTCCACAAACCTAAAGTTGCTAGTGATACACATACTTTTTGGCAATAACCCCACATTTTATTATCAGCACAAGATATTTGTGCATGAACGTGCTGCATTGTAGCGGAAGCATTGTATGTTTTTTCTTAACCCATATAGTACCAGCGCCATAGAGCTACGGCACGCTGATCGGGCAGGCGCAGGAGCTGCACCTACCCGATCAGCTGCAGAGGTACAGCAGTCACTGATAGCTGGACCCCTGCTGTATGCACCGGCATCAGTGTTTTCACCAATGCCGGCGCATTAACTGTAGATGTGCTGCTGTCAGCGCTGACTATGGCACGTGCGCTGTGTGTGGAGGGAGCTCCCATTGGGTCCCCACGCTGCTGTGACGGGGAACGGATGGCTGGGACGGCAGCCCGATGCCTTCCTTAGGCATCGTGGCTGACTTCGCTGTAAGCCTGTGAGATCAAGCCCTCTGGATCTCACAGGAAAGCAGACTGAAGTGTATTACACTCAGTAATACACTTACAGCCAATGCATTGTAATACACATGTATTGTAATGCATTGTACAGGGAATCAAACCCCCAAAGGTAAAGGTCCTAGAGTGGGACAAAAATTAAGGTAAAAAAAAGTTTTACACAATAAAAAATTAAAAGTTTGAAGTAAAAAAAGCATCCTTTTCCCAAAATTAATAAAAAAAAATGTGTAACAAATAGGGAAAAAAGAAAAGTAGACATATTAGGTATCTCCGTGTCTATATCAACCGGCTCTATAAAAATATCACATTATCCACCCCATCAGGTAAATGCCATAAAAAAAATTAAAAAAACGGTGCCAAAAGAGCCATTTTCTGGCGCATGTAGCCCAAAAGGGTGCCAATCAAACCGTCATCTCATCCCGCAAAAAATGAGCCCCTATCTAAGAAAATTGCCCAAAATATAAAAAAATATGACTCTCATAAGATGGCAACACAAAAATAAGATTTTATTCTGTTTAACAAGGTTTTCACTGTATAAAACTTAGCAAAAATTTTAATAATAGACACATTGGGTATCGTCGTGTCCGTAACAACATTCTCTATAAAACTATGACATGATATCAGGTGAATGCTATAAAAAAAAGAAATGCCACAACAGCCAATTTATGGTTCCTTGCCTCACAAAAAGTGTAATACCAAGCAATCAAAAGGTCTTATGGAACCCAAAATGTAACAATAAAAACGTCACCTCATCCCGCAAAAAAATGAATCCCCACATAAAACAATCACTCAAAAAATAAATACCAATGGCACCCGTAAACCAATCCATCAAAATCTGTGCTGCAAAAGTCATATGACGCTCTTTCCATTCTGAATCCTGCCATGTGCCCATACAGCAGTTTGCCACTACAATTGGGGTGTTGCCATGTTCAGGAGAAAATGGGTAACATATTATGTGGTGCTTTTTCTCCTGTTACCCCTTGTGAAAATTAAACATTTGGGGCTAAAACAACATTTTATTGGAAAAAATTAAACTTTTCATTTTCACAGCCAAGTGTTTCCAAATTTCCGTAAAACACACAAAGTGCTCAGTAGTTTCCAAAATGGGGTAACTTTTTGAGGGTTTACAATGTAGGGGTACGTCAGGGTCTCTTCGAATACAAACTGGTGCCTAAAACCAGGAAAATCCTTTGACCACTGCCACGTGCCCATAGAGCAGTTTACCGCCCCATATGGGGTATTTCTGTAAACTGTAGAATCTGAGAAATGCATATTGAGGTATATTTTGCTGTTAACCCTTGCTGTGTTGCAAGAAAAAAAATTCACATAAAAAATCTACAACAAAAATGAAATTTTAAAATTTCTCCTTCATTTTTCTTTAATTCTTGTGGAACACCTTAAGGGTTAACAAAGTTTGTAACATCAGTTTTTAATAATTTGAGGGGTGCAGTTTCTAAAATGGGGTTATTTATGGGTGGTTTCCATTATGTAAGCCCCTCAAAATCAATTTATAGCTGAATTGGTGCTTAAAAAATGATTTTGGAAATTTTGTTGAAAAATTCTAAGCCTTCTAACTTCCTAAAAAATAAAATGACATTTACAAAATTATGGCAACATAAAACAGACATATGGGGAATGTTGACTGATAACTATTTTATGAGTTATGACTATCTATCTTAAAAGTAAAAAAATAATAATTTAGAAAATTGTGAATTTTTTCAAATTTTTGGTAGATTTTGGATTATTTTATAAATAAAGGTGAAATATATCGACTCAAATTTACCACTGTCATGAAGTGTCATGAGAAAACAATCTCAGAATGGCTTGGATAAGTAAAAGCATTCCAAAGTTATTAGCACATAAAGTGACACATTTAAGGTGAAAAGTGGCACGGTAGTGAAGGAGTTAATCATGTATGTTGTTTTTAAGGGCATGGTCCTTGCATTTCCGCCACAGTAATGCATTTTACTAATAGACAAATAAAATGAATACATTTACAACTGATGCTGAATTCACACCACTGTCTTTGATTAGTCAGTTTACACACAGGTCATTGTAGTTCTGTGGGGTGGGTGTGCGGTCCGTTTACTAACAAGTGAGCACTGTAAATGCGACACATCTGTCTGTGGTGAATCCATACATCAAGTGGGAACCTACAATAACATAAAAGATCAGCAGATAGAAAGAGCAGAGAAAAGAGGGCATCTGGTGTACCCACACGTTGCTATTGTACAAGACACATGAATGAATGGGGAGTGCTCCCTATTCATTCCTATGTCCAACGTATGGACCTTAAACGGCGCACTCACACAACCGATCGTAGACAGTATTAGGGTATCAGCTATTTTTTTGCTTTATTCATAGACAACGCGTTTCGGGGTACTAGGGACCCCTTTATCAAGTCTGGATCGGATCAGCAGAGTGGTGCTGCTGCTGAATCCGGGAAGCACGAGGAGGTCAGCGTCCTCCTCGTGCTTCCCGGATTCAGCAGCAGCACCACTCTGCTGATCCGATCCAGACTTGATAAAGGGGTCCCTAGTACCCCGAAACGCGTTGTCTATGAATAAAGCAAAAAAATAGCTGATACCCTAATACTGTCTACGATCGGTTGTGTGAGTGCGCCGTTTAAGGTCCATACGTTGGACGTAAAGTTCACCGTCTCGTTTCTTCTACCGTTACCCAAGCGGCAGGGTGGCTCCTGCCCAAGGCGACCGGACGAATCTAGGCTGCACCAACCGTTGAAATTCCCTGTTATTCAGTCTTCCTTGCGGTTGCACCCAAACTGGTGCAACCCCAATAGGTGAGCATAATACATCCTATAGTAGATTTTTTCTGTTTTGAACATACTCACCCTATGAGCGCCTTTCTCTATTTTAATCGCCATCACTTGCTATTCATTCCTATGGGAGGATGGAAAATAGCAGAGCAGCACGCTTGGCTATTTCCATCAGCCCCATACAAATGTATTGGGAGAGCAGTCCCCATTCATTCCTATGCCTTGTACACAAGAAAGATTCGGGTACACCAGATGCCCTCTTTGCTCTGCTCTTTCTATCTGCTGATCTTCAATGCTATTGTAGGCTCCCACTCTCACAACACAATCGCTTTCTTCTCTGGCACTAGAACCCAAGACGGGGTGCGGACTAAGCTGGAGTGATGCAGTAATCCCACAGGGTCTACTTGGTGTTCTGTACAGAAGCCACCAGACTTGCTCTGTCTCCTTGGCCTTCCATAATTTGGTTGATCCAGCTGTCTGTATTTGGCATTCTCCACAGAGCTCTGCTTTCCCGCAGACTGACCAAATGCTTGGCTCCACCACATACCGTATTTTTCACCCTATAAGACACACCTAAGTTTTAGAGGAGGACAATCAGAAAAAAAAAATTTTTTTATTAGACCTCTGGTCAGACCATCAATCAGACCCCCAATGTTATTCAAACTTCAGCTAACAGCCCCAATAAGAACCCCAATGTTAATAAGACCTCAATTCAGACCCACAATCAGACCCTCATGTAAATGACCCTCAATCACACCTCAGATAAGAGCCCCATGCCTCTCATCAGCCCCCCATATGCCTCTCACCAGCCAACATTGCCTCTCACCAGCCCCCAGCAGCCTCTCTTCAGCCCCATTACCTCTCATTAGCCCCAGAAGCCTCATATCAGCCCCCATTGCCTATTAATAGCCCCCAGCAGCCTTATATCAGCCTCCATTGCCTCTCAACAGCCCCCCAGTAGCGTTATATCAACCCCCATTGCCTGTAACCAGCCCCCAGCCATGTTATATCAGCCACTAGAAGCCTAATATTAGCCCCTATCAGCCTCATATGGAATAAGATAAAAAAGCACTTACATTTTCCGCTCCAGACGCTGCTGCTCCTCTCCTCCAGGCGATCCTCTTCATCCTGCCACCGGCTGTGCTGTGAACCGGCGCGCACAGCGTAAGGTCATAGAGTGTCCTCATGCTGTGTGCAGCCACTGCACAGCCGACAGCCAAGGACCAGGAAGTGATGAGTACAGAGCCTTCACCGCTTCCTGGGTCCTCAGGTACTAATGAGTGCTTCCATAAAGGAAGTGCTCATTAGTATTCGCCCCATAAGACTCAGGGGCATTTCCCCCCCACTTTTGTGTCTTATGGAGTGAAAAATACAGTACTTCCTGTTCCTCAAAGTTCTCCCTTCCTGAAACCAGATGTCCTTGTTTCGTGCCCTCCAGCACAGGTTTAGTTACGTCTCCATGGGGTGTAAATGCTGCAGATTTGCTGCCTCAATTAAAAAGCATAATTTACTTTTGTGTCTGGTTCTATGAACCACAAGCAATCTGCATTTCACCACAACCTGTGTAATCTGCCCTCCGAGTTGATTGCTGTGGTGGAGCCAGTAGAGAATGAACAGCTTCTGATGATTTATCACTCACCCCAACCCCTGAAGAAAAGAAAATAGGCCTTTTAATGTTTTGTTACTGGCATGTCTTATTTCCAAAGTATTGCTCCTACTGCAAATTTCATATGCCCATAAATAATGTGTGGATACTCCAATTAAAAGCAAAAAACTATTATGTCTTTAGTAGGCTTTAATCTAATGAATTTCCTAGAGACACTCACTGAACAGTCTGTTAATTAGACTAATGACATTTTAATTTATCAGGTCATTTAAGGCTTATATACTATCCTGAAGAAACAGATAATGGGTCTAGAATCAAAGAGGACAATTAAAGGTACAAAGATAACAAATATAAATATCACATAATGAACAAGCAAACAAGCAATAGGCAATTTAATACCTATGTTATATGACCACACAGTAAACTTCACTGTCAGGTTTGCCTACTCTGCTCTTAAAGGACTTGTCGAGAATTAAGAAAGGTACAGTGCCTTGCAAAAGTATTCACCCCCTTGACTTTTTTTTCGTGTTTTAGTGCCTCAGAACCTGGAATTAACATGGATTGTTTGAGGATTTGCATCATTTAAATTTACAGAACATGCCCACAACTTTGAAGATGTTTTTGTTTTGTTTTTTATTGTGAAGAAAACAACAAATAGGACAAAATAACAGAAAAAGTCAATGTGCATAACTATTCACCCCCCTAAAGTCAATACTTTGTAGAGTCACCTTTTGCGGTAATCACAACTCTAAGTCGCTTTGGATAAGTCTCTATGAGCTTGCCACATCTTACCACTGGGATTTCTGCCCATTCCTCCTTACAAAACTGCTCCAGCTCCTTGGATGTTTGCGCTTGTGAACAGCAATCTTTAAGTCTTACACACGTTTTTCTATTGGATTGAGATCTGGGCTTTGACTAGGCCATTTTAACACAGTTACATGTTTCCCCTTAAACCTCTCAAGTGTTGCTTTAGCCGTGTGTTTGGGGTCATTGTCCTGCTGGAAGGTGAACCTCCGTCCTAACCTGAAATCACGCACAGAGTGGTGCAGGTTTTGCTCAAGAATATCCCCGTATTTAGCACCATTGATCTTTCCCTCAACTCTGACCAGTTTCCCAGTCTCGGCTGCTGATAAACATCCCCAAAACATGACACTGCCACCACCATGTTTCACTGTGCGGATGGTGTTCTTTTGGGTGATGTGATGTGTTGGGTTTGTGCCAGACATAGCGTTTTCTTTGATGGCCGAAAAGTAAAATTTTAGTCTCATCAGACCAGAGCACCTTCCTCCATACATTTTGGGAGTCTCCCACATGCCTTTTCTCAAACTCACAATGTGCCTTTTTGTTTTTAGCTGAAAGTAATGGCTTTCTTCTGGCCACTCTGCCATAAAGCCCAACTCTATGGAGCGTTCGGCTTATTGTCGTCCTATGTACTGATACTCCAGTCTCTGCTGGGGAACTCTGCAGCTCCTCTAGGGTCACTTTAGGTGTCTGTGCTGCCTCTATGATTAATGTCCTCCTGGCCCGGTCCGTGTGTTTTGGTGGGCGGACGTCTCTTGGCAGGTTTGCTGTTGTGCCATGTTCTTTCCATTTGGTTATGATAGATTTGATGGTGCTCCTGGGGATCATCAAAGATTTGGATTTTTTTTATAACCTAACCCTGACTTATACTTCTCAACAACATTGTCCCTTACTTGTTTGGAGAGTTCCTTGGTCTTCATGGCAGTGTTTGGTTAGTGATGCCTCTTACTTACTTGCAGACTGTAGGGCCTTCCAAATAAGGTGTGTATATGTAATGACAGATCATGTGACACTTAGATTGCACACAGGTGAACATCATTTCACTAATTATTTGACTTCTGAAGGTAATTGGTTGCACCAGAGCTTTTTATGGGCTTCCTAACAAAGGGTGTGAATACATACGCACATGCCAATTTTATGTTTTCTATTTCTAAACAATAGTTTTATTTATATAGTCATGGCTGTAAATGTGGGCACCCCTGAAATTTTTCAAGAAAATGAAGTATTTCTCACAGAAAAGTATTGCAGTAACACATGTTTTGCTATACACATGTTTATTCCCTTTGTGTGTATTGGAACAAAACTAAAAAAGGAAGGAAAAAAAGCAAATTGGACATAATGTCACACCAAACTCCAAAAATGGGCTGGACAAAATTATTGTCTGTCATGGTCTTACCTCCTTGCTGTTCCCTTCGTTTGACATGTGCTGGCGGCCATCTTGGTTTCTGGGTTTTCTTGTAGCCTCCCACCCTGCGGCTCCTCCTTCCCACTGGGAGGAGCTGGATGCCTAGCTCATATATATAGGAGGTCTGTGGCTTCAGTTCCCTGCTTGGTCCTCCTGTGTTCACATGCTTCCAAGACTGCTGCTGCTTCTGGTTCCTGATCCTGGCCTCGTCTGACTACCCCGTTGGTTCCTGATTCCGGCTTCGTCTGACTACCCCGTTGGTTCCTGATTCCGGCTTCGTCTGACTACCCCGTTGGTTCCTGTTCCTGGCTTCGTCTGACTACCCTTCTGGTTCCTGACCTCCGTCTCCGCAAGACCCTGCTTCGGTTTAGCCATCCGTTCGGACTTTGCTACGGCTTGCTCTTCAATAAAACCTTCTTATTTTCCACTTATCTCTTGTTGTACGTCTGGTTCGTGGTTCCATGACATTAGGACCAAGCCATGAATTCTGACGGTACAGGGCCACCCTCGCTACCTACGCTGGTTGCCAGACTTGATCAGCAGGATCACCTGTTGGGTCGGTTCATTGTGGCGTTGCAAACCCTGCTTGAACGCACGGCTCATTTAGCTTCCGTTGCCGATGGGTCGGTTGTCGCTCCTGGGCCCGCTCCTACTGCCGCTCCGGTTGTTGCGCCAGAGTCTACCCTGACACCTGTTGCTGCGCCTGTGGTGTTTCAGGGTATGACCGGTTCTGCCCCCCTTCCACAGCGCTTTGGGGGAGAGCCAACTCAGTGCCGAGGTTTCCTTAACCAGGTGGGCATTTACTTCGAGTTGCTGCCACATGCCTTTCCTACTGAGAGATCAAGGGTGGGCTTCTTGATCTCGCTGCTCTCGGACAAGGCCTTGGCCTGGGCCAGCCCTTTATGGGAGAACAACAATCCGGTGGTTGCCGAGTTTTCCGGTTTTGTTGCTTCTCTTCGGAAGGTATTCGATGTGCCGGCTCGTGCTGCCTCTGCTGCGAAGCTCCTTATGTCCATCAGACAGGGTTCACGATCCGTAGCTGAATACGCCATTGAGTTTCGTACCCTGGCAGCAGAGGTGGGCTGGAATAATGAGGCTCTGGTCGCTGCTTTCTCTCATGGTCTCTCGGATGCCTTGAAGGATGAGGTTGCAGCTAAGGACCTACCAGTGGAGCTCGAGTCTCTTATTTCTTTCCTGATTTTGATTGACACCAGACTCAGGGAGAGACCTTCCTTTAAGGAGAGCCTGCGGAGGTCTCCTAACAGATTGGCGCCTACGTTTGCTGTCCCACCCGTGCCTCCCTCTCCTCCCACGCCTCCTGGGGATGACTTGTCTGGGGGTGAACCCATGCAGCGGGGGTTTGCTCGCCTGTCTGAGGGGGAGAGGGTACTCCGGAGACGCGAGGGCCGATGCATGTACTGTGGTCTCGGTGGGCATTTTCGGTTGGCATGTCCGAACCGTCCGGGAGAACGCTCGCACCTGAGGTCCTGTCGGGGGCAGATCTTGGGTGGAGTCTCCTCGTCCCCGGTTTCCCGTGTTGACAAACCACTGATCACGGTTGTCCTCTCCTGGGTCGGGGGCTCGGTGACGACCCAGGCGTTGGTGGACTCTGGTGCTGGTGGTTTGTTCATTGATAGAGTGTTCGTTGCCGCCAATTCCATTCCTCTGCAGCCTCGAGGTTCCCCACTGGCTCTTGAGGCGATAGACGGCAGACCCCTTCTGCCGCCACACGTGACTCATGAGACCCTTCCAGTGGGGATGGCCATTGGTGCCGTTCACAGAGAGTCGGTCTGTCTCCAGGTTATTTCGTCTCCACACTACTCGGTGGTCTTGGGGTACCCCTGGCTCCAGAAGCATAATCCGACTTTCGATTGGAGATCGGTCGAGATCCTCTCGTGGTCACCGCAGTGTGGGGCTAGTTGCATCCATGGGCCTGTCAAGTTGCTGTGTACTTCCTCAGACTCTCTGTTGCCTCCTGAATACGAAGAGTACCGAGATGTATTCGATAAGGTGCGTGCGGTTGCCCTACCTCCGCACCGCCCATACGATTGTGCCATAGAGTTACAATCTGGTGCCGTTCCTCCTCGTGGCAAAGTCTATCCACTGTCGGTAGCGGAGAATGAGGCCATGGAGGAGTACGTGAGGGAGGCGCTTTCACGCGGACACATTCGCAAATCCTCGTCCCCGGCAGGGGCTGGATTTTTCTTTGTGAAAAAGAAGGGCGGTGAGTTGAGGCCTTGCATCGATTACAGGGGTCTCAATCGCATCACGATCAAGAACGCTTACCCGATACCCTTGATTTCCGAGCTGTTTGATCGCCTCAAAGGGGCCACGGTCTTTACCAAACTCGACCTGAGGGCGGCATATAACCTGGTAAGGATCAAGGCGGGCGATGAGTGGAAGACCGCGTTTAACACCAGGACCGGTCATTATGAATCCTTGGTTATGCCCTTTGGGTTGTGCAATGCGCCCGCAGTCTTCCAGGAATTCATCAACGATGTTTTCCGTGACCTGTTGCAGCAGTGTGTGGTGGTCTATTTGGATGACATCTTGGTATATTCTGCATCCATGGAGGCCCACATTCTGGATGTCAGACGAGTGTTGCAACGCTTACGAGAGAACAAGCTGTTCGGTAAGCTTGAGAAATGCGAATTTCACCGATCCCAGGTAACCTTCTTAGGTTACATCATTTCCGCTGAGGGGTTCTCCATGGATCCTGAGAAGGTTTCGGCTGTCTTACAGTGGCCCCAGCCCAGTGGGCTTCGTGCCCTGCAGCGCTTTTTGGGCTTCGCCAATTATTATCGGAAGTTCATCAGGGACTTTTCCATGCTAGCCAAGCCTCTCACGGATCTGACCAGGAAGGGCAGTAATCCTCAGGTCTGGCCGCTCGAGGCCATCCGAGCTTTTGAGGCTCTAAAGTCCGCCTTTGTGTCGGCTCCGATTCTGTCGCATCCCAACCCTGGGTTGCCTTTTGTCCTCGAGGTGGACGCGTCTGAGACGGGAGTAGGCGCCCTCCTGTCTCAGCGTAGAACACCAGAGGGTCCTCTGCTTCCTTGTGGGTTTTACTCCCGGAAACTGTCTTCCGCGGAGTGCAACTATCAGATTGGTGACAGGGAGTTATTGGCCATCGTGCAGGCCCTTAAAGAATGGAGGCACTTGCTCGAGGGCTCGGTGGTTCCGGTTCTCATCCTGACGGACCACAAGAATCTGACCTACCTCTCTGAGGCCAAGAGATTGACACCACGTCAGGCCAGATGGGCTCTGTTCTTGTCACGTTTTAATTACGTGGTCTCCTACCTACCCGGCTCCAAGAACATCAGAGCGGATGCCTTATCACGGCAGTACTCCGAGCTGTCCGGGGAGGAGTCGATTCCGACTACGGTCATACCCCCGAATCAGATCCTGGCCGCTATTCGCACCAGCCTGACTTCTCCTCTGGGTGAGCAGATTTTGGCGGCTCAATCTGGTGCTCCCTCTGGGAGACCCAACGGCAGATGTTTTGTGCCTGAGGAGTTGCGCACTCGGTTGTTGCGAACCTACCATAACTCCAAGGCCGCGGGGCACCCTGGAAAGAATCAGCTGTCCTGGGCGGTTTCACGTCTGTTCTGGTGGCCTTCTCTACGTTCCGACATCGCCGCATATGTAGCGGCATGCTCCGTTTGTGCCCAGAGTAAGTCCCCTCGGCACCTTCCGTTGGGCCTTTTGCAACCCATAGCCACCGGGGAGCGTCCATGGTCACACCTGGGGATGGATTTCATTGTGGACCTCCCTGCATCCCGAGGCCATACGGTCATTCTCATGATTGTGGATCGGTTTTCCAAAATGTGCCACTGTGTTCCTCTCAAGAAGTTACCCTCTGCACAAGAGTTGGCCTCGATTTTTGCCAGGGAGGTCTTCCGGTTGCACGGTTTGCCCAAGGAGATTGTGTCGGATCGGGGGAGTCAGTTTGTGTCCAGGTTCTGGCGCGCCTTTTGCTCCCAGTTGGGGATTCATCTCTCTTTCTCCTCGGCCTACCACCCTCAGTCCAATGGGGCCGCAGAACGATCCAATCAGGCCTTGGAGCAATTCCTTCGTTGCTATGTCTCCGATCACCAAGACAATTGGGTTGACCTCCTGCCTTGGGCTGAGTTTGCCAGGAACACGGCGGTGAACTCTTCCTCTGGGACGTCTCCCTTCATGGCCAATTATGGGTTCCAACCTGCCGTGTTACCGGAGGTATTCTCTCCCCAGGATATTCCGGCTGTGGAGGATCACCTTTCCGTCCTACGTGCTTCTTGGGTACAGATCCAGAGGTCCCTTGAGGTCTCTGCGCAGCGCCAGAAACTCCAGGCTGATCGCAGACGAGCGCCCGCTCCTTTCTACCAGGTCGGAGACCGCGTATGGTTGTCCACCCGCAACCTCAACCTTCGAGTGCCCACTCCCAAGCTGGCGCCTCGCTTTGTTGGTCCCTTCCGAGTGCTTCGCAGGGTAAACCCGGTAGCCTATGCCCTTGCGCTTCCTCCTGGCATGCGGATCTCCAACGTGTTTCATGTCTCCCTGTTGAAGCCACTGGTGTGTAATCGTTTCACTTCCTCGATTCCTCGGCCTCGTCCGGTCCAAGTGGGCAATCGTGAGGAGTATGAGGTGAGCAATATCCTGGACTCACGCCTGGTCCGCGGCCGGGTGCAGTTTTTGGTCCATTGGCGTGGTTATGGTCCAGAGGAGCGTTCCTGGGTTCCCTCCGCAGATGTCCATGCTCCTGTCTTGCTCCGAGCCTTCCACGCACGCTTCCCTCAGAAACCGTTCCTTACTCCGCGGAGGAGGGGCCCTTGAGGGGGAGGTACTGTCATGGTCTTACCTCCTTGCTGTTCCCTTCGTTTGACATGTGCTGGCGGCCATCTTGGTTTCTGGGTTTTCTTGTAGCCTCCCACCCTGCGGCTCCTCCTTCCCACTGGGAGGAGCTGGATGCCTAGCTCATATATATAGGAGGTCTGTGGCTTCAGTTCCCTGCTTGGTCCTCCTGTGTTCACATGCTTCCAAGACTGCTGCTGCTTCTGGTTCCTGATCCTGGCCTCGTCTGACTACCCCGTTGGTTCCTGATTCCGGCTTCGTCTGACTACCCCGTTGGTTCCTGATTCCGGCTTCGTCTGACTACCCCGTTGGTTCCTGTTCCTGGCTTCGTCTGACTACCCTTCTGGTTCCTGACCTCCGTCTCCGCAAGACCCTGCTTCGGTTTAGCCATCCGTTCGGACTTTGCTACGGCTTGCTCTTCAATAAAACCTTCTTATTTTCCACTTATCTCTTGTTGTACGTCTGGTTCGTGGTTCCATGACATTGTCACCCTTAACTTAATATTTGCTTGCACACCCTTTGGAAAAAATAACAGAAATCTGTCGCTCTCTATAATCATCAATAAGCGTCTGACACCTCTTAAACCGCTCCAGTTCTCTTTTATTGGGAGGGCACTTTTTCCCAACAGCAATTTTAAGATCTCTCCACAGGTGTTTAATGTGATTTAGATCTGGACTCATTGCTGGCCACTTCAGAACTCTCCAGCGCTTTGTTGCCATCCATTTCTGGATGCTTTTTGACGTATGTTTAGGGTCATTGTCCTGCTGGAAGACCCAAGATCTCGGACGCAAACCCAGCTTTCTGACACTGGGCTCTACAGTGTGACCCAAAATCCGTTGGTAGTGCTCAGATTTCATGATGCCTTGCACACATTCAAGGCACCCAGTGCCAGAGGCAGCAAAACAACCCCAAAACATCACTGAACCTTCACCATATTTCACTGCAGGTACTGTGTTCTTTTCTTTGTAGGCCTCATTCAGTTTTCGGTAAACAGTAGAATGATGTGCTTTACCAAAAAGCTCTATCTTGGTCTCATCTGTCCACAAGATGTTCTCCCAGAAGGATTTTTGCTTACTTAAGTTCATTTTTGCTAAATGTAGTCTTGCTTTTTTATGTCTCTGTGTCAGCAGTGGGGTCCTCCTGGGTCTCCTGCCATAGCGTTTAATTTAAATGTTGACGGATAGTTTGCGCTGACACTGATGCTCCCTGAGCCTGCAGGACAGCTTGAATATCTTTGGAACTTGTTTGGGGGGCCCCCATCCAGACTATCTTGCGTTGACACCTTTCATAATTTTTTCTCTTCTGTCCACGCGCAGGGAGATTAGCTACAGTGCCATGGGTTGCAAACTTCTTGATAATGTTGCGCACTGTGGACAAAGGCAAATCTAGATCTCTGGAGATGGATTTGTAACCTTGAGATTGTTAATATTGTTCCATAATTTCTCAAGTCCTCAGACAGTTCTCTTCTCCTCTTTCTGTTGTCCATGCTTAGTGTGGCGCACACAGACACACAATGCAAAGACTAAGTGAACTTCTCTCCTTTTTATCTGCTTTCATGTGTGATTTTTATGTTGCCCACACCTGTTACTTGTCCCAGGTGAGTTTAAAGGAGCATCACATGCTTGAAGCAATTTGCTTTTTTCCCTCCCTTTTTTTGTTTTGTTCCAATACACACAAAGGGAATAAACATGTGTATAGCAAAACATGTGTTACTGCAATACTTTTCTATTGAGAAACACTTCATTTTCTTGAAAAATTTCAGGGGTGCCAACATTTATGGCCATGACTGTATATGTTTCTCATTTCTCTTTACCCACTTAGACTATTGTGTTCTTATCCATCACATAAAATTCAGATTAACAAAACATTAAACGTAAGGCTGTAATGTACCAAAATACGAAAAAAGTCAAGGGGGGTGAATACTTTTGCAAGACATTGCATTTGTCGTTTAAGTCTGATGGAGATTTCACTGAGAGGAACATTGCCAAAGCACCCTTCACTATTGGACACGGTCTGGCCCACCATCTCTTAATCCTGTACCCCTCAGCTGGGAATTACAGCCAGCATTGCAAGAATAAAATTGCCACCCTTAGATTGGGAGGGGTAGCTTTGGAAAGACAGAGGAAATTAGTACTACAATCCCCATCCTGGCCTATATCCATACATTGGTATCTGGGAAGATTTATACTGAGAATTGTTTGGAATTGTGATTTCATACCATTGGGCGTACTACAACTCAGATTCTGCACTTAGTAAAGAGGGATGTTTATTTTCTACAATTGGCCTTGTTACTGACTCCAGCACCATTCACAGACCGGTGCACCTACATCTCCTTCCTTGTACCCACATCAAGTCCACAACCCCAAGGGCGCCCCAATTGCAATCAAACGGATGTGTCCTCCTAACACTGCATGGCCCTAGGAGAGCATTGGTGTGAGGATTGCCTCTCTGAATAACTGTTGCAGCCAGTGCCACTACCACTCCCATCCTCCACTCCACTTCCTAAGGGGCATGGCTGCATATATTTCTTATGCTGACTCTGAAGTCATTCAGGACAGCACTGCTCTGGTGTTATGGCAGCACAGGCTTCAGCTGCGGCCCAGTAAGGGACAGCAGGCAATCTCTGTAATGATGCCATTCAGATGAATGAAACTTTGGGAGCATCTATAGCTCCATGGCTTTGGGCAAAGGATGCAAAAAATACTAATGTAAATACAGCTTTAGGCTCATTTCTGATTGCTCAGTTTCTGATGGATCCATTTTTATTAGGTCAAAATGAAAGCCTGTTTTTTCAACACAAAATTCCACTTTCTGGATGTTAAACGTAATGTGCTATAAGATAAATGAAATAAAAAAGATTCACTACATACTGACATCAACTGTATGAATACACAAGAGGTGGTTGGAACTTCTTTATGGGTATCTCATGGCCTATATTTGAAGGTTTCTATATAATTAGAAGCAGAAGCACATACATGTGTAAGACATGTGCAGCACGCCAGACCTTCAGGGTATAGCGATAGTGAGGTAACGGTTATGGGCAATCGAGGCTCACTCACTGTTCTGTGGGAGAACCCTGGGCAGGCATGCGACAGTGAAGGAGAGGTAGACACTAGTTCCTCTGGGGCACACTCTGATTGTAGGGACCAGGCCTGATGGTGTGTGAGGTGCCCTGGATGTTGCAGGTGTTTTGAGTGCCTTAGGTAAGGTCCCTTTAAGAATCATGACGACAGTGCCTGTAATGGTGGCACACAGGTTTGCAGGAGGATTAATGGAGTACACAGATGGTAAACCAAACGTTGCTTTACTTTAGGAAACAGTCCAACTTTATACAAGCAATTGCAGTAGTGGATAATGCAGTCCTTTACAGTACAAAATGCACAGCAGGTTTACTTGATAGCTCAGCAGGTTTCAATCTTGCAAGATACTTGGAGGGTATACAGTTAATGCTTTGCAGTACAATGCTGCTCTATCCCCACAGCTATGCTAGCTGGCTGGATCCCAAGGCCCGGATGCCTAATTGCTGGCTTGAATCCTTGGTATATAAAATCCTTCCTCCAGTATTGGCACTTGCTTTATATCTTACAGTACCTTTGCTTATTAGCTGGATTCTCTGCTGGATTGGAAAGCTGGCTGCAGGTTTCTCCCAGGAGGTGCTCTCCTACTACTGGGGTGTCTCTACTGAGCTAAGCTTAGCCTCAGGAGCTTCAGGCTGACTAGGTGTCGCTTCTAGTCCCCTGGCATACACTATCTCTCCCCTGTCTGGGCCTTCCTATATATATCTAGGGCTCTCTAGCTCCCTCTAACGTCTGGGAGGCTAAACTGCATCCTGACAGACCTAACACCCAGATAATACAGGGAAATGCATGCACATGACAGTAAATGCAATAAACACATTAACCCTTGTGTAGTGCCCACCTTTACCTAGTGGGACACTACATATGCCTATATTTATGCTATATATGACTGAGCGTCTCTGTTGGGGGTTGCTGCTGTAAGAACACTGCCAACACAATGAGAAGGGTCTTTGACCTACAACATGATACCTTCAGAACATTGACATGACCAATATATTGATAAACTTCAATCAACTGTAATCAATCAACTCTTATGAAGACTGAAAAAAAACTCATTATCATTTTATAAAAATCCTGTTGATCCTCCTGGTACTCCTTGCTCCAAATAAGACATACACTACATCTGGAGAGCATAGCCGATTATATATTCTTCAGAATATTTTACGCTGGACATCCAATGAAAGGGGGGATTTTAGTAATAAAAACATGGCATACAATTTTTGTGCCCGATCTACCAATGGTTGAGCACATTGGGGCATTTTTGGCTAAGGTAGCTCATTGAATGCTTGTACAGCAGTGGAAGCCTACATGGAATCAGACTACCCATTTTAACAAAAGATGACATAGATAGCCATTCATTTACATATTGCTGTTCTTTCGTTGCAAGCAAATGATGAAGAAGACTGAATTTCCAACTGCATTCAGGTGATGCAATCAGTTGTGTTTTGGTACCATGGAATGTCCATGGTACCAAATGTACCATGGACTAAGGAACACATTTTTATTTCACAAATCCTTGACTCAAAGTTTTAAGAATTTCAAGTTCATCTAAATCTCTGGACATGACGGTAAGTGATTTTCCTCTGGGTTTATAATTTTTAGACCAACACAATCATTCACTGGATAATTAATATCTACTTCAGTAATCACCAACTGAAATTGTTTCATGTTTCTTAATGACCATTAACATAGACATTAATATGAAAAAAAACAAAGGCAGAACTGATCTCTTCTTCACTGCATTCTTTATCCCTCAAGTGCAATCTCCAACGTCTATTATTAGCCATCACAATAATGAAATATATCAACTTATTTTGATATGAAATAATCAAAAGACTTTCAAAATTGAGTGTAGGAGAGGAAATATGTGAACATGAACTGACTTAAAGGCAAGTTTCATGGGCATTTATGGTAAGGTGCCATACTAGATAACATTAGGGTTGAAAAGATTACTCGATTGACTCGAGTAATTCGACCCAAAAAAATCCTTGATGCAAATTTTTTGCATCGAGGATTCGTTTGTGCCATGTAACCATGGAGCGAGAGTCAAGTGCTTTCTATTACTCACCGTTCCGTGGTCACCTGCCGGCCGGCACCACGCTGCACTGTATTGTGACACATCGTCAGGTCATAGTGCGCGTAAGCGCACACTATGACCCGACGCTGTCTGATGTTAGGACGGCATAGTGCAGCGCGCGGAGAAGAAGTTGGAGGAGCTGTGGTGCGGCACCCCTATAGGAGAGGTAAGTATTTTATTTCACTGGCACTGGGGATATGGCTAGGGTGAGGAGATGGTGGCACTGGGGGGCAGCTGATGGCACTCACTGGGGGGAGCTGGTGGTACTGGGAGGCAAGCTGGTGGAACTGGGGGACAGCTGGTAGCACTGGGGGACAGCTGATGAAACTGGGGGGAAAGCTGGGGGCAGCTGGGGACAGCTGGAGGCACTGGGGGAAAGTTGATGGCACTGAGGGGGCAGCTGTGGCACTGGGGGCAATCTGGTGGCACTGGGGGGCAAGCTGGTGGCACTGGGGGACAGTTGGTGGTACTGGGAGACAGCTGGTGGCACCGGGGGGGTCATCTGATGGCACTGGGGGGCAGCTGATGGCACTGGGGAGATCCTGATGGCATGTGGGGGGCATCTGATGGCACGGGGGGGGGGGCATGATGAGTTTTTATAAAGAAAAATATTCTTTTAATTAGTTTTTTTTATTAGAGTACTCGAATAATCGTTGGATAAAATGATAGAATACTCTATTACAAAAATAGTAGATAGCTACAGCGCTAGATAGCAATCCAAAGTAGTAGTAATTCTTATGAAATGTTCGAGCAGGAGAAATCTTCAGACACCTGCTTAATAGTGGTTGTCAATGAGAATGGTGTTGATTAATAGTAGAGTTTAGGTTTGAGAACCTTTGATTTCAGATGGCCCTTGGCAAAGGATTATCATGGAGCTATCAAGGAAAACATGACCTAAAACCGTAGTAAATTAACTTTAGTTAGCAACTAAATTGTCCAGCAATAATTAAACATACCTCAATTCTACTCCAGACACTAACCATTGGCATATACATTTCATTAATAAGTCTAAAAGTCTAATTGGTCAAACTGTCAGCTTTGTTTACACATCCGTTGAGAAATCCAATGGATTTCTTTACCAACATGACGGAACCTGATGGACTTTCTTGATAGGACAAAAGTTTGTTGAGAGTCACTGGTGTCCATCATAGGTCTGATCTGGAATACCATTATACTTTTTCAGTTGCTATGAAGGAAGAGCAAGAAGACTTAATGGAAGTGTAAGCAGAGCCTTATAAAGCATCAAAGAAAGGTCTTCTGTGTGAAGGGAGTACACTTTATCATTTTAGTTCCTTTTTCGGGTGATAATTAAAAAATTATAATTTTTTCCTGTGATATGACAGGATTAGTTTAAAATGTGCCTAAGGCTAATATATTACTTAAAGGAGTTGGCCACCTTTTGGGGTGTTTGACAACTCCTTCCACTAGGCCATACATGCAAAAGGGAAGAATAATTTTCTGCTCCATGCCACTGGGTTCTGGCTCTTTCATTCTCTGGCCTTGGTTGCCTTGCTCGGATCCCCTGCTGTTTACACCCACATTGACATGACGCAAAGGGGGCAGGTCACTGCTGTGGTCAGTCGTTGGCTGTAGCACTGTCAAAATGGATGTTAACAGCGGGTGGACCTGAGTGACGCAGCCAAGGCCTAGGAGCCTAGGAGATGGTACCTAGCGGCAGGGAATAGACAAATATGCCTCCCTTTTACAGGTCTGGCCAGGGGGAAGGGGTTTGCCAAAAGGTGGCCAACCCCTTTAAGTTTAGTATATATAAACAACAGCACTCCAAATTTATATAGTTTTGAATGACCTTTTTCAAACTCAAGTAGCCGAAGAGATAAGTAAGTTCTCTATATGCACCATCTACTACTGGAATGTGAAGTTGCCATATGAATAAAAGTTGAAAATGATATAAATTTGGAGTGCTGTTGTTTATATATACTAAGTATTTTTGACTGGGAAGCCATAACAACAAGCACCAAAGAAATAACAGACGAGAGTGCCACGCCATTTCTATAAAACAACCCCTTTAAGTGTCAGAATTATAAGGAATTGTTCGTCCCCATATAGTTTCACTATCTGTTGGTAGCACATCCCTGTTTAAACAAGGCAATGAGCTACCGGCCCAAATTTTTTTTTGGGGTGCCACATAAAAGATGAGATCACAGGTAAATGGATGCACATTTATACAGGCCAATAATCATGAGCAACTGTGTTTGTTCCAGATAACTGTCCTGATCCTTGGCCCGTATTAAAGGGACTTAAAGGGAATGTGTCATCAGAACATGGCATGTGGTTTAATTCATGTTTTTAATAATTTTGGTGATTTTATTTTTAATTTTCCATGTCCATATATTTAAAAAAAATCCTGCAGTGTTTGCCCTGACTACTGAGCCTAATAACAGTCCTCACTTCTTGGTTTGCAGTCATCTCATTATCATCATGGGCAGGATTAGAATGACAGATATTACCTATATATGGATCCACCTTTCACAATAGGTGGTTGTCAAATCTTATCTATTCTTTCTTTGTACAATGACCTCTGCACATGTCACAGAGCTGCCTAGAAAACTCTCCCATAGAAGTCAATGAGGCCCCCTCCTGTCCATTGTGTCTATGGCCAATGGTGGCTGCTATAAAGTGTATCTCTCAATGCTGTTAAAGGGGTTGTGCCACTAATATAAATGTATCCCGCCTAACAGATATCACTGTTATATCACTTTCTCCAAATACTGCCATTTATCAAAACTGTCTTATTCTAAAGTTGTTAGCCTACCAGTTCAAATCTGTTTTGATATTCAGTTGCAGTGGGACACGCCCTGCGTTGGAGCCTTTTAATGTAGGATGGACAAGCGTTATTGGCAGGGCCCTCTTTAATATTGATTGGACCCTGGGCAAGAATTTACTTGGGCCCCCTGGATCCCGCCTTCACACACCCTAGCATGCAATCACGCCCTCCATCACAACACACAGTGAATGGGTCCGCATCTGAGCCGCCAAAACAGCAGCTCGGATGCGGACCCAAACAATGGCCGTGTGCATGAGGCCTAAGCACATGCAGTCTCAGGAGTGGTCCACACCCCTGCCTTGCAGCCTCACAGGAGTACAGGACCAGTATCTGCACACGCATGTATGGCATAATTGGGATGCACATCACACATGACATGACACAGGTCTTTACCAAGCTGCAGGCCAGCAGACACATTATTATTGACACGTGTCACATGCCACTACTGACTGTACAGCCGTTCAGAGTTCAGACAGTTCACAGTTCCACTTCCTTAAGAAAAGCGAGCCTGCCGTGCACTTCCAGCGACTTAGGCCTCATGCACACGACAGTTTTTTTTCACGGTCCGCAAAAACGGGGTCCGTGGGTCCGTGATCCGTGACCGTTTTTTCGTCCGTGGGTCTTCCTTGATTTTTGGAGGATCCACGTTTTGGTGTCCGCCTGGCCGTGCGGAGCCAAACGGATCTGTCCTGAATTACAATGCAAGTCAATGGGGACGGATCCGTTTGACGTTGACACAATATGGTGCAATTGCAAATGGATCCGTCCCCATTGACTTTCAATGTAAAGTCAGGAGTCCCTTTACTTTCACACTTGCGTTCATATAATGCAGACGGTGGCTCCGTTCAGAACAGATCCGTCTGCATTATATTGTTAAAACATTTCTAAGTGTGAAAGTAGCCTCAGACGGATCCGTCCAGACTTTACATTGAAAGTCAATGGGGGACGGATCCGTTTGAAAATTGAGCCACAGTGTGTCATCTTCAAACGGATCCGTCCCCATTGACTTACATTGTAAGTCTGAACGGATCCGCTTGCCTCCGCACGGCCAGGCGGACACCCGAACATAACTTGAAGCGTCCCCATCACCATGGGAACGCCTCTATGTTAGAATATACTGTCGGATATGAGCTACATCGTGAAACTCATTTCCGACAGTATATTCTAACACAGAGGCGTTCCCATGGTGATGGGGACGCGTCTAGTTAGAATATACTGCAAACTGTGTACATGACTGCCCCCTGCTGCCTGGCAGCACCCGATCTCTTACAGGGGGCCGTGATCAGCACAATTAACTCCTCAGGTGCCCCTGTAAGAGATCAGGGCTGCCAGGCAGCAGGGGGCAGACCCCCCCCCCCCCAGTTTGAATATCATTGGTGGCCAGTGCGGGCCCCCCCTCCCTCCCTCTATTGTAATAAATCGTTGGTGGCACAGTGTGCGCCCACCATCGCCCCCCCTCCCTCCCTCTATTGTAATAAATCGTTGGTGGCACAGTGTGCGCCCACCATCACCCCCCCTCCCTCCCTCTATTGTAATAAATCATTGGTGGCACAGTGTGCGCCCACCATCACCCCCCCTCCCTCCCTCTATTGTAATAAATTGTTGGGGGCACAGTGTGCGCCCACCATCGCCCCCCCTCCCTCTATTGTAATAAATCGTTGGGGGCACAGTGTGCGCCCACCATCGCCCCCCCTCCCTCCCTCTATTGTAATAAATCGTTGGTGGCACAGTGTGCACCCACCATCGGCCCCCCCTCCCTCTATAGCAGTAACAACATTAGTGGCAGTGTGCGACCTCCCATCTCCCCCCCCCCCGAGTCCCAGTTTAATTGCTGGGGCTCCGATCGGTAACCATGGCAACCAGGAAGCTACTGCAGCCCTGGTTGCCATGGTTACTTAGCAATAGTACAATAGTAGAAGATTCATACTTACCTGCTTGCTGCTGCGATGTCTGTGACCGGCCGGGAGCTCCTCCTACTGGTGAGTGACAGTTCTTTAGCAATGCGCCGCACAGACCTGTCACTTACCAGTAGGTGGAGCTCCCGGCCGGACACGAACATCGCAGCAGCAAGCAGGTAACTATGAATCTTCTACTATTGTACTATTGCTAAGTAACCATGGCAACCAGGACTGCAGTAGCGTCCTGGTTGCCATGGTTACCGATCGGAGCCCCAGCGATTAAACTGGGACTCCGATCGGAACTACGCTGCCACCAATGATCGGGTGGGGGCGGGGGGGGGGGGAAGATGGGAGGCCGCACACTGCCACCAATGTTGTTACTGCTATAGAGGGAGGGGGGGGGGTGCGATGGTGGGCACACACTGTGCCTCCTACGATTTAATACAATAGAGGGAGGGAGGGGGGGGCGATGGTGGGGGCACACTGTGCCACCAATGATTTATTACAATAGAGGGAGGGAGGGGGGGCGATGGTGGGCGCACACTGTGCCACCAACGATTTATTACAATAGAGGGAGGGAGGGGGGGGGGCGATGGTGGGCGCACACTGTGACACCAACGATTTATAACAATAGAGGGAGGAAGGGGGGGCCCGATGGGGGGTGCACACTGTGCCACCAACGATATTCAAACTGGGGAGGGGGGGTCTGCCCCCTGCTGCCTGGCAGCCCTGATCTCTTACAGGGGGATATGCCGCACCTGAAGGGGTTAATTGTGCTATCATATCCCCCTGTAAGAGATCGGGTTCTGCCAGGCAGCAGGGGGCAGTCTTGTACAAAGTTTGTAGTGTATTCTAACTAGAAGCGTCCCCAAGATTGGTCTATGTGCAGATATCTGATTGGAGCTGACTTCTTATTTTCTCTTTTGCACATAAATGGTTAAACTATATTCCTTAGTGAAAATGACCAGTCCAGTCCACACCATGAGGGCCCCACTGAGCAAAGATTAGTAAATGTGGCCCTAGGCCACAGTTCAGCAGCAGATGGAGAGAACCCAACCCCTTATGTCTCCTGGGGCTGTCTGTCTCTATAATAATCCCCCAGTAATTTATGAATGGATCTGGGGTTAATTATTAATTCGGTGACCTGACCGGTTTCTAATATAAAATAAAGCTTTTTGCTTTACCTACCGAGTCCTCCCCTCCTGGCGCGGCAGTGGCAGGTCTGGTCTGGCTGTGTAAGGTAAGGTGAGTGTGAGTCACTGGTGGTCTGGTCACGTGAGGCCGTGACTCACCACCCAATCACTTTAGCTCCGGACTGGAGGTGGAGACTTAGTCCCTGCTGCTGGCTGCTCCGCCGCGGCGCCACTCACCAGGCTCCGGTGAGTCACACACACCCTTTTACCACGTGACGGCGGGGCGCCGACGTGCTTGGTAACTAAGCAGCGCAGTTGTAAGTTGTTTTGAAGACTGCTGCGCTGCTGCCTGGTGCATAAAATTTGTGAATGGATGGGAGTCGGGACTCGGGAAACGGAGCTCCCTTGGGCCCCCAGGAGCAACTGGGCCCGGGGCAGCTGCCCCTTTTGCCCTGCGGCAAAGACGGCCCTGGTTATTGGTAAGAACAGTGGGCGTGGTTAGTGTGAGATGATCTGCTGACGTCAGAACACATCTCACCACCCTAAGGGCTCATGCACATTGCTGTGAATGTTTTGCCGGACGCAAATCACTGATCCACAAACCATAGATCCCAACAATGTGCATGCTGCCATTTTCTTTTCCTCTTCAATAGAATGTCTCATTCTTGTCCAAAAAATGAAGAGTAGGACATGTCCTATCTTTTTTGCTGTGCCACAGATACGGACTCTGCTGGAATAAATGACAAATATATGACAAATACAATGCATCACAGAATACAATAACAGCAATTGCAGGTCTGGGATACTATCCTACTATCTACATTGAAACTTTTCAGTTCCCTTATTTCTGTACTATTGGGCTTTTCTTTGAAAAGACCACTCTTGTAGACCATTTCCACAGAATTTTTGGATGATCATTTGTGATATATAATATATCTATATAATTATTAGGAACACCATACTAATACGGTGTTGGACCCCCTTTTGCCTTCAGAACTGCCTTAATTCTACGTGGCATTGATTCAACAAGGTGCTGATAGCATTCTTTAGAAATGTTGGCCCATATTGATAGGATAGCATCTTGCAGTTGATGGAGATTTGAGGGATGCACATCCAGGGCACGAAGCTCCCGTTCCACCACATGCCAAAGATGCTCTATTGGGTTGAGATCTGGTGACTGTGGGGGCCATTTTAGTACAGTGAACTCATTGTCATGTTCAAGAAACCAATTTGAAATGATTCGAGCTTTGTGACATGGTGCATTATCTTGCTGGAAGTAGCCATCAGAGGATGGGTACATGGTGGTCATGAAGGGATGGACATGGTCAGAAACAATGTTCAGGTAGCCCATGGCATTTAAACGATGGCCAATTGGCACTAAGGGGCCTAAAGTGTGCCCAGAAAACATCCCCCACACCATTACACCACCACCACCAGCCTGCACAGTGGTAACAAGGCATGATGGATACATGTTCTCATTCTGTTTACGCCAAATTCGGACTCTACCATTTGAATGTCTCAACAGAAATCGAGACTCATCAGACCAGGCAACATTTTTCCAGTCTTCAACAGTCTAATTTTGGTGAGCTTGTGCAAATTGTAGCCTCTTTTTCCTATTTGTAGTGGAGATTAGTGGTACCCGGTGGGGTCTTCTGTTGTTGTAGCCCACCTTTTTTTCCCATTCTGACATTCAGTTTGGAGTTCAGGAGATTGTCTTGACCAGGACCACAACCCTACATGCATTAAATTAACTGCCATGTGATTGGTTGACTAGATAATCGCATTAATGAGAAATAGAACAGGTGTTCCTAATAATTCTTTAGGTGAGTGTATATCTATATACAGTACAGACCAAAAGTTTGGATACACCTTCTCATTCAAAGAGTTTTCTTTATTTTCATGACTATGAAAATTGTAGATTCACACTGAAGGCATCAAAACTATGAATTAACACACGTGGAATTATATACTTATCAAAAAAGCATGAAACAACTGAAAATATGTCATATTCTAGGTTCTTCAAAGTAGCCACCTTTTGCTTTGATTACTGCTTTGCACACTCTTGGCATTCTCTCGATGAGCTTCAAGAGGTAGTCACCTGAAATGGTTTTCACTTCACAGGTGTGCCCTGTCAGGTTTAATAAGTAGGATTTCTTGCCCTATAAAGGGGGTTGGGACCATCAGTTGCGTTGTGGAGAAGTCAGGTGGATACACAGCTGATAGTCCTACTGAATAGACTGTTAGAATTTGTATAATGGCAAGAAAAAAGCAGCTAAGTAAAGAAAAACGAGTGGCCATCATTACTTTAAGAAATGAAGGTCAGTCAGTCCCAAAAATTGGGAAAACTTTGAAAGTGTCCCCAAGTGCAGTCACAAAAACTATCAAGCGCTACAAAGAAACTTGCTCACATGCGGACCGCCCAGTGGCGTACACAAAATCCATGGGGCCCCGGTGCGAAACTGATCCATGGGGCCCCCTCCCTGTCGCCCAACCCGTCACAAGAATTTACTTGGGCCCCCTGGATTGGGATTATTAATGCTCCGTGCCTCTCTGTGATCTCTTTGCTACAAAATCACAGTGTGATAAAGTTGTCACTGTGATTTTGTAGCAAATAGATCACAGAAAGGCAAAGAGCATTATCAATCATGTTAGTGCTCTGTTTCTCTGCTGTCCAGTACAGGGCTTGGCTGTCTTTCACACAGCGGATTACCCGCGCAGGATCCGCTCATGTGAAAGAGCCCTGAGCCCAATGCATGACTACACTCACCCAGTCCTAACTAATAAAATCTGGTCCTACATTATCCAGGGTGTCGCTGGCGTCGGCGTGATGTCCACTGGATCCAGAACAAGGTCCCTGTGGTGATAGAGAAAAAAAGAATAATCACATAAGGAAGGGATGGTGACTGCCCCTGTGAAATCACCAGCAGGGGGCGCTGTGCTGGCCTGTAACACTGAGCCATGCCAATGTATAGCATACATTTCCCCTAAGTGCTACTACACAGTACTAATGCCCACCTTGTGGCCCCTCACAGTAATTAAGCCCACCTTGTGGTCCCTTTCAAAATAGTTATGTCCTCCTTGTGGCCCCTCACAGTAGTTATGGTCAGATATATGCCCCCCTTACAGTAGTTATGGCCAGATGTATCCCCCTCACAGTAGTAATGCCCAAATAAGTGTCCCCCTCACAGTAGGTATGGCCAGATGTATCCCCCTCACAGTAGTAATGCCCAGATATGTGTCCCCTCACAGTAGTTATGGCCAGATATATGCCCCCCTTACAGTAGTTATGCCCAGATATGTGTCCCCCTCACAGTAGTAGTTATGTCCAGATATGTGTCCCCCTCACAGTAGTAGTTGTTATGTCCAGATATGTGCCCCCCTTACAGTAGTTATGGCCAGATGTGTCCCCCTCACAGTAGTAATGCCCAGATATGTGTCCCCCTCACTGTAGTTATGCCCAGATAGGTGTCCCCCTAACAGTAGTAGTTATGTCCAGATATGTGCCCCCTCACTGTAGGTATGCCCAGATATGTGTCCCCCTAGGACAGCGGGCAAAATGGAATATATATCTACAGTGGAGGCAAAAAATGGAATACATACACAGGGGACAAATGGAATACATACACAGGGGACAAATGGAATATATACAAAGGGGGCAACATGGATATATATACAGGATATATATCCATGTTGCCCCCTTTGTATATATTCCATTTGTCCCCTGTGTATGTATTCCATTTTTTACCCCTCTGTATTTATTAAATTTTTGTCATTTTTGGTATTACTATTTTGCCAACTATTTCATTAAATTTGACCTCGGGGTCGGGCCCCTATGAAGGATTTGCCGCACTGCCAGATGCTCCCTGTGTTCCCTGTGAGACGGCACATAAAAAAAAAAATAAAAAAAAAATTACCTACTCTGAGCCTGCTTTGCTCCCGCCGTCATGTTCATGATCCCGTCTTCTGGCGTGCGTCGGCCGCGTCATCCCGTCAACAAGCGTGATCCCGCAAGACTTGGCGTGAGGGTCACGGGTCTGGAGCAAGGGTGGAGCAGGGGCCGTCGCGTAAGGTACTAACTGCGAGTGCGCAGTGCTGCACCGCCGGCCAGACACAGAGGCCGGGGCCCGACCGGCCATATACTATTAAAACTTTTAAAATCATTTGCGGTGGGGCTGCGGGCCCCAGCTGCCTTGGGTACAGCACTACTGCAGGGGGCAGGGGTCCACAGGTGGCAGGGGCCAGGGGTCCACAGGCAGCCGGGCCCCCTGGAGTGCCGGGCCCGGTCGCAACTGCGACCGCTGCGACCCCTGTATGTACGCGTCTGGGACCTCCCCAGGAAAGGAAGACCAAGAGTCACCTCTGCTGCGGAGGATAAGTTCATCCGAGTCACCAGCCTCAGAATTCGCAGGTTAACAGCAGCTCAGATTAGAGACCAGGTCAATGCCACACAGAGTTCTAGCAGCAGACACATCTCTACAACAACTGTTAAGAGGAGACTGTGTGAATCAGGCCTTCATGGTAGAATATCTGTTAGGAAACCACTGCTAAGGACAGGCAACAAGCAGAAGAGACTTGTTTGGGCTAAAGAACACAAGGAATGGACATTAGACAAGTGGAAATCTGTGCTTTGGTCTGATGAGTCCAAATTTGAGATCTTTGGTTCCAACCACCGTGTCTTTGTGCGACGCAGAAAAGGTGAACGGATGGACTCTACATGCCTGGTTCCCACCGTGAAGCATGGAGGAGGAGGTGTGATGGTGTGGGGGTGCTTTGCTGGTGACACTCTTGGGGATTTATTCATTCAAAATTGAAGGCATACTGAACCAGCATCTTGCAGCGGCATGCTATTCCATCTGATTTGCGTTTAGTTGGACCATCATTTATTTTTCAACAGGACAATGACCCCAAACACACCTCCAGGCTGTGTAAGGGCTATTTGACCATGAAGGAGAGTGATGGGGTGCTGCGCCAGATGACCTGGCCTCCACAGTCACCGGACCTGAACCCAATCGAGATGGTTTGGGGTGAGCTGGACCACAGAGTGAAGGGCCAACAAGTGCTAAGCATCTCTGGGAACTCCTTCAAGACTGTTGGAAGACCATTTCAGGTGACTACCTCTTGAAGCTCATCAAGAGAATGCCAAGAGTGTGCAAAGCAGTAATCAAAGCAAAAGATGGCTACTTTGAAGAACCTAGAATATGACATATTTTCAGTTGTTTCATACTTTTTTGATAAGTATATAATTAAACATGTGTTAGTTCATAGTTTTGGTGCCTTCATTGTGAATCTACAGTTTTCATAGTCATGAAAATGAAGAAAACTCTTTGAATGACAAGGTGTATCCAAACTTTTGGTCTGTACTGTATAAATATATATATATATATATATATATATATATATATTGCTATATAAGGAAATAAGGAAATTTTTGTTCCAGCACAAATTTCACGAAGGTTGGATTCTTATACATTTTGCGCCAGTTGCGATTTGCTAATTGATTACTTTTCTGTCTATAATACACTAGAGTAGGAACTCACCCGCTCAGATATTTAACTCCTTCCCAACTGCCATACGGCTATATACGTGCTATCTGCACATGCCCCATGCAGATAACACGTATATACACGTGCTGGCAGCGCTGTAATCCCAGTGCTGATCAGCGCTGGGATTAAAGCTCTTGCAATCTAGCAGGAGCAGGTCGGGTCCTGGCTGACAGACAAATAAAACAAATATAAAAAATGCAATCGGTAACAGAAACCGCTACCATAGTCGCTCCATTCTCTCAAACCTATATATGTTATGAAATCGATATATGAAAACAATCGTCACAAAAAAATCGCTAAAATAATTTTTGTATTCTAACAAAAAAAAAAAGCTACGGTCAATAAACCACCAGGTGCACAAAATACCAAAAAGTATCCTGGACATTCAGGCCTTTTTGGGCCTGGTCATGAAAGGGTTAATTATGGGTGCACTGCCGCACACTTGGCTGGTTAGAATATAAAATAAGTACCACTTGGAGTGGTACGGACAAACCAAACCAGCAAAAAAAAAAAATAATAATAATAAAAAAAATATATATATATATACAGTGGATATAAAAAGTCTACACAGCCCAGTTAAAATGTCAGGTTTCTGTGATGTAAAAAAATTAGACAAAGATAAATCATTTCAGAACTTTTCCCACCTTTAATGTGACCTATAAACTGTACCACTCAATTGAAAAACAAACAGAAATCTTTTAGGTACAGGGAAAAAAATATATAATAAAATAAAATAATATGGTTGCATAAGTGTGCACAGCCTTAAACTAATACTTTGTTAAAGCACCTTTTGATTTTATTACAGCACTTTTTGGGCATGAGTCTATCAGCATGGCACATTTTGACTTGGCAAGATTTGCCCACTCTTCTTTTCAAAAACACTCCAAACGTCGGGATTCGAACCTGTGACCGGCCAGGTCCCAGCTCTTGCCACTAGGCTACCAACCCTCCTGGACTTTTCCTTCTACTGAACTCTTTGATCTTCCTTGTTCCAGCCTTGCCTTGTTAATCTCTGTGATTCCTTGCACCTGCTACTTCCTCTTTATAAGCCCAGCCTCTTGTACCTGACCACCGCTGACCCCTGCTGGTTATTGTTCTTCTGAACTTGATCATGCTGTATCTACCACAGTTCCTCTGTTGCTACCACTACAAACTCGACTGTTGCCAACCTCGGAATCGTCCCCGACTACTCTCCTGCCTGATCCTCTACTACCGTCTACCTCTCTGCTGTCGACCAGGACGCCTCCACCCCGCCTCTCTCCTTGCGGACTCCCGCTACTGGACTCCACCCGGTACACTGCCCGATGCCCTCCCACGCAGGTGAGCTAGCACCCCTAACACCAAATCTGTCAGATTGTGAGGGCATCTCCTGTGCACAGCCCTCTTCAGATCAACCCACAGATTTTCAATCGGATTCAGGTCTGGGCTTTGGCTGGGCCATTCCAAAACTTTAATCTTCTTCTGGTGAAGCCATTCCTTTGTTGATTTGGATGTATGCTTTGGGTCGTTGTCATGCTGAAAGATGAAGTTCATCTTCATGTTCAGCTTTCTAGCAGAAGCCTGAAGGATTTGTGCCAATATTGACTGGTATTTGGAACTGTTCATAATTTCCTCTAGCTTAACTAAGGCCCCAGTTCCAGCTGAAGAAAAACAGCCCCAAAGACCATAACACCTTTTCCCACATGCTTTTGGAAGACTTCAGATGTGTTTTTGCAAAATGTAGCCTGGCTTAGATGCTTTTCTTCGTAAGAAAAGGCTTTCATCTTGCCACTCTACTCCATAGCTGAGACATATGAAGAATACAGGAGATTGTTGTCACATGTACCACACAGCCAGTACTTGCCAGATATTCCTGCAGCTCCTTTAATGTGGCTGTAGGCCTCTTGGTAGCCTCCTAGACCAGTTTTCTTCTCGTCTTTTCATAAGTTTTGGAGGGACGTCCAGTTCTTGGTAATGTCACTGTTGTGCCATATTTTCTCCACTTGATGATGACTGTCTTCACTGTGTTCCATGGTATTTCTAATTCCTTGGAAATTCTTTTGTACCCTTCTCCTGACTGATACCTTTTAACAATGAGATCCCTCTGATGCTTTGGAAGCTCTCTGTGGACCATGGCTTTTTCGAGTTTTTCCTGTATATGTATATATAAATATATATATATATATATATATATATATATATATAAATATACATATATTCATTTATTAAATAACACAAAAAAAATAATTGTAAAAAAAATATGATTATAACATGATTATTAAACATTCTTATGGTATAATTATGGATAGCAATAAAATGGAACAGAAAATAATAAAAAGTAAAAAAAATTGAAAATAAAAAAAAACATAATAAAGTAGTTTTACTTATGGTATACTGTTCGTATCATATATGGTGAAAGGTATACATTTTCTCTCTATGTAGAGCAATAAATAATGAACAGTATATCCAATACAAATTTTTTCTTTCTTTCACTTCTTAAACATATTATTGACAGTGTAGAGAACTTGATTGAAGATGGCAATAATATGTTTAAGAAGTGAAAGAAAAAAGATAAATTATATAACAGTAATAAAGGAATATAATTTACTGAAAATTATAATTAAAAAACATTATTTAAGAATTATATTCATATCCCCTTAGTGGGGATTTCAAAAAATGATCAACTGTTTAGAAAAACGCACCAGTTTTTTTCTCAATAAATTAAGGATATGTGATTCAAGGGAATGTTGCCTAGATTTTAAATTAATACTAAATGGTTTGTCCGTACCACTCCAAGTCATTTAGTGCCTGCTACTTATTTTATACTTTTCTGTCTATGCCGCTATGGTATATACCTTTATAAATGATTATATTAAAATATAAGCTCTATAGTATCCTAGTGACAGAATGTCTTCTTAAAGTCTTGAAGATCTGCTATTCCATTGCATGAGCCAGCAGGTGTAAAATTGCCTTCAAGCCCAGAACATGGTGTCTCACATCTCATTTCTATTCCGTGAATGTAACAAGAAACATACAACTGAAATAAGCTACATGAGAAAAACACCACGCTAAAACAACAGCATTGAATTATTCTATTCTCTGTGAAAATACAAAGAGTTGATGATACTCTGAGCTAGATAAAAGCATGGCATTGTCTACGAGATAAATACAATGTCTAATCATACGAAGCAGATGTTAGGATTGTTTTTATCGATATTCCCTCACCAGCCTGTTGAGAAAAGGTAAGGAGATTTGGTAGGAAGACAGGAAAATGGTTTAATTTCATCCTTTGTATTTATTTTCCTCCTTTCATAAGCCCCCTCTGGTATGAGTAGAACATTCACAAGTTACTATACAAGATATCTGTCCATATAAGTAAATGAGTATGACTATTAATATTTTTTTTCTTTCTATTTCCTGTAGGACACATCATCATTTTCATATTTTTTCCATAGGGATTGATCTTGAACCTTGCTTTTCACTAACCTAAAGATTGAAAATTACTAATACTCGGATTGTGTCTTTATTCTAGTAACCTAATTAAAATTCTTTTGTGCAGAGAACCCAATATACTGCTTAATAATAACATTTAGAAAAATCTTTTGGATGATATCTGGACAGCCTAAAAAGATAGACGTAAGTCAGTAATGGTTGATGCAGATCTTTTTTCTTCTCACCCAAGGCTCATACACAGAACCAACTACTTTTTGATGTTTAGAGGGGTTGTCCCAGTTGAGGATCCACAGCAAGTGGCCCGAGTAGAGAATGGACACAATGAGCAGCTATCACTCTGGAGGGCCTGTCCTGTCCTACATTAGATCAACAAACGTTGATCGAGCGCCTGTGCCCGGATACAGCACACTGACGTGTCTGCGCAGCGCAGCTGCCTACCATCTACGAGTGAGCGCCGACTGGGACACAGGTAAGTATTAGCTTTTATTTTATTTTTTCGTGTGCCAACTTTGGGGGATATTACTGGGGGCACAGGAGAATATTACTGAAGGGACAGTGGGGGGCAAACTACTACATGGGGAGCAAACTACTGTGTGGGGGAAAATTACTAGTTCTGGGAAAATTAATACTGTGGGGGCAATTAATATTGTGGGGGCAGTGTGGGGGCAAACTACTATATGTGGGTAGTGTGGGTGATGTTGCTATTGGGTAGGAACTATAGGGGCATTTCTATTACAAGGACATATTAGGGGACATTATATTTCAGCGACACTATACAGGGATTATTACCTGGAGCACAATATAGGATGTTATTATTACTGGGGGCACTCTAGGGGACATTATAATTGCTGTAGACACTATAGGGACATTTGGGGGGTCATTTATCAAACTGGTGTAACGTAGAACTGGCTTAGTTGCCCATAGCATCCAGATTCCACTTTTCATTTTAGACAGCTCCTTTTGAAAATGAAAGGTGGAATCTGATTATTTGCTATGGACAACTAAGCCAGTTCTACTTTACACCAGTTTGATAAATGAGCCCAATTATGAGAAATCGAACATGTCTGTGTAACAAACTCTGTAGAGACAAGATGCGGCTGAAAGAATTAGTCATGGCATTCTGGGGCAAACGGAGAAGAGAAGATCTACATGACAGGAGATGTCACTGAAAGTAAGAGGTATGTGGTGCTTTATTCTATTATATGTAGAGCTGGCTCACTACTGTGAGCTGCGTCTCGTCTTCTCCTCCAAGTCTTTTTTTAAATTATAATTTACCGTATTTTTTGCTTTATAAGACGCACCCCCCCTCCCAAAAAATAGGGGGGGAAAGTCAATGCGTCTTACAAAGCGAACGTGCCCAGAAATATGCCCGTCATATTGCAGGCTGTTATCTAGAGACGTACCTCCAGTGTTAATAATATGAGGTGGCACCCTCTAGTAGGAAGTGTGGGGCGGGCGGCAGTCATTGAAGTCAAATGCCGCCAGCACACATGTTTAATAGGACGTGTGAGCGCTCAGTCTGCTGTTGCTTAACAGCACTGACGCTATTCTGTCCTCCGAACCACACCTCCCTCCCCTATTGTGACGCGCTCCGGCACTGCTTCCCTGTATGTTGAGCTTATTGGTGGTGAACACGGCGGGAACTGCTGCTCTGCGCCTCCACCAATCAGTTTAGTCAGTTGCCCGACTGCTCGCCATTACCAACTGCTCGTCACTACTGAACCTCCGGCCCCCCGAGTCAGCACTGCTTTCCCCTGAGACTACTGGGCTGTCTCTACCTGAGACTTGGTGAGTGACAGCATGGATATAAAGAAGTGATAAAAAAAAGTTGTAGAGCAGCACAAAATGGACCTTCTGGCCTGTCTGGAATGCACCAGCTGTGGAGGGACAGCCAATCCAACGCCGTCCCATAGATATAAATGGTTCACAGAAGATATTACAGCAGCATGTCCACTGTGACTTTTATTGGGGACCAGAGTGCACACACAAGTACGACGTTTCGGCTACGCAGAAGCCTTTCTCACGTATACTGGTACAAAATCAATCAAGCATATAAATAGCATAGTCGGCCCCCCACATGTGACAACATATAACCAATGACCACATACTATCAATCAAAAACACCTGTGTGTTAGTTAAAATGATCGCTGCTGCCAATAGAAGTACTGCTCTACCAATCAAGAGTACCCGGTGTTACTTAAATCGGTTCCAGCTGCATCCTCATGTTGTCCATACATTTCGGCATCTCCCTAGGCGTATTGCGCATGTCCGTGACGTCATCACGTCGATGTGGAGGTGGAACAACGTCGCCTCATACAGCAAGAAAGCTGTATCCAACTGTGAGCAAGCATCGCATGTAGACCAATGAAAATCAGTATTCTCGGTCACATGTCCGATGCGTCATCGATCATGTGACGGTCACCTGACCCGCAACAGGTCCTGGAACGCCACAGAAGATAACAATATACAAGATCATTGCTACCAAAATAATGATATATATAGACAACATGATAATAGTGCAAATATATCGCATATATAACCTGGCCAGGTCTATACACAGTAGAGGCAACAAATCAATGTCACCAGTCCCCCATATATCAAGACCTGAAAGAGCCATGTATCTCTGATACATAATATGGACAACAGAGGGCTATGTATAAAGAACCATCTGAAAAAAATTGAGCATTTAAGTCTATTATGGAGCATGCGATCATATGAAAGGTGTGATTAAATAGGTTGCTAATTGTACAAAAGTGAATGAAGGGGTGTATTGCATACAAATGTATATATACACTCACCTAAAGAATTATTAGGAACACCTGTTCTATTTCTCATTAATGCGATTATCTAGTCAACCAATTACATGGCAGTTGCTTCAATGCATGTAGGGTTGTGGTCCTGGTCAAGACAATCTCCTGAACTCCAAACTGAATGTCAGAATGGGAAAGAAAGGTGATTTAAGCAATTTTGAGCGTGGCATGGTTGTTGGTGCCAGACGGGCTGGTCTGAGTATTTCACAATCTGCTCAGTTACTGGGATTTTCACGCACAATCATTTCTAGGGTTTACAAAGAATGGTGTGAAAAGGGAAAAACATCCAGTATGCGGCAGTCCTGAGGGCGAAAATGTCTTGTTGATGCTAGAGGTCAGAGGAGAATGGGCCGACTGATTCAAGCTAGATAGAAGAGCAACGTTGACTGAAATAACCACTCGTTACAACCAAGGTATGCAGCAAAGCATTTGTGAAGCCACAACAGGAACAACCTGGAGGCGGATGGGCTACAACAGCAGAAGACCCCACCGGGTACCACTCATCTCCACTACAAATAGGAAAAAGAGGCTACAATTTGCACAAGCTCACCAAAATTGGACTCTTGAAGACTGGAAAAATGTTGCCTGGTCTGATGAGTCTCGATTTCTGTTGAGACATTCAAATGGTAGAGTCCGAATTTGGCGTAAACAGAATGAGAACATGTATCCATCATGCCTTGTTACCACTGTGCAGGCTGGTGGTGGTGGTGTAATGGTGTGGGGGATTTTTTCTGGGCACACTTTAGGCCCCTTAGTGCCAATTGGCCATCGTTTAAATGCCACGGGCTACCTGAGCATTGTTTCTGACCATGTCCATCCCTTCATGACCACCATGTACCCATTCTCTGATGGCTACTTCCAGCAGGATAATGCACCAAATCACAAAGCTCGAATCATTTCAAATTGGTTTCTTGAACATGACAATGAGTTCACTGTACTAAAAAGGCCCCCACAGTCACCAGATCTCAACCCAATAGAGCATCTTTGGGATGTGGTGGAATGGGAGCTTCGTGCCCTGGATGTGCATCCCTCAAATCTCCATCAACTGCAAGATGCTATCCTATCAATATGGGCCAACATTTCTAAAGAATGCTATCAGCACCTTGTTGAATCAATGCCACGTAGAATTAAGGCAGTTCTGAAGGCAAAAGGGGGTCCTACACCGTATTAGTATGGTGTTCCTAATAATTATTTAGGTGAGTGTATATAAACCTTAAAATCCCAGTAAAAACAAGATACATTGAAAAAGACATTAACATGTAAGGAAGAGTGTTTTATCTGTCTACATTGTTAGCATTAAACTCTATATTCAGTCCCTGGGGTTGGAGAGCTTCTAAGGTGAAGATCCATTTCAGATTTTTTTTCTTTAACATGCGTTCCTTGTCACCTCCTCTCTTGGGAATCGGCACCGAATCGATGACCCAGAATCTCAGTTGGCTGACAGAGTGTCCACAGTCAGCAAAATGTTTTGCCACTTGCTTGTCTAACATTTTTTTCCTTATGGTGCTTTTGTGTTTGTTGATACGTTAACTCACCTCCATGGTCGTCTCACCCACATAGATTAAACTGCATGGGCAGACGATCATGTAGACTACGTACTTGGATCGGCATGTATAGTACTCTCTGATGTTGAATTTCTTACCACTATATGGGTGGAAAAAGGTATTACCTTACAGCATGTTGCCACAGTTGCAGCACCCCAGACAAGGGAAATTACCCATCTGTCTGGGTTTCAAAAATGTCTGCCCACCTTTGTTAACTTCACCTATATCTGTGTGGATAAACTTGTCATGTAAATTAGTTCCACGTTTGTATGCCATCAATGGTGGTTTGTCAAATTCACTGATTGAAGGAAGAGAGCTGTGTCTGCGCAATATCCCCACTGTCGTGGCCATAGGTGGATACAAGCGGGATACGTCCTATGTTTTTATTCCTAGAGGGAACCTGAACAGTGGATCTGTATAACAGTCTGGATGGATATTTTCTATTGGCGAATTTATTGCACATTTCATCAATATGTTTTGTGAACACATTGTCATCTGACACCACTTGTCTCACAGTATGTGACGTGGATGGTTACTGTCGTATCTTAATAAATTGTTCCTATCTGTGGGCTTTGTATACAGATCTGTTTTTAGTTGACCTCGTTATAGGTATACCCTGACGTCAAGAAACTGCAACTCCTCTGCCGAGCAAGTCACAGTGAATTGCAGCCCGGCTACCCCATAATTGAGGTATTGATGAAAATCATTCAAATCCTCCATTGAACCACTCCAAATCTAAAACATTTTGTCGATGTAGCGCCACCAGCACAGGATCCACTGGCGATACTTGGACGCATAAACCAATTTGTCCTCGACCTCCGCCATGAACATGTTGGCATAAGTTGGTGCCACGTTGAACCCCATGGCCACACCTCGTGACTGTTGGTAAAAGGTTTTGCCAAAGAGGAAATAATTCCTCTTGAGGACCAACTCAAGGAGGTCGAGGACAAAGCGGCATGCATCACAAGTGAGTCCCGTGCCGGCCAGGGCCACATCAACGACATTTAATCCATAATCGTGCATGATAGACGTGTATAGAGACACCACATCAAAGCTTAACAGATAGAAATGGGTAGGTAAACTAATGCTACTAAGTTTAGTTAAAAAATGTCCTTTATCCCTGACATAAGAGGGAGCTGAGGTGGCATGGACACGGAGTAGTTTGTCAAGAAATATAGCAATGTTGCTAAAAATGGATCCCCTGCCCGACACAATGGGTCTGCCTGGGGGGTCTATCAGCTGTTTATGAATTTTGGAGAGAACATAGATAAGCAGAGTGATGGGGAAAGGTATCTTGAGGAACTGACATAGCTCTGAATCAATGATACCACGTGCAGCTGCCGTATCGACGATATTCGCCACCTCTCTGGCTTTCTCCCATTTGGGATCATGTTGTAGTTAAACATAGACCTCCCCATCACTCAGCTGTCTACGTATCTTCCGAATATAATCATCCGTGTCCATGATCACCACAGTTCCCCCCCTTGTCGGCTGGTTTGATGGTGATGTTTCTATTGGACATCAATGCGTTAAGGGCCAGTCTCTCATCATGTGACAGATTAGGACGAAAATGTCGCTGCTGAGTACATTCCTGCAGGTTTCTAATATGTTTGGTAACAATTTGGATATAAAACTCCACAATGTGGTTAGTGTGTGGTGGCATGAATCTTCTCTTGTTACTCAGCTCAAATTTGGCCAAGGACAATTCAGCAGCTTCACAGCCAGACATAACCCCACCGTGGATCCTATTGTCAAAAAATGCCTTCAATCTGAGGCACCTAAAAAAGCGCTGTAGGTCAAGTTCTAACTCGAACCAATCAGTATCAGCTATAAGACAAAAAGAAAGTCCATGTGTATGGACGTTGATCTGATCATTATTCAATTCTATAGATGATATGTTCACCACTAAATTATTTATTTCTTGTACATGCGTCTCGTCACCCTCTCCCGGGCTCCCTGGTTGTAGCTCGGATACATCGGTGGAGGCTGATCTTTTCTGGACTCTGTGGTGTTTTCTGCCACCACGATGTTTTCTGCCAACATTTTGCTGACTGTGGACACTCTGTCAGCCAACTGAGATTCCGGGTCATCGACTCGGTGCCGATTCCCAAGAGAGGAGGTGACAGGGAACGCATGTTAAAGAAAAAAGAGCTGAAATGGATTTTCACCTTAGAAGCTCTCCAACCCCAGGGACTGAATATAGAGTTTAATGCTAACAATGTAGACAGATAAAACACTCTTCCTTACATGTTAATGTATTTTTCAGTGTATCTTGTTTTTACTGGGATTTTAAGGTTTATATATATATATATATATATATATACATTTGTATGCAATACACCCACTTTTGTACAATTAGCAACCTATTTATTTACACCTTTCAGGTCAGGTCTTGATATATTGGGGACTGGTGACATTGATTTGTTGCCTCTACTGTGTATAGACCTGGCCAGGTTATATATGCGATATATTTGCACTATTATCATGTTGTCTATATATATCATTATTTTGATAGCAATGATCTTGTATATTTTTATCTTCTGTGGTGTTCCAGGACCTGTTGCGGGTCAGGTGACTGTCACATGATCGATGATGCATCAGACATGTGACCGAGAATACTGATTTTCGTTGGTCTACATGCGATGCTTGCTCACAGTTGGATACAGCTTTCTTGCTGTATGAGGCGACGTTGTTCCGCCCTTCACATCGACGTGATGACGTCATGGACATGCGCAATACGCCTAGGGAGACGCCGACATGTATGGACAACATGAGGATGCAGCTGGAACCGATTTAAGTAACACCGGGTACTCTTGATTGGTAGAGCAGTACTTCTATTGGCAGCAGCGATCATTTTAACTAAAACACAGGTGTTTTTGATTGATAGTATGTGGTCATTGGTTATATGTTGTCACATGTGGGGGGCCGACTATGCTATTTATATGCTTGATTGATTTTGTACCAGTATACTTGAGAAAGGCTACTGCGTAGCCGAAACATCGTACTTGTGTGTGCACTCTGGTCCCCAATAAAAGTCACACTGGACATGCTGCTGTGATATCTTCTGTGAACCATGGATATAAAGAAAGGGAGCTCACTGGCCGAACTGGACAAATACGTATTACATATGACTATAACCTTTCCTCATCTATAGCAATACACCCATGTACTGCAGTACTTGGGTGCACTCTTTAGGATGAGGAGGGTTATAGTCACATTTAATATAAACACTGTCCAGGAGCTTACTATTATTGGCCTAAGTGTTTGCATTAAATGTCACTATAACCCCCCTCATTCATAGGAATACACCCATGTGTGCAGCCAGCCAGTAGCGCAGGGGCAACACGTGAGGTGCACGGTGGACCGATGAAGGGCCAAATAATAACACACAGTTCATCAGTTTCCTCACGGTTAGCAGATAGCCTCCCAGGGCTGGCAGCACAGTGTTGTGGTGGACAGCACGAAATCCTCCGGGGCACGCTCTGTGGTAGGGAAGCATCAGCCAAGATGGTGGTTGAGGTGCCCTTGATCCTTGATGTTAGGGGTGCTTAGGGTGCTTGTTGCGGCTGAGTCCCTTGATGGTTTTTGTCATGACGCCAGTACCGTTAATGGTGGTACAACCATTAGTAATAATAAAGAGGTAGATAGTGGTAAGATGCAACTCACAACTTTTACTGTTGATGACTATAGTACAGACTATAGACTATAGCAGCAATAGACTATAGCAGCAGTACAAAAATGCAGTCTCTTGATGTTAACAGAGTAGGTCTGCAAATCCACTGTTTCCAGGCTTTTCAGGTTTTACTGTGGGTTAGGTGTACCTTGTTCCTATTGATGTGCTTAGTCCTATTCCTTGTCCTCTCCCTACAAGCTGAACATTTGGACAGGAAAACTCATCTGTCTCTCAGAAGTATGATGTGGCTGCCAGAAGCTATAAGTCCTCCACCATGCGCAAAGGTGTCTGTGGCCCTCAATAATGGCTCTTATCACCGATGATTTCTTAGGAAGCTTGTTTCTATTCCAGGGAGGCAACTCTCTCCTACTGGTCAGGGATGCAAGTCTATAGTCCGGCCACAGAAGGAAAACGCTCTTCTGCGCCTCACATCTTAGTATTACCTCATAGCGAAGTTGGTTCCACTCACTAATCTGTGTCATGGAGTCTTCACTCTACATTATCTCCCACTAATCTGATCTGACTTCCTCAGATCTGCTCTAGACTCTGACTACATTTTTATCACTCATCTGATCTCTGGTCTCAACTGTCCTGTCTCCACTCCTCAACTAACTAGGCCTGAACTAGGTAAATATATAACCTAAGTTTTATCCCCATCTAGTGGTGGGATGTATAAATTACACCTAATCTGCCTGGTAACAGGGATTTTGCAGACATCAATACAAAGTACCACAATACAACATAATGCAATTGACAAGGTAAAAAGTGCTTTTAAGCAGTGCCCACACACACGTAGTGGGACGCTGCATGTGCAGTAGTGCATGGGTGAATTTCTATGGATAAGGGGGTTGCAGTCACATTTAATATTAAAACTGTCCAGGGATTGTACCATAATTGACCTGTGTATATTAAATGTGACCATAATCCGCCTCATCTATAGGAACACACCCATGTACTGCAGTACATGGGTGCATTCCTATGGATGAGGGGGGTTATAACACAGGTGAATTACGATACACTGGACAGTGTTTATATTATATGACTATAACCCCCTTCATCCATAGGTATGCACCCATGTACTGCACATGTTTTAGCCCACCCTTTGGTTGAAAATATGTTTTTCTATTATTTTCCTCCTCTAAACCCGGTGTGCGTCTTACATTCAGGTGCATCTTATAAAGCAAAAAATACGGTATGTATTTTAAATTTGGCAACTAAAAATTGAATTTGGTTCCTAAATGTTTCAGTTTAGGAGTCAGTGGCTCCTGGGTATTTTGCAGTCCTATGTAACACTATAGATAGCATAAGGTAAAAGGGTTCTCTGTGATTTATATATTGATGGCCTATCCTCAGGATAGGTCATCAATATGAGATTGGTGGGGGTCCGACTCCTGGCACCCCCGCCAATCAGCTGTTTGAGCAGACCGCGATGTTCCAGTGAGCGCAGCAGCCTCTTTGCTCAGCGCTGTCCATTTGAGAGCACTGCGCTTGGTATTGCAGCTCAGCCCCAATCACTCGGATGGAACTGAGCTGCACCTAGGCCACGTGAGCGATGAATGTGATGTCATATGGCCTAGGAAGAGACTGGGGCTCTCACAAAGCACCGGAGCCTCTTCATATAGATAAAAACCTAAACTAAAATGGAAGGAGGGGCCCCAGTTGGGTAGACAGCCCCGGGCCCATCATGCACTTAATCTGCCCCTGAATGGACCCTACTGACAGATATTTTGTAAAGCGGAAAATACCAAGTGCACAAAATGATATTCCTCCATGTGGGACGTTCCCTGTAGGTACCATTATTGGACAGAAAAAGTTCTGATACACATTAATCATCCTACATCTAATATGAGTCATGGGGCAGGAGCGATATCAAGCAAGTCAACATTTTTGGATACAAGGCTTGCATAAGATGTGTAAAGCAGATTGTGTTGGGTAATTCTGCAGCCTGGAGGCAGATTGACATTGTACTAAACTATTCTTTAGAAGGGATAGAGGTGAAAGGTCTATAACCTTCTATTGATCGTTGATAGTTAAAGACTGGTAACAATCAATTCTGAGTAATCAAGTTATATCCATAAAGCTAAAATACTTTTCTACTGGGAATTACTTGGTTTTCTTCCAGTGGGGGACTATGTGAATGGAAATATTCCTCAGCTAGCTTCCAAATATATCTGATTGACTCTCCCCATATCATGGTCTACATGTTCCCCAAACGCTTTGAACACAAGCATCGAAAATGCAAACACCCTATTTCTAGAAGCTCTGACAACCTGGAGGTACGTTATTTATACAGAAGAAAAAAATTAAAGACAACCTACCATGAAAATGCAGTCCAATCTGCAGGCATCAGGGTATAGCGCAGGAGGAGCTGAGGAGCTGAGCAGTTTGATATATAGTTTTATAGGAAAGTTTTCAAAAAAATATATTTTAGTTAAATCTCTGTTCATTCTTGGTTTAGGAGTCATCAGTGGTCTTAACTGTACATACAGAAATAACTGCCAATCTCTAAGAAGGATCGCCCAGATGACTCCTAAGCTCAGGATGAGCAGAGAGTTAAATGTATACATTGCACACTTCACTTATTTGGTGAGTTATTTCCATCAGGTGTGCGCCAAAACCAGTAGTAAAGTCTACACAGAGATAAGAAATAATGGAAAGATTTCGACCCACACCTGGTTTTGTCTCACGATAAGGCCTCATGCACACGACCGTTGTTCTGGTCCGCAAAAACTGCGGCTCGGGTGAGGACCCATTCACTTCAATGGGGCCGCTAAAGATGCGGCAGCACTCCGTGTGCTGTCCACATCCACTGCTCTGTTACGTAGCCCGCATAAAAAATATAGCATGTCCTATTCTTGTCTGTTTTGTGGACAAGAATAGACATTTCTACAATGGGCCACCTGTTCTGTTCCGCAAATTGCGGAAGGCACACAGGCGGCTTCCGTGTTTTGCGGATCCGCAATTTGCGGACCTGCAAAAAATGGAACGGTCGTGTGCATGAGGCCTAACTGATGATAATGACTGATCAAATAACTGAAGTGTGAACTCAGCCGAACATGCTGCCTGCAGATTACACAGCATTTTCAGGATGACAAGTTCTCTTAAAATGTGCAACATTAAAAACAATATTTTATGGTTCATCCATGGTCTAATCCAGGAGATCTTCAGGTCCAGACATAGTTCAGTTGTTTTTAGTACAATTTAGCACCTGTCACATTTTTATTTTTAGGTGGTTGTTGCAGTATTTTTCTCGATACCAATTCAGATTACTTTCTTTCTAGGATCCCTTTCACACGAGCAAGTTTTCCATGCGGGTGCGATGTGTGACGTGAACGCATAGCACCCGCACTGAATCCTAACCCATTCATTTCAAATGGTCTGTGTACATGAGGTTTTGTTTCAGTCATCAGTTCCTCGTTGCATGAAAAACGCAGCATATTCTATATTCAGCGTTTTTCACGCAGTCCTGGCACCATAGAAGTGAATGGGGCTTCAGTAAAAAACGCATTGCATCCGGAAGCAAGTCCGGATGCAATGCGTTTTTTACTGATGGCGCCACATCTCCAGTGTAAAGTGTGCGCATCCCATTCATTTCAATGGGTCCGCAATAAATGCGGCCTGCACACCGTGTGCTATCCGCATCCGTATGTCCATCCCGTAGCCCCGCCAAATTTTTTTTTGTAGACAAGTATAGGTATTGTTACAATGGATCCCCCCAAAAAAACAGATACCATACGGACATCATCAGTTTTTTTTGCGGATCCGCAATTTGCGGACCGTAAAACACATACTGTCGTGTGCATGTAGCCTTACAGTGTACTTTTTCAATAGAAGGTGTCTGCTCCTGACAGTGATGTCAGGAGCCACATCTCCAGTGTAACTTGTGCGCTGAAAAAATGTATCTGTGACATCCAGTGCACTTTTTCTGTAGACGGTGTCTGCTGCAGGCAGTGACATTAGCTGCGCCACATCTCCAGTGTAAAGTGTGCGCATCCAAAAAATATCTGTGACATCCAGTGTACTTTGTCAATAGATGGTCTCCGCTTCTGGCAGTGACATTATTACCTGCGCCACATCTGCAGTGTAACGTGTGTGCTTCAAAAGTTTATCTGTGACAAACAGTGTACTTTTTTGTGTAGACTCTGCGGATAGTGACATTACCGGTGGTTCCTCTCCTGTATAACGTTACCTCATCCCAAATACCTGTGATATTTCCTGTAATTTTTCATTAGCCACTGGTGACAGCATTGACATTACCTGCGGGATATCTCCTGTGTGACGTTTCCACATCCCAAGTACCTTTTTAAATTTGTTTGCGCATACACTTCCAAATCCTACGCTACTGTACGTGTGACAGACTTTTAATCATATATAATATTTAATATGAAGAAGGCGAGCAGTAAGGGACGTGGCAGTGGCCGTGATGCTGATGGTGCACGCAGAGGCCGTGGCACTGGACGTGGTGAAACAGTGCCTGCTGCAAGAGCACAAAAAAAACAATGATCCACGATTCCTAGCTTCATGTCCCAGTTTGCAGGGTGGCGCAGGACACCACTCTTGAATCAGACCAGTGCAACTAGGTGGTTGGTTGGATTGCAGCAGATAATGCTTCCATTCGGTTAATCACCACCCTGTCTTCCACCAAGTCCAGTCTCAGTAGTCAAGAGTCTGCTCAACCCAATCCTCACCCTGATCCTCCTTCCTCCCACCATGGAGAGTCTGGGCAAACAAGTGATCCCACACTCGGATATGCCGAGGAGCTATTTTCATTGCCATTACTTGATTTGGCCCTCTCACCAAGCATGCTTGAAGAGGGACAGATCTTGTGCCCTGATTCCCAAACTCGTGAGCATCCACAATCACAAGAAGATGACAGTGTGCAATGGCAATTACTGTTTAATGAGGTGGATGATGACGAGACACAGTTGCCAATAACTCAACAGCAATTACTGTCCTAAGAGGTTGATAAAGAGGATGAGACACAGTTGTCAATCACTGAGGTAGTGGTTAGGTCAACAAGTCAGTGTCATGGTCTTACCTCCTTGCTGTCCTCCTTCGTTTGACATGTGCTGGCGGCCATCTTGGTTTCTGGGTTTCTTGTAGCCTCCCACCCTGCGGCTCCTCCTTCCCACTGGGAGGAGCTGGATGCCTAGCTCATATATATAGGAGGTCTGTGGCTTCAGTTCCTTGCTTGGTCCTCCTGTGCTCACATGCTTCTAAGACTGCTGCTGCTTCTGGTTCCTGATCCTGGCTTCGTCTGACTACCCTGCTGATTCCTGATCCTGGCTTCGTCTGACTACCCTGCTGATTCCTGATCCTGGCTTCGTCTGACTACCCTTCTGGTTCCTGATCCCTGGTTTCGCAAGACCCTGCTTCGGTTTAGCCATCCGTTTGGACTTTTGCTTACGGCTTGATTTTCAATAAAGCCTTCTTATTTCCACTCATCTCTTGTTGTACGTCTGGTTCATGGTTCCATGACATTAGGACCAAGCCATGAATTCTGACGGTACAGGGCCATCCTCGCTACCTACGCTGGTTGCCAGACTTGATCAGCAGGATCACCTGTTGGGTCGGTTCGCTGTGGCGTTGCAAACCCTGATTGAACGCACGGCTCATTTAGCTTCCGTTGCCGATGGGTCGGTTGTCGCTCCTGGGCCCGCTCCTACTGCCGCTCCGGTTGTTGCGCCAGAGTCTACCCCGACACCTGTTGCTGCGCCTGCGGTGTTTCGGGGTATGACCGGTTCTGCCCCCCTTCCACAGCGCTTTGGGGGAGAGCCAACTCAGTGCCGAGGTTTCCTTAACCAGGTGGGCATTTACTTCGAGTTGCTGCCACATGCCTTTCCTACTTAGAGATCAAAGGTGGGCTTCTTGATCTCGCTGCTCTCGGACAAGGCCTTGGCCTGGGCCAGCCCTTTATGGGAGAACAACAATCCGGTGGTTGCCGAGTTTTCTGGTTTTGTTGCTTCTCTTCGGAAGGTATTCGATGTGCCGGCTCGTGCTGCCTCTGCTGCGAAGCTCCTTATGTCCATCAGACAGGGTTCACGATCCGTAGCTGAATACGCCATTGAGTTTCGTACCCTGGCAGCAGAGGTGGGCTGGAATAATGAGGCTCTGGTCGCTGCTTTCTCTCATGGTCTCTCGGATGCCTTGAAGGATGAGGTTGCAGCTAAGGACCTACCAGTGGAGCTCGAGTCTCTTATTTCTTTCCTGATTTTGATTGACACCAGACTCAGGGAGAGACCTTCCTTTAAGGAGAGCCTGCGGAGGCCTTCTAACAGATTGGCGCCTACGTTTGCTGTCCCACCCGTGCCTCCCTCTCCTCCCACGCCTCCTGGGGATGACTTGTCTGGGGGTGAACCCATGCAGCTGGGGTTTGCTCGCCTGTCCGAGGGGGAGAGGGTACTCCGGAGACGCGAGGGCCGATGCATGTACTGTGGTCTCGGTGGGCATTTTCGGTTGGCATGCCCGAACCGTCCGGGAAACGCTCGCACCTGAGATCCTGTCAGGGGCAGATCTTGGGTGGAGTCTCCTCGTCCCCGGTTTCCCGTGTTGACAAACCACTGATTACTGTTGTCCTCTCCTGGGTCGGGGGCTCGGTGACGACCCAGGCGTTGGTGGACTCTGGTGCTGGTGGTTTGTTCATTGATAGTGTGTTCGCTGCCGCCAATTCCATTCCTCTGCAGCCTCGAGGTTCCCCACTGGCTCTTGAGGCGATAGACGGCAGACCCCTTCTGCCGCCACACGTGACTCATGAGACCCTTCCAGTGGGGATGGCCATTGGTGCCGTTCACAGAGAGTCGGTCTGTCTCCAGGTTATTTCGTCTCCACACTACTCGGTGGTCTTGGGGTACCCCTGGCTCCAGAAGCATAATCCGACTTTCGATTGGAAATCGGCCGAGATCCTCTCGTGGTCACCGCAGTGTGGGGCTAGTTGCATCCATGGGCCTGTCAAGTTGCTGTGTACTTCCTCGGACTCTCTGTTGCCTCCTGAATACGAGGAGTACCGGGATGTATTCGATAAGGTGCGTGCGGTTGCCCTACCTCCGCACCGCCCATACGATTGTGCCATAGAGTTACATTCTGGTGCCGTTCCGCCTCGTGGCAAAGTCTATCCACTGTCGGTAGCGGAGAATGAGGCCATGGAGGAGTACGTGAGGGAGGCGCTTTCACGCGGACACATTCGCAAATCCTCGTCCCCGGCAGGGGCTGGATTTTTCTTTGTGAAAAAGAAGGGCGGTGAGTTGAGGCCTTGCATCGATTACAGGGGTCTCAATCGCATCACGATCAAGAACGCTTACCCGATACCCTTGATTTCCGAGCTGTTCGATCGCCTCAAAGGGGCCACAGTCTTTACCAAACTCGACCTGAGGGCGGCATATAACCTGGTAAGGATCAAGGCGGGCGATGAGTGGAAGACCGCGTTTAACACCAGGACCGGTCATTATGAATCCTTGGTTATGCCCTTTGGGTTGTGCAATGCGCCCGCAGTCTTCCAGGAATTCATCAACGATGTTTTCCGTGACCTGTTGCAGCAGTGTGTGGTGGTCTATTTGGATGACATCTTGGTATATTCTGAATCCATGGAGGCCCACATTCTGGATGTCAGACGAGTGTTGCAACGGTTACGAGAGAACAAGCTGTTCGGTAAGCTTGAGAAATGCGAATTTCACCGATCCCAGGTAACCTTCTTAGGTTACATCATTTCCGCTGAGGGGTTCTCCATGGATCCTGAGAAGGTTTCGGCTGTCTTACAGTGGCCCCAGCCCAGTGGTCTTCGTGCCCTGCAGCGCTTTTTGGGCTTCGCCAATTATTATCGGAAGTTCATCAGGGACTTTTCCATGCTAGCCAAGCCTCTCACGGATCTGACCAAGAAGGGCAGTAATAGCCAGGTCTGGCCGCCCGAGGCCACCCGAGCTTTTGAGGCTCTAAAGTCCGCCTTTGTGTCGGCTCCGATTCTGTCGCATCCCAACCCTGGGTTGCCGTTTGTCCTCGAGGTGGACGCGTCTGAGACGGGAGTAGGCGCCCTCCTGTCTCAGCGTAGAACACCAGAGGGTCCTCTGCTTCCTTGTGGGTTTTACTCCCGGAAACTGTCTTCCGCGGAGTGCAACTACCAGATTGGTGACAGGGAGTTATTGGCCATCGTGCAGGCCCTTAAAGAATGGAGGCACTTGCTCGAGGGCTCGGTGGTTCCGGTTCTCATCCTGACGGACCATAAGAATCTGACCTACCTCTCTGAGGCCAAGAGATTGACACCACGTCAGGCCAGATGGGCTCTGTTCTTGTCACGTTTTAATTACGTGGTCTCCTACCTACCCGGTTCCAAGAACATCAGAGCGGATGCCTTATCACGGCAGTACTCCGAGCTGTCCGGGGAGGAGTCGATTCCGACTTCGGTCATACCTCCGAATCAGATCCTGGCCGCCATTCGCACCAGCCTGACCTCTCCCCTGGGTGAGCAGATTTTGGCGGCTCAATCTGGTGCTCCCTCTGGGAGACCCAACGGCAGGTGTTTTGTGCCTGAGGAGTTGCGCACTCGGTTGTTGCGAACCTACCATAACTCCAAGGCCGCGGGGCATCCTGGAAAGAATCAGCTGTCCTGGGCTGTTTCACGTCTGTTCTGGTGGCCTTCTCTACGTTCCGATATCGCCGCATATGTAGCGGCATGCTCCGTTTGTGCCCAGAGTAAGTCCCCTCGGCACCTTCCGTTGGGCCTTTTGCAACCCATAGCCACCGGGGAGCGTCCATGGTCACACCTGGGGATGGATTTCATTGTGGACCTCCCTGCATCCCGAGGCCATACGGTCATTCTCATGATAGTGGATCGGTTTTCCAAAATGTGCCACTGTGTTCCTCTTAAGAAGTTACCCTCTGCACAAGAGTTGGCCTCGATTTTTGCCAGGGAGGTCTTCCGGTTGCACGGTTTGCCCAAGGAGATTGTGTCGGATCGGGGGAGTCAGTTTGTGTCCAGGTTCTGGCGCGCCTTTTGCTCCCAGTTGGGGATTCATCTCTCTTTCTCCTCGGCCTACCACCCTCAGTCCAATGGGGCCGCAGAACGATCCAATCAGGCCTTGGAGCAATTCCTTCGTTGCTATGTCTTCGATCACCAAGACAATTGGGTTGACCTCCTGCCTTGGGCTGAGTTTGCCAGGAACACGGCGGTGAACTCTTCCTCTGGGACGTCTCCCTTCATGGCCAATTATGGGTTCCAACCTGCCGTGTTACCGGAGGTATTCTCTCCCCAGGATATTCCGGCTGTGGAGGATCACCTTTCCGTCCTACGTGCTTCTTGGGTACAGATCCAGAGGTCCCTTGAGGTCTCTGCGCAGCGCCAGAGACTCCAGGCTGATCGCAGACGAGCGCCCGCTCCTTCCTACCAGGTCGGAGACCGCGTATGGTTGTCCACCCGCAACCTCAACCTTCGAGTGCCCACTCCCAAGCTGGCGCCTCGCTTTGTTGGTCCCTTCCGAGTGCTTCGCAGGGTAAACCCGGTAGCCTATGCCCTTGCGCTTCCTCCTGGCATGCGGATCTCCAACGTGTTTCATGTCTCCCTGTTGAAGCCACTGGTGTGTAATCGTTTCACTTCCTCGATTCCTCGGCCTCGTCCGGTCCAAGTGGGCAATCGTGAGGAGTATGAGGTGAGCAATATCCTGGACTCACGCCTAGTCCGCGGCCGGGTGCAGTTTTTGGTCCATTGGCGTGGTTATGGTCCAGAGGAGCGTTCCTGGGTTCCCTCCGCAGATGTCCATGCTCCTGCCTTGCTCCGAGCTTTTCTCGCACGCTTCCCTCAGAAACCGTTCCTTACTCCGCGGAGGAGGGGCCCTTGAGGGGGAGGTACTGTCATGGTCTTACCTCCTTGCTGTCCTCCTTCGTTTGACATGTGCTGGCGGCCATCTGAGTTTCTGGGTTTCTTGTAGCCTCCCACCCTGCGGCTCCTCATTCCCACTGGGAGGAGCTGGATGCCTAGCTCATATATATAGGAGGTCTGTGGCTTCAGTTCCTTGCTTGGTCCTCCTGTGCTCACATGCTTCTAAGACTGCTGCTGCTTCTGGTTCCTGATCCTGGCTTCGTCTGACTACCCTGCTGATTCCTGATCCTGGCTTCGTCTGACTACCCTGCTGATTCCTGATCCTGGCTTCGTCTGACTACCCTTCTGGTTCCTGATCCCTGGTTTCGCAAGACCCTGCTTCGGTTTAGCCATCCGTTTGGACTTTTGCTTACGGCTTGATTTTCAATAAAGCCTTCTTATTTCCACTCATCTCTTGTTGTACGTCTGGTTCATGGTTCCATGACAGTCAGGAGGATGAGCAGAGTGAGGAAGTGGAAGAGGGGGTGGTGGACGATGAAGTCACTGACCCAATCTGGGAAGGTGGAAAGCCAAGCAATGACAGCAGTACAGAGGGGTTGGGATCTGCTGCACCGCGACAGGCTGGAAGAGGCAGTGGGGTGGCAAAAGGGAGAAGGCGGGCCACACCAAACAGGCCCGCAACCGTTCCAAGGAGCACCCCCCTTGCGGAAATCTCCCTTGCCAAGGGGTAGGTGTTCCGCAATATGGCGCTTTTTTGAGGAAAGTGCAGACGAAAAAAGAATAGCAGTTTGCAACCTGTTCAGTACCAAAATGAGCCGGGACGTGAACACTAGCAACCTCACCACCACCAGCATGATCCTCCACATGGCATTGAAGCACCGTAATAAGTGGGACGAATGCCTGGGTCCACAATCTTTGTCTGCAGGTCACACCACTGCCTCCTCTTCCCCTGTGTTCAGTGCTGGCCAATCCCCTGTTGAAGGCGTAGGCACCGATGCCTCCCACCCTTCACCTGGACCTTCGCAAGCACCATCAGTGACCACATCCACTTCTGTGTCCCAGCGCAGTGTACAAATGTCTTTACCCCAGGCATTTGAACGCAAGCGCAAATACCCAGCCACCCACCCACAGGCCATAGCACTAAATGCGCAGCTTTCTAAATTTCTGGCCCTGGAAATGTTGCCATTTAGGCTTGTGGACACTGAGGCCTTCCGCAGCCTGATGTCAGTGGCTTTCCCATGTTACGCAGTCCCCAGCCGCCACTATTTTTGCAAGGTGTGACGTGCCCGCCTTACACCAACATGTGTCCTATAACATTACACGTGCCCTGACCAACACAGTTATTGGGAAGGTCCACTTAACCACGGACACATGGACAAGTGCATTCGGCCAGGGACACTACATTTTCCCTGACGGCACACTGGGTGAATGTTGTGGAGGCCGGAAGAGAGTCATACCCTGGGATAGCACAGATGCTACCGATGCCAAAAATTGCAGGCCCTAATTCCATCAGGGTTTCAGCCACCACCTACGTTAGTGGCTCCAACCCCCACTTCTCCTCCTCCGCATCCTCCTCCACTTCCACCTCTGAATTATCCACGTGCAGCACCAGTCAGTCATCAGTCGGTAGCTGGAAGTAATGTAGCACTGCAGTGGGTAAGCTGCAACAGGACGAGTTGAAGCTGATATGCTTAGGGGACAAACAGCACACCGCCTCAATGCTGTGGCAGGGGATAAGAGACCAGACTGAACTGTGGCTCTCGCCACTAAACCTAGAACTAGGCATGGTTGTGTCTGATAATGGCCGTAACTTTGTGGCGGCTTTGGAGCTCGACAAGCTCACACACATCCCATGCCTAGCTCACGTCTTAAACTGAGCGGTTCAGCAGTTTCTCAATTTGCTGAATTTGGTTTCTTACTACCCCAGTTTTCCTGAGCTACTGGTGAAGGTGGTCGCGTGTGTGCACATTTACGAAAGTCATCGACAGCTTCAGCCGGTCTTTCAACGCTGCAGCAGCGCTTGAAATTGCCAGCTCACCGGCTGTTGTGCGACGTGAGTGCCTTTATGTTCATAAGGCCTTAGAGTGCCTTATGAACATAAAGGCACTCTAAGGCCTCATGCACACAGCCGTTGGATGCAGGCCCATTCACTTGAATGGGTCCGCAATTCCAGAGATGCGGAACGGAGTCATGGAACGGAACACGGGAAGCACTACGCAGTTCTTCCGTGGTGTTTCTTTCCGTTGTTCCGCACCGCAAATAAATATGACATGTCATTTTTTTTGGGGTGCGGACAGACCACGGACCCATTCAAGTTGAATGGGTCCGGCCCGCTGCATTGATGTTGCCTGTGCTTTGGGGACCGCAACTTTGGTCCCCAATGCATGGAACGGCCGCACAACGGCCGTGTGCATGAGGCCTAAATGTGTTGTTTATAATGTACTGAATACACTGTATTCCCATGCACCCCTTCCACCACAAACAAGGGTATATGGTTGAATCTTCCTTTTCTCATTCTCCTTCTTCTCTTCCATCACATCAACATGCTTATTCGTTGCATGTATGCTCTTCGCATAAAATGCTTTACAGGGTCAGCTCAGCTGCAGGCCCTCGTATATATATATTTTTAGATTGTAAGATCACAAGCAGACCCTCGCCTACAATGTTTTACAGGATTAGCTCACCAGCAGGCCCTCGCATATAATTTTTTGAGGGTCAGCTCATCAGCAGGCCCTGTCAAATAATGTTTTACAGGGTCAGCTCACCAGCAGGCCCTCACCTACAATGTTTTACAAGGCCAGCTCACCAGCTGACCTTCACCTACAATGTTTTACAAGGTCAGCTCACCTGAAGTCCCTCGCATATAATTTTTTAGAGGGTCAGCTCACCAGCAGGCCCTCGCATATAATGTTTTACAGGGTCAGCTCACCAGCAGGCCCACGCATATAATTTTTTACAGGGTCAGCTCACCAGCAGGCCTTCACCTACAATCTTTTACAGGGTCAGCTCATCTGCAGGCCCTCACATATAATGTTTTAGAGGGTCAACTCACCTGCAGGCCAGCACCTAAAATCTTTTACAGGGTCAGCTCACCTGCAGGCCCGCACCTAAAATCTTTTACAGGGTCAGCTCACCTGCAGGCCCGCTCCTAAAATCTTTTACACGGTCAGCTCACTTGCAGGCCCTCACCTAATTATAACTAATAGGTAATTTGCGCGTATGCTGCCTTGCTTGGATATGGTAGATGTAGCTGTTTTTGAGGCTCCCTCTCCGGAATCGAACACTGATTCACAGTTACCCGTGGTCACCATGGTTTGCACTGAAAATAACATTGAAATTTGATGGGGCAGACATAAATAAAAAATAAATCGTCACCGTCACGGGGACGTGCAATCGGCCCCAAGTAATCTAGAGTCACCTAAGCAGTAGCAGGCTCTCGCCCATAATGTTTTAGATCAGGCATCCTCAAACTGCGGCCGTCCAGCTGTTGCAAAACTACAACTCCCAGCATGCCCGAACAGCCTACAGGTATCAGCCTAGAGCAGGGCATTGTGGGAGTTGTAGTTTTACAATAGCTGGAGGACCGCAGTTTGTGGATGCCTGTTTTAGATGGTCAGATCAGCAAGCCCTTGCTCCAAATGTTTTAGATAGTCACCAGCGGGCCATCAGTCAAGGCTTTTCAAGGGTGTGTATGATGCCCTCCTTTATGTGTAACAAAGGGTGCATTGTAGTGCCGGTTCCTTGTAATTTTTGGCAGCCCTTTCAGTGCATAGGCTTTATGAGTGTAGGAGTCCCACTACCTGAACAATTGTACCACAATGTGAATGAGGCCCTCCTTTATGTGATATACAGGTTGTATCGTAGTGCCTCTTCCTTGTAATTTTTGGCAGCACTTGCAATTTATATACAACTAAATATACAGGAAATAATGTTTCCTAACAATTTTTCCTCTAAAATCGATTTTATCTTCGGTTTTGTGCGTATTATTGTCAGTCTGTAAAAGTGGCGTACTACTCGGACAACATTGTTCCCAGCAGCGACCTGGGAGTCCAAGATGCATCCAGACATCCTTCCCATGTTGTTCCTGAACCATTTCGGTGGTGTTTCCATCAATTTCTGACCTTTTCTTATGAACCAGGCACCCTCCCCTCTTCAGAGCAGGGGGTGCCTGGTTTAATGCTCGGGTTCTCCCATTGACTCCCATTATACTCGGGTGCTCGGTAGAGCACCCGAACATCCCGATGTGTTCGGCCAGAGCACCCGAGCACCCGAGCACTTTGGTGCTTGATCAACACTAATTAAAACACATTGCACCCACTCTGAAAAAACGGAACAACTGAACGTGATCACAGACAAAACTGAGTGAACTTGCTTGCAAAATGGTATGAGTTTTATCGAATGCACCCTGAACGCATCCGGACCTAATCCGTCATGCTTGTGTGAAAGAGACCTTTCGATTTTTAGTCTTGAAGATTGAAAAAAAATACTTGGAATTATAAAGTGTTACAATAAATAGACTTGAATGTGTACTTTATCATTATCTGCCCTCAATTTTGATATATTACCCATGATCTTCTGAGTACTTCTACTGCACATGCACAGTAAATCTGATGGAATCTAGAGAAGACGGAAAACGGCGCATGCGCTGCAAAAGTATATTCCTAGCCAGAGATTCTATGGTCACCATCTAAACTCGTAGAAACCATAGAAAATATACACCATCATGAACCGATCTAGAGCAACAGAAAGAGACAACATGACACCTTACACGAAGACGGTATATGAAACAATAACTTTTTTCCTATTGGGCAAATATGTAACTTTCCTTTGGTTTTACAATGAGCATGCATTATTTTTGTGGGCAATCTCTTGAAATCTTACCACAATGACCAAAACTTTTCATTTTTGAAAACTCTGTATTTATAATTGATATGACAGGAAAAGAATACAAAGGCCCTTCACTACAACAGGGGTGCGGCTATCCCTCCTGAAAGCAAAAGGTGATACACGGCATCAGGAGGGGGTTGTTCCTCACATGGAGAAATTCACAGTGGGACAGCGGGAGCTTTACATAAAAAAAAAAGACTTGTTCATTTGTTCCTACAACATTTACTGCAATTGCTGTAAAATTACAAGAGAAAGGTCAATGAAATATCCATACATTACATAGTTTCCAGGAGATGAATGTAAAGATTGGTTATTGATTGCCATTGATGAACTGCTTGTGTCAGTGAGCAATTAATGAGGTAGCTGCTGACATATGACAAATCAAATTATGAACCTGTCCCAGCAGAGACGATGTATTGTCAGAGAAATGACAAATGTTTCCAGGTAATTGTGTATTGGCATTATATGCAGCTTCTACTTATAATACGGGATGAATATTAAAATCTCTTGTGCTGCCAAAGTTATTACTGAGATCACTTCTAAAAACCCTCAGGGAAATTACGTATTTTGGGTGTTTCTGAAATGTTTAAAGGAAATTCAGAAACATGTGACGTGACTATATTTGACATGACTATTAGTGTTGAGTGAATTTCAGTTCCATTGGTTGTCCGCTTGACAACCAGATTGAACACGTATGCCATAAAGGGCGCATGGCTCAGCCTTCCTTGACGCAGCGCCAACACCATGTTCTTCCCGTTGTCGGTGACCATGGTTCCATTTTGAGTTGTCGTGGAGAAAGCCAAGATTAAATTTTTTGATGAAGGACAGAGCAGTTCCTCCCGTGTGTGACTCCGTTTGCCCAGGCAAATGACGTGCAGAACAGCGTGACACCACCGTGCCCTTCACATGTGGTATACTAGAGGAGCACTGTGAATTGTCCCTGCAGTGGTGGCTGAGGACACGGTGGAGGATGAGGAGGCAGAGGCGGACATTGTTGCAGGACCAACGGCGTGACAACGTGGAGGCGGAAGCGGCGTCACCTGGACAAGTTGCTGGTGTGGCTGTGCAGAAATCACATTCACCCAGTGGGCCGTAAAGAATATGCATTGTCCCTGAACATAGTTACAGCTCCACACGTCGGTGCTGCGGTGCACTTTGGCAGACACCGACAGGATCAAGGACTGGATCACCTTCTGTTCTACATGTGTGTGCAGGGCTGGTACTACCTTTTTGGCAAAGAAATGACAGCTTGGGACTCTCCACCTCGGGTCAGCACAAGCCATCAGTTTTCTGAAAGGTGCAGAGTCCACCACTTGGAAAGGGAGGGACGGCAGCACCAGAAACATTAAGCTTCTGTGCCGGTGGATGAGTGCATACATACTGTTGTCTCTTGGCAATCGCTTCGGTGATCGATTGTTGACGGAATGAGTGATGAGGAGTAGTAGGAGGAGGAGCAGGAGCATCAGGACCAGCAGATGATGGGAAGGACAGACAGCTCCCTTTGGCTGAGGTAGTGGAGCCTTGACTGCCTGAAACCGGGTGCGTGCCACTGGCTGATGCAGAGGTTGATGCAGCAGGCTGGAACAACACATCGGAGCCACAGTTTTCCCAGACCACTTTATGGTGACGCTACATATGTTGCAACATTGGCAACCTGGCCATGCTTCACCTTCTGTCCACAGATTCCACATATGGCCATGTTCACCTCCTCCAGCGGCATAACAAAAAACTGCCACACCGCCAAGTAGGTGATTTTACCCCCAACACTACGCACTGACTGCTACCGCCGCTTATGTTTGAACGTAAAAAGTTGATGACGCCGGATAACCATCTTGTTCAACTGCTGACCGCCGGCTTGTCGGAACTGCTAGCCCGCCAACTCGGAGGCCTTTAGAAAATCTGTGGACATTGGCACACCACAATGGAAGGTCCCCGGAAGGAAATATTTCTCCCAGAAGGGAGTCCCAGAGCTATATGGCCATGTTCAGCGGCAAGTGAATGTATCTCTGCATTCTCTGGCACACAATGTCGGTGCCAAGATCTGACCACAGACACGTGGTCTAGCAAACACAGGCAGGGAAGGTACATAACTTTTACTTCCCACTGTGTGAACCTTCTGACGTCCGTCAAGCATGCAACCCGTGCACCCGTGTGGATTTGGTGTTACAGCCACGGATTGCATGCAGGCCTGCCTCTTCTCCTCCTCCTCCTCCTACTCCATCCTCCGTCTCCTCCTCGGCTGACTCCTCCTTTTCCACTGCTACCGCCTGTTCCGCTGCGCCCCCCAAGCTCCCCAGAACCTATTCGACGTGCCAGGTGAGACATTGCCATGCTGTGCTGCAGCTGTTGTGCCTGGAAGCCAAGAGCCACACAGATCCTGCACCCCTTTCAGCTTTGCGGTAACAGGCCGATCAGTGGCTAACCCCGCTCAATCTGACAGTTGGCAAAGTGGTGTGCGACAACGGTGCCAATCTATTGAGCACGCTGAAACAGGGCAAAATGACACATGTGCCATGCATGGCACACGTCCTGAACTTAGTCGTGCAGCGATTCGTTGCCAAATACCCCGGGTCCAGGACATCTTGCCGCGGTCCAGGAAAATATCTGGCCATTTTAGAAGATCTTACACGGCCATGGCTCGCCTTGCATGGATCCAGAGATCTCCCCGTTTATTGCTCTGCTAGATTTATATCAAGTTGACAGCTCAGGGGGCGTGTCTCAGCTCTCGCTATCACATCTCAGGAGGCAGTTGAATCATGAATCATGAGCATGTGCAGCAATCTCAATAAGCAGGTCAAAGAAATCAGAAAAAACTAACAGCAGGTGGTGCTATACAGATATATTTTATTGAATAACTCAGAGGCTCTGCTAAATTTTTAATTACACTCAATTACAAAAGCATTGAGATCCAGGCGCTGGTTAGAAAACTGTAAAATATTTTTCGTGGGACAACCCCTTTAAACAATAACTGCAATGTCACAAGCTGAAACAAAGGATATTCTTAAAGGGGTTCTCCAGGATTTAAGAAAATGAAAATAATTGATATTACTTTATGATAAATACATTCCCAAATACCTTATATTAGTTATAATGGCTTGTTTTGTCTGGGGAGCGATCATTAGTAGTGTTAAGCGAGCATGCTCGGCCGAACTGCGGGTGCTCAAGTAGAATTTAATACAATAAAAGTCAATGGGAGACCCGAGCATCAAACCAGGTACCGGTCTGAAGAAGAGAGGGTGCCTGGTTAACAAAAAAAGGTTAGACATTTATGGAAACCCCATCAAAATGGTTTGGAAACAGCAATAAGAGGATGGCTGGATGCGTCTTCGACTCCACAACACACAATAGACAGCCACACAAAGGCTATATGCCAAAAGCCAGGTATATGCAAGCCATCAATCTATCCGTGAGACGGATAACAGGCTTAGTAAGCATACCTTACTATGGCAGCCTTGTGCACTATGAGACATTCCAAACCAGCTCTCAACTGACTAAGAGCCAGTAAGCCTCAAAGTTACTTCAGATCTGTTGGATGGCTTGGGTGGCTCTGCTCTCCTAGATCAATATCATTAGGGTGACAAAAAGTTTTCTGATTGTTCTAACATAATATTTAATAACCTTTCTATACAGTTTTGTCATGTATTAGTCTTGTCAAAAGACTATGAAACCAATAGATGGCGCTGCTCAATAGAGTCCACACACCACGCCATGTAGCACTCAGACTATAACAGCCTGTGCTAACACTGAGGTGTATATCGGATTCCTATCATTCACACATCTAGCACTTTATCGGTAATATAAGCGTGCTAAGGTGTATCTGAAGACTATTTCCCTGCTTTTAATTACTCATGAACAGTGCCATCTATTGGTTTCATAGTCTTATGACAAGACTATGAATCCAATAGTTGGCGCTGTTAATAAGAAGTGTAGATCGCAAATATTCGAATCGCAAATTTTTATCGGAAATTTTCCATGCAAAAGGCTACACTAATAGTCTTGTCATAAAACTAAGAAAACAATAGATGGTGCTGTTCATGAGTCATGAACAGCGCTAACTTTTGGCTTCATAGTCTTATGACAAGACTAATAGTCCTGTCATAAGACTATGAAACCAATAGATGGCGCTGTTCATGAGTAGTGTAGATCGCAAATTTTCCATGAAAATGTTTTTCCCATATGCCCATGTTTATGCAAATGAGTTTTTACATGACAAAACTGTATATAAAGGTTATGGAATATTATGTTAGGACAATAAGAAAACTTTTTGTCACCCTAATGATATTGATCTAGGTGCACAGGTCCACCCAAGCCATCCACATATCTGTAGTACCTTTGAGGCTTACTGGCTGGTTTGGAATGTCTCATAGTGCACAAGGCTGCTATTGTAAGGTATGCTGAATAAGCCTGTTATCTGTCTAATGGGTGAATTGATGGCTTGCACATACCTGGCTTTTGGCATATAGCCTTTGTGTGGTTGTCTATTGTATGTCGTAGATAATAGGAGTCCAAGACACATCCAGCTATCCTCTTAATGCTGTTTCCAAACCATTTTGATGGGGATTCCATCAATTTCTAACCTTTTTTTGCGAACCAGACACCATCTTCTGTTCTGAGCAGGGGGTGCCTGGGGTTGACTTCTATTGTGCTCGGGTGCTCGGTAGAGCACATGAGCTTACCAATGTGTTCGGCCAGAGCACACGAGCACTTTGGTGCTCGATCAACACTAATCATTAGGAAAAGTAAAATGGCCGCAGTACTGTTAGCACACACAAAATCTATCCCAATCATACATGAAGAGAAGTTACTTCACAACACTAAGCCAAAGATGTGCCTAGTCCTCCTTTTTGCTCTACATGTCAGGGATTATGATCCTGAATACAGGTGAATCTCTGGGGTTATGGAGATGATGAGGAGACATGAAAGGAGGATGAGGTGTGGATAATGAGCAGCAGAATGTATATGCGGTCTCTGTTACCATAGCCACAGTCTGCCCTGTCCATCCACTCTGTACTAAATTCCCCAGAGATTTGGCAAAAATTCCTATCCGTTATAATCCCTGACAAGTAGAGAGGAGGAGGATGAGGCAACTCTTTACGTCAGTGTTGCAAAGTAAGTTGTCGTCCTGTGTGACTAAGACAGGTTTTGTGTGTACTAACAGGATGGCGGCCATTTTGTTTCCCCTAAAGATTGCTTTCCAGACAAAATGAGCCATTATTACTAATGAAAGGTATTTGGGAATATATTTATTATAAAGTAATATTTAAGTATTTCAATTTTCTTAATTTCCAGAGAACCCCTTTAAAGTGTTTTTTTCTGAGATTTTATTGCTGATGACCTAACTTTTGGATAGGTTATCAGTTTCCGATTGGTGGCCGGTCTGACACCCTGAACCCCCTCCGATCAGCTGTTTGAGAAGGCAGTAGCGCTGCAGCCTTCTCAGAGCTTTTCCTAGGTCAGTGATGACACGTCCATCGGTCATGTGGCCTAGGCGCAGGTTAGCCCCATAGAATTGAATGAGGCTGAGCACGATACTAAGGACAGCCGCTATCAACTGCCGCTATCAATCTTGGAAAACCCTTTTAATTCTATTAAAGAATACCCATCCCAAACCATATCCTAAATGACAGATGTATCAAAATTAAATGCTAAAATGGTACGCTACCCTATTGACGTAGTATTATGTGTTAACCACTAAACTACCCGAGACCACCAAGGATATTATATATGAATCCATAACGATCCTTGACCACCATGTAAAATGAATATCAATGTTCATCTATTCATCATGCAAGAAAGCTAAAAATATTAGGCATTAACTTTACACCCAAGGAATATTACAGGAATGTTATCATTAACCCTTAAAGAGAATGTATATTACTACTTAAAACTGGATACAAAATTATTATTTTTTTGCCTAAACTGCTTTTTTTGATAGTAGATTTATTTTATTCTCTGCCCATTATTATAGTGACAGCCATCTTGCCTGAGCTGCTATTAAAAACATTCAGAGATATGTTTACGTATGGAGCATAGGAACCTGTATTCTGGAGATAACTCATTCACTTCTGTAAGACAGTGTGGTAGGTATGCTCTGTGACCTGTGCAAAGGTCATTCTACTGGGAAGGGACGTATATAAACTGTGTGACCCTCCCATATTGTGAGTGGTGGATTTATGTATAGGTAGTACCTATTGCATTCCCTGTAATGATAATGAGATGACTTCAAAGAAGTGATCTCAATAGAAGAGGAAGAGTCAGCCTATTATGAGTCTTAGAGTAAAAATTTTAAATTAGAGACAATTAAAAAAAAAAAAAATTATCATAAAAAGTTGCTTAAAACAACAGATAATTTTTTGATGATACATTCCCTTTAAATCACCCTATGCAAAAACGTGTGGCAAAGTGAATGTAATTGAGCCTGGTGAGGAAGAAGCGTTACCATCTCTGTCGCGTACCAATGTACTGTACTTGGAGTCCCCCCTTTAAAAAACCCTGCCATCATATGATGTAATCTGTGTTGTACAACGATGGGATTATGACCGAATGTAAATTAAACAGTCATGACTAGGCATTAGCGATTTTCCTTGTTGCCGTCCACCTTTAAGACCTGCACGCTATAAAAGCATGATCATTTATTGTACAGCTTTTTGGCTCCTTCTGCACCAGTGTTAATTAAGTTCTTTTCCCCTGGATGGAACAGGAGACCAGTAAACCAAATGTTTCTTATTAAATATTGATCAGGGCATGTAGAGGGAAAAACACAAGAATTTATTACCATACATAAAAAAATCCAATCTGGTTCTAGTGATAGATGGAAAATGAATATCTATAAATCAAGCTTTAAGTGGCATTAGAAATGTGTTGGATGCAACTGGCAATTTTGAATCTCAGATCATATATATCGCTAAGTCATATGTCGTCATATATATCGCTAAGTGTAGCGCTGTCCTAGAGTTTACATTAATATGACCACATTAATATTCTAACTGGTGTCTCACTTACAAGGTCATGCCTTAGAATTTATAGAGCATGTTTAGGGGGAGGAAAGGCTTGTTTGTAATGTGGGGGGGGGGGGATGGTATATCTTACCTGATGTTCCCCCTTAGGAAAAATGCATAAACAAGGCAAATAAAATTGTAACAGACAACTATACATCTCTTTTAGAGGTGCAACACACAAGATGGCATAATTTCTTAATGTTGCACATATAATCATAGAAACCTAGACAACTGTGATACGTTTGTTGTCAGGTCTCAGTTTGTTTCACAGAGACCACCCTCAGACTATATTTTTTAATGGTCTTACACCGTTTTCTCTGGACCCATCCCATGTCAGGCATCACTTCCTGTCAGACCCTGTTTCAAAGGACTGTGTCCCCTGGTCATAATTTCCTGTCTTTTAAGGGTTTTTATACAGTCTCTTCACGGCCTTATAGGATTCCCATCTCAGTCTGGTGATAAGATGCACCTTCCATAAAGCACCTGTCAGTCTCCAGACCAGCTCAATCAACCCACTCTATGGTTCTCCCTCCGAGGCATTGCTTGGTAAAGTGGTCATACGGTGCCCCTCTGAGGATTCAAACACCATTTTCAGGTGACCTCCTTCGACAGGTGCACACAGGCTTACAGGTCAAGATTATCTGACCTTCTGTCACCACAACTTGTAGGCCAGCTAAATCCTGGCCTCCACATGCACAGAATAACCAAACTCTGGTCCCTGGCACTCAATGGTGCCAAACCCTTTCTATTTATGAGCTCCCTTCAGTTTTCTCCTTCCTGTTTGGCAGTGCAGCTGCGAATCACCATGCCTTGTCCATAGCTAGTACAAAGTTCTTCTTGGGCTTAGCTAGACCAACATATCTCCAACTGTCACTAGAAGACTCTCATCCCCCTGAACCCTCCTTTGAAGATTACTGTGCTCAGTAATAAAATATATATGATCGATATTGGAGGCCTGGAGAAGGCAGGGTACCGGAAAGAGAGAATCCCCCCCCCCTTCAAGGGCCATATGTACATATTGCACTGGTGAACCATGGTGGTCCAAAATTACCACCACAGCCGATTGTGTGTATTGTTACCTACAGAGAATATACATAGTTGCCTCTGGTAAACCACAAGCATGTGGACGTCTTTCGAAGTGAAACTGTCTAGCTGAAAGATTGCAACCGAAAATATTGTGAACTGTGTTCTAACCACAAAGATTTACACCTCTTAGGAGTAAATCTCTGGCAGCCCCATATGATTGAATAAAGCTGCTAACACACATGAAGGCCTGCCTCTCCATTCAAAGAGGGGAACATGGGCCCATTCTAGTGATTGGCAGGGGCCCCAGTGGTCAGGCCTTTGCCAATCAGACACTTATACTCTATCTTTTTTCTATAATATGGAAAACTCCTTTAAGGAACTAATAGCAATGAAAGAAGAGTCATAGTATAGATATGGTTTGCTCTCCTAGATCTATATCGACATACCCTGCCTAAAGCTAAGGGGGTCATTTACTAAGCTGAAATACACCTAAATTAGGCATATTTTAGGTGCAAAAGGTGGCGCAACAGTTAGGCCTCTTTCACACGAGCATGACGGATTAGGTCCGGATGCGTTCAGGGTGCGTTCAAGGAAACGCACACAATTTTGCAAGCAAGTTCAGTCAATTTTGTCTGCGATAGTGTTCAGTTGTCCATTTTTTTCTGCGCGGGTGCAATGCATTTTGATGCGTTTTTCACGCTCGTGATAAAAAACTGAAGGTTTACAAACAACATCTCTTAGCAACCACCAATGAAAAACGCATTGCATCTGTACTTGCTTGCGGATGCAATGCGTTTTTCACTGAAGCTCATGTACACAGACCCATTGAAATGAATGGGTCAGGATTTAGTGCGGGTGCTATGCGTTCCCATCACGCATTGCACCCGCGCGGAAAACTCGCTGTTGTGAAAGGGGCCTTAGATGTGCCGCTATCTGCGACTTTGCCCTGCTCACACCAGGTCTAGAATTGTGGGTGCGGTGTGGGTGATGAAGGGGACGGCCCTGCAGGCGTAGAAAAAAAGTCTAAATGTAAGACAGCTCGGAGAAGCCTGCGCCTCTTGATAACTTTAGTGGATCCTCGGCCAGCTATGGGCCTTTATTAAGACGAGTCTAAAAGGCTGATCTGAATCAATGTGCCGAGCATGATGGATTGGCTCCGGATGCGTTCAGGATGCATTCAGGGAAACTCGGACCATTTTGTAAGCAAGTTCAATCAGTTTTGTCTGCGGTTGCAATCAGTTGTTCAGTTTTTTCCATGTGGGTGCAATGCGTTTTGATGCGTTTTTCACGCGCGTGATAAAAATCTAAAGGTTTACATCTCCTAGCAACCATCAGTGAAAAACACATTGCATCTGGACTTGCTTCCGGATGCAATGCGTTTTTCACTGAAGCCCCAGTCACTTCTATGTGGCCAGGGCTGCGTGAAAAACGCAGAATATAGAACATGCAGCGTTTTTCACGCAACGCAAAAATGATGTGTGAAAAAAACGCTCATGTACATTGAAATGAATGGGTCAGGATTCAGTGCGGGTGCATTGCGTTCTCTTCACGTATCGCACCTGCGCGGAAAACTCGCTTGTGTGAAAGAGGCCTAAGTGTCTTAATGGCTTCCTGGGCACATGCCTAGCTACTGTAGTTACCCCTCTAGCTATGACCTGATCAAATTTTAAAACATGGCAAAATCATTTTTTTTCTTGTTTAGAAGACATCTTAATACCTAGATTAAAATGACTTGTACTATTGCACTAAATACTAGGTGTATATATTTTGTTTTATTAATAATTTATACTTCCCACACACCTGAAACACTATGAGGATCTTATGTATAAATTTCTTTCGAGCCTCGCTGCATTATTATGTGCATAAATACCATACACTTTATACCACAGCATCCACTGGGTTTTGTTATAATTTTTTAAAGTACTCTGTGGGTTACACTAAATTGTAGCTGTAAAATCTTAATGTGCAGTAGTTTGCAGTGTGTTTTTCTTGCAAACTCAGCCATGAGAGCTCCAGACTTTTATTCATGGGACAGGATGTGGTTATCTGACAGCTAACCAAATTCGCTCTTTGCACCTAGACCAGGGGTGTAACTATAGGGGGTGCAGAGTTTCTACTGGGCCCAGGAGCCTGAGGGGCCCAAAGACCCTTCTGCTGCATAAGAAGACACTGGTATTATAGAAAGTGCATGCTGGTCAAGTTACACCTCTGGCTGGAGGGAAGGGGTTAGGCCAAGACGTTGGCATGGGGAGTGGGGGGGCACTGTTTAAATTTTTGCCTCAGGCAGCATGAAGGCTATGTGCTTCCCTGCCCCTGGCCACAAAGCACTGAGGGAAGGGGGCCCTAGCTGAACTCCTGCACCAGGGCCCATGAGCCTTTAGCTGCGCCCCTGACCTAGACGATCAGTTCACCTTAGGGTACTTTCACACTTGCGGCAGAGGATTCCGGCAGGCAGTTCCGTCGCCAAAACTGCCTGCCAGATCTGGCAATCCGGACGCAAACGGATGGCATTTGTCAGACGGATGCAGATCCATCTGACAAATGCATTGAAATACCGGATCCGTCTCTCCGGTGTCATCCGGAGAAAACGGATCCGGTATATATATTTTTTCACATATTTAAATGTCTGCGCATGCGTGGACGGAAGAATGGATCCGTCAATCCAGCAATTTTAATGCCTGATCCGGCACTAATACATTTCAATGGAAATTTATGATCCGGCATTCCGGTAAGTGTTCAGCATTTTGGTCCGGAGAGAAAAAAACAGCATGCTGCAGTATTTTCTCCTGCCAAAAAACGTAGGAGGGACTGAACTGATGCATCCTGATGCATACTTAGAGGACTGCTCTCCATTCAGAATGCATTAGGATAAAACTGATCAGTTATTTTCCGTATTGAGCCCCTGTGACGGAACTCAATACTAGAAAAGAAAAATGCTAGTGTGAAAGTACCCTTAGCATTCACATTCCTTTCACAGAGCAGGAAGGCTCACTTGACTTTTTGAAGTATGAAAGCTATGAGTAAGATGAAACACAAGTGGTTGTCAGTGACCAAAATGATTATTAGTCATTTTAATACAGGGGGTAGAGCATTATATATGGGTCATTATACTAAAGGGTGAGAGCATTATATAAATGGGGGCACTACAGGGGGCCTTAATTCCCTATGGGGCATTATTAATATTGGGGGTACTGTGGGGGCAATTTTATTAGGCACAATATGGAGGGTGTTATTAATGGGGTTGCTATTGGCGGTACTGTAGGGGACACTATTACTATTGAGGGCAGTCTGTAAGTTATTGGGGGGGCTATCTGTTTAGCACAATTATTTCTGCAGTATAGTGTTTGTGGGCATTGGGGAGCACAGAGGGTACAGAATTGGGAATAGCAGCAGGATAACATATAAAAGATAAGTGAGGAATCTAATAGTTGCAGAGAGAGCAGAGCCTCTAGGAGCAATGGCAACACCCCCTTTGCTCCTAGAGGCTCATTTGCATATAATAAATCATTGTTTTTCTCAGCAATGCGGGCACATATGAACATGGGACCAACACAGATGCCTTCAGCTAGCAAGCGCACATGTAACAGATCAGCCAGTTTCCTAGGTACAAATCTGATGACAGATCCCCTTTAACCCCTTAAGGACTCAGTTCCGGTTTACCTGCGATTTGCGGCGGCGATCGGGCGGTGCCATCGGGTCCCCATGCCTTCCGGTGAAGAGCCTGTGAGATCCAGCCCCCTGTATAAGACCAGTAATACACATTGTATTACTCATACAGCAAATGCATTCCAATACAGAAGTATTTGAATGCATTGTAAAGGAATATACCCCGCAAAGTTCAAGTCCCAAAGTAGGACAAAAAATTGAGTGAAAAAAAAAGTTTCCCCCCCAAAAATTAAAAGTTTCAAGTAAAAATAAACAAAAACGTCATTTTCCTCAAATAAAATTAAAGAAAATTGGTAAAAAATAGGGGTATACATATTAGGTATCGCTGCGTCCGTATCGACCGGCTCTATAAACATATCACATGACCTAACCCCTCAGATGAACACCGTAAAAAATATAAAATAAAAACTGTGCTAAATAAACCATTTTTTGTCACCTTACATCACAAAAAGTACAACAGCAAGTGATCAAAAAGGCGTTTGCCCACCAAAATAGTACCAATCTAACTGTCACCTCATTCCGCAAAAAATGAACCCCTACCTGAGACAATTGCCTAAAAAGTAAAAAACTATGGCTCAGAATATGGAGACACTAAAACATCATTTTTTTTGTTTTAAAAAAGCTGTTATTGTGTAAAACTTAAATAAATAAAAAAGCATACATATTTGGTATAGCCGCGTTCGTATCAACCAGCTCTATAAAAATATCACATGACCTAACCCCTCAGATGAATACCGTAAAAAATAAAAACTGAGCTAAATAAACCATTTTTTGTCACCTTACATCACAAATAGTGTAATAGCAAGCGATCAAAAGGTTATATGCACCTCTAAATAGTGCCAATCAAACCGTCATCTCATCCTGCAAAAAATGAGACCCTACCTAAGATAATCGCCCCAAAACTGAAAAAACTATGGCTCTCAGAATATGGAGACACTAAAACATGATTTTTATTTTTTTCAAAAATTATATTATTGTGTAAAACTTACATAAATAAAAAAAAAGTATACATATTTGGTATCGCCGTGTCCGTATCGATCGGCTCTATAAAATAATCACATGACCTAACCCCTCAGATGAACACCGTAAAAAATAAAAACTGTGCTAAATAAACAATTTTTTGGCACCTTACATCACAAAAAGTGTAATAGCAAGCGATCAAAAAGTCACACACACCCCAAAATAGTGCCAATAAAATCGTCATCATATCCCGCAAAAATCATACCCTACCCAATCGCTCAGAAACTGAATAAATTAGACTATGGAAACACTAAAACATGATTTTTTTTGCTTCAAAAAAGAAATCATTGTGTAAAACTTACATAAATAAAAAAAGCATACATATTAGGTATCACCGCATCCGTGACAACCTGGTCTATAAAATTATTACATGATCTAACCTGTCAGATGAATGTTGTAAATAACAAAAAATTAAAATCTTGCCTCACAAAAAGTGTAATATAGAGCAACCAAAAATCATATGTACCCTAAACTAGTACCAACAATACTGCCACCCTATCCCGTAGTTTCTAAAATGGGGCCACTTTTTGGGAGTTTCCTTGTGGAACACCTAAAGGGTTAACGACATTTATAAAATCAGTTTTGAATACCTTGAGGGGTGTAGTTTATAAGATGGGGTCACTTTTATGGAGTTTCTACTCTAGGGGTGCATCAGAGGGGCTTCAAATGGGACATGGTGTAAAAAAAAATACTGTCCAGCAAAATCTGCCTTCCAAAAACCATATGGCATTCCTTTCCTTCTGCGCCCTACTGTGTGCCCGTACAGTAGTTTATGACCACATATGGGGTGTTTCTGTAAACTACAGAATCAGGGCGATAAAAATTGAGTTTGTTTTGGCTGTTAACCCTTGCTTTGTAACTGGAAAAAAATTATTAAAATGGAAAATCTGCCAAAAAAAGTTAAATTTTGAAATTGTATCTATATTTTCCATTATTTCTTGCGGAACACCTAAAGGGTTAACAACGTTTGTAAAATCAGTTTTGAATACCTTGAAGGGTGTAGTTAAGGGTGTAGTTTCTAGAATGGGGTCATTTTGGATGGTTTCTATTATGTAAGCCTCGCAAAGTGACTTCAGACCTGAACTGGTCCCTAAAAATTGGGTTTTTAAAAATTTCTGAAAAATTTCAAGATTTGCTTCTAAACTTCTAAGCCTTGTAACATCCCCGAAAAATAAAATATAATTCCCAAAATGATCCAAACCTGAAGTAGACATATGGGGAATGTAAAGTAATAACTATTTTTGGAGGTATTACTATGTATTATAGAAGTAGAGAAATTGAAGCTTGGAAATCTGCAATTTTTTTCCAAATTTTTGCAAATTTTTTATTTTTTTTATAAAAATGATTTTTTTAACTTCATTTTAGCAGTGGCCTAGATAAGTCAAAGCGTTTTAAAGTTATCAGCACATAAAGTGACACTGGTCAGATTTGCAAAAAAATGGCCAAGTCCTTAAGGTGAAATAGGGCCGAGTCCTTAAGGGGTTAAATGAACTTGACAAACCAACCTTGCCAACTTTCCCACACACATTTAAAAAATGTAGCAATTTTTATTTGTCCAAATGAGACTAAAATGGTGCAAATCCCTATTTTATGACTTTTTGAAACCAGAATTCTAGAGTGCATGGTTTCCCCCCAAAGTCTATCCATCAAACCATGTTATGCATAGCGCTAAAACACATATATCTAATTTTTCTGGATATACTTAAATGCAGATATCTAAAAATTGAAATTCTTGCATCGCCGAGCTTTCTTTTAGGCTAATTGCAGACTAGCATCAGAGATCCAGCAGGCTGTTCTGGCAGGGAAAAGCATGCCAGACCTCTGCGCACTCTGGCATTGGCGAAGGCTTTTAAGGCTCCATCCGGCCCCCATTCACTATATTGGGGACTGGCGGAAATCCAACAATGCTGGAGTGTACTAGCCTGTGTACTTCTAGACCCCCACCAGTGATCCATTTTTTCATTAATGACATACTTAAAGGAATTGTGCAGTGCGTAAATTGATGACCTATCCTCAGGATCGGTAGGGGTCCGGCTCCTACATTCCTGCCAATCAGCTCTTTAAAGAGGAGGATGTGCTCATGCAAGCTGCTGTGATATCAAGTGAGAAAAAAACGGGAAATGATTTGTACGAGCGCTGTCTCCTCTTCAAACTGCTGATCGGCACAATTTCCGAGAGTTGGACAGGCCGGGCTGAGTCAACAATATTTACCTGCTGCAAAACCACTTTAAAGTCATCAAAGCTAAGAATAGGGACCCCCATATATGCGAAAACTGATACAATTTTGCTAGAATCTCAGACAAAAAGACTCTCTATTCTTCTTACTTTATAAGCAGAGTCAATATTCCAGCAAGGATGATGAATAAATAATGAAAAAGTTGTTGTAATGGTCAAAAACATTTTTTGATCTGAACGTTGGGAAAATTTTATTGTTTCAAAGTCTACATGACGAAAATAATACACGTCAATATCAATCAGTCAAGCTGCTCAAGTGATTCTTTCAATGCTCAAGTGGATACACAATAAAAGCGTAGATGAAAACTAAAACCTGTACTTAAAATCCCAAAGAATTAGCAGCCGGTTGTGTGGAAAGGGTATGGTTTGGCAATATCAAACATTCTGAGATCATTTGGAAATAGTCCAAATAGTCCATCTCAACGCAAGAAAATAGTTCCATGTATGCCTAGGCTCAATTTTAGACACATTCTGTTGGCTCACTGCCTGTTAAATTAGCTAAATTTTAATTAAACTTAGCATGTTCTGTGGACATGGGTAAATTCTGAAAAATTCAAAGAAAAATTTATGGGAACATGAAAGAACTTCACCTCTGTTCACTTCAACATTAGGGGGCTGTCTCATCAGTCATTCAAAACTTGATGGGTCCATATTATCTCAATGGGATCCATTAGATCCATCATAATTGTCATGACTTTGGTAATAACAGGAGCTATGACATTAGTGCAAGCACAACCTTTTTCTGTTTAACCCATAGACCCAGTGCTGTAAGAAATCATTGCTTACTACAGGGTCATATGCTGGTAATTTGTATAATATAGTGCAAAATCCTAAGTTATCAACATAATCTTCAATTTCCGTCATTAAGAACAAGTGAAATTGTTGAATCAATTGCTAAAAAGAAGACAAGAAGATAGTACAGTAGTTCAATAAAAAAAAATATATATTTTCTTGTCATCTTTTCCTTATATATGAGAATAATCATTACTTTGAATATTTTATATAGTTCTATTAATAGTTTCAGCAAATAAAAGTAATTTATTCTGCAAAAGAATGTTATTTAATTTCATGGTCTAAGCAGCCCTTATAACGGGTAGGGATTAGCCAAAGAAGGCCACCACTTTCGGTCGCCAACCTAGTGGCTAAATATGTCTGTGGACTTCCCAAATGACCTCACCATGTAAATGCTTGGGGCGATGGAGATAGTGGTGTAGCGTGGGTTGCCAGCGCCCTGGGCAAGCCAAGTATTGCGCCCCCCCCTAACCATGCCCCTTTTTTCACAGGTAGAACTGATTAGGGTCTTCTAAGACCCAGCAGCTCTACTCAGCCTCCGAGACACCTGGTGATCACCAGGATCTCCAGGTAGACTCTATTCACTGCATAGCACTCATTAGGGGTGTGCTACATCTGTTATCGGCTTAAAAAAAGGTCACAAACTAAATCAACTTTTTTAATGCCCGCGGGACAATATTTTGGTCATATGGGCGTTTTTGTGCCGTCCTCGCCTCGGAGTGGAGAGGAAGAAATGGGGGCATGGCATGGACTGGGTCGGGGAAGGGACTGATGCAGCACTCAGCAGCCTGACACAGACATGATAACATTACAGTACCTTGTCACTGTCTGTAAAAGCTCTTTCTGGCTGCATATACTCGCTCATTGGCTTGGTTCCAGCCGTTCAAACATGGTGGTCTCCCTCCTGCCCCGCCTCCTCTTCATTGTCTCCCACTCCTCCCCTCTTCACGGGCTTATGCAGGTCACAAGACAGGTATATAAGAGGGGGCAGGCTATGACGTGTCCCCTGCTCACGTCATAGCCTGCCCCTTTGTTTTGCTTGTCTCCACCTGCCTGTTAAAATAAACTTAAATTCTTTGAAAGAGGGGCTAGCATGTGTCCACAAATACAGCTTTAAGCCTCATTCACACGTCAGTGTGATCATCAGCGACAGTGGTTCTCAACAGCAACATCAATAGCGATCCATAAATGGTTAATAATGGTCTCCACCAGTCTCAGGATACAGTTATCCCTGCCACCCACCATTTAAGAGTATGGATGCTGGTGCTTATAGTAGCTGTGGTATATGGTGGTCACAATGATTTTATAGCAGCATCTATTTTATCTGTAAAGAATAAATCAAGGCAACTGGACTTACTGTAGATTTCTTCAAAAAAGGTTTCACTCATTTTTCCAACGAGCTTTCTCAATTCTGAGTGAGTTTATTCTTTACAGATATACCATACTATTGTTGCGAATGTCGCCATGATGCTCCCCCATGCGTTTCCGCAGTTCCCTGAATGTTTTTCCTACGTAACGTAGACCACAAATACACGTAATCAGGTAAATCACGCCTGTAGTGCGGCAATTCAGGAAACTTTTAATATGGTAGATGGTACTCTTGGGCTCACCAACATAAGTTTTACCCTGTACCAGGCATCCACAGAAACTACACCGTCCGCATCTGTGGCAGCCCGTCACAGATCTGTCCAGCCACGTCCGTGGCTTGCTGCGGAGGTGAAGTGGCTGTGCACCAGCCTGTCCCTCAGATTGTTCCCCCTCCTAAATGTGAGGGAAACTGAGGGATCCAGAACCTCAGCCAGATCTGGGTCCATCAGCAATGTGTCCCAATGGCGCGTCAGAATTCTCCTCACCTGTGACGCAGCCGCGTCAAAGGTGCCTACCACCCGGACAGTACTCCGAGACCCACACTCTCTAGTCTTTGTTGGATGAAGAAGTCCGGTTCGTGTACATGTCCTGGTTTTCTCATAGGCCTGTCTGAGAGTCCTATCTGGGTATCCCCCTCCTGAAACCTAGATCTGAGATCGCGTGCTTGATGTTTAAAATCTTTATCCTCAGAACAGTTGGGTTTGAGTCTCAGGTACTGTCCGGTGGGTATCCCTCTCTTAAGAGGGACAGGGTGACAGCTGTCCCACTAAGGAGGGAGTTAGTGGAGGTTGGTTTCCTGTAAATGGACGTATTGAGACCGCCTTTATCATCCCTCATGATGACTACATCCAAGAATGGAAGGCGGTCCCTCACAATAACCGAAGTGAACCTAAGGTTAAAATTATTGATGTTAAGTTCAGCGATCAGTTTGTCAAAATTGCTCTCTGGTCCGCTCCACAACAGGAAAATGTCATCGATGTAGTGTGACCAAAGAGCGATGTGACCCACGAACCACCGTGGCAGATCCCCAAACACCACTGATTCCTCCCACCAGCCCAGGAGCAGGTTAGCGTAGGATGGGGCACATGAACTGCCCATTGCCGTGCCCCTGAGCTGGTGGTATATGCGACCGTCAAACATGAAGACATTGTTCGACAACACAAACTCCAGAAGCTCCAGGGTAAATCCGTTATGTTGGGAAAAATGTTGCCCCCTCGTACTCAAAAAATGACTGGAGGCCTCCAACCCTCGTCCATGTGGGATCGATGAGTAGAGGGCCTCCACATCAATAGAGGCTAGAAACCAGTGCGGTTCTATACAGATGTCCTCTAGTTTCCCTAGCAGATCGCCTGTGTCTCTCACGTAAGATGGCAGAGCCACCACAAACGGACGCAATACCCTGTCGACGTAGATACCACAGTTCTGTGATACACTTCCGATCCCCGAGACAATTGGCCGTCCTTTAACAGGTGTGGTCTCTATATGCACTTTTGGCAAACAATAAAAGGTGGCCATAATCGGGTGGAGCAGGTACTGGAAATCGTATTCCTCGTCACTAATGACATGGGTGTTTTTGGCCCTCGCTAAGATCTTTCTCAGTGTTCCTTGTAAGCTACTAATGGGACTACTTTGAAGGATCTCATACCCCGTCCTGTCTGACAAGATGGACAGGCACATGTTACGATATGTGGATGTCTCCATTATAACAATGTTACCCCCCTTGTCCGACGGTTTGATAACAATGTTTTTGTCATCTTCGAGGTCCTTAATGGCCATTCTCTCTTTTTTGCTGCAATTAAACCTAGGTGGAACTGGATGTATGTTGGCCAGTTCTGAAGTGGTATGTTGAAGGAACACGTCCACGCAGGACACTTGCCCCATTGGGGGCATTTTAACACTTCTATTTTTTAGGGATGTGAATGGACCCAGGCCTTCTGCGTTGGGGGGTGGTTGATCAAGATTGAATAGTAAATGAACGTCTTTTAGGATTTCCACGGGGACACCAAGTTCACGGCTTTCCCTCTTGTCCCTAAGTTTATGGAACTTATGCCATCTAAGTCTGCGGGCAAAAAGATTTAGATCCCTTGTCCACCGAGAAATGTCTAATTTATTGGTGGGGACGAACGAAAATCCACGTCCCAACAGACTGAGTTCAGTCGGTGATAGGATACTGGGGGAGAGGTTTATGATCCGTTTAACTAGCAGGGACTGGTCTACCGTGTCTGTTTTTCGGTGTTCCTGCTCCTGAGAGGGTAATGTGTCCCTTGATCTAAAAAAGGAGCGGAAGAACCCGGTACGGCTGCAGTTGGGGTTTGAGAGGGATACTGTGGCCCCTTTCTCGACCGATTCCCCTGTCCCCTAGACTTATATGCACCCCGTCCGCGTCCCCTACTTTTAGGATTTCTCTCTCTCTGTGTCAGAGAATTCTGTATTCGTAGAGGAGATGTCTGTATTCTGTGACGTGGGCGGGTTGGTCAGAAATTGATATGCTTTATTATCACGGAAATCCTGGGAGTCTCTGCTAAATTGTCGGTGCTTGCGGTCTTTTAGATGAAATTGGTACCACTCCACCGTATTCTGCAGCTGCACTTCTTTAGCAGAGAATTCCGGTTCCGATTGGAATTTCTTTGTGATGTCAATCTGTTCTTTAAGACCAGCCTCCACCCGCTCCAGAACAGCTCTCTCTTCGTCCACCAATAGTTGCATAAACCTTAAGAATTCTGGGTTCCTGATGCGGTGTGCAGGGGATAGGGTGATACGGAGCCCTCTGGGCACTATCCCCTGTTTAATATAATGCTCCAGACCCTGCACCTCCCACCAGGAGCCAGGCCACTACACTGCTTCCAGTTTAGTGCAAATGGAGGCCTTCATGCTCCAATGTTTTAAGCGGGACCCCTGTATAAAAAGCATAAAAGGCAAGGACCAGTACTGGGTGGCAACATACTTAGACCCCCGGTACAAACAAAAAATAGCGGAAATGTTACCACCATCACAGAGGGCTGTCAGAATGCATCACTTCCAGACCTTGCTTCGAGAAATGCTGCATTCTGCTTCTGCGGGCGCTGGCAGAGGAATTTCCACTCACAGAGAAACAGTTGTGGGTACCAATCCAACAGCGCCCCCATCGACGGCTGTCCTCCGGATCCAGCATCAGGGAACGCCTAGACTGACAGGTGTCCGACTACATCGGGTTAACAGCCGATGTGGACGCTCTGAGAAGTGATGAACCCATGGACTACTGGGTGGGCAGGCTTGACCTCTGTCCAGAGCTGGCACAATTTGCCATGAAACTGTTGGCTTGCAACTCGTCAAGTGTCCTGTCCGAAAGAACGTTCAGCGCAGCACGGGGGATCGTGACCGATAAGCGCACTCGCCTAGCTCACGACTAGTGTTGACTACCTCACATTTCTAAAAATGAATGAGGCATGGATCACGGAGGAATGAAATTTGTTTTTCCATCAAAATAATTTGTTTTGCCACCGAAATAAGTCACAAATGATTTTACCGCATATAACGGAGCATGGAGATGGAAAGGGTCTTCGGTTCCCCCCGCACTATACGGACGTCTCATAAATTAACAGCTGCTTCCAACAGCAGCTTTTGGGAAGGTTCATGGAGCATCCCGGTCATCCGGCATCTATTCACTATGCTGAAGGATTATTTTGAAAGTGTGTAGAAGCCACACAGGGCCTCCACGCTGCAGATTTATCATGGAGATTTTACCACATATAAACTCAGCACGGACTGCTGAATAAATTTAGTTTTTTGACCGAAATACTTAAATAAAGATTTTTCTACCTATAACCTCCTCATTGACTGGCTGCTACCGCCGCTACTTCCGTGAACCCCTCTACCACTACTTCCCGGGTAGGTAGGCTGCTGCAAAGCAGGTGCTTCACCCCAGGCATGTTTGGCTCCCAACCTCCCACTGCTTCCACCCTGCTGAATCCCAGCCATGCTTTCAACACATACAGTCCTGATCAAAAGTTTAAGACCACTTGAAAAATGGCAAAAAAATCATATTTAGCATGGCTGGATCTTAACAAGGTTCCAAGTAGAGCTTCAACATGCAACAAGAAGAAATGGGAGTGAGACAAAACATTTTTTGAGCATTCAATTTAATGAAAACAATAATTAAACTGAAACAGGCTGTTTTTCAGCTGATCAAAAGTTTAGGACTAGGGATGAGCGATGTATAGTTCGGGTTCGTACCGAATTTTGGGTGTCCGTGACACGGACCCGAACCCGAACATTTTCGTAAAAGTCCGGGTTCGGGTTCGGTGTTCGTCGCTTTCTTGGCCCTTTTTGAAAAGCTGCAAAGCAGCCAATCAACAAGCGTCATACTACTTGCCCCAAGAGGCCATCACAGCCATGCCTACTATTGGCATGGCTGTGATTGGCCAGTGCATTATGTGACCCAGCCTCTATTTAAGCTGGAGTCACGTAGCGCCGCACGTCACTCTGCTCTGATCAGTGTAGGGAGAGGTTGCAGCTGCTGTTAGGGCGTGATTAGCCAGTGATTAACTCAGCAAAAACACTTAATTCAGTGATCGATCTACAGCTGTGGATCATTAAACTGCTGCTATTTAATTGCTCACTGTTTTTAGGCTGCCCAGAGCCTTTTTATGTCACTTTTTTCTTGGGTGATCGGCGGCCATTTTGTGTCTTGTGGTGCGCCAGCACAAGCTGCCACCAAGTTCATTTAACCATCAATAGTGTGGTTATTTTCTTGCTATATCCTACATCAGGGGCTTGGCTGTGCTTGCTATTTTATTGAGGGGTGAAATACAATTGCCAAAATAGCAGTACCCTAAATCTGGTGTTTCAGCTGTGGCTAGCCAATTGTAATACTGTCTTCTGTCTGGCAAAATATATATTTTTGTTCTGGGTTGAAATACAATTCCCAACTTAGCAATTCCCTAAATCAGTGGTTTCTGCTGTATCAGGCCAACTTTAAATCTATCCATAAAAGGGTATATTAGATTGAAGGTGCGGATAGGGTCATCCTCAATAACTTCACACGCTACCGTGCATTTCCAAGTCTAATTCTGTCCGTAAACATATACCTGTCATCTAGCTCCTAAATACTAGGCCTACAATTTATATTCAGCCTAATCTGTCATTATTGCTGTGGCTGGTCAAGTTATTTGGTGTCCGTTAAAGCACAGTTTTTGTTCTGGGTTGAAATACAATTCCTAAGTAGCAATTCCCTAAATTAGTGGTTTCTGCTGTATCAGGCCAACTTTAAATCTATCCATAAAAGGGTATATTAGATTGAAGGTGCGGATAGGGTCATTCTCAATAACTTCACACGCTACCGTGCATTTCCAAGTCTAATTCTGTCCGTAAACGTATACCTGTCATCCAGTGCCTAAATACTAGGCCTACAATTTATATTCAGCTAAATCTTAAATCAGCTAAAAATTAGTGTAATACAGTACCTAAATAGATAGCCTGATAGTGTTAGGTGTCTGTAAAAAAAGGCCTGATTTTAAATTCAATACATTGGGCCAAATAATTTTTTTCTTATTGTGGTGAACAGTAACAATGAGGAAAACATCAAGTAAGGGACGCGGACGCGGACATGGTCGTGGTGGTGTTAGTGGACCCTCTAGTGCTCTGATGCTGGGAGAGGACGTGTCCGTTCTGCCACAGCCACATGTCGTAGTGAACCAACTACCTCAGGTCCCAGTAGCCGCCAGAATTTACAGCGATATTTGGTGGGGCCCAATGCCGTTCTAAGGATGGTAAGGCCTGAGCAGGTACAGGCATTAGTCAATTGGGTGGCCGACAGTGGATCCAGCACGTTCACATTATCTCCCACCCAGTCTTCTGCAGAAAGCGCACAGATGGCGCCTGAAAACCAAGCCCATTAGTCTGTCACATCACCCCCATGCATATCACGGAAACTGTCTGAGCCTCAAGTTATGCAGCAGTCTCTTATGCTGTTTGAAGACTCTGCTGGCAGGGTTACCCAAGGGCATCCACCTAGCCCTTCCCCAGCGGTAGAAGACATGGAATGCACTGACGCACAACCACTTATGTTTCCTGATGATGAGGACATGGGAATACCACCTCAGCACGTCTCTGATGATGACGAAACACAGGTGCCAACTGCTGCGTCTTTCTGCAGTGTGCAGACTGAACAGGAGGTCAGGGAGGAAGACTGGGTGGAAGACGATGCAGGGGACGATGAGGTCCTAGACCCCACATGGAATGAAGGTCGTGCCACTGACTTTCACATTTCGGAGGAAGAGGCAGTGGTGAGACCGAGGAGTTCCCTGGCATGGCACTTCTTCAAACAATGTGCTGACGACAAGACCCGAGTGGTTTGCACGCTGTGCCATCAGAGCCTGAAGCGAGGCATTAACGCTCTGAACCTTAGCACAACCTGCATGACCAGGCACCTGCATGCAAAGCATGAACTGCAGTGGAGTAAACACCTTAAAAACAAGGAACTCACTCAGGCTCCCCCTGCTACCTCTTCTGCTGCTGCCGCCTCGGCCTCTTCCTCCGCCTCTGGAGGAACGTTGGCACCTGCCGCCCAGCAAACAGGGGATGTACCACCAACACCACCACCACCTCCGTCACCAAGCGTCTCAACCATGTCACACGGCAGCGTTCAGCTCTCCATCTCACAAACATTGGAGAGAAAGCGTAAATTCCCACCTAGCCACCCTCGATCCCTGGCTCTGAATGCCAGCATTTCTAAACTACTGGCCTATAAAATGCTGTCATTCAGGCTGGTGGACACAGACAGCTTCAAACAGCTCATGTCGCTTGCTGTCCCACAGTATGTTGTTCCCATCCGCCACTACTTCTCCAAGAGAGCCGTGCCTTCCCTGCACAACCAAGTATCCGATAAAATCAAGTGTGCACTGCGCAACGCCATCTGTGGCAAGGTCCACCTAACCACAGATACGTGGACCAGTAAGCACGGCCAGGGACGCTATATCTCCCTAACTGCAAACTGGGTAAATGTAGTGGCGGCTGGGCCCCAGGCGGAGAGCTGTTTGGCGCACGTCCTTCCGCCGCCAAGGATCGCAGGGCAACATTCTTTGCCTCCTGTTGCCTCCTCCTCCTACTCGGCTTCCTCCTCCTCTTCTTCCACCTGCTCATCCAGTCAGCCACACACCTTCACCACCAACTTCAGCACAGCCTGGGGTAAACATTAGCAGGCCATTCTGAAACTCATATGTTTGGGGGACAGGCCCCACACCGCCCAGGAGTTGTGGCGGGGTATAGAACAACAGACCGATGAGTGGTTGCTGCCGGTGAGCCTCAAGCCCGGCCTGGTGGTGTGCGATAATGGGCGAAATCTCGTTGCAGCTCTGGGACTAGCCGGTTTGACGCACATCCCTTTTCTGGCGCATGTGCTGAATTTGGTGGTGCAGAAGTTAATTCACAACTACCCCGACATGTCAGAGCTGCTGCATAAAGTGCGGGCCGTCTGTTCGCGCTTCCGGCGTTCACATCCTGCCTGCTGCTCGCCTGTCTGCGCTACAGCGTAACTTCGGCCTTCCCGCTCACCGCCTCATATGCGATGTACCCACCAGGTGGAACTCCACCTTGCACATGCTGGACAGACTGTGCGAGCAGCAGCAGGCCATAGTGGAGTTTCAGCTGCAGCACGCACGGGTCAGTCGCACTGCGGAACAGCACCACTTCACCATCAATGACTGGGCCTCCATGCGAGACCTGTGTGCCCTGTTGCGCTGTTTCGAGTACTCCACCAACATGGCCAGTGGCGATGACGCCGTTATCAGCGTTACAATACCACTTCTATGTCTCCTAGAGAAAACACTTAGGGCGATGATGGAAGAGGAGGTGGCCCAGGAGGAGGAGGAGGAGGAAGAGGGATCATTTTTAGCACTTTCAGGCCAGTCTCTTCGAAGTGACTCAGAGGGAGGTTTTTTTGCAACAGCAGAGGCCAGGTACAAAGGTGGCCAGCCAGGGCCCACTACTGGAGGACGAGGAGGACGAGGATGAGGAGGAGGTGGAGGAGGATGAGGTTGAAGCATGTTCACAGCGGCGTGTCACCCAACGCAGCTCGGATCCATCACTGGTGCGTTGCTGAGGGGAAACGCATGACGATACGCCTCCCACAGAGGACAGCTTGTCCTTACCTCTGGGCAGCCTGGCACACATGAGCGACTACATGCTGCAGTGCCTGCGCAATGACAGCAGAGTTGCCCACATTTTAACGTGTGCGGACTACTGGGTTTCCACCCTGCTGGATCCACGGTACAAAGACAATGTGCCCACCTTACTTCCTGCACTGGAGCGTGATAGGAAGATGCGAGAGTACAAGCGCACATTGGTAGACGCGCTACTAAGAGCATTCCCAAATGTCACAGGGGAACAAGTGGAAGCCCAAGGCGAAGGCAGAGGAGGAGCAAGAGGTCGTCAACGCAGCTGTGTCACGGCCAGCTCCTCTGAGGGCAGGGTTAGCATGGCAGAGATGTGGAAAAGTTTTGTCAACACGCCAAAGCTAACTGCACCACCACCTGATACAGAACGTGTTAGCAGGAGGCAACATTTCACTAACATGGTGGAACAGTACATGTGCACACCCCTCCACGTACTGACTGATGGTTCGGCCCCATTCAACTTCTAGGTCTCCAAATTTTCCACATGGCCAGAGCTAGCCTTTTATGCCTTGGAGGTGCTGGCCTGCCCGGCGGCCAGCGTTTTGTCTTAACGTGTATTCAGCTTGGCAGGGGGCGTCATTACAGACAAACGCAGCCGCCTGTCAAAAGCCAATGGGGACAAGCTGACGTTCATAAAATGAACCAGGCATTGATCTCACGGGACCTGTCCATCCTATGTGCAGATTAGACATTTATAACTACCTCCCCTTAACCATATATTATTGTACTCCAGGGCACTTCCTCATTCAATCCTATTTTTATTTTCATTTTACCATTATATTGCAGGGCAACCCAAAGTTGAATGAGCCTCTCCTCTGTCTGGGTGCCGGGCCTAAAAATATCTGACAGTGGCCTGTTCCAGTTTTGGCTGACGTGAAGCCTGATTCTCTGCTATGACATGAAGACTGATTATCTGCTGACATGAAGCCTGAATCTCTGCTATGGGACCTCTCTCCTCTGTCTGGGTGCCGGGCCTAAATATATGACAATGGACTGTTCCAGTTTTGGCTGACGTGAAGCCTGATTCTCTGCTATGACATGAAGACTGATTCTCTGCTGACATGAAGCCTGAATCTTTGCTATGGGACCTCTCTCCTCTGTCTGGGTGCCGGGTCCTAAATATATGACAATGGACTGTTCCAGTTTTGGCTGACGTGAAGCCTGATTCTCTGCTATGACATTAAGACTGATTCTCTGCTGACATGAAGCCTGAATCTCTGTTATGGGACCTCTCTCCTCTGTCTGGGTGCCGGGGCCTAAATATATGACAATGGACTGTTCCAGTGTTGGCTGACGTGAAGCCTGATTCTCTGCTATGACATGAAGACTGATTCTTTGCTGACATGAAGCCTGAATCTCTGTTATGGGACCTCTCTCCTCTGTCTGGGTATCGGGGCCTAAATATATTACAATGGACTGTTCCAGTTTTGGCTGACGTGAAGCCTGATTCTCTGCTATGACATGAAGACTGATACTCTGCTCACATGAAGCCTGATTCTCTGCTATGGGACCTCTCTCCAATTGATATTGGTTAATTTTTATTTATTTTATTTTTATTTTAATTCATTTCCCTATCCAAATTTGTTTGCAGGGGATTTAACTACATTTTGCTGCCTTTTGCAGCCCTCTAGCCCTTTCCTGGGCTGTTTTACAGCCTTTTTAGTGCCGAAAAGTTCGGGTCCCCATTGACTTCAATGGGGTTCGGGATGAAGTTCGGGTCGGGTTCGGATCCCGAACCCGAACATTTCCGGGAAGTTCGGCCGAACTTCTCGAACCCGAACATCCAGGTGTTTGCTCAACTCTATTTAGGACCACACCTCCAAAAAAAAAGTAAACCCCCCAAAGCAGAAATCCAACTTCCAAACATGAACTCAGTAATGAGTAGCTCCGCCGTTATTGATTATCACTTTGTTTCGGTATGCTTGATGCAAGCGTTTCCATGGGGTGAGTGGGAACATTTCTCCAAGTGGTGAAGACGGCCGCACGAAGGCCATCTACTGTCTGAAACTGTTGTCCATTTTTGTAAACTTCCCTTGCCATCCATCCCCAAAGGTTCTCAATTGGATTTAGTTCAGGGGAACAGACAGGATGGGCCAAAAGAGTGATGTTATTCTCCTGGAAGAAGTCCCTTGTCCTGCGGGCATTGTGTACTGTAGCGTTGTCCTGTTGAAAAACCCAGTCGTTACCACACAGACGAGGGCCCTCAGTCATGAGTAATGCTCTCTGCAACATCTGGACATAGCCAGCGGCCGTTTGCCGCCCCTGCACTTCCTGAAGCTCCATTGTTCCACTGAAGGAAAAAGCACCCCAGACCATTATGGCGCCCCCTCCAAAACATTTCAGGTGGGATCTGCTTGTCATGCCAGTAACGTTGGAAACCATCAGGACCATCAAGGTAAAAATAAATCTCATCAGAGAATAAAACTTTCTTCCACCTTTGAATGTCCCATGTTTGGTGCTCTCTTGCAAAGTCCAAACGAGCAGTTCTGTGGCGTTCAAGGAGATAAGGTCTTTGTTTTTTGTTTTTGAAGCCCTTCAGTCTCAGATGCCATCTGATGGTTATGGGGCTGCAGTCAGCACCAGTAAGGGCCTTAATTTGGGTCGAGGATCGTCCAGTGTTTTGACGGACAGCCAATTGGATCCTCCGGCTCAGTGCTGATGAAAATTTTTGGGTCTTCCACTTGACTTTTTTGTTCCCTAACCCTCAGGATCATTTAAGAAATTCCAAATGACTGTCTTACTGCGTCCCACCTCAGCAGCGATGGCGCGCTGTGAGAGACCCTGCTTATGCAGTTCAACAACCCGACCACGTTCAAAAAGTGAGAGTTTTTTGCCTATGCCATCACAACGTGTGACTACCTGACAGAAAATGACAATTAATCCACATCTTTGCACAGATTTGGCCTTTTAAAGGCATGTGGTCCTAAAATTTGGATCAGCTGAAAAACAGCCTGTTTCAGTTTAATCGTTATTTTCAATTAATTTAATGCTCAAAAAATGTTTTGTCTCACTCCCATTTCTTCTTGTTGCATGTTGAAGCTCTACTTGGAACCTTGTTAAGATCCAACAATGTAAAATATGAACTTTTGCAATTTTTCAAGTGGTCTTAAACTTTTGATCAGGACTGTATAACCGCCAGTGTGAACTGAGAATGTGTTTCTTTTTGTACTGAAATACGCCACTAAACGCTTTCAACACATATAACTGCTGCTGACGTGAACTGAGAATGCATTTTTCTCTTTGTACTGAAATACGCTACTAAACACTTTCAACACATATAAACGCCACCGACGTGAACTGAGAATGCATTTTTCTGTCTGTACTAAAATAGGCCACTAAGCGCTTTCAGCACATATAACCACCACCGCCGTAAACTGAGAATGTATATTACACATATAACCGCTGCACTGACTGACTGCTACTACCGCTACTTCCGTGAATCCCTGCACCACTACTTCCTATGTAGGTAGGCTGCTGCGAAGCAGATGCTCTACCCCAGGCACGTTTGGCTCCTGACCTCACACTGCTGCCACCTTGCTGACTCCCAGCCATCCTTTCAACACATATAACCACCTACGTGAACTAAGAATATGTTTTTCTTTTTGTACTGAAATAGGCCAGTAAACGCTTTCAGCAGAAATAAATGCACCAGTGCAGTGCGCATGTATTTTTCTTTCTCTGCTGAAATAGACCACTGAACGCTATTGCCACAAATAAGTGCGCCAAGGAAAAGCGCATATATTTTTCTTTTTTTACTGTACTACGCCCCCTATACACTTTCAACAAATATAACTGCAGAAGTGAACTAAACATATATTTTTCTTGTTGGATTGAAATAGGCCACTATATGCTTTCACCAGAATTAATTGCAGAAATGCACTGAGAATATATTTTTCTTGTAGTACTGAAATACGCCCCTATATTCTTTCACCAGAAATAACTGCAACAGTGCAGTGTGTATATATTTTTCTTGTTTTAATGAAGTACGCCTCTATACGCTTTCAACAGAAATAACTGCAGAAGTGAAATGCATATATATTTTTCTTGTTGGACTGAAATACGCCCCTATACGCTTTCACCACATATAACTGCAGAAGTGAACTGAGCATATATTTTTCTTCTTGGATTAAAATAGGCCACTATACGCTTTCACTGGAATTAATTGCAGAAATGCACTGAGAATATATTTTTCTTGTAGTACTGAAATACGCCCCGATATGCTTTCACCAGAAAAAACTGCAATAGTGAAGTGCATATATATTTTTCTTTTTTTAATGAAATACACCCCTATATGCTTTTACTAGAAATAATTGCAACAGTGCAGTGCGTATATATTTTTCTCTTTTTACTGTAATACGCCCCTATACGCTTTCAACACAAATTACTGCAGAAGGAAACTGAACATATATTTTTCTTGTCGTACTAAACTACGCCCCTATGCACTTTCACCTGAAATAGCTACAACAGTGCAGTGCGTATATATTTTTCTTTTTTTTTTCTGTAATACGCCCCTATACGCTTTCACCAGAAATAACTGCAACAGTGCAGTGCGTATATAATTTTGTAGTTGTACTGAAATACACCCCTAAAAGCTGTTAACAGAAATAACTGCAGAAGTGAAATGCGTATATATTTTTCTTGTCGTAACTGAATAAGATACTAAGATATAAGCCACTAAAGGCTTTTCAACGTAACACTTGCAGCCCAATAACAAAAAGCTGAAACAACAGAGCTGTCTAATGACTATTTGGATCCCCAAATAATCTTTCCCTGCACTTGTAAATTGCTTTCCTATCAATGTCCCTAGCGCCTTCTGACGTCTCTCCCTGCACTAAGATGCTGTAAAATGATTCCTCCCTATGGGGGCAAAGACCCCTTACTCTAATTTATGCTGAGTTCCATTAATCATGAGTACTCATAGAGCATTTATTGACCGACACTCAGTGATCAAACAAGTCTCTGTTTTATTTTTCATGGTAGCAAATACTTATCATTAGGGTCAGTTCCGTTTATACAGCCACACACTTACCACAAAATATCTAGACATATATAAATGCTTATGAAGTAGAAGGTGTAAAATGTCAGTTAACCGCAGATACATACATTTCAGAATACAGGAAATAAATGTCACACCTAGCAGTTTCCATTTATCGAGAATAGCAAAGGTAGGGGCTAAGTTACTACTTGCAGAAATTTTGACATGCAAAAAAGTTCCTGATCTATTAACTTCAAAAAGTTTATACAATGTAAAATGGCCGCTGCAGACACAAAGATGGAGTCTCATCCCTTACATCTCCCCCATTTGAGACCATGGTGAGCCCTGTAAGATCCGGCCGGATGTACCCCAGATGTTTCACCTCATGGATGAAATGTACATCTGCCGGCAGTCGTGCAAAGTTCAGTTGAATCGGGGTTCTGAGCTCTTCCATATTCTCACTACGGAATTGGTAAAAAGTTTCTTCTGTCTGCAGTCTTTTCAAGTAGTCTTCTAATACATGGCAGAATACAATATACCACTATTACAAGCATGATTTATAACAACAAGCAGTGATACAAATATTTAAGATGGACCCTTCATCTTTGAGACATCTGTAGACAGTCACCGCCCAGAAGTACTTCAGAACAAGCTAATCCTATTCTGCCCTTTGGGATCCTTTCCAGGGAGGGGGGGACACAGTACCACAGATCATTCAGTCCCTCAAACAGCAACTGATGGTGCCGTATCAAAGCATTGTCCCAGTCATCATTCAGTGGATAAAACACTGCTGACACGCTCAAGGTCAGAGCAACATCTGAGTGACCACAGATTGTTCTTGTGCATGACTCAAGGGATACTGACAGACTCTGGGTAGTGTACATCCTGGTTTTAAATGTACCATAAAAGGAGTGACATCCAATCTGCCAATATCAGTTTTACCCTTTGCCCACAATTTGTCGGGGACTGGCTGCAGGTCCTGCTCCAATTGTACCACACAGGATGTTTAGTCCGGCTCCAGGTGTAAAGCTAGAACCCGGTTAACCTCTTGGAGACATAGGGCGTACAGGTACGCCCTGATGTCCCGGTACTTAAGGACACATGGTGTACCTGTACTCCCTGTGTATTTCCGATCACCGCTCCGCGGCGGGTGGTGATCGGAACAAAGTGCCTGCTGAAATCATTCAGCAGGCACTCTGTGAAAATGCAGATGGGGGTCCTGTGACCCCCCCGCATCGGCGATTGCTGCAAATCGCAGGTCAATTCAGACTTGCGGTTTGCAAGGCTTTCGGAAGTTTCTGATCCCCGCGGTCCGTGGCCGTGGGGATCAGAAACTTCAAAATGACACATCTTTTAATTTTTACCCCCCCCCCTGCAGCCCTCATTGTTATGTGCCGGCAGGTTGTGCGGGTAGGGGGGGAGTGCAGGTGGTGCGGGCAGTGCGGGCCGGCGTGCGATCATCCCGCCCCTCTCATTTCCAGGATGACCGAGCGGTTTTAGCAGAGTGTCAGCACATTGCTGACACTCTGCTTGAAACGGCTGACATCTATGCTGTGATGTCAGCCGTTTAACCCATTCCATGCCGCTGCCCATAGGGACCGCTGTATGGAAGGGGTTAACAGGGGGGGAGCTCCCTCCCTCTCCCATCGGGGGCTGCTGTACTGTTTCAGCCCACAATTCTTGATGGGATCACAGAGTGAAGGGGCCCCCCTCCATCCCCATCCATCACCCGCTGCTCTGTTGTGGCAGCGGGTGATGGTTACCATGTCAAACGGATGGCTTAACAGGCTTCCGGCTTGCCATGGTAAGGCTAAGTCTGATCAGACTAAGCGTAAAGAGAAAATACAGTACAGTACACTATATAGTGTACTGTATTGTATTATACAGACATCAGACCCACTGGATCTTCAAGAACCAAGAGGGTCTGGGTCAAATAAAAAAAATATATAATAATGTAAAAACACATTTATCACTGATTAAAAATTACAAAAATAAAAAATGCACTACACATATTTGATATTAACGCGTCCATAATGACCTGATCTATGAAACGGTCATGTTACTTTCCCCACACGGTGAACGCCATAAAAGTAAAAAAATAAAAACTATGATAAAATTGAAATTTTGCCCACCTTACTTCCCCAAAAAGGTAATAAATGTGATCAAAAAAGTTGTATGTACCAATCAAATCGGCACCTCATCCCACAAAAAATGAGCCCCTTCTCAGACTATGAAGACACTAAAACAATTTTTTTTTCTAAAATGCTGTTATTGTGTTAAAGTAAAATAAAATTAAAAATTATACATATTAGGTATCGCCATGTCCGTAAGAACCTGTTCTATAAAAATATCACATTACCTAACCCCTCAGGTAAATACCGTAAAAAAATAAAAACAGTGTCAAAAAAGGCATTTTTATAATCGCTCATAACAAAAAGTGTAATAGCAAGTGATCAAAACGTTATATGCCTCCCAAAATAGTACCAATCAAACCGCCATCTCATCCCGCAAAAAATGAGCCCCTACATAGGACAATCGCCCCAAAAAATAAAAAAAATATGGTTCTCAGACTATGGAGACATTAAAACATGATTTTTTGTTTCAAAAATGATATTATTGTGTAAAACTTAAATAAATAAAAAAGTATACATATTAGGTATCTCTGCATCTGTAAAAACCTGCTCTATAAAAAATAACACATGACCTAACCACTCAGGTGAACACAGCAAAAATAATTATATAAATACGGTGTCAAAAACCATTTTTGTCACCTTACATCACAAAAAGTGTAATAGCAAGCGACCAAAATGTCATATGCACCCCAAGATAGTGCCAATAAAACCAACATATCATCCTGCAAAAAATTAGCCCCTACATAAGACAGTCGACCAAAAAAAATAATAATAATAATATGGCTTTCAGAATGTGGAGACACAAAATTATTATTAGTTTTTTAATGCTTTATTATGTAAAACTGAAACAAAGCCCCCCAAAAAGTAGTAATTTTTGGAATTGTCACATCCGTAACAACCTGCTCTATAGAAATAGCACACGATATAGAGTCAGATATAAAGTCAGATCAACTATGTAAATTACAAAAAATATAAATATTTATTGCCTTGATTCTGTAGTTCACAGAAACACCCCATATGTGGTCGTAAACTGCTGTATGGCCGAACGGCAGGGCATAGAAGGAAGGGAACGCCATATGGTTTTTGGAAGGCAGATTTTGCTGGACTGGTTTTTTGACACCATGTCGCATTTAAAGCCCCCCTGATGTACCCCTAGAGTAAAAACGCCAGAGAAGTGACTCCATCTAGGAAACTACGCCCCTCAATGTATTCAAAACCGATTTTACAAACTGTTAACCCTTTAGGCGTTCCACAAGAGTTATTGGCAAATGGAGATGAAATTTCAGAATTTCTATTTTTTGTTACCTTGCCTCAAAAAAAGTGTAATATAGAGCAACCAAAAATCATATTTACCCTAAAATAGTACCCAAAAAACTGCCACCATATCCCGTAGTTTCCAAAATGGGGTCACTTTTTTGGAGTTTCTACTGTAGGGGTGCATCAGGAGACTTCAAATGGGACATGGTGTAAATAAACCAGTAAAGCAAAAATCTGCCTTCCAAAAACCATATGGCGTTCCCTTCCTTCTGTGCCCTGCCGTGTGCCCGTATAGCAGTTTACGATCACATATGGGGTGTTTATGCAAACTACAGAATTAGGGAAATAAATATAGAGTTTTGTTTGGCTGTTAACCCTTGCTTTGTTACTGTAAAAAATTGATTAAAATGGAAAATTTGCAAAAAAATTTGAATTCTGAAATGTTATCTCCATTTGCCATTAACTCTTGTGGAACACCTAAAGGGTTAACAAAGTTTTTAATACCTTGAGGGGGGTAGTTTCTAGAATGGGGTCATTTTTGGGTGGTTTCTATTATGTAAGCCTCACAAAGTGACTTCAGACCTGAACTGGTCCTTAAAAAGTGGGTTTTGGAAAATTTCTGAAAAATTTCAAGATTTGCTTCTGAACTTCTAAGCCTTGTAACATCCCCCAAAAATAAAATGGCATTCCCAAAATGATCCAAACATGAAGTAGATATATGGGGAATGTAAATTAATAACTATTTTTTTAGGTATTACCATGTATTATAGAAGTAGAAAAATGTATACTTGGAAATTTGCTAATTTTTCTAAATTTTGGGTAAACTTTTTTTTTTTTTACTCCATTTTACCAGTGTCATGAAGTACAATACGTGACAAAAAAAAAAAAACAATATCAGAATGGCCTGGATAAGTAGAAGAGTTTTAAACTTATTTACACATAAAGTGACACTGGTCAGATTAGCAAAAAATGGCCTGTTCTTTAAGGTGAAAATGAGCCCGGTCCTTAAGGGGTTAAAACATCATTGGGTGTGTCAATATCTGTATGTAACATAGTAACATAGTAACATAGTACATAAGGCCGAAAAAAGACATTTGTCCATCCAGTTCGGCCTGTTATCCCGCAAGTTGATCCAGAGGAAGGCAAAAAAAAATGTGTGGTGCCATCCTCATTAAAGTGAACATGAGCCCCCAGTGCCTGAAGGACATTAGTACCGATCAAATTGAATGGGATATTTTATTTTACTAACAACTGAGTCACCACTGTATTGTCTTTGATTTTTAATTTCATAGGTATGGTGTCTGGGATGAAGACCACTTCCCCCGTGAACCCTGATGTAGGGACACATTTTGTGCTTATCTGCCATGGCTTAATGTAATTTGGATTGATCACTGTCTTGGCTGCCCCATGTCTATTAAGAAAGGAACCTGTTGGTTGCCTACCTGGACTGGTATCTGAATTTGGCAGCCCACGGCTGCTGCAGTCATGGCAGATAAGGACACAGGGTTGCCGGCTCCCTTTTGTGAGTTCACCAGACCAGGGGTGTGCACTAAACCCTGGTTCTGTGAGTTCACCTGTTGTCCTTGAGGGGGTAACTGGCAATTTCTGCGTATGTGACCAGGTTTGCCACAATTGTAAAATCTGAAGTCACCCCTTCTCTGTCTGGTCTTTCCCTGTTGACCAGACCATGGTCTCTGTTGTCCTTGTACCATATTGATTGAGGATTTGGTAGTGGACATGTCTAGTTCCAAACCATTAGCAGCAGCAACTAACTGAGGTAGTGCTGTCACCCTCCATTCAGGCTTACATACCTTCAGTTTTGTCTGGAGGGCAGGTCTCAGTCCCTCCATAAAAGCAGATGTCAGTAACTTCTGTCCCATAGGTTCAGTGGTATCCCAAGCCATGTCTGTCCATACTGTCCGTAGTCTAGACTCAAATGCCACTATGTCTTTTTTAGTCTCCCGTATTACGTCTTTTAAACTACGGGCACTGTCATCTTCCTTTGTCCTGGCCCATCTACCAAAAATGTTGTAATATTCTATGCCCGATATGTCAGTTTTTTCACAGTCAGACCATGAGGACTGGTCAGTTTTTATCCTTTCAGCCAGTAACTGTTCTTTTAGAGGGTTATATGGTGATTCTCCCATTTTTAAGGCCACTAAGTCATTTAAGTCAGCCCATGTCACCCTATATGTGGCTTCTATCTGTTGTAACATACGGTGGGCAGGCATAGGTCTTGTCAGTGGGTCAGGAATTCTACCTAAAAGTCCCATTTGGTCCTTCGGACTCCATAGGGAGTAAGACAATATGTGCTGTTGCACATATTGGACTTAACCACTGGGTGGTGGTGCCTGAGGGGCTTGATTGTCTCCCCTGTCTCCTGGTCCCCCTCCTCCATCCACTGGTAGAGGGGGAGGGACTTGTGGGGTGAATCCGGTACATATGATGACCGGATAGAGTCCTGTGCCCCACATACTATACAAGTTTCCGTCCAGTCAGGATTCTGGTTTCCACACATTGTACATGTTCAGCCTGGTCTATCCATTGTCCCAGAATATGACGGTGGGGGAGCTGAAGGTGGCGGACATATTTTCTTTTCTGTCTCACTGTCATTGTCATGTTTTACACTTGTGTCATAGTACAAATTTCCTCAAATGTTACATTTGGCCATTTCTCATTCTTCACTTTCTATGCTGCCCGACACCAACATTCCACAACCTCCTCACATCCTTCATCCAACCACTATGTGTTCTTTTGAACCTTTCTCAAACTTCAGAATCTAAGTTACCATGTTTCATACCTGCCTTCTGTAACACCTTCTCTGACTTTTCTTGTCTTGTTTCCCTTCTACATATTCGACTATGTGCTAGAGTGCTTGGCTAATTTATATCCCTCAGGTAAACTCTGCGTATTGCCCATGTCTATGTATTAAGAATTTCTCTACCAGACGTCTGAAATATCTACAGTTGAAACTAAATTTCAACAACCATCCATCTGCTTCCTTATAGCCAACTTCCCCATGAATCTCCTGTTAAAGGATAACTGTCACACTTAGACCCTAATTTCAATTTTCATATATGTAGTTACTAATAACATGATATTCCAGAATCAGTTACTATTAGACTGACTTACCCCATGTTTAATAAGATTCAGCCCTTAGAAACCAGTCTGCATAAAACTGCAATTTCACTATTCAGTTAAGATGAGCGCCACTGCCCTCACCCTGAGGCTAATCCCACCTGCCCTCACTAGCCAGTAACAATAGCCCCCCAAAAGTGTCAGTAACCAGAGCCCTCCCCCCCTAAAGGGTTAATCTCCTGTAGCACAAAGGGGTCCTCTTACCACTTGTTGCTTTCATTTATACACTGAGCAGATGGCAGATCTTCCTTCTCTGGTCTGCGCTGCTTCAACTCTGCATTGTCCCAGTCTGCTGAGTGAGGGAGCGTCTGCCAAGCGCAGGGACAGGGAGAAGTGCACACAGCCCAGGCACTGTTATCAGCTGCTGGGGAGAACCTGGCTTTAATCATTTACTTACAGTCCCTGGCTGTTATGTGACCTTGCATGCAGCCTGCTTCTGCATCCTCCGTCCTTCAACAGATAGACGGACCATGCCATGCAACACCATTTTAAGCACAGGTAAAGTAGGCAGTACAGGGAACAAAACTGTGGAATTAAGGGGTAATTGAATACACAGTGAAAAGTTGAAATAGGGCCACCAAGGAGATATTAATCACCACAATCCAATACAAAAAAAAATATTACAGTTATACTTTAATGTATCAACTGTATTACAGATAGGAAAACTCTATATTGTCTTAACACTTTTTCAGAGGACTCCACAGTTCACTATTTCCTCTACGGGCATTTTCTGTGATACGATGCCAAACAACAAATGCCAAACAACAACCAGTACGTAAATCGCAACACCAATAACCAAACCAAACATTTCCCAAGACCAAGACCAATCAAATTCCACATCTCAGCATAAATAGGTTCTTACCATTTTAAAAGGTTTGACCGTCAGAGAAACTTCAATAACCCACTGTCTTGGACCCAGGTGAAGACACAGGAAACACAGATATATTTTTGTAAGAATAAGCTTCTTACCTTACAGCACTGTTTGTAGTATCTGTGAGTGCGGGTTTCCTCCTGTTGCGGCCAGGACTGTAAGGTTCACTGGTCAAGCCCCATGTTTGGGCGCCAACTAACTTGTGGGGGCAAAGACCCCTTACTCTAATTTATACCGAGTTCCAAATTATTGTTGCCCATTAATCATGACTACTCATGGAGAATTGATTAACCAAAACTCAGTGATCAAAAAAGTCTCTGTTTTATTTTTCATGGTAGCAAATACTTATCATTAGGGCAAGTTCTGGTTGTACACCCACACACTTACCACGAAACAGATATACAGTACAGACCAAAGTTTGGGTGATCCTGCCTTCCCAGAGTTGCCTCAGTCCTCACACATGTAGCCGCCATTTTAGGAAGATTGTGATTCGTTACCACGAAGCGCGAGCTTCGATTCGCTCATCTCTACTCAGTATGTCAATCTGTGCTTATCAACAATATGTATGTGTGGTCTGGGGGGAGGGGATACACTTTCTCATTATGCAGAGTATGTATGTACAGTTATGCAGGCCAGATAATGTTCCTCTGGGTTTCTGGGAAAGATATTCAAATTAGCTTCCCTAAGCCTATCTGATGCCAGCAGATGTTAGACATAATTTGCACATATTTTCCCCCAGAAAACTGGTTTCTATAATAGAAATAATACCCACCTAGACGTTTCTATCTGCAGGCTTTTGTCCTGAAAGAACTAGTTGCAGATGTGAGACTGGCTTAGCTATTTTCCTAGTTTCGCTACATAAGCATGTTTAAAATACTGTAAGGAAATGCTGTGGTTGCAAAACACTTTAAAATCCTTTTGGAAAGAAAGATGGATTACTAATGTCTCATATTTGTCTGAAACACATTGCAAAAGATTTGGGCTTGTTATAATTAAAAAGGTTGCCCACTTTTGCTCTATTGCCTTATTCTCAGCATAGGTTTCTGAGTTCCAAAAGCGTTTTAAGTACAAAATCAAGGTACAATCCAGAGTCACAGTCCAGGCAGAGACCAAGTCACAAGTTGGTGCACACAGCAAAACAGATCTTTCGCTAAGGTCAGTATACAGGTGATTCACATATCTCACCCACTGCTCTCATTGAAGAGCGAGGTATATTGCTTACAGTACTGTTACAGATACTGGATATTGATTTGCTCCATTATGTTGTTGTTTTTTTGTTTCAGAAAAGAACATAATGGATCTGAGAGAAATAATTAAAGGTTTCTTGTTATGCCAGCTTCTTCTTGTATCTTTAAAATAAACAAGCAAAGGGATATGGCCGGTAGTGCATGGAGTAGACTATTGTTTTGCTGAGCTCAGGTGCTATGAACAAGCGGCTCACAGCAATCTCCAGCGGTCCAGATCTCCTAAATTGCTTTGGACCTGTTCCCTGACACCAGCTGCGATGTCCACAACAAGAAAGAAGATGGTGTCTTCTAAACTTACCGAGTTATATCCGGTGGTGAGCGCTCCTCAAGATGGTGGCTGCAATGCACGGAGGACCTCTAGTGAATCAGCAGCAGCTGCTCTCTCAACTGCAGCGATGCCACCACACTAGTACCTCATTCTGGGCACTCTGCCCTCTCACTTGCCAGTATAGGAGCCCAACAAGGGGTCAAAAGTGCCTTTTCTATGGTGCATCCCTCCCTCCAAGGCATATACTGTAAAGCTCTCCAGCACACTACTAGAGAGGAGAAGCAGGGTTTCAAAGCCACAGGCAGTAAGCAGAGGGGGATGGAGGATCATATGTGCCGCTGTTACAACCCTGTCAGCACCCAGTGCAGGGGCATGACGGAGGAGAAAAGTAAAAAGTAAGTGGTTGCCAAGAACCAACATCACAATCATTGCAGACTGGGCCTGGAAAAAAGTCATGGCCACCTGAGAAGAGTCATGGTTATTCATAAATTCCTGCTTTCCCTGCCCATCTGCTGATGATTGAGTCTTCTACCTACCGTATTTTTCTCCCTTTCTGTCTAGGAGAGAACTGCCAATCATCAGCAGGTGGGCAGGGAGTGCAGGAGCTTATGAATAACCATGACTGTTCTCAAGTAGATTTGACTCTTTTCAAGGCCTGTGCTGCAATGATTATAATGCTGGTTCTCAGCAACCACCTACTTTTAGCTCATAAGTGACACACTGCTGAAATTAGCATGTCTGTCACTATTTTATGCTGCCCTCAGTGAGGTCAGCATAAAGTTGATGACAGGTTCCCTTTATGGCTCTAATGGGAGATTTGAGAAAAGGCTCCCTATTCCTAACGCACCAGCTTTTTGCTTGCTCTATATTGGGATAGAGGATCTGTAAGCCGTGTACCGGGGTGGGCTCCCCAGGATACGGTGTAGTCACAGACATGAAAAGCGACACTGACACCAGCTTTATATGCAAGAACAGAAACTTTACTTTAACAATAGTAATAACACAGCAATTTAAATATACACAGACTAAGTTATGCCCCAGGCTCCATTCACTGGCCTAGCCCGGTGGTGCACACAGCAGAGCCTGCAAGTCGCGCTGTGCCGCTAAAGAGCACACACCTAGCTGTTGGCAGACGCAGCAGAGCCTGCACGTCAAATACTGCGCCACAGAACAGTTCTGTATGGCCTAGCAAAGCATATAACAATACCTATCTAACTACTTTCAGGCCTAGGCTTAGTCTCTGTTACTTCAGGCACCACTCAATATAAGTCAATGAATAACCAGGTGTACTGACCTGCGTCTGTTCTGGGCCCGAGAATGTCGCTTACCCGGGATTGCCACCAAACTCTCAGCAACCGTGCGGCCTTGCTTGGTAATCAGACTTCTGCTCACATGCTGTAAACGGTCTTACTGGAACAATATCCCTTTCAAAGAGTCAGATCCAAGTAAGGTACAACAACTAATCTCCTTCCTCTGCATGCCCGTTCACTTCTGGACACCTGGAAGCCAAGATGGAATCAGATTCGGTCTCTTACAGAACATTGCTTCCACCATGTCAGATCAGTTCACACTTCCTGGTTCTCTTCAGAAGCAGCCTGCATGAGTCATCATCTGCTTTATATATTCAAATCCCAGAGTGTGCTGGTTGTAGCTGCAAAACAGTGGCCTCTAGTGCCCGGAATGCAAAAATGACAGTTTCAATACAATTAGGCACAAACATTATACAGGAAGAGCTGTTCTACAATCTCACATACCATCCCACTAGAGGTTGTCGTCCTGGGCAACTCTCCCCAAACAAACTCATCCTGTGCATAGCGCTGTGGAGGCACACCAGCATTGGGCCTCGCTGACCTTCTCAGATTGAGGGGCTCATAAATACTGGGGATGTCAGGCATATTTGACAAAGAGAGGAGCTGTTGACTCTTCAGCATTGCACCTGGGTGGCAAACCTGCCATGGCCGGAACCTCTGTGGACACCAGGGCAGGGAAAACCCACCATTCCTCCTCTTCCTCATCTGAGGGCCTTTCCTCTATACTCTGAGCATGAGGAGGAACCGCCTCCATGCACACTGGCTCATCAAAATTGCAACGTCTCAATATATTACGGTGCAAGTTCCGTGAGGGTCCCCTTGTCCCTACTGGCTCTACCTCATAGACCGGAATAGTGGGGTCTACCCTTCTCTTCATCGTGTATGGAACTGCCCCCCACAGTCCATTAAACTTCCTAGATGGCTGTTTGGCTTTGACCATCACCCGATCACCCGGGACATACACATCTTTCTGCACTGGTCTTGGGTTAGGGTGCACCACATATCCCAGGCGCTCCCCCACAACCTTATGGACCGCTCTCAGCCAGCAGGGGTGCTCCTGCACCCATGCGGGGGTACTTCTCGGTGGGGGCTCCATCGGGTTGGGCATGTGGAGATCTTCAATCTCCCGTCCTGCTCTCCAAACATGAGCATATGTGGAGAGTATCCGGTGGTAATGTGTACCCGGTTGCTATAGGCCCACATCAATTCGGGTAGATATGCGGGCCACTTGGCTTTTTGACTGTCTTCCAGAGTCTGCAGCATCTGAAGCAAGGCGCGATTGAAGCGTTCACACGCCCCGTTTCCTTGTGGGTGATACAGAGTGGTGTGGGAGCGTTCAATCCCATACAGCTGGTACAGTTCGTTCATTAGAGTACCCTGAAACCATGCTCCCTGATCAGAATGTATCCTCCGTAGACACCTTAACACCTATATAAGTTCTAGGGGCGTTGAGGTGCGGATGGTCTGCACAGGAGCCCGCTGCTCAGTACTCTTACTCAGCCCACAGGATAAACACTTAAGACATGCCGTGGCCACAATGTTGGCCAGATCTGGGCAGTATACCAGCCGTTGGAGCCACTTTAACGTTTTATCGCTCCCGAAATGAGCTCCCTTTTCATGAGCTTCCCTGGTGGCCTCCGGTCCCAACGACATGGGAATGACAATCTGTTGGCGGTACTGCAGCTCTGACTGTAAGTATATTATCCGGCACAGGAGGCCCTGGGTAATTGTCAGCTTGTCCCACTGCCTTAACAACTTCTGACCCTCTGGGTTCAGGCGGGCTCGTTCTTCTGGCTGAGGCCAGATCTTGCTCCTAACCCATTCTTTCACATTCCACAAATCCCGGCAGCCATTCTGGACTCTCTCCCAATCGGTCAATGTTTTTCACAGCACCAGGGTCATTCCAGACGCCACCCCACTTCAATGTGCCACATCCGGGAACAGAGGTAAGCGACCAAGGTCAGGAGTTTCAGTGTCCTCTAACTCCTCCTCGGCTCTCTGAGTCGACTGTCCCACTGGACCAGGGCCAACCATCTTTGCTTGAGTGCACCAAGCTTGGCGTTCTCCAGGTGTGCCAATGGGTTGTTGTCCGTTATCACAGTCACTTCTGCACCAGTCAGGTATTCTGCAAACCTTTCAGTCATGGCCCACACTAGTGCCAGTAGTTCCAGTTTAAAGGAGCTATAGTTATCAGTGTTGCGTTCTCTTAGGGACCGGCTCCCATAGGCGATGACTCTCTCCCGTCCATCCTGGACTTGGGATTGTATGGCCTCCAGACCATGTAGGCTTCCATCAGTATACAGCAGGAATGGGGTATCAAACCACATGTAAGCCAGGATCTGGGCATTGGTCAGTGCCTCTTTCACGGATTCAAATGCCTCTTGTTGCCGGGGCCCCCAGTCAACGGGATGTTTCTGCGGGCCCCCAGCTGTGCATCGTAGCAACTCATTTAACGGGCCCACTAGATGAGCAAATTTGGGTATAGACCTCCTGTAGTAGCCGGCCAGTCCCACGAACGCCCGTACCTCCCGTAGTATACTTGGCCAGGGCCAATTCTTGCTGGGGGCCGGTTTTACCCACTCCTGGGTGACCACAAGTCCTAAGTACTCTATCTGCTGTCGGAACAGCTGGCACTTTTTGGGTTTGATCTTGAGCCCATGGTCTCGTAGCCGTCCCAAGACTTGTCGCAGCTTCTGGAGGTGATCTTCAAAGGAGGCCCCAAACACTACTATGTTATCCAGATATATCAATACTGATTCAAAGTTGAGGAACCCCAGACAGTGTTCCATCAACCGCTGTAATGTTTTTATGTTCCCGGAGCATTGGAGAGGCCGAAGGGCATCCGGTTGAACTCGTAGAGTCTCATAGGTAGAAAGAAGGCTGTCTTGGCTTTGTCCTTCTTGGTCACCAGAACCTGCCAGTACCCACTAGCCAGGTCAAGAGTCGAGAAGAACTTTGCCTGGCTCAGGGCTGACAATGACTCCTCAATCTGCGGAAGGGGGTAGACATCCCGGACGGTCTGATAATCCACACAGAACGGGAGACTCCCATCTTTTTTCTGCACCAAGTCTACCGGAGCAGCCCACGGACTTTGACTCTCCTGGATCACCCATTATCTAACATGCTGGCCACCATATCTTTCACCTCCTGATACATCTTAGGTGGGATCTGCCGGTAGCGTTCCCTGATCTGCGGTTGGGATTTCGTGTTCGAAGGCAGTAGCACACCCAAAGTCCTCATCTTCCAGCAGCTTTTGTTCCCCGAGGTCAGGGTTCTGCAGTCCACCTCCATACGGGCCATGATCACCCGACCGTTCCACTCCACTTTCGGCGTTTCCCTTAAATGGGTCTCCACAGCATAGGTCCAGGCTGATCTCCTATCCGGCTGTAGCATAAGGCCCCTTCGTCGAGCGATACCCCCTTCGGACACATAGACTTTGGCCATCAGGGTGTTTCCGGGGATGGTTAACAGTCCTCAACATTACAGCAGCGTATAGGCACACATCCGTCCTTCACAATGGCAAGGGCCTGGGCTACCAGTGGGCAAATCTGCGTTTCTTCTTGATAAGCGGGCTCGATCAGGACCTCCAGTCTATTCAGTCGTCGTCCATCCCCCACCGGCAGCATCAATATTTGCTCTTGTCGAGGTGGGATCTTCAATGGGGTCCTCCGTAGCATCCTCACGTCTCCAACGGCCCGACTGGACAGGTTAATCTTTAGCAGGCTACCGCTCCTCACCATTTGTTGTAAGACCTTCTGGGTAGGCTGCTGTGTGGTGGCCCGTTGCCAGTACTGCGGCCCTTCCTTGGCATAGAGTTGATGGTCTAGGTTTCTCAGTACATTCATGCCCAGGGTCACGTCCATTCCTTTCCGGGACGAATGGTCCACCAGCAGGACCCCCTTTTTGCAGATTTTTTGTGCATACAGACTATCCCTCGAACATCCATCATATGCTTGAAGTGCCTCTCGAGGAACTCCAGAGGCTTAAATTGCACTCTGAACATGTATCAACTAGGCAGCAGACCTTCCGGCCTTCCAACTCAGCTTTTAATACGGGGCTGCTGGCATACAGATCATGTTCTTCACACAGAGGGCTTAACTTCTGGTGCACCGCTGAAGGACGCCCAGCTACTACAGTGGTCGGAAGTTTAATGTCGGCTCAGACGTTCCTGTTCTGGGCACTCTTTGGCCATATGGCCGTACTTTCGGCAAGCCCAACAGAGGGGCCCTCATCTGGCTGGCCCCCTCACCTGGGTTGTTCTGGATGGAGTGGTACGAGGTGCGGGGACCGTTTCAGGGGGCCAAGACGGCTCTGCCTTCATATGGGACACTTCCAGCCGAAGCTCTTTCAATTCTGTCCGCAGGGCCTGGACCACATCCTTTAAGGACTCGGCTTGTCCCTTGTAACATGCAAGCTATTCACTACTCTCCTCGCCGCAGGTATGGGCTCTTCCTCTCTCTTGGCTAAGTAGACGCTGTAGAATGTTATGTTGGCCATTTGTTTGTAATTTGTCTTGTAAGAATTTATTGGAGGGCCCCACTATGAACTGATCTCGTAGTAGCCGGTCCACCTCCCGGAAGGCGCCCATGGCTTCAGGGTCTCGTCATTGTATCTCATTCAGCGTCTCCTGTAGAGCATTGGAATATTGCATCAGGGTCTTGCCCTCTCGCTGGTGTCGGTTAAAGAATTGACTCCGTAACTGTACCATTTTGGCACGCCCCCCTTGGGCTCTCTCTAGCGGGGAGAATAACTTCTCCAAGGTATCTCTCTCGGAGTCAGGCCTTACCATCAGTATCCACCTGACGTCACAGTTATACTCCTGTGCTATGACATAATTGATCTATTAGTTGGTCCTGCTCCAGATGCTCACATACTGTAGTTAGTAGGAGAATTTTTTTTAGGTGTACATCTTAGCTGCCATTACACATGAGGCTGCTTCCTGTACTACAACCAACGAGTTGCAATAGCACAGTTGTACCAATATCTAAGTAGTGAGACCCCTAGAGGCCATACACAGCATATAACATATTGCTACAATAGTCATGTGCATTATACCTGCATGTTGACATCATTGTACTGTATGCGTTTTTCCTGCCCTGCATTGTCACCACGTGCCAGTCCAGGTAATAGCTGTTGTATGTGTTATTCCTCTGGAATATGGATATAACATCATCATGTGCCTTATCCCTGAACTGAGACATCCGGTTTGTAGAAATCTTGTACTGTGACATTACTGTGTGAATGATTGCTGTGCTGTAACTGCGCTTAGTACTATAGATTATCCTCGTACTGTGACTTCACTGCAAATGATCTCTATATTGTGACTTTACCGCGCATTATCCCTTTTCTGTGACTTCACTGTCTGCATGATACCCATGCTGTAACTTCATTGACTTAAAGGAGTTGTCTGGTTTATAAAATCTGTTTTTAAAATACCATATCATGGCGTTGTGATTTAAAGGGATTGTCCCATGAAAAATATCCTACAATTTTCAAACCAGCACGTAGGTCTGAATACTTTTGTAATTACATGTAATTTAAAATTTTGTATAGTCACTGAGCTATTCAATATAATGTATCTGTATAGCGCCACCTGCTATTTGTTCTTTTTCTTATTTCTTTGTCCTGCTCACTGAGATGGCCTCACATGCTCAGTTTTATCCTTCAACTGCCTCCTGAACTGTGATAGGGAGAGCTGAGACACGCCCCCTTAGCTGTGATAGGGAGAGCTGAGGCTACGCCTCCTGAGCTGTGATAGGGAGAGCTAAGGCACGCCCCCTTAGCTGCAGCAGAAAAAGACACTCCCCTTGAGCTGTCAGCTAGATATAAATCTTGCAGAGCAATGAATGGGGAGATCTCTGGATCCATGCAAGGCACAGGGCTGGTTCTTTCTTTGTTAGAATGAGATTGTCTTGTACTATATGATGTCTGATTTTCATTTTTTACAATAATCATGGGATAACCCCTTTATTAAAAAGGATCCATCATCTGAGACATGCATCAGTCAGCCTGAGCAGGGAGTGGACATTAAAGAGTGGCTTCCTCATTGGAGGACTCATCATGTTAATTTATAAAAACCATTCATTTCTAAGGGAAAAATATAATTCTTCATTATCCCTGTGGTGGCGCTGCAGACTAATTGGACACTTAGGTTATTTATCAAACTGGTGTAAAGTAGAACTGGCTTAGTTGCCCATAGCAACCAATCAGATTCCACCTTTCATTTTTGACTACTCCTTTCGAAAATGAAAGGCTGAAGATTCCAGTAATAGGCCACACTGTCATTACCTTATTTGTGGGTGATCTTTCTAGTGGAAGAGAATTGAAAAAGCGAACATTCCCTTTAAATATCCTTTTACAGTGACGTTACTGTCTGTATCATCACAAGCGTAACCTGAAGATTATGGGTACCAGTGCAAATTTTGTAACAGGGGCCCTCACTTACCAGGTGCTTTCTATAATACTGGTGACCTCTCATGTGGCAGAGGGGTCTTTGGGCCCCATCAGGGTTCTGGGCCTGATAGTTACTGCTACCTCTGCTCCTCCTATAGCTGAAACCCTGTCTATTATCTCCATGCTTCTGACCACTGGAGAACTGTAGGTTGTCCTACTGCAAACACTTATCCACATAAACATCTGTTGATTAGAGTAGACATCTTGCTTTTCTCACAGCGGTAGTGCATTGCTACTTCCATGAAGCAAATGGCTGATAGGGGGCTGCTCTATATCCACAAAACATCTCTTCAAATATATGACCATGTCATATAAGTGAAAGGGCTCTTACTCTTGAAATGAACCACATGGCCCAAAAATGTGCAAAAAGGGCAAAAAAAAAAAAAAAAAAAGTGCTATGAGGCACCAACATATAAAGCTGGTGAACATACAATACCTCATTCAAACCAGGGAAATAATATTTATGTACATGTTCTGTGTACCTAGCTGAATACAATTAGTTTTTTCCTTTAATGTACAATGAAGAATCTGTGGGAAGGGGCTTGGGTTCCACCTCATTTAAAAGCCGGCTCTTTTTCAATCTAGTTTGATATTGAGCCTAACACCCCCTCCTCCCATTGCTTTAGCTTTTTCCGCAGCGTACTTACAAAGCATATGAAGCATCTCTCCCTTTCTTTTGATCATCTATATTCTCTTCACAGCGCTGAGATAAATCCCAGGAGTAATGACCTGCGTTGTAGAATAATTTGTTAGACATAATTAGAAGAATTGAGATGCCAGGCCACTAGTCTATTAGAAAATTATTTTTCCTGTGAATATTCTACATGAAGTCCCTGTGATAGGTCTGTCAGCTTTAAATATATACGTGTGAGAGGCTCACTCCTGGTTCTACATTCTCGTATTTCATATACAGCATATATTCTGGGATGATAAGCATTCAAGTAATACATTTGTCTCCTGCTGTTAGAAACACGGGCAGCAATCCAGGGACACATACCAAAATGAATATCAAGGAGAGAATGTATCAGTGAGGATTCTCGGCACAAGACTATGGTACTTCTGTTTGTGGGGGGCAGTATAGTATATGCCTCTGTGTTTTTTGCAACGCGTTTTTACTTATTTGTTTAAAAGATTGATTCTTAGCCATAATCAGCTATAGGAGATTCAGTCTAGGTAGCAGTCACCCGTGGGGGCCCATTGAACCCCAATGTAATGATAGACAAGGCTCCTGTGCAGGAGGTTGCATATTGCATAATGGCTTAGTAATAGAATTATTATATTGTCATGATCCTCTCCCCACCTCGAGGCCCACCTCTGCCATCCTCCACCCTGGGGCCTCCATATCTGGCATCATGTTCTCCTTGCCACTGTCCTGCTTAGGGGCTGCTCTCCAACTGATGGTGCCTGTCATGTGCATATGTGCTTTCTCTCAGTTCCTAAATGGGATAGTATCTGCTAAAGAACTCGTTCCCCAGGAAATTCCCAGAAGTTACAGACTTATTAAAGGGAATCTGTCACAAGAGATATCCCTATCCAACTGCTTGCATAGACACATAGCTGTAGTTAACCTGTTTAATATGTTGATCCGAAGCTCCATTCCAGACTTATGATACTATTCTTAATATGCAAATTAGGCATTTGGTGCAATGAGGGCATCATCATTGCTCTAGTCGCACCCAAGCTCCACTCATTTCTGTGGCCAGCTCCTCCCCACTGCCATAAATCAATGCAGGGTGGACGTGCCTAAGGCTCAAGAAAATAGCGCACAATAGGGTAGTACGTCCTTACTCTTAGATAGGACAGAAATAATTGCTTAGTGATTAGAGGCTCACCTTTTCAAGTTGTGCTAAGATAGGCGCAACTCTACTGTAGTCGTATCAGATGAAGAAATAGTTGCCTTCGGGTGTGCGGCCGCAGGATATGGTTCCAGTGTAGAAGGATGTCCAGTACCTCTTTACTGGCCGTCGCATAAATAATAGAAGAAATTCAGCTTTTTGGCGCTCAAAAACCCGGTCAAGGCAAACTTGAGTTTCAAACTTCTTTTTATTCCAATAAAATAGGTTTGCAATAAAAACAACGCGTTTGGGGGAATTAAGATCCCCTTCCTCAGGTTAAAAAAATATGTTTTTTTTTTTATCCTGAGGAAGGAGATCTTAATTCCCCGAAAAGTGTTGTTTTTATTGCAAACCTATTTTATTGGAATAAAAAGAAGTTTGAAACTCAAGTTTTCCTTGACCGGGTTTTGGAGCGCCAAAAAGCTGAATTTCTTCTATTACCACTGCAATAATTGACAGGGCCAGGCAGTGGCAAAGCGGCGAGGAAGGGTCTGTCTCCAGAAAAGAGTGGTGCTTAAATGAGCCATAGAGGGTGGTGACACCCTAATTGCACAAAAGTCCTTATTTGTATATTAAGAAAAAGGATCATAACTCAGGTGACGGAGCCTGAGTTTTCAACAAAGATAAAGAGCGTTTTAATCAGGTGAACCACAGCTATGTGTCCATGCAAATAGTTGGATAGGGAGGTCACTGGTAACAGATTCCCTTCAAGGATCCTTTCACCATCTTTTTGTAGCTGAAGAAGAAGGTTCTTTGGTACCAGTAATTAGTAAGGTGTTCTTCTGATCTGCATTATGTGACACTGACTTGACCTGTCTTCTGACCTAATCTACCCATCTGCTACCTCTCCAGTTTTCTGCCTGTCTAGCATAGGGCCTGAACTCTGCCAGCCCTGACCTCTGCCTCCTTGCTGGGGCTTAAGACTCTATTCCATGGTTTAGCCAAATGATAAATCAGTAGCAACCCAGTGGGTCCACACCACTAACAGTAATCATTGTGGCTGATATACAAACCTATCTGACATAGCAGAATGAATACCTAATTCAGAAGCTGTATATACTGTATATGTGCTGAATTTCTAACAAATGGCAGATCATAAAACTCACAAAATAGGCCGTGGGCACAGGCAAGGCTTTTGTGCTCAGAAAGAGAAGTCAATCCAGTTTACTATCATTTGCTTACTACAATTAAGCAATTAACTCGGTGGCCTTGCTTTTTGGCAGCCTCAGGGTTGTTAAACTTTTCAAAGCCTAGCCATGTGTTACTTCTCTTGCATACTTATTCAGAAATAGAGAGTTTTCCATAATAAAAATCTTGATGGAGATGCTTCTTGGTTTATCATCATACCTAGATTTTGCTACCCCCCTCATATCTCTCCTCCAGTAACTGTGTGAACTGCACACTAGTGTCAATGAAAGCTAAACTGTGACATCACTATGTGAAATGCCCTGGAAGTAATGTAGTGAAGCTTCTTCTATTTAAATATCTGCATAAACACATGATCATGGTCAGTCCTTATGGTCTTTTTACATAGCGAGTTGAGCTTGTTTAAAGAGCGTTGAGTATTTAAAAGCCTCATAAGACTTTAAAGAGCATTTGTTCCTATGTTGGCCCAACACTTGGATTTTTATATGGGCTGATGACCAGCTGAATGAAAGTTTCTAAAAATGTTTTCTGACAAATATCGACACATGTAAAAGGATAAGGGGGCTGCTATATATTGTGGGGATTTCCTCTGGTAGACAGGCTAGTGGATGCAGTACAGAGGCAACCACAAAGACTTTAACTTAAACAGTTCAGTGTTTTATTCACACATAGGCAAAAACTAAAAGTAACGGTTTGAAGTCTTGGTGTTTGTTCACACCATAAAAAGTCCACAGAACAAAAGCCTTCACCTGGTCAGCAGTTTTTCCACCCGCAGTCCACAGCAGGCTTTAGGGCCTGTTTCCCAGCAGGCGTCTCTCAGGCCTTTATCACGGCACAAGTTCTCAGTTCCAAAACACAAAGACACTGACAGCGCTCCACTGTCAGATGGATGAGACTGCTGGCTGGGTTTTATATAGGCCAATAAAAGACCCGGCCTGGAGCGTGGGGAGAAGCCACCCACCCAGCACTTTGGCTGCTCCCAGTAAGAGCCGCCCAGATCAGCTTTACAGCCATACTAACAACAAACATTGTCAATACTAGCTGCCGCTGACACTTAAAACTACCGGCACTTACCTCACAGAGGCCAGGAATCTCGGTGACAAATATGCAGTACGCAGCCCTGCAGGGTGAGGCGAATGGTGAGGTCACAGGGGTAGTTACTAACCGAGGGTGTTTTTGGTACTCACAGTTTTTTATATTCCCTGGGCAGGCGTACAGCAGTGATGGAGAGGATGGCACATGTATCCTCTGGGGCACTCTCTATGTATAGGGACCAGGCCGGGTGATAGGTGAGGTGCCCTGGGTGTTGCAGGTCCCTAGCTCCCTCTACTGCATATTAATATATTAATAAAAATATAAATTAATTTATTTTAGTATGTTTTATGATTGCATAATTATAATGTTAATGTTCGAATGTATGTAATTATCGCAGATATCGATTATATTACGGTAACATTGTTACAATACTTAGATTCGAATTCTCGAATGTTTTAATATATATAGTCAAATGTGTATGTTTATTTGAGATTTTATTATAGTAGGTTGGATATAGAAAAGCGCAGGTGATATATATACGATCCATTCCTATGTAGACCGGGCCCTGGTTTCTAACTCCAAAATACCAACTCACAATTCCCTATAAAAGGCCGGTGTCCGGAGGAAGACCCTCACTCACTGAAGAAGGGACTTGAGGTCCCGAAACGCGTTTTAGAAAGGAGGGTCCATCATTTACGAACGTGATCACGAAAGAACAGGATCCCTACAGCAGCTATTTTCAAAGCAGTTACCATCGTATTCGAAATATCGAAAAAGTTATCATCGAATTTAAAGTACGGAACTTCCGTGTCACATGACCAGAGTTTGAAGTCACGTGGAGAGGTTGGTCATCATACCCGGAAGCATATACCGCCGGGAACCTCGAGAACCGCGGACTCACAAAGTCCAAACACAGCACAGCACCTAGTGTTTGCCACGGAAGACTGCCGAAAGAATGGAGCAACTTCACGGAACATTCCACAAAGGGGTAGCCATATCCAGAGGTAAGACCAGTGCCATAGACCACGCGGGACGCGTTGTCTAGGCACATCCTCGGGAATCCGGCACCCACGAAAACCGTGAATTACCTTGAACCAAAAAGTTGTGTAAAAAAGTTGTGTATAACTGTTCTATACATATTTGTCTACAGTCCATGTAGTGTCCCACTAGGTAAAGGTGGGCACTACACAGGTTAATGTGTTTCATTGCATTGAATGTCATGTGCATGTTTTTCCCTGTGTTATCTGGGTGTCAGGCCTGTCCGGGTGTAGTTTAGCCTCCCAGACGTTAGAGGGAGCTAGAGAGCCCTAGTGATATATAGGAAGGCCCAGACAGGGGAGAGTTAATTCATTCCAGGGGACTAGAGGAGTTACCTCGCCAGCCTGAAGCTCCTGAGGCTAGGATTAGCTCAGTTGAGTCACCCCAGTTGCAGGACAGAACCTCCTGGGAGAAACCCACAGTCCTTCACCAGACAAGTCAGGATATTACAAGTAAAGATAAGTAACCCTGATGGGCAGATGCTTTAGAAAGCAAAGCAAGGATTTAATACAAGAGGAAGATATATAGATATACCAAGGATTTAAGCCACCATTTAGGCATCCGGGCCTTGGGATAGAAAGCCAGACAGGAGTTCTAGAAAGAACAGTGTACGCTATTTCTGAGGAAAGGTACAACCTGATTCTGAGTGCATTGTGGATTTTACCCTCTGAGTATCTTGCATAACCAATACCTGCCATCTTGTGAAATAAGCCTGCTTGTAAAGCTGTGATCTAAAAGACTGTGTTACCATCTGTATGTACAAAATTGGACTGTTAAGTAAAACAAAGTTTGGTTCACTATACAACCTGTGTACCTCACTTATTCCAACTCTAAATCGGTGTGCCACCGTTACAGGCACTGGCGTCACAAATCCAAAAGGGACCTTGCCCCAGGCACTCAAAATACCTGTAACATCCAGGGCACCTCATCCACCATCAGGCCTGGTCCCTACATACAGAGTGTGCCCCAGAGGAACAGTGTCTACCTCTCCTTCACTGCCACATGCCTGCCCAGGGTTCTCCAATACAGTGAGCAACCCTCGATTGCCCATAACCGTGACCTCACTTCGCTATACCCTGCAGGTCTGGCGTGTTGCATAAATTGGCGTCACGAACAGGATACGAACATTCCTGCGCCATTGCGGATACAAAAACTGTGTGCTGTAAATTGCCTTAAAGTGACAAGCCCTAATTGTTTTATTGAAAATTGCTGGGCCAAAGTGAACTGTGATAATTGCGGTGTAAAGATTGCATTGTATGGACTATTTTCTGCCGATTTAAGTCACCGCTTGCTGTCAGTGAATAGACAGCCATATTGCCCACTTAACCTTGATTGGATTACAAGTGCGCCTCGTGGAGCTGTTTGGCGCGAAAAAGAGGACTTTGGCGCGAAAAGAACCAGGCGGAACCATCGCCCAGCCAACAAGGAAGAAGAACGCCACCCTGTCTGGAAGAAAAGGTGCCGCCTACCTGAGTCCCGGAGTTACGAGAGGCCGCGCCCATCTGCTGACGCGGTACGCAGGACGTCCGACACCCGTAGCTGCGCATCTCGCGAGACCTGGAGCGAGCACCACCGGAGTAAGTACAGACTTTAAAAACTTTTGCCGGCTTCTCCACTTACCTTACCGGAAGCTTCCCGACCCCTGCCAGGGCACCGTAGGGACACCCGCTAGTAACCAAAGACTTGTCTGAAAAAAAAAAAAGTTAAAGTTACTGCCATTGCCGCTCCGGTCCACTCCGCTACATTTAAAGGGCCATACCCACCTAGCAACGCCATGTCCGCAGCTGAGGAAATCGGACAGGCAGCCCCAGTCGTGCCTGCCGAAGTACCCGCAGCCGATTATAGGGCCCCTGCCGCTGCGGCACCGCCAAGTCTGATGCCGCTAACCATGCTGTACTATTTCGGGGCCCCTTGGTTCCCACGTTATTCAGGGGAAGCCCACAAGTTAAAAGACTTCAGGGAGCAGATACTGGCCTTGTTCCGGCTTTATCCCATAACTGCTGAGCAACAAATGGAGATCCTCTTAGCTCAGTTAGAAGGGGCCGCCCGCAAGGAAGTAATGTCATGGCCCCGTTCTGAGAAGAGTAGCCTGGAACAGATCTTTGAACGCTTGGGCACCACATTTGAAGCCAGAACGGTGTCAGAAGTTAAAATGCGTTTCTTCAGCAGAAAGCAGCAGCCTGGAGAGTCGCTCCGCGATTTTGCCCTGTCCTTACAAGAGACGCTGAGAGCTGTAGTCCAAGTAGATCCTAAAGAAGCTGAGGACCAGGACCGGAATCTTAGAGATCAATTCATTGCGGGAATAAGTACTGAGCATTTAAAGGGCCAGCTACGGATGTTGTCAGCTCAACACCCTCACTGTACATTTTTGGATTTTAAGGAATTGGCCATTAGTATACTAGGACAGAACCCTGCTCCAGGGCCAGCAGCCTTCCCTGAACCCCAGGCTTCCCAGCCAAAGACTGTTAATGTGGGGTCTGCAGGAGTCGGTCAAGCCACCCAAGCTCCAGTCACGGATGTAGTGGCAGCACTAGTGGAGCAAGTAAACTATCTTACTCTAAGTCTAGAGAAGGTGTGCAAGAAAATAGAGGAGTGGGAGAGACCATTGTTACTAGAAGATGAAGGCCCTTTTCCTCCAAGGCTCCCACCTGCATATGGAGATGTATATCCAAAAGAGCCTGATGGGCGACCGAAGTACCGGCCCAGAAGCAGAAAACAGCCTGTCTGCCACCACTGCAAGAAATATGGACATACTGAATCAATGTGCTGGCAGTTAAACAGGTAACCCCTGAGGCAGAGGAACGCCCCTCGGGAGGTAGAACAGTAGGTCCAAAAGATCCAAGCTGGATGCCTAAGTATGTAGGATCCCGTCCGAAAATTACTATATGTATCAACGGGATACCCTTTGAAGCCCTGTTGGACACTGGGTCACAGGTCACCACCATTCAATGGCCTGCCTTTGACAAGTTCTGGGATCCAAGTCTCCTCACCCAGCCACCAGAGTCCTGGCTAGATATCATCGCTAGCAACGGTAAGCCAGTGAAAGTGCATGGGTATTGGGAACCTACCCTTCAGGTGGGAGAAGCCACCCTGCCACAGCAAGGCGTGATTGTGGTACAAGCAGGAGATAAAGGAGGACACCCTGTGATCTTAGGGACTAATGTTCTTAAAAATTGTTACTCCGAAGTGCTTGAAGCATTGAATCAAACCATATCGTCAGCCTCACCTGCTTCCAGAAGGGTTATTCAAAAGGCTATTAGCGTGCTGTGTGCTCAACAAAGGTTCGCCAACAAGAAAGGAGAAATTTGCACTGTCCGGATCCGGGATAACCGGCCGGTAACTTTGCCTCCAAATTCCCAGATCATCTTGTGGTGCCGTGTTGTATTAGGGATCCAGGGCCAGGACTATCAAGCCCTAGTGGAACCTATTCCAATTAAGGATCATCCCTTCATACGGACAGCCAAGAGCCTGGTGACCGTGTCTCAAGGTAAAGTGCCTGTTCGTTTAATCAACTTTGGTGATCATCCCGTTACTCTCTTTAAACACTGCCCCGTTGCTCAGCTTTTCCAGGTGTCCTTCCAGGATGTGATCCGTCTGCCTGCTGCGGAGGCGTTCCAGACCACACAGAGCAGCAGCACCCCAACGGCATCCTGGTGGGAAGAACTACATGTGGGGGACGAATCCACCCCAAAGGAGCAACTAGAGGGAGTCCTGAAGCTGGTGAAGGAGCACCACCAGGCTTTCAGCAAACACTCCACGGACTATGGAGAGGTCAGTGTGATCAAACACACCATACCCACTGGCTCTCACCCTCCCATTAAGGAGAGGCACAGACCTATACCACCTACTACCTATCAGTCTGTCAAAGAGATGATACAAGATATGAAAGACTCTAATATAATCCGGGACAGTCATAGTCCCTGGGCTGCGCCCCTAGCACTTGTTCGGAAAAAAGATGGCAGCATAAGATTCTGCGTGGATTACAGGAAAATTAATCAAATCACCCACAAGGATGTGTACCCCTTGCCACGCATTGAAGAGTCCTTGACTGCCCTAGGGTCATCAGCCTATTTCTCCACCTTGGACTTAACCAGTGGGTACTGGCAGGTACCCATGGCCCCAGAAGATCGAGAAAAGACTGCTTTCACTACACCTATGGGCCTGTTTGAATTCAATTATATGCCATTTGGACTGTGTAATGCTCCAGGAACGTTCCAGAGGCTGATGGAACGTTGTTTAGGCCATAGGAATTTTGAGACGGTACTATTATACCTGGATGACGTCAGTATATACTCCAAGACGTATGAGGACCATCTAAAGCACCTGGGGTGAGGTGTTTCAAGTTCTTACTAAATATGGCCTCAAAATCAAGCCATCCAAGTGCCACCTGCTGAAACCAGCCATCAAATATCTCGGGCACGTTGTCAGTGCCGAAGGAGTACAGCCTGATCCTGATAAACTTGCTGCTGTCCGTAACTGGCCTACTCCTACGACCGTGAAAGAGGTGAGAAGCTTTCTCAGTTTTGCAGGGTATTATAGGTGTTTCATCCCGCATTTTGCACAAATTGCGGATCCCATCCAGGAACTCTTGAGGGGGCATCCAAAGAAGAGCCAAAAGACTCCTATTCCTGTTGAATGGAATGAAGAACGGGAAATTGCCTTCCAACTCCTAAAGAAGAAGTTGACTGAACCCCCTGTTCTGGGTTACCCAGATTATCAGAAGCCATTCCACCTCTACACAGATGCCAGTAAAAGAGGCCTGGGGGCCGTGTTGGCTCAAGTGCAAGATAACAAAGAAAGGGTAATTGCCTACGCCAGCAGATCCCTGAAGGGAGCTGAGAAGAACGACCAGAATTACAGTTCTTTCAAGCTGAAGTTTCTTGCCTTAGTGTGGGCTGTGACCGAAAAGTTCAAGGACTATCTCGCTGCCACACTGTTTGTTGCCTTCACAGATAATAATCCCCTGGCGCATCTGAATACAGCCAAATTAGGGGCACTGGAGCAAAGATGGGCCTCCCGCCTGGCCAACTATGATTTTACTGTGAAATACCGGGCAGGCCGCTCCATTGATAACGCTGATGCTCTGTCACGACTCCCCACTACAGAAGCCCCAGATGAACCAAAAGATGCCTGGGAAGAGGTGGAGATGCCAGCGTTCTATAATAAATTTACCCAGCAGGATAATATACGTACTGAAGATTCCCCTGCTGCTGATCCTTCCTCATCAGATGGTCCTGAGTCCAGAGGCGATCACGAAAGATGGATTAAGCTCCAGTCCGAAAGTAGAGTCCTCGGTGAACTGCTTGACTTCCTTACCAGTGGGAAAATCCCTGAGAGGATCCGCAGGAAGAGTGCAGACCCAGAGCTAGCGAGACTGTGGAGACATCGCCACCAACTATTCCTTCAAAGAGGCCTGTTGCTCAGAAGGAGTCTGGATCCAGTGTCCTATGATAGAGTGTACCAAATTCTCCTGCCACGTCGGGATGCCAGCCTGGTGCTGGATATGTATCACAACCAGTCCGGACACTTCGGCGTGCAAAAGACTGAGGCTACCATTCGCAGAAGATTCTATTGGATCGGGATGAGAGAAGATATTGAGAAATTGTGCCGATAATGCACTGCCTGTGCTGTGGGGCGGACTGAACGCCATGACCAGAGGGCGCCTCTCCATCCTATTGTAAGTAAGACTCCTTTAGAACTTGTTGCCATTGATCATGTAAAGTTTGAGCCGAGTCGCTCAGGGTACACGTATGCCATGACTATAATTGATCACTTCACCAAGTTTGTCGTAGCAGTGCCTGTGAAAGACCTGACAGCCAAGACTACAGCGGAGGCGTTCTGGAAGCATTTCCTGCTGCCCTACGGCTGCCCAGAAAGGATCCTCACCGACCAAGGGTCTGCGTTTGAGTCACAGCTGTTTCATGAGATGTGCCTGCTACACAACTGCCAGAAGGTCCGGACCACCGCTTATCATCCGCAAGGTAACGGACTCTGTGAGAAAATGAATAAGACTCTCATTGAAATGCTGAGAGCAGTACCCCCTGAGACGAGGGGTGATTGGCCTACTCTGTTGCCGCAGCTTATGTACACTTACAACAACACCATCCATTGTTCCACCTGTTACACCCCGTTCTATTTGATGTTCGGCCGACAAGGGAGATTGCCTGCGGATCACTCCCTAGGGGTACAGGTGCCGGATGTGATCAACCCACTGCCCAAGACTGATTGGGTAGTGGAGCACCAAAGGCGTCTTCTTAATGCCAAGGAGATCGTACAAGAACGCATGGAAACTGTCCGGGAACGCCAGCAAAATGAATATAACCAGACTGCCCATGCGGAACCCCTGGCTCTTGGAGACAAGGTGTGGTTGAAAAACAACCACCGGACCAGCAAGTTGGACAGCAAATGGGAAAGGATTCCCTACCTTATTACTGCCATACCCAATGCTGCGGCCCACATTTACCAGGTCTCCAGAGAAGGAAAAGGTCCCCAAGTTGTTCACAGGAACCGCCTCAAGCCCTGTATAGAAGGAGAACCAGCGGCAGAGGAGATGGAACCTGAGCTTTCCGAGGAAGAGTTGCCGGCTCCACCTATTGACCCTATGCAGGCTGTGGAGAACTTGATCCATGATAAAGAGCCGCTCCACTAGACCCTCACGCCTTGGTTGAATTTATTGGTTCCTGCAACTGTTACTGTTAGCCCTCAGCCTCAGGACACCTTACCCTAGAGAGCTCCTGAAGAAGCTCCAGAGGCGGGGGGCTCCTCTGACCTTCCTGAATCCAGGCAGGAAGAATCCCTGCCAGTAAGAAGGTCCACTCGTTCTACCAGGGGGCACCTGCCTGTGAGGTTTGGGGACTACATTATGGGCCCAGGTAGCCCCTCACGGGAAACCCCTGTTTAACCTTTGCAAGCCTGGGTACGGACTCCTGTTCTTCTTTGAGCCTCCAAGGACTTATGTTTATTTACCTTTATACGGACTATCCTGGTTTATTGATACGCTGTGCCAGGTCAGCACCCCTGTTCCCTTATGTTATCCTGAGAGAAGAGAACGACGCCCCTTGTCACCACTCCTTTCAGCATACTTGTCAACTGTTATATTGTTAAATGTGGTGATTGCTGTATATGTATGCTTTCATCAGTCTTTCAGGTCGCCGCTTCCAGATGGGCGGACCCTCCATGTTGCGCCGAGGACGGGCAACGTCATAGCGTGGGGGTATGTAGTGTCCCACTAGGTAAAGGTGGGCACTACACAGGTTAATGTGTTTCATTGCATTGAATGTCATGTGCATGTTTTTCCCTGTGTTATCTGGGTGTCAGGCCTGTCAGGGTGTAGCTTAGCCTCCCAGACGTTAGAGGGAGCTAGAGAGCCCTAGTTATATATAGGAAGGCCCAGACAGGGGAGAGTTAGTTCATTCCAGGGGACTAGAGGAGTTACCTCGTCAGCCTGAAGCTCCTGAGGCTAGGATTAGCTCAGTTGAGTCACCCCAGTTGCAGGACAGAACCTCCTGGGAGAAACCCACAGTCCTTCACCAGACAAGTCAGGATATTACAAGTAAAGATAAGTAACCCTGATGGGCAGATGCTTTAGAAAGCAAAGCAAGGATTTAATACAAGAGGAAGATATATAGATATACCAAGGATTTAAGCCACCATTTAGGCATCCGGGCCTTGGGATAGAAAGCCAGACAGGAGTTCTAGAAACAACAGTGTACGCTATTTCTGAGGAAAGGTACAACCTGATTCTGAGTGCATTGTAGATTTTACCCTCTGAGTATCTTGCATAACCAATACCTGCCATCTTGTGAAATAAGCCTGCTTGTAAAGCTGTGATCTAAAAGACTGTGTTACCATCTGTATGTACAAAGTTGGACTGTTAAGTAAAACAACATTTGGTTCACTATACCACCTGTGTACCTCACTTATTCCAACTCTAAATCGGTGTGCCATCGTTACAGGCACTGGCGTCACGAATCCAAAAGGGACCTTGCCCCAGGCACTCAAAATACCTGTAACATCCAGGGCACCTCATCCACCATCAGGCCTGGTCCCTACATACAGAGTGTGCCCCAGAGGAACAGTGTCTACCTCTCCTTCACTGCCACATGCCTGCCCAGGGTTCTCCAATACAGTGAGCAACCCTCGATTGCCCATAACCGTGACCTCACTTCGCTATACCCTGCAGGTCTGGCGTGTTGCATCCATAAGGAATAAATCAGGGGTCAACGCACCCACATTAGTGCGAATCATCTGACCATTTTGGGACATATTTAATACCTTGCAACTAAGGAACTATAAAACTGCTGCTAATTATTGAAACCTGTGACTAACATTGTTACACAAATACACAGTGACTACCCATAATTGATCTATATCCAGTTGATCTAACCGAGGATACCAAGTTCTTTCATTATTATCTCCATTTTTTGTTTTTATCTTTATCATATATTATATGGTATTTTAATGTTTTAAACATATATTGTGTAGTATTGACCTTTTTAACAAATTGATATTTCCAATTGTAATAAATACAGTGTATCCAGGTGTTAACAGCGAGTGCCTGCTACTTTTTTATACAATTACTCATACATAAGTTTGGGTGAAGCATAGTAAGAGCACCGCTACCATTAAGTCAGACGGTGGAGCCACCTCATTCCAGACATTGTCAGTCAATACTAGCTGCCGCTGACACTTAAAACTACCGGCACTTACCTCACTAAGGCCAGGAATCTCGGTGACAAATATGCAGTACGCAGCCCTGCAGGGTGAGGCGAATGGTGAGGTCACAGGGGTAGTTACTAACCGAGGGTGTTTTTGGTACTCACAGTTTTTTATATAAGCTGGGCAGGCGTACAGCAGTGATGGAGAGACTGACACATGGATCCTCTGGGGCACTCTCTATGTATAGGGACCAGGCCGGGTGGTAGGTGAGGTGCCCTGGGTGTTGCAGGTTTAATGTGCCGGTGGCAAGATTCCTTTAAGTTCGTGACACCAGTGCTGGTAACGGTGGCACACCGATTTATTGTAGTAATAATTGAGGAACATAAGTTGCAGTGAACCAAAACTACCTTTTACTGAAACAGTTCAACTATTTACGTTATTTAGTCAGTTCCTCATGTAAAAGATTGTAACAGGCAGGCTTTATATACACAGCAGTCAAATACAGCAGGGAATAACACTTTCAGGTCAGGCTGTATTTCTCCTCAGTTCCTGTCTGGCTTTCTCCAAGGCCCGTATGCCCTATTGCTGGCTTTATCCTTGGGTAGGGAAAACCTTCCTCTGGTATATGTCTCCTTGCTGTAGAATGTCCTTCTGCCCTTCAGCTCTCTGTTTGGCTGGAATAAACTTGGCTCTGCACTGTACTTTTATAGGAACTTCAGGAGCAAACTCTTCCCCTGGATGCAACTTCTGAGCTTTTCTTGCTCAGGAAACTCAGGCAGGCTAGACTGCACTAACTAGCCTCCTGGACTATACTGCACTGACTCTTTCCTGTCTGGGCCTAACTATATATACTGACGAGAATAGCCTGGACAAGTAAAAGCGTTTTAAAGTTATCACCACATAAAGTGACACATGTCAGATTTGCAAAAAATTGCCTCATCCTTAAGGTGAAAAATAGCAGGGTCCTGAAGGGGTTAAGGCGTTAAAAAAAGCAGGTATGTAAATAAATATGATCCTAGTAAAATAAAGTGGAATATAGTGCAACCCTGTACTGATAAGAATTCATTCCTAACATAAGGAAACCAATAAATCACCTGATCCTTTTCATTTTCTTTAATTTTTTTTGGTCAAATATTCTCTTTTTGCTGCATTGTAAATGGAACTCCTCGACCCTGCTCCGAACATTGATTGGCGAGCATTGCCAAGTAGTCAGATGCAAGGGTAATTCAAACAGTCATTTCAAATAATTTCCCTTTCATCTATAAAAGAGTCCCTGATACAAATGCAGGCCATTTTATTAAATTGTCCACCTGAGGGTTTCCTTTAGATGTTCTTCTTATATCCATTTTTTTTTCAACATTTTCCTTTCCTTATTGTTGTTAGTAATAATGTTAATAATCATGTTGTGTGGTAGGTTTTGTTGATTGCTTTGCCAATATACATTTCCAAGTTATATAATGATAAAAACACTATTAAACTTATAGAATGACATACTGTGATTTTACTACTAGTGTTACTGACCAGTGATGGCCGAACATCGGCTGGGACAGTTCGCGAACACGATCGTGCGAACGGGATCAAATGTTCGCGAACCACAAGTTCGTGGTAGGCCCCATTCACTTTAATGGCAGGCGAACCTGAAAAACCTTCAGGCCATATTTGCAGCCACAAAATAACTACAAGAAGTGCACAAATTGTCTCACAACATGGACAGTGACATACCAGAAGGGGATCAATGGCAAAAATTCCCACAAAAAATATGTATTTTAATCAGGGGCCATTTTTATGCGTCTTAAATTGAAACTCTCAAATATGTGCCATGCTGGAGCCTAGAAAAAATATATTTTAGGCCAGTGGAGTACAGGCCCCAAACATTAGGCATTCACCGGACAGAAAACATCAAGTGATTATGTGGCTAGAGGTATATTAGACGGTCATTAGATATTAATTTTACTGCAGGCCAGTGGACTACAGGCTCCAAAAATTATTTATTCAATGTACAGAAAAGAACAAGCTTTGTCTTCTTCTCATTGTCTGTCAATAGTAGAGGCCTAAGCATGGCAGGCAGGTTCCCCCAGAAGTATCTCGCTGGATGAGCAGCCAATACCGCACTTGCATCAATCTTGACAGTATTCGGCTCCAGGTGTAGAGCAATTGTTTTTTTGGAATGCTTTCTCCATCGCAAAACCCTCCAAGTCATTAAATAAACTAAAGACTGGCCGATTCTCTACTAAGATTATTATTTTTTTTGTTATTAAATTTATTGAGCATTTTATCATGAAATTAATTCCATATATATTATAAAATTCGGTGTCTCCATGATCAATCTGCAGGGTTGGGGTCCCACACATGGGTTCTACACACTTCCTAAATAAAGTGGGGTGAATAGATGACGGATGATCGGGATGCGCCATGATCTTTCCAGGAGCTGCTTTTGGAAGCCGAGGTTCATTTCTGAGACGTCTGTGTGGGAATCCGAAGACCATCTCCATCTCCGTGCACCACAGGATGTCCTCCTCCTCCTGTGTTAGGAAAAATGTAATTTTTATTATAAAATTTGTTAAAAATGTTATTATTAAATTGATTAAATATAATAAGGATGCCCTCCTTTCCATTCCATGATGACTGGGAACCTCTGACGAAGAGACTGGGCCCTGGTTGGTTTGAATCTTGATTAAATTCGCAACTAATCCGGGCTCCAAGCAATCTTGAAGCTTTGTCTTTTTCTCATTGTCTGTCGCTAGTAGAGGCCTAACAATGGCAGGCAGGTTCCCCCAGTAGTATCTTGCTGGATGAGCAGCCAATACCGCACTAGTGTTGAGCGCAAATATTTGAATAGCGAATATTAATCGCGAATATCGCAACTTCGATAATTTGCGAATATTACAAATATAATGCTATATATTCATCATTTTTTGCATCTGAACAAATGATTCCTCCCTGCTTAAAATGCTTGTGGTCAATGAGTCATTGGCCCACAAGCAAGAAGCAGGGAGGAATCATGACTTTAGATGTTGAAAAAAGACGAATATTCAAAAAAACAAATATATAGCACTATAGCGAATATATTTGTTTTTACATTTTTTTGAATATTAGTCATTTTTTTTTCTCCAAATAGTACAGTTAAACCCCTTTGGCATACTCCTCCCCACAATCTAACACAGAGGCGTTCCCATGGTGATGGGGATGCTTGAAGTTAGAGTATACCAACAGGCGCATACATACTGGCCCCCTGCTGCCTGACGGCACCAGACCTCTGACAGGGCACTGTGATCCACACAATTAACCCCTCAGGTGGTGCACCTGAGGGGTTAATTGTGCAGATCACATTGCCCTGTCAGAGGTAGCAGTGCACCCCCCCCCCCGCCCCCACTATCAAAATAATTGCTGGCAGTGCGCCCTAACCCCCCCTCACCAGTATTACAATCATTGGTGGCAGTGCGCCCTCAATCCCCCCTCCCTCCCCAGCATTAATCATTGGTGGCAGTGCGCCCCCCCCCCCATTATTGGTGGCAGCGGCAGTTCCGATCGGAGTCCCAGCAGTGTAATGCTGGGGCTTCGATCGGTTACCATGGCAACCAGGACGCTACTGAAGTCCTGGCTGCCATGGTCAGTTAGTCAGCATTGTACTTACCTGCGCTGGGGCCGCCGGGCGCTCCTTCTTCTCAAACTTACAGGTCTGTGTGGCGCATTGCTATAAGCATACGCCACACAGACCTGTGAGTTTGAGAAGAAGGAGCGCCCGGCGGCCCCAGCGCAGGTAAGTACAATGCTAACTAACTGACCATGGCAGCCAGGACTTCAGCAGGACCTGCGGTGACATCACCGCGCTCACCATGTGGTGAGTGTGGTGACATCACCGCAGGTCCTTTTGCAGGTCCCTAAGAAAAGAAGATACCGTCTGTGCGATCAAGTGGATACGGTTTTTTAACCCCTCAACAGACATTTTATTTAGCAGTCTGTTTTAAGAATACTATTATTTTAACGGAAAATAATAAAGTGAAGTTTGGGTACCCATTGACTTAAATGGGGTCCGTGTTCGGGGTGAAGTTCGCGTCAAGTTCTGGTCCAGAACCCAAACTTTGACCTGAAGTTCAGCCGAACCTGGCGAACCCAAACTTCCATGGGTTCGCTCAACCCTAGTCCCGACAGTCAGGGTTGGCACTTGGGCGATACAGTTATAATGGTCTCCACTTCTTTCATCAACCCAGTATAAGGTATACCAATGCTGCCGTCAGTGCCACTTAAGTTCACATGTGGCATTTTTGTTGCACTTTTTCATGGGCTTAAAAAAAAAAGTTAATTCTGGTATTTTTGTTTGCTCACATTCTAATAGTCAAAACTAGAGATGAGCAAAGTGGTGAAAAATTCTATTCGGCAGCTCCACCTCTGGGCACCAATGCCCGCTGAGGACTCTGCTGCTCAGCTCTTAGCAGAAGAAGGACAAAAGCCATAGAGACAAAGCAATGCCTCCTACAAATTTGTAGCCATGCAGAGGAATTGTATGGCACAAATTATTACCAAAATAAAGCATGTCCTCCTAATCATATATATTGCAAAATGGTTTCTGAAAGTGAGTGCCATCTGATCTAAAAATCAAGTTTACAATATACCGTACTTCTTATACCCAAAAAAAGGCTGAAACAGCCAACATATAAACCGCACGGCCGCAGAATATGAACTCCTATAATTGCACAACACACCAGCGGTAATGTTCATACAAAATCTTTATTTAACATACACTCACCTAAAGAATTATTAGGAACACCATACTAATACGGTGTTGGACCCCCTTTTGCTTTCAGAACTGCCTTAATTCTACGTGGCATTGATTCCACAAGGTGCTGATAGCAGTCTTTAGAAATGTCGGCCCATATTGATAGGATAGCATCTTGCAGTTGATGGAGATTTGAGGGATGCACATCCAGGGCATGAAGCTCCCGTTCCACCACATCCCAAAGATGCTCTATTGGGTTGAGATCTGGTGACTGTGGGGCCATTTTAGTTCAGTGAACTCATTGTCATGTTCAAGAAAACAATTTGAAATGATTCGAGCTTTGTGACATGGTGCATTATCCTGCTGGAAGTAGCCATCAGAGGATGGGTACATGGTGGTCATGAAGGGATGGACATGGTCAGAAACAATGCTCAGGTAGCCCGGGGTATTTAAACGATGGCCAATTGGCACTAAGGGGCCTAAAATGTGCCCAGAAAACATCCCCCACACCATTACACCACCACCACCAGCCTGCACAGTGGTAACAAGGCATGATGGATACATGTTCTCATTCTGTTTACGCCAAATTCGGACTCTACCATTTGAATGTCTCAACAGAAACCAAGACTCATCAGACCAGGCAACATTTTTCCAGTCTTCAACAGTCCAATTTTGGTGAGCTCGTGCAAATTGTAGCCTCTTTTTCCTATTTGTAGTGGAGATGAGTGGTACCCAGTGGGGTCTTCTGCTGTTGTAGCCGATCCGCCTCAAGGTTGTGCATGTTGTGGCTTCACAAATGCTTTGCTGAATACCTCGGTTGTAACGAGTGGTTATTTCAGTCAGCGTTGCTCTTCCATCAGCTTGAATCAGTCGGCCCATTCTCCTCTGACCTCCAGCATCCACAAGGCATTTTCGCCCACAGGACTGCCGCATACTGGATGTTTTTCCCTTTTCACACTATTCTTTGTAAACCCTAGAAATGGTTGTGCGTGAAAATCCCAGTAACTGAGCAGATTGTGAAATACTCAGACCGGCCCGTCTGGCACCAACAACCATGCCACGCTCAAAATTGCTTAAATCACCTTTCTTTCCCATTCTGACATTCAGTTTGGAGTTCAGGAGATTGTCTTGACCAGGACCACAACCCTACATGCATTGAAGCAACTGCCATGTGATTGGTTGACTAGATAATCACATTAATGAGAAATAGAACAGGTGTTCCTAATAATTCTTTAGGTGAGTGTATATGCATACTGACAAAAATTCATAAATATTATAAAATACAAACTCAGTAGGGAAATGCAGGAAAGTGTGGATGAAAAGCCCGCCAATACCAGTACATATATAAATAAGTAATATTTGTATCAGGTTGCCGCTGCCCATGTGCTACACTGGATACTGTGTAAATGAAAAATGCCAAATTCAATGTGCTCCAAATCAGTCAGCTCTTTGAATCAACAAGCTCACCACAGGCTGCACCAGGCACACCTGGGTGGATTGAGATGACTAATCAGTATACCAATGTGCAGAAAGACAGAGCATAGATCCAGTGACACAGATGGGCAGTCAAGGTGGCATGTGCAGTACATAACATATATCAATACTAGACCTGGTAAATGGGGGGCGGCCCGACGTCCGTTTCGCACGCTGGCTTTTTCACAAAAATAAAAAATAATAAAGTTTACCACTGTGTTTTCTTCTTTTTGGGCGTCGCAGACTACCGTGTGAAGCGGGCTTATTCACATTCAACAGACAGTTCAAAGAAGGTGTCGAGCTGCCTCACTTGGCTGTAATTCGAAAGTCTTGATCAGAATAGGATCCAACAGCTTTTAGGTGATGCCAAACAACAGCGGATCCGCTCCTGATGATGCTGGTGTGGCGAAACCTGGGTCGAGCTGTGTTATAACCACAGAGATTTTATTCTGTTTTATGCCTATTGATCTTATACCTTTGTGAGTATAATAGAAAGCTATTACCATTGGAAAAATTGGTGGACCTTCACTATGTGCCTGAACCTTTATATCTACAGAGGGGTGGTTTAGTGACCGAGATTATCCTCCTGTGGAACCTCATTGTTTGGCATCACCTAAAAGCTGTTGTATCCTATCCTGATCAAGACCTTCGAATTACAGCCAAGTGAGGCAGCGCGACACCTTCTTTGAACAACCAACATATTGCATGAGGATAAGTGCAATACCAAGAACAGCCGGTATACAACATACGGTGCTGTGCTTGGTGAGCATAGAGAAGGCCGCACCAGTACATTCTCAAACAGCTGATCGGCGGGGGCCCCGGCTGTCGGACCCCCACTGATCAGATACTGATGACTTATCAATATAATTTTTAAAAACAGCTTATTTCTCCTGAATGCTGCAACAAATCTGAGTAAGAAATGTATGTTTTTAACCAGCAGGGTCAGCCCTACCAGGCATTATGTTTGTTTTAAAAGAGTTGCTTCTGCTGATAGATGCCCTTTAAGTATTTCTTTAAACAGTTCACGCTGTCATCACAAGGATCCATCATCTCTTTCTTTTTATTAACCAAAAAATAGGACAGAAGGAAGCAAGCCAATTGGTAAGAGCTGATAAATTAGTTTCTTCCTTGTTTCCTTCTCATTGACATTTTTAATTTGAAAAAAAAAAAAAAAAAAAAAACAACAACAAAAGGTACACCAAGTCTCTCCAATGCTGGTATGAAGAAAACTTATAGTTAGAGTGCCTCCAGATTTGAACATTTTTGTGAAGTCTTCTAGTATTGTAAATTCGTGATCCATTTATTTGTCTGACCTCATCCTTGTACTGGTGGTGTAAGAAAGAAATCATCAAGAGCACGCACAGTTTTTGTTCCATACGAAGCTGTTTCAGCAGGATTCCATTCACTTAGTGGGAGCTCTGTGGAATGTTTGAAATCTAAATACGAACCTCATCTTTTCATGTGACTACCTACAATAGTCATTGTTCTTTTTTCAAAGGTAGGTAGACAAAGAAAATAAAATGAATGACTATCATAGATAACGGCTTAGTACAATTTAGATAAGTCATGGCTGTTTCGGGTTTTGGTACGACGTGTGATTCCTTTTTTTTCTATAGTGAAACAAAAGCATCGGACTTTACCAAGTTGTAATTTTTAATGGCACAATCTAATTCATCATGTCTTGTATTGTAAAATGGGTAAAAAAAATATTTGTGGACTGAAACAGAAAAAAAAAATAATAATTCCGCCAAGGTTTTTGGGGTTTTGACATTCCGGTGTTCACTGTGCACTAGAAATTACATGACATCCTTATTTTGTGGGTCAATCCAATCACAGCGATACCAAACCTTTTTAAAAAACATCAAACATTTCTTTGCATTTTCTTACAACATTAACTTTTAACATTTCCATCCACAGAGCTGTATAAGGACTGTAGGTTTTATTGGTACAATGTATGTGGTACGTATTACTTTTTGACATTCATTATATAAAAGAGAGGCCTATAGACAATTAAGAGATAAAGATTGCTATAAGAAATTAACCTTTAATCCGTTACACTCATTTGAAGGTACCATAATGCAGATCCTGGACAATGCCCTGAAAGATTATATGATATCCAAGGCTCTATATGATGCCCTGATTGTGAAGGAACCTACACTACAATACCTACACTTTACCTTCTACTGAAGATCCATAAGAATGCCAAAGTACCCCCAGGTAGGCCCATGATTTCGGGTAGTGGCATCTACCATATATGTATGGCAACCTGACTGAGAAGGTGGGACGATATTTAGATTCTCAATTAAAAGGTATAGTGGCCAATCTTCCATCTTTTATACAAAACACTAAATATTTTTTTCGGATGATTGAGGGGATTCATTTGGAAGAGGATATGTTACTAGTAACATGTGACGTCACTGTATACCAGCATTAAGCATCAGGATGGAATTCAAGTTTCAAGTTTTTTCTGAAACAGGAGAATGTGGATAATCAGAATAGGGGTTTCTTGTTGGTTCTTTAGACTTTTGTTCTTTTGACATAATTTTTTACGTTTAACCTCCTACCTGCAGCTCCAAGTGAACGCGATGGGGGCTCCTTGTGCGCCCTCATACGCTAACCTGTTTTTGGGGCTGTAGGAGAAGGATTGATGGACTGTGCCATTCTTTGGGCACAGTACATCGATGAAGTATTTATGATCTGGAGTATTGGTGATTTACAGGAATTATTCCTTATGTTGAACAACAACTTTAGGAATATTAAATTGACATACAAATTTGACAAGAACAGTATTGCATTTTTGGACGTGCAAGTATAGAGAGGGATTGATGGTTCCATCTTGACAAATGTATTTAGGAATCCAAACTCCACGAAGACCTAATTACATTCCTCTTCATCTCACCCCCCACAGATGATTAGATCAATTCTGGTTGGACAGTTTTTATTGGTTTGTAGGATATGCTCTACTCATGGCATGTTTGAGAAACACGCGGATGATCTGAAGCAGCATTTTTCGAGTTGTGGATACGGTCAACGGTCCATTAGGAAGCACATAGGAGGGCACAATTGTGTTCCCGTCATGATCTTCTTTTTTCTGTTAAACCAAAGTTGAGTGATAAGAAAGTAAGATTCATCACAAACTACTACTCCAGATGGCCCAAGATGAAAACCTGTTTGAGGAAGTTCTTGCTGGTCCTGTTGACGGATCCGGTTATTGCGAAATACATTGCTTCAGGACTGTCTGTGGTGGCAAGGAGATCTAGGAACTTGAGAGATCATTTGGTTAGTAGTTGTTATATGAAACAGACCCCTCCAATCTTCCCTGGAATTGGTAAACCCAAATGGTGTTTTTTTACCATGTAGAAGATGTATTGCTTGCTCCAATATGGAAAGGGCTTTGAATTTTCATGACTCTACTAGTAAGAAGACCTTTCAAATAACACATGGGTTGGAATGCTCCAGTACATCAGTTGTCTATTACGCTACATGTCCCTGTCCAAAGATCTAAGTGGGACTTACCACAAGATAGTTAAAGCATAGAGTGCGTGAACAAGTTCGGGACATTCTATTCGCTGCCGAGGAAAGAGACATGGCAAATTTGAAGTCTGTTGTCAGACATTTCAAACTTCATCCTGCTTGTGATCCTAAAGTCCTGAAAGTTCGGGGGATAGATTGTATTTAGAAAAATATTTGTGGTGGAGATACTTCCAAGAAACTTGCACAATTGGAGTGCAAGTGTATCTGGAAGCTGAATACCTTTCTCCTGAACGGACTCAATGAGTACACTGTTTTTTCATCCTTCTTATAGACATTTCTTCCTTTTTGGTTGACATTCCCCGGGTCAGCATATGCCAAGTGTTTTTATTATATTTTAATTGACATATGAATCTTTTGTTTCAGGCTTATCACTATATGGATTTACACAATATTTTCTCTTATATTTACTATTTTGGGCTCCATCCATGCATATAGTCTTGCACTATATGGGCTTCACACGTTATCCCCTTTGTACTGAAAAAATATATTATATTGTGATATTTATTTTATCTCACAAATATAATGCAATTATCTATGTGTTTATTTTTTCTCACGTTTTATTTAATTATGTTTTGTAGTGATTCATCATTTTTGGCACTTATTTTCTTCTATTCACATTATGCGGTATGTGCCACAATTAACTTTTAGTGTGTTCACATAATTTTATGTATTGCTTTGTATAATCATGATTTATTATTCATGTTTTTTTTTTTGTCTTATTCACATCATGTGGTCTGTGCTGTCCTTAATTAATGTTCAGTGTTTTTGTATAATCATGTAATTTCACCATTCTTTTATATATAATAGAAACATAGAATGTGTCGGCAGATAAGAACCATTTGGCCCATCTAGTCTGCCCAATAATCATTTTTTAAATTCTTTTATTTATATGTCTCCCCTCTTTTTGTTTTTTTCTGTTTGTAATATTTTCTAACTATTATGAATAATCATGTTTAATCATTATAGGGCAATGCCAGGCCTGCGCATGTATTACCTTGATGCCGCCGGCATGGATCTCGCAATGATAATATCACGAGACCTGCCTGCGTCGTCATGTGATACAATACGAGATAATGTGATGGATAGATCACGTGACGCCTTTCATCATACTAGTGCGGCGCATGTGATTCCATATTCAGGTGCATTAGTTTTTGGGAGTATATAGTGTGTGTCCTTCAGGGATGACACCACTCCCAGACAAAGGTTCGCCGAAACGTGCGTCGGGGTTGGTGCCATCGCTCCCGGAGGAGACACATTATGGGTAACTGAGTTTATGAGTATACATTCAGTTATTGCTATCTATTGCACTTGCACTTTACCTTTGAATTTTTTCTTTTGTGGACAGATATGAACTGTTTCCATTGTGTTCTTCTTTGGTTGATGTCGCCTTTTCCCTGCACTTGTACTGGTTTTTAACTTATGTATTTATTTATTTATCAATCAAATTAATATTGATTCTAAGCGGCCTTGCAATCTTTTTATAGGTTTTTATATTATGATTTTGCCATAGGCTTATGCTCAATTGAGTAGAACATGATTAGTTAGTATCTTTTTCTCTAATTCATTGCCATAATTTAGCAGAGTTCTCTTTTGGTTTTGACTTTTTGACACCGTTATTTTTTTTTGGGGGGGGGGGGGGTAAGGTGACAAAAAAATGGCAAATAGTGTGTTTACATTTTTTTTTCCCGTTATGGTGGACACCGCACATGGAAATTACTTTTATATTTTAATAGTTTAGACATTTTCAGATGGGGCGATACCTAATATGTTTTTTTTATTGTTCATTTTAATGTGTAAAATTGAGAAAAAATAATATTATATATATATATATATATATATATATATATATATATTTTTTTTTTTGTTAATGTAAAAATATTTACCCCCTTAGGGGGCTGGAACCTGGGATCTTTTGATCCCTTGTCCCATTCACTCTAATAGATGAATGGGATTATGCAGCTTTACCTGCTATGCTGTGCCTTGTTTACAGCTCAGCAGGCAGATTACTATGTGCTGTCCACTATGAAGCCTCAGCAGGCTCCAGGCTGTCATGGTAACCAATAGAGCCCCTTGATTTCACTGTGGGGACTCCGATCGGAAGGCAGAGGGAGCTTTTGGATAGGTCATCAATAACTGATGGTGGGGGGGTCTAAATCCCAACACCCCTCCCCCCCATCAGCTATTTGAAGTGGCCACTGTGTAATTTGCATAGTGGCTGTTCTTGGTATAGCAGCTCTGTCCCTTTCACTTATATGGGACTGAGCTGTGCCAAGGCACTGTGGCCCATCAAACAAAGCATTCACTAAGACAAGTATACTAATGGCTTTATTGCCATATTGCTTTTGGTATAACACTGAATGGTTTATTGAAATAATAAATCAACGTGTTTACTAATACATGTATAATAATGGCATTATCTCTATATTGTTTTTGGTATAAAAGTGAACTGTTTCTTGAAATAATGAAACAACATGGTCACTAGCTTGGGTATAACAATGGCATTGTTGTCGTATTGCTTTTGGTATGATAGTGAACAGTTTCTTTAATAAATTAAACCATGTTCACCAACACAGGTAGGCACTGATACGCTAGTGTGGGGCCTGTATTACGGTAGGCACTCATACACTAGTATAGGGGCTGTATCATGGTTGGCACTCATACACTAGTATAGGGGCTATATTACGGTAGGCACTCATACACTAGTATAGGGGCTGTATCATGGTAGGCACTCATACACTAGTAGAGGAGCTGTATTACGGTAGGCACTTATACACTAGTATAGGGGCTGTATTACAGTAGGCACTCATACACTAGTATAGGGGGTGTATTACGGCTTCACATGACTAGAGTAGATGAAATATATCCATGTGTAGGGGTCCTTGGGTTGCAAGCTCCAGTGACGAGGCCATTATAAAATTTGTTTGCATGTTTGTAGAGATTTATTATTCAAGTCTGTTGAGTTTTTTACGTGCTCTTTGTTCCACACAGCCGCCCAGAAGGTTGGTGTGATATAACAATAGCATAATAGGAACGATGACAGCTTCAGCAGTTTCACTTCTTGAAATGTTTCGTCTGGAAGAAGACACATAGATTAAGATTAACTAAGCATTTTATGTTTTCCTAAAGGAAAAAAAAGCTGAGGTGTTCGTTACTGTCGCGCATGATAGAAAAGATCCATTTTCCTCCTGCCGCCTGACAGTCATCCTGTTCTCTGTAACATGCCAACTCAGACATACTAAATCAATTCCTCATTAAATATGGATGACTGCGAAAAGGTGGCGTGCCCATCATACATTCATCGAAGAGGATAAGATGTGTTTGCAAGTCGAAAGGAGGGTAGAAAAACTCTAAGAACGTATGAAAAGCTACTGTGAAGGAATAAACCCTGATCGTATGGAAATGAGATTCTGACACTTTTCCATTCTCTGTGGTTCTGTCTCGTTCTTTGTCCAGGAGTGAGCAAAAAATCTGCATGGAGGCAGCACTTGCAAATAAGAGATTCAACTCACAGCCCAGCTGAATACCCACGAGGGCGCTTGCGCTGTGTACATTTATGAGGCAGGCTGCATCAAGATGAGAGAATTGAGATCGTGTCAGGGTTGCAGTAGACAAGGTAACGCAGGCGAAGGTTTTTCCCATCTGATGATCATTCAGACCAGCACCACGATATTACTCTATTAACTATATTAATTATTTTATGATGCTATTACTTATTTTTACATTTCTTTTCTATATGATAGGTTTCCTTATTGTTATTTTTTCTTGTATTATTTACTTCTATGCAAGCACCTTCCATGCCAGGTTTTACCATATACTATTTTCCCAACATGGTGTGTACATTGTGTAATTAAATTTGTCATTTCTTTTATATACTCTGCTATGATTAAGGGTGTTTTCACCTGAAATGCGCCAGGAAGATGTTTTCAACTTTTTTGTGTTCTGAGATGAAATAAAGTTTTTGTTTGTAAATATTTAACGTGTGTTGAACATCCTATGTTATCTAACACCATGATATTGCCTGCAACTCAATCCAAGCCAAAGCCTTTCCGTCCAAGAGCATCCTGTTCAGTGACCGTCAATACCTGTTCACATCAATTCACTGTGTTACCCAATTCTTTTTTTTTTTTTGCTTTATACCTTGTCGTATATTTAATTGCTGTCTTTTTTCAGAGTGCCATTGTAGTAGGAGTGCACATACATAATGCTCCAAGTACATTAAGTGATCACCAGTCACATTGATTTGTCTAATAATGGGTTTTACATCGCTGAATGCCCAGGTTTCAGAAACAGTTATGCCGTTTTGCGGTTTGAAGACCTGTATTTGTTGGTGTCGTTGACATAATTTTAACATTTCTGCACATAGTTGCTAAAGGTAATGTAATCAGTGAATGGATGTGGTTTACAAGAGCAATTCGGGAATTCCATAGTGCTCTATTTCCATAACTACTGAATACAATAGGAAATGCTAGGCCGGGGGACAAGAAATGCAGAACTAGTTCTATATCACAGTAGTTCACTGATGCACGTCTGCCTTCACAAAAACTTTTTGGTGGCATTTTTGGTTTGTAAAAGCTTATTATTTGTACATTTTTACATGCATTTTTTGTGGTGGTTTTTCTACAAACGAGCTAATTTGTAGTACATTTTAATTTCCCAATTTGATCTAAGCTAACACCTGAAGACAATGACAAACATTTGTAATGCGCTTTTCTCGCAGGAACGCAAAGTGCAGGGATAGTTGTGTGGCTGGGGTGACTCTCTGTGCAGTCAGGGACTGCCATATAGGCGCCCCAACCCAACGCACACTAGAGTCATTTTCAAAGCCAATTTGCCCATTTATATATTTTGGAGTGTGGGAGGAGACCCATGGGGAGAAGATACAATCTCCATGCAGATATTATCCATTATTGGATAAAGCCAGGACCCCAGAGCTGCAAGGCAACGGCAGGGCAGGCCAGCACCTCCAAGGCGTAGAGCTACGTACTCCTTCACCATCTTCCAAAATGTTTCCCTCCTTGTGGCACTAGGCCACGCAGCAGGTTGCACTGAACCACTGCAATTTAGCATTTTGGTTTCTCACTCCCTGACTTTCCTGAGCCATACCTTTTTTATTTTTTCATTTTCCATAGCTGTATGAGGGCTTGTTTTTTGTGAAACAAGTTGTACTTTGTAATGTCACCATTTAATATTGCATACAATGTAGTGGATAGCTGGGAAAAAAATCCAATTGGGGGATAAATTGATACCAAATTTATTTTTGAAAAAAATTATTTTTATTTTATTTACATGGACATATTCTGACCCCCATAACTTATTTATAGTTACATCTACAGAGCTGTGTGCATTTTTATTACTATTTACCAAAATGGTGTGTGTATGACTTTTTGATCGCTTTTTATTCAATTTCTTTGGGTAGTTGAAGCAATGAAAAAACAGCAAATTGGCAATTTTTTAATTATTTTTTCTGTTAAGCCTGATAAATATTTTAATATTTCAATAATATGGGTGTTTTCTGATGTGGTGACTAGTGCTGAGCGAGCATGCTCGGCCGAACTGCTGTTCGGCTCGAGGATCGCTATGCTCGGTACATGGCTGAGTACCGCATGTGCTCTAGTGCCATGCTCGAGTCTCCTTCCCGCACGTTTTGCGGATGCTATACAGCCAATAAACGTGCAGGTAAGTACTGCCCTCCCTGTAATGCCAGTAGCCATGTTGACTACTGGCATTACAGTGATTGGCTGGCTGGAACATGTCATCGGGTGCTATATAGCACCCGATGATGCATGTTTAGCTCATTTGTAGTCAGGGAGAGCTGTGCTTCGGAAGGGACAGAGAGTGTAGGGAGACTGATCGCAATAAATTCTGTAGAAAAACGTTTCAAAGACCCAAAAGTCCTTTTAAGGACTATTGGGTGGGGTGGCAGGCTGGCAGTATTTTATAGCTACAGTGCAAATTTTTGTTTTCCATCATTTACAATAATTTTTCTATAGAGAGTGTCTGCAGTGACTAGTGGCATTTGTCCAATACCTTCTGTGTGTCAGGGCCAGAGATTGGAGAAATATAACTGAAAATACTATATTTTTTTCCATGATTTTCAATAATTTTCATATAAAGGGTGTCTGCAGTGACTAGAAACATCTGTCCAATACCTTCTGTGTGTCAGGGCCAGAGATTTGAGAAATATAACTGAAATCAATTTTCCCTTTTCCATACTTTTCCATACTTTTTCCATATACTGTGCTTGCTGTGAACTGTGACATTCGTGCCACATCTTGTGTGTCAAGCATGCATATAACATTTAATATGTGCAAGGCGAGCAGTAAGGTACGGGGAAGTGGCCGTGATGCTGATGGTTCATGCAGAGGCCGTGGCCCTGGGCGCGTTGAAACTGTGCCTGCTGCCAGAGCACAAGAAAAACAATCATCCACGATACCTAACTTCATGTCCCAGTTTGCAAGGCGTCGCAGCGCAAAACTCTTGAAGTCAGACCAGTGAGACCAGGTGGTCGGTTGGATTGCAGCAGATGATGCTTTCAGTCGGTTAAGCACCACCCTATCTTCCACCAAGTCCAGTCTCCGTAGCCAAGAGTCTGGTCAACAGAATCCTCTCCCTGATCCTCCTTCCTCCCACCATGGATTTAAACGCAAGCGCAAATACCCAGCCACCCAATTATTGGCCCTGGAAATGAAGGCTACATATACACGACCGTGCCATTTTTTGCGGTCCGCAAATTGCATATCCGCAAAAAATGGAAGCTGCCTGTGTGCCTTACGCAATTTGCGTAACAGAACAGGCGGCCCATTGTAGAAATGCCTATTCTTATCCGCAAAATGGACAAGAATAGGACAGGTTATATTTTTTTGTGGGGCCACGGAACGGAGCAACGGATGTGGACAGCACACAGAGTGCTATACGCATCTTTTGCGGCCCCATTGAAGTGAATGGGTCTGCCCCCGAGCCGCAAAAACTGTGGCTCGGATGTGGACCCAAAAAACGGTCGTGTGCATGAGGCCTTAGGCTTGAGGACACTGAGGCCTTCCGGAGCCTGATGTCGGCGGCTGTCCCGTGGTACTCTGTCCCCAGCTGCCACTATTTTTCGAGGTGTGCAGTGCCCGCCTTATACCAACATGTGTCCCGAAACATCACACGTGCCCTGACCAACGCAGTTTCTGGGAAGGTCCAATTAACCACGGACACATGGACAGGTGCATTTGACCAGGGCCGCTACATTTCCCTGACTACACACTGGGTGAACATTGTGGAGGCTGGGAGTGAATTGTACCCTGGGATGGCACAGGTTCTACCCATGCCGAGGATTGCGGGCCCTAATTCCATCAGGGTTTCCACCAGCACCTACATTAGTGGCTCCAAACCCTACTTCTCCTTCTCCGCCTCCACTTCCACCTCCGAATTATCTGTGTGCAGCACCAGTCAGCCTTCAGCTGGTAGCTGGAAGCAGTGTAGCACCGCAGTGGGGAAGCATCAACTGGCCGTGCTGAAGCTGATATGTTTAGGAGACAAACAGCACACCGCCGCAGAGCTGTTGCAGGAGATAAGAGACCAGACTGAGCTGTGACTCTCGCCACTCAACCTACAAACAGGCATGGTTGTGTCTGATAATTGCCGTAACTTGGTGGCGGATTTGGAGCTCGGCAAGCTCACACACATTCCATGCCTAGCCCACGTCTTAAACTTAGTGGTTCAGCGGTTTCTCAAAGCCTACCCCAGTTTTCCAATGCTATTGGTGAAGGTGCGCCGCGTGTGTGCACATTTCCACAAGTCATCGTCAGCTTCAGCCGGTCTGTCAGATAATCGGCTGTTGTGTGACGTGAGCACGCGCTGGAACTCTACGTTCCACATGTTGGCCAGGCTTTGTGAGCAGTAGAGAGCAGTAGTGGAATACCAGCTGCAACATGGTCGTCACCTTTCCAGTCAGCTTCCGCTAATCAGAAGCGAGGAGTGGGCATGGATGTCTGACTTCTGTGAGGTTTTAAGAAACCTTGAGTTATCAACACAGATGGTAAGAGGCGATAACGCTATTATTAGCGTAGCCATCCCACTTCTGTGTCTAAGGACGACACTTTGCATGTGGATAAGATGGAAATGGGGGAAGAAGACATTACACAGGGTGATAGCCAGACCACCCTCCGTATGTCTACTCAGTGCGAATTGGACGATGAAGAGGAGGATGAGCAGGAGACGGTTGCCTCTGCTACAGAGGGTAGTACCCATGGCAGTTTAATTCCATATGTTTAGCGTGGGTGGGCAGAAGAGGATGAAGAGGATGAGGAGATTGAGAGTGATCCTCCTGATGACGACAGCGAAGTCTTGCCTGTTGGGACTCTGGCACACATGGCTGACTTCATGTTAGGCTGCCTTTACTGTGACCCACACGTTATACGCATTTTAGACAACATGGATTATTGGGTGTTCACCTTTCTCGACCCCGCTACAAAGAGAACTTCTCATCTCTAGTTCTTCAGGTGGAGAGGATGAGCAAAACGGTGCAATACCAGAAGGTGCTTGTTGAAAAATTGCTCCAAATTTTTTTATCTGACAACGCTGGCGGCAGAGTCCATAGTTCCATGGCCAATCAAGGAGGAGAGACAAGGGGAACACACAGCAGTTCCAACAGAGGCAGGGCAAAACTCTCCAAGGCCTGGGACAGTTTCATGACACCCCACCAGCACTCTCACCCTGATGCACGGCCTGGTGTCACAAGGAGGGAAAAGTTTTGAAGATGGTGAAGGAGTAAGTAGCAGACCGTGTCAGCGTCCTCATTGATCCTTAACACCAACTGAGTGTCCAAGCTGGCACGAACTGGATCTCTACGCCTTGGAGGTGCTGGCCCGCCCTGCTGCCAGCGTTTTGTCTGAGCAGGTATTTAGTGCTGCTGGTGGCATTATAACAGATAAGCATATCCGCCTGTCAACTGAAAATGCTGACAGGTTGACTCTTATAATAATTAACAAGGCCTGGATTCACCATGACTTCTCGACTCCAGTAGAGGAAAGAGGATGAACATAAAGGCACTTTAAATGTGTTGTTTAATGTATTGAATACACTGTATTTCCATGCACCCTTTCCACCACAAAAAAGGGTATAATGGTTGAATCTTCCTTTTTCATCCTCCTCCTCCTCTTCCATCATATCAACATGCTTATTCGTCGCATATAATGCCCTCACATATAATTTTTTATAGGGTCAGTTCAACTGCAGGCCTATAACATATAATGTTTTACAGGGTCAGTTCAACTGCAGGCCCTCGCATATAATGTTTTACAGGGTCAGCTCAACTGCAGGCCCTCGCATATAATGTTTTACAAGATCAGCTCAACTGCAGGCCCTCACAAATAATGTTTTACAGGATTATCTCAACTAGAGGCCCTCACATATAAGGTTTTACAGAGTCAGCTCAATTGCAGGCCCTCACATTTAATGTTTTACAGGGTCAGCTCAACTGCAGTCCCTCGCATATGTTTTTCAGGGTCAGCTCAACTGCAGGCCCTCGCATATAATGTTTTACAGGGTAAGCTCACTTGCATGCCCTCACCTAAAATCTTTTACAGGGTCAGCTCAACTGCAGGCCCTCGCATATAATGTTTTACAGGGTCAGCTCAACTGCAGTTCCTCGCATATAATGTTTTACAGGGTCAGCTCAACTGCAGGCCCTCACATATAATGTTTTATAGGGTCAGCTCAACTGCAGGCCCTTGCATATAATGTTTTATACGGTCAGGTCACCTGTAGGCCCTCCCCTAAAATATTTTACAGGGTCAGCTTATCTGCAGGTCTTCACATACAATCTTTTACAGGGTCAGCTCACCTTCTCATGACAACAGTGAAGTCTTGCCTGTTGGTACTCTGGCACACATGGCTGACTTCATTTTAGGCTGCCTTTCCCACGACCCACGAGTTATACGCATTTTAGACACCACGGATTACTGGTTATTTACCCTTTTTGACCCCTGCTGCAAAGAGAACTTCTCATCTCTAATTCCTCTGGTGGAGATGACAAGCAAAAAGGTCCTTGTTGAAAAATTGTTCCAAAGTTGATAGGGCAAACATCCGAATGGATAGTCACCGTCACGGGAACATGCGATCACCTAGAAGTTATCTAAAGTCAACAAAGCATCAGCAGGCCCTTACCTACAAGTCTAGTGTCAGTAGTCAAGAGTCTGGTCAACACAATCCTCACCATGATGGCACACTGGGTGAACATTGCAGAGGCCGGGAGCAAGTTGGCTGCTGGCACCTGACTTGCCCTCCAATAGATCCTCGTTAACGGAAAGTGTAGTCATTCCAATAACAGGGCTGCTTAGGAGTGCTGTATTGTTATTTATCATCACTACCTCCCCGAGTCGGGAGTGGGTAATTGCCGCGTGCCTGCTGCCTTCCTTGGATGCTTGTGCTTTAATATCCTGACCCACCCTCTTTGGGTGGTTCACAATTAGAAAAAAAAAGGGGCAAGGCAGCAACAGCCAATCAGATTTCAGCCATTGACCTCCCTTGGATGTAGTAGCCCTTTCTCAGGCTCCCTCTACGGCGTCGAACCCTGATTGCCCGTTACCTGTAATCACCATGGTAGACTCAGAAAAGAACATCGAAAGTTGATAGGGCAGACATCCGAATGGATCGTTGCCATGACGGGGACGTGCAATCGCCTAGAGGTTATCTAGAATCACCAATGCGGCAGCAGGCCCTTGCCCCTAATGTTTTAGATGGTCAGATCAGTAGGCCCTTGCTCCAAATGTTTTTGAGGATCACCAGCAGGCCATCAATCATAATTTTTCAAGGGTGTGTATGATGCCCTCCTTTATGTGTAACAAAGAGTGTTTTGGAGTGCCGATTCCTTGTGATTTTTGGCAGCCCTTTCACTTAGTGCATAGGCTTTATGAGTGTAGGAGTCCCACTACCCGAACTATTGTACCATAATGTGAATAAGGGCCCTCCATTATGTGATATAGAGCTTGTATTGGAGTACCTCTTCCTTGTAATTTTTTGCAGCACTTGCACTTTATATACAGGAAAGAATGTTTCTTAACAATTTTTCCTCTAAAACAGATTTTTTTTCCTGTTTTTGTGCATATTAATGTCAGTCTGTAAAAGTGGCGTACTTCTCGGACAACATAGTTCCCAGCAGCGACTTTGGAGTCCAAGATGCATCGAGACATCCTCCCCATGCTGTTCCCGAACCATTTCCGTGGTGTTTCCATCAATTTCTGACCTTTTCCTATGAACCGGCACCCTCCGCTCATCAGAGCAGGGGGTGCCTGGTTTAATGCTCGGGTTCTCCCATTACCTTCCATCATACTCGGGTGCTCAGTAGAGCACCCGAGCATCCCGATGTGTTCGGCCAGAGCACCCAAGCACTTTGGTGCTCGATCATCACTAGTGATGATGCCTATAATGTTTATTTATGATATAAATTTTATTTTTATTTTTACTGTTTGTTTTCAGTTACAAGGGCCTATTAAATGCAATCATCAGGTTGGCATTTCTATTCTAAAAATGATGTTAAGACAGAAGTGCATCCTTCTAACAGCCATTAAAAATGGATACATGAGAACCTGTCAGACAAATACTTGTCTCATTACAGGCATATGCAGGGACAGTAATACCTCATTCACACGTCAGTGTTTTGGTCAGTAATCTCCATCAGTGATCCAGAGCCAAAACCAGGTGCGGCTCTAAACACAGAACGGGTGCAGATCCTATCCTTATACCTTATGTCTGTGGAGGCTCCACACCTAGTTTTGGATCACAATCATGGATGGAAATCTCTGACCAAAACACTGACGTGTGGATAAGAAGTAAGGCCCCATGCACACGGCCGTGTTTCACGGCCGTGTGCGGGCCGTGGAACCGCGGCCTGGATCCCTCCTGAGAGCAGGAGCGCACGGCGTCATGGGTTGCTATGACGCGGTGCGCTCCCTGCTGCCGCCGCAATACAGTAATACACTGGTATGATCTATACCAGTGTATTACTGTACTGTGCCGGCAGCAGGGAGCGCACGGCGTCATAGCAACCAATGACACCGTGCGCTCCTGCTCTCAGAAACACGGCCGTGTGCATGGGGCCTTAGTCTGCACTGGAGGCAGCAGGACCTGACATTCCCAGCAGTCTGATGTCACATGATCATGGAGCACCAGGTCCTGCTAAGTCCAATACAGAGCAAGTGTTCCAGAAAATGTCTGCGGCGAGTACATATGCTGGGGCTACCTATGGGGGAAATATATTTATACTGGGGGAAATATACTCTATACTTGGGGCACTATGGGGCAAAATAATTATACGGAGACCGTGCAAAATTGGGCAAATATTTATACCAGGGGCAAAATATTTATACTGGGGGCACTGAGGGGGCCATTATTTATACTGAGAGCACAATGGGAGCAATTATATTTTACAGGGGCACTTTAAAATGCCCGGGGGGAGGGGGGCATTTTATATACTGAGGGTACTGCAGTGGTTTTGGTAAAAAAATAATACTAATTCATTAATTAATTTTTAACGTACATTTTAATGGCCAAAAGGATAGACAGAAAATGGGTGCACATACTGATGCAAAATGACCATGATATACTGGCAGTTTACATCACCTCACAAGATTTGGTGCGGTTTCTTCAATCAAATCAATGCAGCATCTGAGGGGTTCAATGATGGAGGACTGCTCAATCGCTGTTCCCTGTCATTGCGCCCACTACATACAATGGAATGAAATTTGTGAAGTAATTCAAAGCAGCCAAATCAAATTTTTAATAACTTCGCTCATCTCTAATTACATGCAGTTTTTTGTTATGGAAATGGCAGTAGATTTCACCGTCCAGGCTTAAAATCGTCAAGTAGAATGGCAGCATAAATAAACACATTTCAAATCAGCACCACAGAACAATTTATGTTACAGTTTATATATAAAATCTGTGGAGTGCATCTGTCAGCCAATTTGTACCTATGAAATAAATTGACCTGTTGCATGTGTTCTTGGCAGCTACATGCATCTGTGTTGATCCTACATTTTTGATCCTACATTTGATCCTACATTATTTTTATTTTTTTGCTAAATATGTTTTTTCGGTTAAATAGGCTTTTTGAGAAAGAATCCCAATGGAGGAGGGACAACCCTTCCACGCAAGGCTTGGGAAAACTGCCTTGAGTGCATATATATTTATTGTTTTAAATGGATTTTATTTTTTAAATGTATTGTACAAGTAAATGATGATAATAGCAAATATGGGAGGAATGAGAACCCACATTATTATAAGTATTATAAGCAATATATATCAGAATAAGACCCATTGAAACCAGAATGAAAATACTGGAATGGAATTCAAAAACTCCAGACCACCTTTTGAAAATATAATTCCAAATCCAGTTCGGATCTTTTGAAGAACCATCATCAGGTATAAATTACCTCGATTTAAGGAATGGGGGTATGCCACTGAGGAAGGGGAAGCGTCTCCCCGAAACGCGTCTGGCGTCAAGCAAACTTGGATGAATACCCCACTTTCCGATTCTACCTAGAGCACTACAGAGAAAAGAAATCCATCTATCTTAAAAGACTGCAACACGTCATCCAATAGCGCCGGCAAAAGAAAGGTCTGTGATCCTCACTTTGGACTGGAATCTAACATCACCTGTGAGAGACACGTGAGACGTGAGTAGCTCCATAGCCGGGACGCCGGCAGATTCAACGGAGTAAGAGCTCAACAGTAAGTCCCTTTTTTGACCGACGGCGCGGGTGAAGGTAAGCCCACAGTAGTGGGCATCATACTAAGAAGCATCATATCAAATGAACCACTGCTGGTTATTCAAGTAATGATTTCTGCTACAATCAAGTCAAACAAACAGTAGATTGCAACAGTCAGCAGCAGGAAAACTGACATTATTCAACCAGTTTGTAGCAGCCTTTTGATACAGACGGTTTAACAAATTGTGTTCAAACACAAGTGATTAACAAAAATCTAGATATTCACGGATCCCAAACAGTGTGACATTTCTTTTTAATTGTTTATAGGATTATATACTTTATATCTGATGTATAATTATATCTGATGTACTTTGCTATTATATGGATTTTTTAGCTGAGTGAATGCTGTTTGCACCAACCTACCTCTGCAAACCAGACAGAACTATCGCACCTGGGACTGGACAAGTCTGGATGCGAATCATAGAGAGGGGTTTTATTTGGAGCCATCAGCACCCATTCAACACTGCTTTTTGTTTTATTTTATTTTTTAATATATTATTGATCAAAATGTAGTTTTAACATTTTATTGTAATTTTATTGCACACAATTCCATGATATATGCCCAATAAAGTGTCCTATATTTCCATATAAGAGTGACCATTCCATCTTCTTTTTACTTGATCCTACATTTGTCCTCTGAGAGAAGGGAGCATTGAATTTTTATAGAGGGTTGAGGACTATGAATGCCCTGCTGTACTGAGATAGTAGAGGTAGCGCATACATATACCTTTAGACTTTATTGCATGTGGTTAGGGTTAATTGCTGCTGGCAGCCACCACTCTATTAAGATCAGGCTCAGACCGGCTCACCGGGGAGCCAGTGAAATCCCTGGTGGCCTCTGAATCAACAAGAGAGCTTCCTTGTTTATTATCCAGCTTCCAGTAAGTTACGCCCCTTGTGCGATTATACACAGTAGGGAGGCTGCAGTTGGCCCTGTCTCTTGAACTTGAGAAGGACTCAGAGATAACGAGCTGCTCAGGGGCCCTGCTGTCCCAAGCAGCTGCCACAGACAGTAATTCCTGAATACCAGTGCTGATTCATTGTAGGACTGACAGGTGTTTCTCCAATCAGCACTTTTGGTCAGTAAGGCTGTGTCCACGTGGTCTGATTTTCCAGAAAATCATGACAAAATGAGGTGTTTCTGGAAAATCAAACCACGTGGATATAGCCTTACTGACCAGAAGTCTAAAGTCTAAATTGGACTAAAACCTGTCAGTCAAAAGTACTGACAGCCTCTCCTCCAATGAATCAGTACTGCTATTCAGTAAGTAAGGCTGGAGCTGGAGCCCTGCTGCTGCAAGGGGAAGGAGCCAGGCTCAGCACCTGAGGACCACAATTAAAAGCCACAGCCTTACAAAACTAGCAATACAGAGGGCCATGAGGTGAGGAAGGAATCTTCTATATGTACTGTAATGTGGTGTAAAAGATTGTCTGTATGTGTACAAGTGTGTGTATGTAAGAGTGCCTGCATGTATGACACATACCTTCCAACTTTAAAAAATTGTAAACAGGGACCACTTGTGTGGCATGCATAGCGAACTGTGGTCATTTTTTGCATACTAGACCACGCTTCTAACTCCGCCAAAAGCATAACTATACACATCCAGTCCTCTTGATTCCCCCACATAATAATCATTCCCTCTTTGTGCCAGCACATAGCAGTAATGCCCACACTGAGCCCCCTTCACAGGCGTAATGCTCACATGTGCCCCCTTCATAGTAGTTATACCCAGATATGTGCTCCCTCACAATAGTTATGCCAAGATATGTGCCCACTTCACAGTAGATATCATTCCAATTATTACTTTAGTTGTCCTCCTCTGAACCCTCTCCAGCTCTGCTACAGTATGTCTGTCTTTCTCACAGAACTGTACTCAGTCCTCCATGTGTGATTTGTAAAGTGGACGGACTATGTATCACAGGCATCTATGCCCCTTTTGATGCAACTGATTATCTTATTGGCCTTGGAAGCTGCTGCCTGACACTGGTTTCTACAGATTAGTTTGCTGTTCACTATAATTCCTAGGTCCTTTTCCATGTCAGTGTTACCCAGTGTTTTACCATTTAGAATGTACGGGTGACTTGCATTATTCCTTCCCATGTGCATGACCTTACATTTGTCAGTGTTAAACCTCATCTGCCACTTCTCTGCCCAAGCCTCCAATCTATCCAGATCCATCTGTAGCTGTATACTGTCCTCTTCCTTGTTAATTACTTTACACAGTTTCGTGTCATCGGCAAAAATAATAATCGGCAAAAAATAATATTTTACTTTTCAAGTCTTTTACAAGATCATTAATAAATACATTGAAGAGAATAGGGCCCAATACTGACCTCTGTGGTACCCCACTAGTGACAGTGACCCAATCTGCGTTTGTAATGTTAATAACCACCTTCTGTTTTCTATCACTGAGCCAGTTACTTACCCACATACAGACATTTTCTCCTTGTTGAAGCATTCTCATTTTATGTACTAACCTTTTATGTGGCGCATTTTTATGTACTAACCTTTTATGTCAAATGCTTTGAAGAAGTCAAGAAATATGACATCCATTGAGTCTCTGTGTTCAAGTCTAGAACCTACATCCTCACAGAAACTGATTAAATTAGTTTGACATGACCAATTCCTCATGAAGCCATGCTGATACTGAGTTATTTGCTTGTTTTCATTGAGGTACTCCAAGACAGCGTCTCTTAGAAAAGTGTCAAACAGTTTACCCACAACAGATATTAAACTTACTGACCTCTAGTTTACGGGCTCTGTTTTTGAGACCATTTTTGAATATGGCACCACATTTACTAAGTGCCAATACTTTGAAATGATCCCTGTCAATATAAAGTCCCTAAATATCAGAAATAAGGGTCTGGCTATGACATTACTTAATTCTCTTAGGATATGGGGGTGTCTGCCATCTGGTCCCGGTGATTTGTGTGAAAGGTTCTGTTGCCGTTTCTGTGTACAGAGATTAGTTCGGTTAACACATGTAGCACCTTGAGGTAATATAGATCATATAGTATGATAGTATTTAATCCCACTTTTCCATTCCCCTGCTCAAAAAAAGAACCAAGTCAATTAATAAATTATATATATCACTAAATGGGTCTATTAAAACAGCTTGGCCCTCAAAAATCAAGCCATAATTCTGCTGCATCAGCAGAAAAATAAAACAATTATGGAATGTATTGGCATAAAAATGATCGTAGAACATGCTTTACAGTACAAAATTAGTAACATACGAAATAAACTATTTGTATTTCATTATTTTGCTTTCAGAAAAGCGTTTTTCCCCCCAAAAAATGAATACATGTTAAGCAATAAATGATATGTATTCCCAAATGGTGCCATGAAAAAAAGCCATCATACAGCTACGCCAATGGGAAAAATAAGACTGTTATGGCTATTGGAATGCTATATCCTAAAGGCCTAAAACTTTTCTGGATTACTATTGTTTTTAATAGTCATGCTCATGCAGTTCCTTACTTTGTGTACATCTTCCCCATGTTTTTTTCTTTTTCTTTTTCACTTTGGACTCTCCTGACCCAGTTTCATTATGTATACAAATCCCTCTGTTTTCATCCCGTATGTAGCACTTCCTGTTACTTTATTCAACCAAACCCATGATGCAGTTTCCTTTCTCTGCCACAGCTCCAGCATCACCCTTAACAATGCCCAGCTAGTTTATAGCTCCTCCCACCCAACTACTTACATAGACACTTCCCTATCACTGTCCCTTCCATGAACACATCACAGGAAATAAAGATCTGCATGGTCATGGTTATGTGACCACAGTCCAGAACAGGACATAGGAGCAATAAAGTAAGGATGTTAATGAGAACCAGAAAACCCCTTTTAAAGTCAATTTATCAAAACTGGTACAAAGGAAAACTACCTTAGTTGCCCCTAAGTAAAAAGAGAAAAGGGTCCAGCTCGATTATAATGTTACCTTTATTTTTCAGTGCAGATATAACCCAGTTACAATCCAGTCTACATGTTTCGGATTAGGGAAGCGATCCTTCCTCATGACATACACATACTGAGGAGGAGGTTGGATATATAGCGCCTCCACCTAGAAGCAGGTGAACACACTAACTACAAGCTTGTGACAACACATGCTAAAAGGCATGATAGGTTAAAACAAAAGAACACACACAAATCACGGATCAAAAATTCAATAATGTAACATCAAGTCGTGTTTCCGATTAAGTCCACTTGGTGCGGTGGACCCCATTTTGAAGATCCAGAACGACTCGCGATTCAAAAGCTTCTTTTTATAATTGCCACCCCTTGATGGTGTAGTAACCCTTTCCAAGCCTTGCACTATTAAACCCTCTGTGTCACCACCATGCACCGCTGAAAAATGCAGGCTGACTGCAGACACATTTCTGGCATGTGAATGAGGAATGTCAGAGATGGGCCTGCACAGTCTAACCTTAAGGCCATTAGTGGTGCAACCAATGTACTGGAGGGAAAAGAGAGTACATGAAATACAATACACCACATGAGTGGTGTTACAGTTGATGTATTGTTTAATGGAAAAACTTTGATTCATGGCATAGGAAAAGACTTCCTTGTCAGGTCGCATATGAGAGCAACACATACAGATTTTATGCCCACATTTATAGCTGCCAAGAAACCACAACCACACTGGAGAGGCTCGTGCGCCCTCAGAATATAGAGAGGGGCAGAGTCTATTGCCCAGCGTGGGCGCTCTACGGGCTGAGCACAAGATGCCACCTTTCAAGACACTGCGCCATTGGTCATCTGTTGACAATACAGATAAGTGCTTTCTTACTACTGTATGTTACAGATCTGCGAGTATTGTGTGCTAGTTGCCCCTAACAACCAATCAGAGTGAGCCTTTCATTTTCCAAAGGAGCGCTGAAAAATTAAACGTGGAATCTGGTTGATCACTATGGACAACTAAGACAGTTTTTCTCTGCACCAGTTTTGATAAATCTCCCCCAATATGTGCATGAGAATATATTGTGGGCCCCTACAGTCACTTCTAATAGAGGGCCCTTGGCACTTCAGTCCGACACTGATTAAGGACTGCACCCTGCATTTTGGCATTGCAGAAAATTATTGGGAATTTGCATGGCTTTGGTAAATTTTGGAAGTTTGCTAGTACATATAGAGAGAGACTCAGGGAGGACCACCATTACAGCCACATTTCATACACAGCCTTTGGGAAAAACCTACTTTGTCACATACCTGAGAACTGTGCCTACGGCATGGGTTTGTACTAGAACCCCCATCATCTACAATGAAGAGAGGATTTATTTTATTGTAACTAAGATGGCCTGGTCATTGCCTCTATTTTGCACCCACTGTTCATTTAACATCAAGGGCACGTAGGCCGTCATCAGGCAGGAGATCCCCAAAGTCCAGAGCTTGCCCACAAGGTGAAGAAGGGTTGCGCCCTGCTATTCACTGCAAGCCTGGTCCCTGGGGAGCACTGGAGCAGGGATTAGCCACAGTGGGGACTATGACCATCCTGATTGCCACTGCCACCACTCCTATGCTTCTCTCCAACCTGGAACGCCCTCCACCTATGGGCCGGCACATTGTACAATGGTATTATCCTAGTTGCGTAATACCAGAGGGGGTGAAAAACCTTTGAGTTAGTTAGCATAAGGTCCTTTGGTATCTAGCGAAAGTGCATGGGAGAGAGCATAAATACCAATGCTCTGTATACCTCTTAGTATTATGCTGGAAATTGAACAGTTAGCTGGTAGTTGCTGCATGTAACTAGCAGTGGTGGTTCTTACTGGAAAGAAGAGTACGACGCCTCAGAAATTAGGTAGGGCACCTAAAGCCCAATACCACAGAAGAATTGAGCAAGAGCTGAGGGTTAGGAAGCTGCTTAGTTGTATCCTGGAAGCAGCCAAGACCTGTAAAAGTTACCTGTCTGTAACAATATTAGAGACTGTGCAGGTTGTGTGGTACTGTGCCATGTGGAAAAAAGCCATGGAGTTAAATGCGAGTACTGCCATTTACATTTCTGCCAACATGAGAAGACTCGAGCCAGAGTGTCAGTGCCCATGAATTGGATGCAACGCAAACAGGATGGGAAAGGGAGTTGTTACCTCTTAAAAGGACGGGGTCAAATTTTCTTATTGCCACTTAGTGTACCAAGTTATTTTGTTGCCTCTAAGCGTGGGTCATCAGAGACAGATGGTAACCATTAGGTCTGTTGCCTGTCAAAGACTATTGTAACCGTAAGTTTGTTGTTTCACGAAAGTCAAGTAAAAACGTTCTGTTTACGTTACAACTGTGACCACCTCGTTCTTTCTGCCATACTAGACTGGAGAGCCACGCCTACCACTCGGGAACAGAAAATCTGTTCTGTAAGGTCAGACACCACCTGCATGTTTATCCACCTAATGTTATTTCAGTGTTTACTCAAAAATAGTTGATTTGTGTTTTTTGAGACATAATTGAAATGTCACAGGGTGTTTGCTAAAAGAAGTGACACTAGTAGAATCAGTCGGTAAATTTAATGACTTATGTATTATGGAATACGGGATATTACCGTCATTACAATGTTAAGTGGATTTTCCTGGATTATATAAAGGATATGACAGGACTAGATGTTATGTTAAATCACATCACTAAATTACACCTGTCCATACTAAAAAATAAAATGCACATCAAACAAAGCATTTTAGTGGCATTTATTGGGTCAGTGGAGTTTTATTTTTCCAAAACTCAGAATGTTCTGAGGATGGAGCTGTATTTTGTTGTTTTTCCCATAGGAACCTTGAAAAATACCAGTAAAATGCATGTTATTAATGTAACAAAATAATAAAAAAAACACCAATAAATAGTAGAAAAAAATGTTTGTATAGAAAACAAATGTCTATGTGCATTATCTCCTGGAATTTAGCCATAAATTTTAGGACCAAATTCGGGGCCACTTAAGAAGTTGGGGCCTGCTCAAATTCTACTACTATAGTGTATGAAACATGGACTCCTAATTTCTGAATTCACAGGCACCTTTCTGAGCTACTAGGATGTCAGACATTATGCCATGGCCTCTCTCCTCTCATAATACAAGTAGTGGTCATCCCCATCCATTTTTTTAACTGCTGGTTTGAAATCAGAAGCATTTTAATTCTATATGTTCTCCTCATATTTGTGTGGGTAAATGTTGGTTCCCTCCCACTGTTCCGTCATAACATGCCTGATGGTTTGTTTTTATGTTGAACATATTTGTTTAGAATTTCTTTTTAAGTTTTCCATGTCACTATCGATATACAGTATTAAAAAGAATCATGTAATCCTGCCACTAAGCCTAATAATATATTAAGACTTCCTGCTCTTCTAAGATCACTTTTGAGCAGTCCTCTTATTATTATCATGGGCAAGAATACATGGAAATTAATACCTTTATATAGATAACCTAGGATCCACCATTCATGATACGTGATGGTCACTACTTATCTACTCCACCTTCCTGTACACCAACCTCTGCACAGGTCACTAAGCATGTCTAGGAAACTCCCCCACATCATTGCATTCAGTTTTTATTCACAATTTGTTTAGTGTCCCAACTTTTTTGGAATCTGGTTTGTATAATTGCCCAAACAATTTACTGCTACAACTTCTATTTGTTGACTCCTCCACTCATATTGATCTGCTTTACATCATTTGTCTCATCTACTTCATTATTTCTATGTACTTTGGTGTATAACTATAGGAATCTTCAGATACTGTCTTAAAAGACGCCTGATGAAGAGGCCCAAGTAGCCTCGAAACCTTGCAGTTGTGTCATCATCTTTTCAGTTAGCCATTAAAAGGTATCAGCCGCTGAGAAATCTCAATCTTTTTTTTTTAGCTCAAAACCTGTGATACGCTAGATCATGCTATTCATAAATACAGGTACACAACATAATATCATCCTCTTCTATCTTTATATACAATTTCAATAGCGGAGGTACAGTATTGTAAGTAAAGAAGCAGATAGGATATAAATGGTGCTGATACCAAATGCTTTTCATGTAAAATCCATCTTCCAGGCATCCCACATACTGTTTCACCCCATACTGTTCTTGCAACATACTGTTTCTTTAGAAGTGCAGCATAAGGTATATAAATAACACTCTCTGAATTGCAGATTATCAGTAACCTATATTTATATTTATATGGATTAAAGCTCATATGAACTGTAAATAGTTTCATGCTTTGACGAATCCTACAGAAATTATGTCCATTATACAGTAGGTTCTGCTTGAAATGAAATCTTTCCCCTGGAGTGAAATGGTCACTGCAATCGGTGCTATTATGATCCAAGATTAAATGCTTTCAGTGTATGTTGGTGTTTGTATTGTGCTTTTTCCTCTGTCTTTTTCATACAAAACAGACAAAAAAAAGTAAAAGCACCACATAAACATATGTACCCAATTCCTTTGGTAAAATTTATTTTGTGCCAATATCAAAGTTTTCACTTGCATACACCATGGGCCATACTGACATTAATTTATCTAATAAAAATCAAGTTAAAGGGTGGAAGACACTCTTCTGTTTCGCAGTCCACTGGGCCCCCCAAGAATTCTCGTGGGGCTCGGCCTGCGGGGGACCCCATTGGAGTTGCGGGACTGGTCACGCATGTGCCTGTGGAATCTTTGGTTCCGACTACTTTGTGGGCAGATGCGGTTCCACGTCCGTGCCGACGCGATCGCATATGCATGCTGGGCCACTTGAGAGTCTGCGTGCACGCTTAAGAGGAGGTTCGCAAAGGGTTACGCGGCCGAACATGCGCGCAACTTATTTGCTGCTCCGGCCGCTGACGGGCAATATACCTGTACATAAACTCTAGTAGATCAGAGGGCAGGCATGGGTTAAGTGATCAGTGACCAGCTAAGGCCAAACAAGTTTCCGGGATTAGGATAATCATATGGCCTATGAGGAATAGACACATGGCACTCTGTGATTGGCTAGCAGGTGTTTAAGAGGTGATCTCCCTGGCTGGTCAGTGCTCATTGTTGTTTTGACAACCCGGGTGTATGTTGCTGTTCACATTCTTCCAGACTACCTGTGCATGACCTCTGACTTCCCCAATCCATCTCTAGAGACTGCCTGTGGGAAACTTCTATGCGGAACAGTTTGTCTCGTGTTGGACCTCGGATCGGACCCTGGAAATGTCTCGTCCCTAGGTACTACGTTACACGGACTATTTCTGTACATATGAACTTTGGCCTGGTCTGGCTGTCCCTTGTGAGTTCTCCTGCACAAGTTATTATTTGGATTGATTACCTGCATATGATTTCTGGTCTGGACTGTACTGCCGTCATTTAAAAAATCCACCATTGTTTAAACTCTGTCTGGTTGTTTTGGGGTTCTGCACCATTACAGAGGGATGGCATAATCAGAATATGTTGAGAGTGCATAAGCAGAGGGTGATGTCAATGCGAAAATTTTCACAATGAAACGTCACCCATCGCTGGAAAGGAATAGAAAAAACACAAAAAATGTAAAAAATGAAAGGTAAAAAGAGAGTAAAAGAAAAGAGATGAAAAATAGTAAGCGCCACTCCGTTGATAAATACAATTATTGTAGATTGGTAATAGTACAATTGAACAAGGATAAATAGTTATTATAGTCAGGATAAGCACATGACACCTGAGACCTAAGAACCCCCCCCCCCCGGCCAGGATCGTATGTAGAGTGATAGTGACACTCTACAGACGATCCTGGCCGGGGGGGGGGGGGGGGGGGGGAGTTTCTTAGGCCGCAGGTGTCATGTGTTCTGTCAAAAAACCTTAGATCGTCAGATTCTCTTACCCCACGTGACTTCCGGGGATGTGCCGTGGGTATTCGCCTCCGCGCAGTACCAGGGCATGGGTAAGTTAAAATTACAGTGAGCGGGGACTCATGGACGCGTGCACGGACACCGCGCCTGCACCCAACTGCGCATGTGCTCTCAAGGGTAAGGAGATCTGACGGTCTTGTTAAATCTCCTTACCCTCACACTGTGCATATGCGGATTGTAAAATCTCCTTACCCTCACTACACAGCGAGCTTCAGATTCATTGCTGGCTGGCTTCAATCTGCGTTGTGCGTCCATGAGTCAATGCTTACTGTAACTTTACCGTACCCATGCCCTGGTACTGCGCTTGCCCAGAGGTGCACACCCCCAGAAGTCACGTGGGGTAACGGAATCTGTGATTTAAGGTTTTCTGACAGAACACCGGCTCTTACCGGGAGCAGCCAAAGTGCAGGGTGGGTGGCTGTTCCCCACGTTCCAGGCCAGGTTTTGGTTAGGGATAAAACCCAGCCAGCAGTCTCAGCTGGTGTGCATTATCCTCCATCTGACAGTGGAGCTTTGCCAGTGTCTGTGTTGGGGCCTGAGAGTTTAGGCTGGGACTAAGGCCTGCTATCCTGTTTGGATGAAAGCACGTGGATTTCTGTTTCACCCAAGGACATATGTGTTGCTGCCTGGTGTGAACAAACACGAGAATCAAGGTGACAGTTTTTTCCTTGAAACTGACTTTTTGTTGTCACTTTCCTTATGTGTGAATAAAACACTGAACTGTTTAAGTTAAAGACGTTGTCGTTGCCTCTATACTGAGTCCGCAAGCCTGTCTACCAGAGCAAATCCTCACAATATATACAGTATATATATATTTATCAATTTAGAGCAGGTATTAGAGCAGAGACCCCGCTTTACCTCCATCTTATGGAAAGATCCCCATACTGATGCTACTAGCCTGTGCCAGTCACTTCACTGGTTATCCATCCACCACAGAATACAGTTCAAACTTCTCACCCTCACCCACAAAGCTCTCCACAGTGCTGCACCTCCATATATCTCCTCCTTCATCTCCATCTACCACCCTACTCATGCTCTCCGTTCTGTTAGCGACCTAAGATTAATAACCTTCATAATTTGTACCTCTCACTCCCGTCTTCAAGACTTTTCTCGAGCTACACCTACTCTCTGGAATACTCTGCCCCGGAATACTAGGTCAATTTACATCTTCTCCACCTTCAAATGTGCCTTAAAAACACATCTTTTCAGGCAGGCTTATCAAGCTACCTAAACTGACTATTCCCAGACTAAACCTTTCCCCCACCCACTCATCTGGCCTGAACTCGATCCTCTAGTAGTTCCAAACCCGAAGCAGATAGGCTGGCACCACCCCTGTCAGTTCAATAATGGCTCAAATCCTACTTATCACAATCAACTACCTAATGTGTCACCCCCCAATTCCTCATAGATTGTAAGCTCATGCGAGCAGGGCTCTGAATCCTAGTGTTTCAGTTGCCTATTGGCCAGTTACTTTAGTTTTGTACATGAACCCTATGAATTTGTAAAGCACTGCGGAATATGGTGGCGCTATATAAATACAGTTTATTATTATTATTATTATTATTATTATTATCCCGGCTTGATTTTACATTGATTAAAGGAGGAGAGAAGAGCAATCACAGATCTAGCAGTGCAAACTGCCTACTTGAAACATTAGTGGAGACCTGGGTAACATAACCAGTGTAGGAGTTGCTAAGAGCCATAGTCCACTTTCCATATAATGATCTCCAGTACAGTCACTGCACTTCTTTGGAAAAGATTCACGAGTGATTGACTGACGGTAACAAATGTGCTTCATTGCCTTTTCAATCAATGCATGATGCATTTAGTTGTGATTTTCATCACTCATTTAGTCAAGAGGATCCGAGGCCCTGATTAGTGACATTTGGGTACAGAGAATAGACAGTTGCATTTAATACCTTTAAGCTTCTAAGTGTCCATGGCATTTCACCAACTCAGTCAAGCAGAAGGAGGAATTTATCTTGCTTTATCGACAAAATATCAAAGGCTGCTGTCCTTAATTTTATTCTACTGGCTGCGGAAGATGAAGAAATGCAGGATCGATCTTCACCCTGTTAACATTGGTTCTTGATGTTCATCTGCAACTTACTGCTGTATACTATAATGTCTATATAAAAGCAAAAAAAGCATTGAAATGTGTAATAAAAAATAACTTAATTACTAAAGGTAAAATAGTGTACGTATACCACATGACATGAGACATCCGATGTCAGGGACAACCAAGGTCCTTCAGATCCACAGATGCTTCTAAATATTTTCTCCCTCATTGATAGCTGTAGTACAGATAACAAAACCTAGCACTTTGTCATTTTGGTGAAAAATTAAAAAATCTATTAGCATCTCTAACCTCAACTCTTTTCTGTCCATTTCTAGACGATTCTGTCTTTCACTATTCTCTACTGTCAACCCAAATGTTTTTCTACTGCAAGTACATCAGTTTGTATAGGAGATAGGTCTTGATTAGAGTTGAGCGAACACCTGGATGTTCGGGTTCGAGAAGTTCGGCCGAACATCCCGGAAATGTTCGGGTTCGGGATCCGAACCCGATCCGAACTTCGTCCCGAACCCGAACCCCATTGAAGTCAATGGGGACCCGAACTTTTCGGCACTAAAACGGCTGTAAAACAGCCCAGGAAAGGGCTAGAGGGCTGCAAAAGGCAGCAACATGTAGGTAAATCCCCTGCAAACAAATGTGGATAGGGAAATTAATTAAAATAAAAATTAAATAAATAAAAATTAACCAAAATCAATTGGAGAGAGGTTCCATAGCAGAGAATCTGGCTTCCCGTCACCCACCACTGGAACAGTCCATTCTCAGATATTTAGGCCCCGGCACCCAGGCAGAGGAGAGAGGTCCCGTAACAGAGAATCTGTCTTCATGTCAGCAGAGAATTAGTCTGCATGTCATAGCAGAGAATGAGGCTTCACGTCAGCCACCACTGCAACAGTCCATTGGCATATATTTAGGCCCAGCACCCAGGCAGAGGAGGGAGGTCCCGTAACAGAGGATCTGGCTTCATGTCAGCAGAGAATCAGTCTTCATGTCATAGCAGAGAATCAGGCTTCACGTCACCCACCACTGCAACAGTCCATTTTCATAAATTTAGGCCCAGCACCCAGGCAGAGGAGAGAGGTCCCGTAACAGAGGATCTGGCTTCATGTCACCAGAGAATCAGTCTGCATGTCATAGCAGAGAATCAGGCTTCACGTCAGCCACCACTGCAACAGTCCATTGGCATATATTTAGGCCTAGCACACAGGCAGAGGAGAGAGGTCCCGTAACAGACAATCTGGCTTCATGTCAGCAGAGAATCAGTCTTCATATCATAGCAGAGAATCAGGCTTCACGTCAGCCACCACTGCAACAGTCCATTGTCATATATTTAGGCCCAGCACCCAGGCAGAGGAGAGAGGTCCCGTAACAGAGGATCTGGCTTCATGTCAGCAGAGAATCAGTCTGCATGTCATAGCAGAGAATCAGGCTTCACGTCACCCACCACTGCAACAGTCCATTTTCATAAATTTAGGCCCAGCACCCAGGCAGAGGAGAGAGGTCCCGTAACAGAGGATCTGGCTTCATGTCACCAGAGAATCAGTCTGCATGTCATAGCAGAGAATCAGGCTTCACGTCAGCCACCACTGCAACAATCCATTGGCATATATTTAGGCCTAGCACACAGGCAGAGGAGAGAGGTCCCGTAACAGACAATCTGGCTTCATGTCAGCAGAGAATCAGTCTTCATATCATAGCAGAGAATCAGGCTTCACGTCAGCCACCAATGCAACAGTCCATTGTCAGATATTTAGGCCCAGCACCCAGGCAGAGGAGAGAGGTCCCGTAACAGAGGATCTGGCTTCATGTCAGCAGAGAATCAGTCTTCATGTCATAGCAGAGAATCAGGCTTCACGTCACCCACCACTGTAAGAGTCCATTTTCATAAATTTAGGCCCAGCACCCAGGCAGAGGAGAGAGGTCCCGTAACAGACAATCTGGCTTCATGTCAGCAGAGAATCAGTCTTCATATCATAGCAGAGAATCAGGCTTCACGTCACCCACCACTGTAACAGTCCATTTTCATAAATTTAGGCCCAGCACCCAGGCAGAGGAGAGAGGTCCCGTAACAGACAATCTGGCTTCATGTCAGCAGAGAATCAGTCTTCATGTCATAGCAGAGAATCAGGCTTCACGTCACCCACCACTGCAACAGTCCATTTTCATAAATTTAGGCCCAGCACCCAGGCAGAGGAGAGAGGTCCCGTAACAGACAATCTGGCTTCATGTCAGCAGAGAATTCAGTCTGCATGTCATAGCAGAGAATCAGGCTTCACGTCAGCCACCAATGCAACAGTCCATTGTCAGATATTTAGGCCCAGCACCCAGGCAGAGGAGAGAGGTCCCGTAACAGAGGATCTGGCTTCATGTCAGCAGAGAATCAGTCTGCATGTCATAGCAGAGAATCAGGCTTCACGTCACCCACCACTGCAACAGTCCATTTTCATAAATTTAGGCCCAGCACCCAGGCAGAGGAGAGAGGTCCCGTAACAGAGGATCTGGCTTCATGTCAGCCAGAGAATCAGTCTGCATGTCATAGCAGAGAATCAGGCTTCACGTCACCCACCACTGCAACAGTCCATTGTCATAAATTCAGGCCCAGCACCCAGGCAGAGGAGAGAGGTCCCGTAACAGACAATCTGGCTTCATGTCACCAGAGAATCAGTCTGCATGTCATAGCAGAGAATGAGGCTTCACGTCAGCCACCACTGCAACAATCCATTGGCATATATTTAGGCCTAGCACACAGGCAGAGGAGAGGTTCATTCAACTTTGGGTAGCCTTGCAATATAATGGTAAAATGAAAATAAAAATAGGATTGAATGAGGAAGTGCCCTGGAGTCCAATAATATATGGTTATGGGGAGGTAGTTAATGTCTAATCTGGACAAGGGACGGACAGGTCCTGTGGGATCCATGCCTGGTTCATTTTTATGAACGTCAGCTTGTCCACATTGGCTGTAGACAGGCGGCTGCGTTTGTCTGTAATGACGCCCCCTGCCGTGCTGAATACACGTTCAGACAAAACGCTGGCTGCCGGGCAGGCCAGCACCTCCAAGGCATAAAAGGCTAGCTCTGGCCACGTGGACAATTTAGAGACCCAGAAGTTGAATGGGGCCGAACCATCAGTCAGTACGTGGAGGGGTGTGCACACGTACTGTTCCACCATGTTAGTGAAATGTTGCCTCCTGCTAACACGTTGCGTATCAGGTGGTGGTGCAGTTAGCTGTGGCGTGTTGACAAAAGTTTTCCACATCTCTGCCATGCTAACCCTGCCCTCAGAGGAGCTGGCCGTGACACAGCTGCCTTGGCGACCTCTTGCTCCTCCTCTGCCTTGGCCTTGGGCTTCCACTTGTTCCCCTGTGACATTTGGGAATGCTCTCAGTAGCGCGTCTACCAACGTGCGCTTGTACTCGCGCATCTTCCTATCACGCTCCAGTGCAGGAAGTAAGGTGGGCACATTGTCTTTGTAGCGTGGATCCAGCAGGGTGGCAACCCAGTAGTCCGCACAGGTTAAAATGTGGGCAACTCTGCTGTCGTTGCGCAGGCACTGCAGCATGTAGTCGCTCATGTGTGCCAGGCTGCCCAGGGATAAGGACAAGCTGTCCTCTGTGGGAGGCGTATCGTCATCGTCCTGCCTTTCCCCCCAGCCACGCACCAGTGATGGACCCGAGCTGCGTTGGGTGCCACCCCGCTGTGACCATGCTTCATCCTCATCCTCCTCCACCTCCTCCTCATCCTCGTCCTCCTCGTCCTCCAGTAGTGGGCCCTGGCTGGCCACATTTGTACCTGGCCTCTGCTGTTGCCAAAAACCTCCCTCTGAGTCACTTCGAAGAGACTGGCCTGAAAGTGCTAAAAATGACCCCTCTTCCTCCTCCTCCTCCTCCTCCTCCTGGGCCACCTCCTCTTCCATCATCGCCCTAAGTGTTTTCTCAAGGAGACATAGAAGTGGTATTGTAACGCTGATAACGGTGTCATCGCCACTGGCCATGTTGGTGGAGTACTCGAAACAGCGCAACAGGGCACACAGGTCTCGCATGGAGGCCCAGTCATTGGTGGTGAAGTGGTGCTGTTCTGTAGTGCGACTGACCCGTGCGTGCTGCAGCTGAAACTCCACTATGGCCTGCTGCTGCTCGCACAGTCTGTCCAGCATGTGCAAGGTGGAGTTCCACCTGGTGGGCACGTCGCATATGAGGCGGTGAGCGGGAAGGCCGAAGTTACGCTGTAGCGCAGACAGGCGAGCAGCAGCAGGATGTGAACGCCGGAAGCGCGAACAGACGGCCCGCACTTTATGCAGCAGCTCTGACATGTCGGGGTAGTTGTGAATGAACTTCTGCACCACCAAATTCAGCACATGCGCCAAGCAAGGGATGTGCGTCAAATTGGCTAGTCCCAGAGCTGCAACGAGATTTCGCCCATTATCACACACCACCAGGCCGGGCTTGAGGCTCACCGGCAGCAACCACTCGTCGGTCTGTTGTTCTATACCCCGCCACAACTCCTGTGCGGTGTGGGGCCTGTCCCCCAAACATATGAGTTTCAGAATGGCCTGCTGACGTTTACCCCGGGCTGTGCTGAAGTTGGTGGTGAAGGTGTGTGGCTGACTGGATGAGCAGGTGGAAGAAGAGGAGGAGGAAGCCGAGAAGGAGGAGGTGGCAACAGGAGGCAAAGAATGTTGCCCTGCGATCCTTGGCGGCGGAAGGACGTGCGCCAAACAGCTCTCCGCCTGGGGCCCAGCTGCCACTACATTTACCCAGTGTGCAGTTAGGGAGATATAGCGTCCCTGGCCGTGCTTACTGGTCCACGTATCTGTGGTTAGGTGGACCTTGCCACAGATGGCGTTGCGCAGTGCACACTTGATTTTATCGGATACTTGGTTGTGCAGGGAAGGCACGGCTCTCTTGGAGAAGTAGTGCCGGCTGGGAACAACATACTGTGGGACAGCAAGCGACATGAGCTGTTTGAAGCTGTCTGTGTCCACCAGCCTAAATGACAGCATTTCATAGGCCAGTAGTTTAGAAATGCTGGCATTCAGGGCCAGGGATCGAGGGTGGCTAGGTGGGAATTTACGCTTTCTATCAAATGTTTGTGAGATGGAGAGCTGAACGCTGGCGTGTGACATGGTTGAGACGCTTGGTGACGGAGGTGGTGGTGGTGGTGTTGGTGGTACATCCCCTGTTTGCTGGGCGGCAGGTGCCAACGTTCCTCCAGAGGCGGAGGAAGAGGCCGAGGCGGCAGCAGCAGAATAGGCCGAGGCGGCAGCAGCAGAAGAGGTAGCAGGGGGAGCCTGAGTGACTTCCTTGGTTTTAAGGTGTTTACTCCACTGCAGTTCATGCTTTGCATGCAGGTGCCTGGTCATGCAGGTTGTGCTCAGGTTCAGAACGTTAATGCCTCGCTTCAGGCTCTGATGGCACAGCGTGCAAACCACTCGGGTCTTGTCGTCAGCACATTGTTTGAAGAAGTGCCATGCCAGGGAACTCCTTGAAGCTGCCTTTGGGGTGCTCGGTCCCAGATGGCGGCGGTCAGTAGCAGGCGGAGTCTCTTGGCGGCGGGTGTTCTGCTTTTGCCCACTGCTCCCTCTTTTGCTACGCTGTTGGCTCGGTCTCACCACTGCCTCTTCCTCCGAACTGTGAAAGTCAGTGGCACGACCTTCATTCCATGTGGGGTCTAGGACCTCATCGTCCCCTGCATCGTCTTCCACCCAGTCTTGATCCCTGACCTCCTGTTCAGTCTGCACACTGCAGAAAGACGCAGCAGTTGGCACCTGTGTTTCGTCATCATCAGAGACATGCTGAGGTGGTATTCCCATGTCCTCATCATCAGGAAACATAAGTGGTTGTGCGTCAGTGCATTCTATGTCTTTCACCGCTGGGGAAGGGCTAGGTGGATGCCCTTGGGAAACCCTGCCAGCGGAGTCTTCAAACAGCATAAGAGACTGCTGCATAACTTGAGGCTGAGACAGTTTCCCTGGTATGCATGGGGGTGATGTGACAGACTGATGGGGTTGGTTTTCAGGCGCCATCTGTGCGCTTTCTGCAGAAGACTGGGTGGGAGATAATGTGAACGTGCTGGATCCACTGTCGGCCACCCAATTGACTAATGCCTGTACCTGCTCAGGCCTTACCATCCTTAGAACGGCATTGGGCCCCACCATATATCGCTGTAAATTCTGGCGGCTACTGGGACCTGAGGTAGTTGGTACACTAGGACGTGTGGATGTGGCAGAACGGCCACGTCCTCTCCCAGCACCAGAGGGTCCACTAACACCACCACGACCATGTCCACGTCCGCGTCCCTTACTAGATGTTTTTCTCATTGTTATGGTTCACCACAACAACAAATATATTATTTGGCCCAATGTATTGTATTCAAATTCAGCGGGATATAAATTTGAGGCCTAGTATTTAGGCGCTGGGTGACCGGTATGGATTTAGTGACAGAATTAGACTTGGAAATGCACAGAAGCGTGTGTGTGAAGTTATTCTGAATGACCCTATGTGCACCTTCAATATGATCTACCCTTTTAGGGATAGATTTCAAATAGCTCTGATATAGCAGAAACGACTAAATTATGAAATTGCTAAATTGGGAATTGTATTTCAACCCAGAACAAAAAATGTGCTTTGACGGACACTAAATAACTTTCCCAGCCACAACAGGACAGCGGTAACGAGAGATTTAGCGGGATATAAATTTGAGGCCTAGTATTTAGGCGCTGGGTGACAGGTATGGGTTTAGTGACAGAATTAGACTTGGAAATGCACAGTAGCGGGTGTGTGAAGTTATTCTGAATGACCCTATGTGCACCTTGAATATTATATACCCTTTTAGGGATAGATTTCAAATAGCTCTGATATAGCAGAAACCACTAAATTATGAAATTGCTAAATTGGGAATTGTATTTCAACCCAGAACAAGAAATGTGCTTGAACGGACACTAAATAACTCGCCCAGCTACAGCACTAGGGACAGATTTAGCGGGATATAAATTTGAGGCCTAGTATTTAGGCGCTGGGTGACAGGTATGGGTTTAGTGACAGAATTAGACTTGGAAATACACAGTAGCGGGTGTGTGTGAAGTTATTCTGAATGACCCAATGTGCACCTTGAATATTATATACCCTTTTAGGGATAGATTTCAAATAGCTCTGATATAGCAGAAACCACTAAATTATGAAATTGCTAAATTGGGAATTGTACTTCAACCCAGAACAAAAAATGTGCTTTGACGGACACTAAATAACTTTCCCAGCTACAACAGGACAGCGGTAACGAGAGATTTAGCGGGATATAAATTTGAGGCCTAGTATTTAGGCGCTGGGTGACAGGTATGGGTTTAGTGACAGAATTAGACTTGGAAATACACAGTAGCGGGTGTGTGTGAAGTTATTCTGAATGACCCTATGTGCACCTTCAATATTATCTACCCTTTTAGGGATAGATTTCAAATAGCTCTGATATAGCAGAAACCACTAAATTATGAAATTGCTAAATTGGGAATTGTATTTCAACCCAGAACAAAAAATGTGCTTTGACGGACACTAAATAACTTTCCCAGCTACAACAGGACAGCGGTAACGAGAGATTTAGCAGGATATAAATTTGAGGCCTAGTATTTAGGCGCTGGGTGACAGGTATGGGTTTAGTGACAGAATTAGACTTGAAAATACACAGTAGCGGGTGTGTGTGAAGTTATTCTGAATGACCCAATGTGCACCTTGAATATTATATACCCTTTTAGGGATAGATTTCAAATAGCTCTGATATAGCAGAAACCACTAAATTATGAAATTGCTAAATTGGGAATTGTACTTCAACCCAGAACAAAAAATGTGCTTTGACGGACACTAAATATCTTTCCAAGCAACAACAGTACAGCGGTAACGAGAGATTTAGCAGGATATAAATTTGAGGCCTAGTATTTAGGCGCTGGGTGACAGGTATGGGTTTAGTGACAGAATTAGACTTGGAAATACACAGTAGCGGGTGTGTGTGAAGTTATTCTGAATGACCCAATGTGCACCTTCAATATTATATACCCTTTTAGGGATAGATTTCAAATAGCTCTGATATAGCAGAAACCACTAAATTATGAAATTGCTAAATTGGGAATTGTACTTCAACCCAGAACAAAAAATGTGCTTTGACGGACACTAAATAACTTTCCCAGCTACAACAGGACAGCGGTAACGAGAGATTTAGCAGGATATAAATTTGAGGCCTAGTATTTAGGCGCTGGGTGACAGGTATGGGTTTAGTGACAGAATTAGACTTGGAAATACACAGTAGCGGGTGTGTGTGAAGTTATTCTGAATGACCCTATGTGCACCTTCAATATGATCTACCCTTTTAGGGATAGATTTCAAATAGCTCTGATATAGCAGAAACCACTAAATTATGAAATTGCTAAATTGGGAATTGTATTTCAACCCAGAACAAAAAATGTGCTTTGACGGACACTAAATAACTTTCCCAGCTACAACAGGACAGCGGTAACGAGAGATTTAGCAGGATATAAATTTGAGGCCTAGTATTTAGGCGCTGGGTGACAGGTATGGGTTTAGTGACAGAATTAGACTTGAAAATACACAGTAGCGGGTGTGTGTGAAGTTATTCTGAATGACCCAATGTGCACCTTGAATATTATATACCCTTTTAGGGATAGATTTCAAATAGCTCTGATATAGCAGAAACCACTAAATTATGAAATTGCTAAATTGGGAATTGTACTTCAACCCAGAACAAAAAATGTGCTTTGACGGACACTAAATAACTTTCCCAGCTACAACAGGACAGCGGTAACGAGAGATTTAGCAGGATATAAATTTGAGGCCTAGTATTTAGGCGCTGGGTGACAGGTATGGGTTTAGTGACAGAATTAGACTTGAAAATACACAGTAGCGGGTGTGTGTGAAGTTATTCTGAATGACCCAATGTGCACCTTGAATATTATATACCCTTTTAGGGATAGATTTCAAATAGCTCTGATATAGCAGAAACCACTAAATTATGAAATTGCTAAATTGGGAATTGTACTTCAACCCAGAACAAAAAATGTGCTTTGACGGACACTAAATAACTTTCCCAGCTACAACAGGACAGCGGTAACGAGAGATTTAGCGGGATATAAATTTGAGGCCTAGTATTTAGGCGCTGGGTGACCGGTATGGATTTAGTGACAGAATTAGACTGGGATATGGCCAAAAAATAACCACACTATTGCTGGTTAAATGCACTTGGTGACGGGCGCAGCTTGCCCCTGATGTAGTATATGGCCAAAAAATGAACAGACTATTGCTGGTTAAATGCACTTGGTGTCACAGCTTGACCAACCACACTACTGAGGGTTAAATGCACTTGGTGACGGGCGCAGCTTGCCCCTGATGTAGTATATGGCCAAAAAATAAACAGACTATTGCTGGTTAAATGCACTTGGTGTGACAGCTTCACCCTGATGTAGGCTTTAGCCAGAAAACAACCACACCATTGAGGGTTAAATGCACTTGGTGACAGGCGCAGCTTGCCCCTGATTTTGTATATGGCCAAAAAATGAACAGACTATTGCTGGTTAAATGCACTTGGTGTGACAGCTTCACCCTGATGTAGGCTTTAGCCAAAAAACAACCACACCATTGAGGGTTAAATGCACTTGGTGACAGGCGCAGCTTGCCCCTGATTTTGTATATGGCCAAAAAATGAACAGACTATTGCTGGTTAAATGCACTTGGTGTGACAGCTTCACCCTGATGTAGGCTTTAGCCAAAAAACAACCACACCATTGAGGGTTAAATGCACTTGGTGACAGGCGCAGCTTGCCCCTGATTTTGTATATGGCCAAAAAATGAACAGACTATTGCTGGTTAAATGCACTTGGTGTGACAGCTTCACCCTGATGTAGGCTTTAGCCAAAAAACAACCACACCATTGAGGGTTAAATGCACTTGGTGACAGGCGCAGCTTGCCCCTGATTTTGTATATGGCCAAAAAATGAACAGACTATTGCTGGTTAAATGCACTTGGTGTGACAGCTTCACCCTGATGTAGGCTTTAGCCAAAAAACAACCACACCATTGAGGGTTAAATGCACTTGGTCGCAGCTTGTGCTGGCGCACCACAAGACACAAAATGGCCGCCGATCACCCCAGAAAAATGTGACTGACAAACGGTCTGGGCAGCCTAAAAACAGTGAGCAATTGAGGATCAGCAGCTCAATGATCCACAGCTGCAGATCGATCAGTTAATCAAGTCCTTTGGAGGAGTTAATCTGCCTAATCTCGCCCTACTGTCGCAGCCGCAACCTCTCCCTACGCTAATCAGAGCAGAGTGACGGGCGGCGCTATGTGACTCCAGCTTAAATAGAGGCTGGGTCACATGGTGCTCTGGCCAATCACAGCCATGCCAATAGTAGGCATGGCTGTGATGGCCTCTTGGGGCAAGTAGTATGACGCTTGTTGATTGGCTGCTTTGCAGCCTTTCAAAAAGCGCCAAGAAAGCGTCACAAAAGCGCCAAGAAAGCGACGAACACCGAACCCGAACCCGGACTTTTACGAAAATGTCCGGGTTCGGGTCCGTGTCACGGACACCCCAAAATTCGGTACGAACCCGAACTATACAGTTCGAGTTCGCTCATCCCTAGTCTTGATGCCATATTGGTATAATATTTCCTTTACTAAAACACTATTTGGCCTCTTCACATTAAATTTTTTGTTCCCGGCATGGAATCACTTTTGTAGAGAAACTCGAACTGTCCCAAAAAACAAATGCGTTTTTACTGTTTTCACTTGGAAACAAGGTACCATAAGTAACCTGTGGTTGATTGAATTTTTGGACAAGGGGTGCGTCACTAAAAGGGCGGTCATCTTCATTTTCTTTTTAAACACATCCATTAAACTGATGAAAAATTTGAATCTTTTGTATCAATCAGTTTAACAGATCATCCAATTTTTTGCTGGATGATAAAGTGCAGATATGTGAGCTTATCCATCCAGTACAAAAAACTGACAGGAACGCATAATATCCAAAAATATACAAATCTGATGCACATTTAGGGCATCTGTTTTTTATTCCTATAGCTGCTAATTAGAGATGAGCGAAGCAAGCTTCGGATGCTTCATCCGTAGTCACTTTGTTAAAAACTTCAGAATTAGGCCTCATGCACATGACCGTTGTTTTAGTCCGCATCCGAGCCGCCGTTTTTGCGGCTCGGATGAGGACCCATTCACTTCAATGGGGCCGCAAAATATGCGGACAGCACTGTCCGCATCCGTTGCACCGTTCTGTGGTCCCGCAAAAAAGAAAAAATAGCATGTCCTATTCTTGTCCGTTTTGCGGACAAGAATAGGCATGTCTACAATTGGCCGCCCGTTCCGTTCGGCAAATTGCGGAAGGCACATGGGCGGCTTCTGTTTTTTGCGGATCCACGGTTTGCGGACCGCAAAAAACAGCACGGTCATGTGCATGTAGCCTAATACTGTTTGGAGAACTGTGTATGTACAGTATTAAAATGTTTGGCCTCCGATGAACCGAAGTTAGTTTTTTGAGAAGTCGCCCTTGATTTTTTGAATAACAATGATTTTTAAAGTGGAAGACCACCAGGTACCAGTCGGAACTGAAGCCGAGTTCGGTTTCGAGTTTTAAAGTGGGTTTCCACTTTAAAAATCAATTATCGAAGTTATTCAATGAAGTCACACGCGACTTCGCTAATAACTAACTTCGTCTCATCAGAGCACAGACATTTTAATTCTGTACGGAGACGGATCTCCGTACAGTATTAATCTGAAGTTTTGAATGAAGCCACACCGGATGTAACATCCGAAGTTCGCTTCGCTCATCTCTACTGCTAATGTATCAGTCTGAGTAAAAACTCATAATTTTATCTAAAAACAAAAAAGTATGGTATGGAAGAGTCCTTAAAGGGAATGTCGCAATTCAGGAAATTGTATTTATCATGTAAATAAAGTTAATAAAAGGCACTGACTAATGTATTGTGATTGTCCATATTGCCTTCTTTGCCTCTTGATTTATTATTCCATCACAATATACATTGGTCATATTCAAGGGTTACAGCCACCTCTGCAGCGCAGATACAAGGTGGCTAGGACTGGAGCTGCTGCACATGCATACCCACGTGTGCTCCCATGGTCCTGGCCACCAGAGAGGATGGTTCTTTTTTCCTATAATGTACAAGGACGGCCATGACTGATAGATTACAAGATGGTCATAACCCTCTGGAAACGAGCAGTGTAAATGTGATGGAAAAATGAATCAAGCCAACAAAGGAGTCAATATGGACAATCACAATACATTACTAGGTGCCTTGCATTGACTTTGTCTACATGAAAAATGCAATTTGCTGAAGTGAGACAACCCCTTTAAGCCTTGATATAAGTTAACAAGCTGAATTTTTTGCAATTTACAGGGATATGTCCAACTTAGAAATATGCCATAGATCTAGGATGTGAAGAACGGGGCTACACGTGTCCAGTCCCCTCTCCATACATTTGGCATGTGGATGAGGCAGCCAGTGGTTGCCTCACCATGCAGGTCAGAGACCTCCTGTAACGGACCCTCCCATGACAGAGGTTAGAAGATCTGAGAGACTGGCAGCACGTGAGGTTATCTGACAGTCTTTCTGTTTTCACTTGCTGCAGTGTTGTTGTTGGTAATGACCACACCTTTTATCCCAGGTGCAGCTTGTGGTCATTACTGCTACCCTATTTAGTCTGGACTCACACTTCTTACCATGCGGTTGATATTATCTGCCTGGAGTTGGAGGAGCTGGTGTGTGGTTCTTATCGGAGTTCCTGCTAATCCATTTCCTATTGAAGATAAGTGTACTTTGCTTGTATTTTGCTGTTCTCTTTTGCTCGTTGTTTACTAGGCCTCAGGGAGATGCTGGAACCAGTAGTCTCAGACCCTGTCACTACTCCTAGGGCTTTTCAGGGTTACTAAGGCCTAGGTTTACAGTGTATGAATATTTCCACCTTCAGGGTCTATTAATACTGACAGGAGTTAGGGCTAGGTCTAGGGTTTCCTAGGTGGTCACCAGTTCTCTTTCCTTAGCCTTGAGGCCTAGTTCCTGGTCATTTTCCTTTTGTTGTCATTCTGGTGTTTATCCCCTCCCCTACTTTGTGACACCTCCGTTCACTTCATAGGTGCAGATCCTAGAGATGACACCTACATTTATCAGCCATTTATGGCATATCCTGTAAGTGTGACATACAGTAAATGTTGGGAATAACCCTTTAGCTCGACAAGAACAGACCACTGGTAATAGGAAAATAACATATACCAAGAAGATCCTATTCTAATTGTATTGGGTTATACATGATAAATACTGATAATCTAAACCGGTCTAGGCAAACCCCCAGAAAGCAGTCAATCAATATCACAAAAGACAGAAAGCATACAAATACATTTCCACCAGAAACCCATAATAGGACCGGCATTGAGCCAGTTACGTGTTGACAGCTGTCAATGTAATCTTGTCCTACACATATAAGACTACAAACTCAGGAGTTACTAATCCTGTCGTTATTTGGAACTTTCTGGGACGGAATACATTTAAAAACAACCATGGATGGCCAATTAATCTGTTAAATCCTCCCTGCAGCTCAATTCCAAGATACGGCCATTGGCACAACTGTCTTCATGCCTATATTAAGTTTTTTTAAATGTTACAAAGAGTGCTAAGATAACCTGCTGTACTTCCCATAATTACTTTCTACACATGTAGCTAGCTAGCATGAAATATAGTTTGCACAAATAATATCCAGTCAGTGTATTATTTTACTGTCATGCTGAGGCATGTTGCCAATACTATGATGAATGTTGCTTTTCTTTATTATTTTGGTGTGCATTACTTAACACTTACACTGCAGAACCAGGCGCTGTATTCCATCATTTTTCATATTAGTCTAACATGTTGCAGCAGCAGAGAGATGGATGACTGCTCTCCTACTGGCATAAAGATCTAAAATCAGCCATGCTTAGCTCTTGCAACCTGACAGTTTGAGGAATAACCACTTTCAGATGCTGTAATGTCTGAGCTTGTACAGAAATGTTCTGATTTAACAAAAATAGACCTCAAGGCACCTTAAGATTGGTTTTTCTGCCTTCTTTACATGTTCGATTTGGACCAACAGAGCCTCATAGGTTTTAGAAGGTCCATATTTATTTATAGCTCACAGGGTTCTTGGAGTCAATAACTGTCCCCTGGCAATATATATATATATATATATATATATATATATTTCTACACCCCCCATCTGAGAGTGACAGATTACTTATCTTCATTTCTGTGAAGTATAGTGAATTTAATTAGAGTTGGGACTAATGCTAGATATAAGACATTATAGCCTCAGGCGTATAGACACTAGGAGTAAAAGATCTATAGGTTCGGCATTAATCTGATATTGATAACAATTACTTTGCTCTCCCATTGTGTCTCTTTCATGGTTAATCTCTGAGTGCTAACACACACATTAGTTATTTTCATAAGGAACCAATAGCATGATATTCAAAGTGATTGCCATTTTTCATTGGAGATGAGAACGTGTGCTGTTCTACTTTCTTATCCATCTTTCCTCTTGTCAACTTGAAAAAATAAGTGGGCAGTGGGCAACTTTCTACTAACGTATGCATCAATGTGTGCTTTAACAAATCTGATGGCCTAAGAATACTTTTGACTGCCAATATGGGCTTAAAATATGTGCACCTGGAGGCATTGCTGGGCTTTTGTGCCTTTGCTGACCTCCCTCCTAAAAGACCCACTAGCGACCAAAGCTCCTCATATTGATGATACCCAAGGGGCAACAGAAGATATTTGAGTCGCCTCCACACAGATTATACTCAACTATAAGGACAGAGATGGCAATGAACAGGTGGAGAAAACGGGGCATAACTAGGCATTGGATAACAGGAGTATCCTTGAAATTAGTGGCAGCAACAACTAATAGGGGATACACAGTAGATACACCACAGCACTGTACATAGAACAAGTAGACAATGAAAACAAGGTCTTTTTTTTTGCTCAGAATCTCCTTTAAGAAGCAAAGAAGATGCTGTACTGTAGCTTCAGAAGCAACCTGCTCACCACTAGGGATGAGCGAACTCGAACTGTATAGTTCGGGTTCGTACCGAATTTTGGGGTGTCCGTGACACGGACCCGAACCCGGACATTTTCGTAAAAGTCCGGGTTCGGGTTCGGTGTTCGTCGCTTTCTTCGCGCTTTTGTGACGCTTTCTTGGCGCTTTTTGAAAGGCTGCAAAGCAGCCAATCAACAAGCGTCATACTACTTGCCCCAAGAGGCCATCACAGCCATGCCTACTATTGGCATGGCTGTGATTGGCCAGAGCACCATGTGACCCAGCCTCTATTTAAGCTGGAGTCACATAGCGCCGCCCGTCACTCTGCTCTGATTAGCGTAGGGAGAGGTTGCGGCTGCGACAGTAGGGCGAGATTAGGCAGATTAACTCCTCCAAAGGACTTGATTAACTGATCGATCTGCAGCTGTGGATCATTGAGCTGCTGATCCTCAATTGCTCACTGTTTTTAGGCTGCACAGACCGTTTGTCAGTCACATTTTTCTGGGGTGATCGGCGGCCATTTTGTGTCTTGTGGTGCGCCAGCACAAGCTGCGACCAAGTGCATTTAACCCTCAATGGTGTGGTTGTTTTTTGGCTAAAGCCTACATCAGGGTGAAGCTGTCACACCAAGTGCATTTAACCAGCAATAGTCTGTTCATTTTTTGGCCATATACAAAATCAGGGGCAAGCTGCGCCTGTCACCAAGTGCATTTAACCCTCAATGGTGTGGTTGTTTTTTGGCTAAAGCCTACATCAGGGTGAAGCTGTCACACCAAGTGCATTTAACCAGCAATAGTCTGTTCATTTTTTGGCCATATACTAAATCAGGGGCAAGCTGCGCCTGTCACCAAGTGCATTTAACCCTCAATGGTGTGGTTGTTTTTTGGCTAAAGCCTACATCAGGGTGAAGCTGTCACACCAAGTGCATTTAACCAGCAATAGTCTGTTTATTTTTTGGCCATATCCCAGTCTAATTCTGTCACTAAATCCATACCGGTCACCCAGCGCCTAAATACTAGGCCTCAAATTTATATCCAGCTAAATCTGTCCCTAGTGCTGTAGCTGGGCGAGTTATTTAGTGTCCGTTCAAGCACATTTCTTGTTCTGGGTTGAAATACAATTCCCAATTTAGCAATTTCATAATTTAGTGGTTTCTGCTATATCAGAGCTATTTGAAATCTATCCCTAAAAGGGTATATAATATTCAAGGTGCACATTGGGTCATTCAGAATAACTTCACACACACCCGCTACTGTGTATTTCCAAGTCTAATTCTGTCACTAAACCCATACCTGTCACGCAGCGCCTAAATACTAGGCCTCAAATTTATATCCAGCTAAATCTGTCCCTAGTGCTGTAGCTGGGCGAGTTATTTAGTGTCCGTTCAAGCACATTTCTTGTTCTGGGTTGAAATACAATTCCCAATTTAGCAATTTCATAATTTAGTGGTTTCTGCTATATCAGAGCTATTTGAAATCTATCCCTAAAAGGGTATATAATATTCAAGGTGCACATTGGGTCATTCAGAATAACTTCACACACACCCGCTACTGTGTATTTCCAAGTCTAATTCTGGCACTAAACCCATACCTGTCACCCAGCGCCTAAATACTAGGCCTCAAATTTATATCCCGCTAAATCTGTCCTTAGTGCTGTAGCTGGGCGAGTTATTTAGTGTCCGTTCAAGCACATTTCTTGTTCTGGGTTGAAATACAATTCCCAATTTAGCAATTTCATAATTTAGTGGTTTCTGCTATATCAGAGCTATTTGAAATCTATCCCTAAAAGGGTATATAATATTCAAGGTGCACATAGGGTCATTCAGAATAACTTCACACACCCGCTACTGTGCATTTCCAAATCTAATTCTGTCACTAAACCCATACCTGTCACCCAGCGCCTAAATACTAGGCCTCAAATTTATATCCCGCTAAATCTGTCCTTAGTGCTGTAGCTGGGCGAGTTATTTAGTGTCCGTTCAAGCACATTTCTTGTTCTGGGTTGAAATACAATTCCTAATTTAGCAATTTCATAATTTAGTGGTTTCTGCTATATCAGAGCTATTTGAAATCTATCCCTAAAAGGGTATATAATATTCAAGGTGCACATAGGGTCATTCAGAATAACTTCACACACACGCTTCTGTGCATTTCCAAGTCTAATTCTGTCACTAAATCCATACCGGTCACCCAGCGCCTAAATACTAGGCCTCAAATTTATATCCAGCTAAATCTGTCCCTAGTGCTGTAGCTGGGCGAGTTATTTAGTGTCCGTTCAAGCACATTTCTTGTTCTGGGTTGAAATACAATTCCCAATTTAGCAATTTCATAATTTAGTGGTTTCTGCTATATCAGAGCTATTTGAAATCTATCCCTAAAAGGGTATATAATATTCAAGGTGCACATAGGGTCATTCAGAATAACTTCACACACACGCTTCTGTGCATTTCCAAGTCTAATTCTGTCACTAAATCCATACCGGTCACCCAGCGCCTAAATACTAGGCCTCAAATTTATATCCAGCTAAATCTGTCCCTAGTGCTGTAGCTGGGCGAGTTATTTAGTGTCCGTTCAAGCACATTTCTTGTTCTGGGTTGAAATACAATTCCCAATTTAGCAATTTCATAATTTAGTGGTTTCTGCTATATCAGAGCTATTTGAAATCTATCCCTAAAAGGGTATATAATATTCAAGGTGCACATAGGGTCATTCAGAATAACTTCACACACCCGCTACTGTGCATTTCCAAATCTAATTCTGTCACTAAACCCATACCTGTCACCCAGCGCCTAAATACTAGGCCTCAAATTTATATCCCGCTAAATCTCTCGTTACCGCTGTCCTGTTGTGGCTGGGAAAGTTATTTAGTGTCCGTCAAAGCACATTTTTTGTTCTGGGTTGAAATACAATTCCCAATTTAGCAATTTCATAATTTAGTCGTTTCTGCTATATCAGAGCTATTTGAAATCTATCCCTAAAAGGGTAGATCATATTGAAGGTGCACATAGGGTCATTCAGAATAACTTCACACACACGCTTCTGTGCATTTCCAAGTCTAATTCTGTCACTAAATCCATACCGGTCACCCAGCGCCTAAATACTAGGCCTCAAATTTATATCCCGCTGAATTTGAATACAATACATTGGGCCAAATAATATATTTGTTGTTGTGGTGAACCATAACAATGAGAAAAACATCTAGTAAGGGACGCGGACGTGGACATGGTCGTGGTGGTGTTAGTGGACCCTCTGGTGCTGGGAGAGGACGTGGCCGTTCTGCCACATCCACACGTCCTAGTGTACCAACTACCTCAGGTCCCAGTAGCCGCCAGAATTTACAGCGATATATGGTGGGGCCCAATGCCGTTCTAAGGATGGTAAGGCCTGAGCAGGTACAGGCATTAGTCAATTGGGTGGCCGACAGTGGATCCAGCACGTTCACATTATCTCCCACCCAGTCTTCTGCAGAAAGCGCACAGATGGCGCCTGAAAACCAACCCCATCAGTCTGTCACATCACCCCCATGCATACCAGGGAAACTGTCTCAGCCTCAAGTTATGCAGCAGTCTCTTATGCTGTTTGAAGACTCCGCTGGCAGGGTTTCCCAAGGGCATCCACCTAGCCCTTCCCCAGCGGTGAAAGACATAGAATGCACTGACGCACAACCACTTATGTTTCCTGATGATGAGGACATGGGAATACCACCTCAGCATGTCTCTGATGATGACGAAACACAGGTGCCAACTGCTGCGTCTTTCTGCAGTGTGCAGACTGAACAGGAGGTCAGGGATCAAGACTGGGTGGAAGACGATGCAGGGGACGATGAGGTCCTAGACCCCACATGGAATGAAGGTCGTGCCACTGACTTTCACAGTTCGGAGGAAGAGGCAGTGGTGAGACCGAGCCAACAGCGTAGCAAAAGAGGGAGCAGTGGGCAAAAGCAGAACACCCGCCGCCAAGAGACTCCGCCTGCTACTGACCGCCGCCATCTGGGACCGAGCACCCCAAAGGCAGCTTCAAGGAGTTCCCTGGCATGGCACTTCTTCAAACAATGTGCTGACGACAAGACCCGAGTGGTTTGCACGCTGTGCCATCAGAGCCTGAAGCGAGGCATTAACGTTCTGAACCTGAGCACAACCTGCATGACCAGGCACCTGCATGCAAAGCATGAACTGCAGTGGAGTAAACACCTTAAAACCAAGGAAGTCACTCAGGCTCCCCCTGCTACCTCTTCTGCTGCTGCCGCCTCGGCCTATTCTGCTGCTGCCGCCTCGGCCTCTTCCTCCGCCTCTGGAGGAACGTTGGCACCTGCCGCCCAGCAAACAGGGGATGTACCACCAACACCACCACCACCACCTCCGTCACCAAGCGTCTCAACCATGTCACACGCCAGCGTTCAGCTCTCCATCTCACAAACATTTGATAGAAAGCGTAAATTCCCACCTAGCCACCCTCGATCCCTGGCCCTGAATGCCAGCATTTCTAAACTACTGGCCTATGAAATGCTGTCATTTAGGCTGGTGGACACAGACAGCTTCAAACAGCTCATGTCGCTTGCTGTCCCACAGTATGTTGTTCCCAGCCGGCACTACTTCTCCAAGAGAGCCGTGCCTTCCCTGCACAACCAAGTATCCGATAAAATCAAGTGTGCACTGCGCAACGCCATCTGTGGCAAGGTCCACCTAACCACAGATACGTGGACCAGTAAGCACGGCCAGGGACGCTATATCTCCCTAACTGCACACTGGGTAAATGTAGTGGCAGCTGGGCCCCAGGCGGAGAGCTGTTTGGCGCACGTCCTTCCGCCGCCAAGGATCGCAGGGCAACATTCTTTGCCTCCTGTTGCCACCTCCTCCTTCTCGGCTTCCTCCTCCTCTTCTTCCACCTGCTCATCCAGTCAGCCACACACCTTCACCACCAACTTCAGCACAGCCCGGGGTAAACGTCAGCAGGCCATTCTGAAACTCATATGTTTGGGGGACAGGCCCCACACCGCACAGGAGTTGTGGCGGGGTATAGAACAACAGACCGACGAGTGGTTGCTGCCGGTGAGCCTCAAGCCCGGCCTGGTGGTGTGTGATAATGGGCGAAATCTCGTTGCAGCTCTGGGACTAGCCAATTTGACGCACATCCCTTGCTTGGCGCATGTGCTGAATTTGGTGGTGCAGAAGTTCATTCACAACTACCCCGACATGTCAGAGCTGCTGCATAAAGTGCGGGCCGTCTGTTCGCGCTTCCGGCGTTCACATCCTGCTGCTGCTCGCCTGTCTGCGCTACAGCGTAACTTCGGCCTTCCCGCTCACCGCCTCATATGCGACGTGCCCACCAGGTGGAACTCCACCTTGCACATGCTGGACAGACTGTGCGAGCAGCAGCAGGCCATAGTGGAGTTTCAGCTGCAGCACGCACGGGTCAGTCGCACTACAGAACAGCACCACTTCACCACCAATGACTGGGCCTCCATGCGAGACCTGTGTGCCCTGTTGCGCTGTTTCGAGTACTCCACCAACATGGCCAGTGGCGATGACACCGTTATCAGCGTTACAATACCACTTCTATGTCTCCTTGAGAAAACACTTAGGGCGATGATGGAAGAGGAGGTGGCCCAGGAGGAGGAGGAGGAGGAGGAGGAAGAGGGGTCATTTTTAGCACTTTCAGGCCAGTCTCTTCGAAGTGACTCAGAGGGAGGTTTTTGGCAACAGCAGAGGCCAGGTACAAATGTGGCCAGCCAGGGCCCACTACTGGAGGACGAGGAGGACGAGGATGAGGAGGAGGTGGAGGAGGATGAGGATGAAGCATGGTCACAGCGGGGTGGCACCCAACGCAGCTCGGGTCCATCACTGGTGCGTGGCTGGGGGGAAAGGCAGGACGATGACGATACGCCTCCCACAGAGGACAGCTTGTCCTTATCCCTGGGCAGCCTGGCACACATGAGCGACTACATGCTGCAGTGCCTGCGCAACGACAGCAGAGTTGCCCACATTTTAACCTGTGCGGACTACTGGGTTGCCACCCTGCTGGATCCACGCTACAAAGACAATGTGCCCACCTTACTTCCTGCACTGGAGCGTGATAGGAAGATGCGCGAGTACAAGCGCACGTTGGTAGACGCGCTACTGAGAGCATTCCCAAATGTCACAGGGGAACAAGTGGAAGCCCAAGGCCAAGGCAGAGGAGGAGCAAGAGGTCGCCAAGGCAGCTGTGTCACGGCCAGCTCCTCTGAGGGCAGGGTTAGCATGGCAGAGATGTGGAAAAGTTTTGTCAACACGCCACAGCTAACTGCACCACCACCTGATACGCAACGTGTTAGCAGGAGGCAACATTTCACTAACATGGTGGAACAGTACGTGTGCACACCCCTCCACGTACTGACTGATGGTTCGGCCCCATTCAACTTCTGGGTCTCTAAATTGTCCACGTGGCCAGAGCTAGCCTTTTATGCCTTGGAGGTGCTGGCCTGCCCGGCAGCCAGCGTTTTGTCTGAACGTGTATTCAGCACGGCAGGGGGCGTCATTACAGACAAACGCAGCCGCCTGTCTACAGCCAATGTGGACAAGCTGACGTTCATAAAAATGAACCAGGCATGGATCCCACAGGACCTGTCCGTCCCTTGTCCAGATTAGACATTAACTACCTCCCCATAACCATATATTATTGGACTCCAGGGCACTTCCTCATTCAATCCTATTTTTATTTTCATTTTACCATTATATTGCGATGCTACCCAAAGTTGAATGAACCTCTCCTCTGCCTGTGTGCTAGGCCTAAATATATGCCAATGGACTGTTGCAGTGGTGGCTGACATGAAGCCTGATTCTCTGCTATGACATGCAGACTAATTCTCTGCTGACATGAAGCCAGATTGTCTGTTACGGGACCTCTCTCCTCTGCCTGGTTGCTGGGCCTAAATTTATGACAATGGACTGTTGCAGTGGTGGCTGACGTGAAGCCTCATTCTCTGCTATGACATGCAGACTGATTCTCTGCTGACATGAAGCCAGATTGTCTGTTACGGGACCTTTCTCCTCTGCCTGGGTTCTGGGCCTAAATTTATGAAAATTGACTCTTACAGTGGTGGGTGACGTGAAGCCTGATTCTCTGCTATGATATGAAGACTGATTCTCTGCTGACATGAAGCCAGATTGTCTGTTACGGTACCTTTCTCCTCTGCCTGGGTTCTGGGCCTAAATTTATGAAAATTGACTCTTACAGTGGTGGGTGACGTGAAGCCTGATTCTCTGCTATGATATGAAGACTGATTCTCTGCTGACATGAAGCCAGATTCTCTGTTACGGGACCTCTCTCCTCTGCCTGGGTGCTGGGCCTAAATTTATGACAATGGACTGTTGCAGTGGTGGCTGACGTGAAGCCTGATTCTCTGCTATGACATGCAGACTGATTCTCTGCTGACATGAAGCCAGATTCTCTGTTACGGGACCTCTCTCCTCTGCCTGTGTGTGTGCTGGGCCTAAATATATGCCAATGGACTGTTGCAGTGGTGGCTGACGTGAAGCCTCATTCTCTGCTATGACATGCAGACTAATTCTCTGCTGACATGAAGACAGATTCTCTGTTACGGGACCTCCCTCCTCTGCCTGGGTGCTGGGCCTAAATATATGCCAATGGACTGTTGCAGTGGTGGGTGACGTGAAGCCTGATTCTCTGCTATGACATGCAGACTAATTCTCTGCTGACATGAAGACAGATTCTCTGTTACGGGACCTCTCTCCTCTGCCTGTGTGTGTGCTGGGCCTAAATATATGCCAATGGACTGTTGCAGTGGTGGCTGAAGTGAAGCCTCATTCTCTGCTATGACATGCAGACTAATTCTCTGCTGACATGAAGCCAGATTGTCTGTTACGGGACCTCTCTCCTCTGCCTGTGTGTGTGCTGGGCCTAAATATATGCCAATGGACTGTTGCAGTGGTGGCTGACGTGAAGCCTCATTCTCTGCTATGACATGCAGACTAATTCTCTGCTGACATGAAGACAGATTCTCTGTTACGGGACCTCCCTCCTCTGCCTGGGTGCTGGGCCTAAATATATGCCAATGGACTGTTGCAGTGGTGGCTGACGTGAAGCCTCATTCTCTGCTATGACATGCAGACTGATTCTCTGCTGACATGAAGCCAGATCGTCTGTTACGGGACCTCTCTGCTCTGCCTGTGTGCTAGGCCTAAATATATGCCAATGGACTGTTGCAGTGGTGGGTGACGTGAAGCCTCATTCTCTGCTATGACATGCAGACTGATTCTCTGCTGTCATGAAGCCAGATTGTCTGTTACGGGACCTCTCTGCTCTGCCTGTGTGCTAGGCCTAAATATATGCCAATGGACTGTTGCAGTGGTGGGTGACGTGAAGCCTCATTCTCTGCTATGACATGCAGACTGATTCTCTGCTGACATGAAGCCAGATTGTCTGTTACGGGACCTCTCTCCTCTGCCTGTGTGCTAGGCCTAAATATATGCCAATGGACTGTTGCAGTGGTGGCTGACGTGAAGCCTCATTCTCTGCTATGACATGCAGACTAATTCTCTGCTGACATGAAGCCAGATTGTCTGTTACGGGACCTCTCTCCTCTGCCTGGGTGCTGGGCCTAAATTTATGACAATGGACTGTTGCAGTGGTGGCTGACGTGAAGCCTGATTCTCTGCTATGACATGCAGACTGATTCTCTGCTGACATGAAGCCAGATCCTCTGTTACGGGACCTCTCTCCTCTGCCTGTGTGTGTGCTGGGCCTAAATATATGCCAATGGACTGTTGCAGTGGTGGCTGACGTGAAGCCTCATTCTCTGCTATGACATGCAGACTGATTCTCTGCTGACATGAAGCCAGATTCTCTGTTACGGGACCTCTCTCCTCTGCCTGTGTGTGTGCTGGGCCTAAATATATGCCAATGGACTGTTGCAGTGGTGGCTGACGTGAAGCCTCATTCTCTGCTATGACATGCAGACTAATTCTCTGCTGACATGAAGACAGATTCTCTGTTACGGGACCTCCCTCCTCTGCCTGGGTGCTGGGCCTAAATATATGCCAATGGACTGTTGCAGTGGTGGCTGACGTGAAGCCTCATTCTCTGCTATGACATGCAGACTAATTCTCTGCTGACATGAAGACAGATTCTCTGTTACGGGACCTCTCTCCTCTGCCTGGGTGCCGGGGCCTAAATATCTGAGAATGGACTGTTCCAGTGGTGGGTGACGGGAAGCCAGATTCTCTGCTATGGAACCTCTCTCCAATTGATTTTGGTTAATTTTTATTTATTTAATTTTTATTTTAATTCATTTCCCTATCCACATTTGTTTGCAGGGGATTTACCTACATGTTGCTGCCTTTTGCAGCCCTCTAGCTCTTTCCTGGGCTGTTTTACAGCCTTTTTAGTGCCGAAAAGTTCGGGTCCCCATTGACTTCAATGGGGTTCGGGTTCGGGACGAAGTTCGGATCGGGTTCGGATCCCGAACCCGAACATTTCCGGGATGTTCGGCCGAACTTCTCGAACCCGAACATCCAGGTGTTCGCTCAACTCTACTCACCACACGAGGGATCTTTTTGCACACCTGAAGGAGGAGTAAGCTGCAAGACTGAGCAGGTATATCCACCTCGTCACATTTCACACCTACCTCCATGACTGGCTGCTCGCTGGGCACACCCCAAACGGCCGGCCCTTTTTGAAAGCCAGCTTTCCACACGCCATTAGTAGTCTTCCCTCTGTTTGACACAAAAAAGAATTCAGGGGTAGATGTTCCTAATTGGTTTAACCAAACAAAGCCTGAATGGAACTTTAAAAACAAAACAAAAAAAAGATACAGGTCAAAGTTATTGAAACCTGGAACAGCAGACAAAATTTTAATAAATCTTTCAGGGAAAAGGGTGCATTCAGTCTGGTGAGAGGTATATATGGATTGTTAACCTACTCCCAGTCTGTGGCACAATCAGTATGGGGGGAAACTCCAAACTGAACACAGGAGCGACGTGGAACAGTAACTGGGCCTGGAAACTAGGCGAGAAACAGGTCACCTCCTAGACAACCCAAATCCGGGCCCTAACTATCTATCAATATGAATGGACCCAGAAGGTAGGAATATTCATATGCAGGATACCTAGGCCTTTATATCCTTATTAGGCCCTGGAAAAGGTTAGGACCAGAGAGAACCCATTCCTTCCCAGATAGATAAATGGAAGCCTCTGTCTCAGGCCCAGATACAACCAACAGGGAATATAACAAACAGAAACAAACGCGACACTTAACTTCTGTAGAGATGGACGAGCAGGAACACCAGAGACAAACTCACACCAGCTCAGCCAAACCCAAAAAGAGCTATCTACCGCATAGTCAGAAGGGTGGAGTCAGACTATAAAGGGCAGAAATGATGACCACTGAGCAACAGCTGAGTAAAGGGAAGTGGTCATTAACCCTATCAACACTGAATCAAGAGAAATCAAGGAGGCTGTTAGATTCCGCCACTCTCAGCCAATCTCCTTGCTCTCCTGACATCCGTCACCTGAGGGACGGTGACAGTCTGTGAGTGATGCCAGATCGAGGGGTAGTTGTATAAGAAAAATATTCACCATAAATGTTAAGGCACCCCACTAATAAATATCAGTGCATGAAGGTATTGTTGTCAGTACCAGGGAGCTCAGTACACATTATCCTGGATATTACTGTACTGCAGAGATAAGTGTTCCACTATCTATAACCTGCCTATGTGTATTGACAGGCCATTGAGGTATCGTTGTAGCCCCTAGCTGTGTGGCGGTAATCCCACATTCCATCAGGAGCAGGTGAGCATAGTATTAAGGGATTAATCTATTGTTGTGGCATGAAAGCTGTCTGCCTCTGGTGCCATGCAGACAGTGTAATCACCGGAGTATTGGCCGCTGTAGTGGCCGCTAGGAGCTACAACTATACCTCAATGGCCTGCAAATACACATATGCAGGCTATAGATAGCGGCACATTTATCACTGGGGGGAAATATACTGAGCTCCCTGGTATTGACAACCATACCTGCACGCAGTGATATTTATTAGTGGGGTGCTTTAACATTTCGGGTGAGTACTAGCCTTCTACAACTATCCCTTGATCTAGCATCACTCACAGACTGGGAGTAGGTTAACAACCCATATATACCTCATCTAAATGCACCCTTAAAGGGGTTATCCAAGATCTATAATGCTCCCCCCCATATGCCCGGGTCCCTCACAGAGGTTGTACTCACCGTGCTCCCTGGCATCCGCATTGCTTCTGATGCTCCATCTCCAAGTCGCGCGAATGAGAACATCGCCTGGGGGGGGAAGGGGGGGTTAGCCAATATCAGGCCGCTATGGGAACAAGCCTTCTTAGCGCCAACCGTGGTTGCTATTGGCTGCCCCCCCTGTCGTCGGATGTTTTCACCTGCGCGTCGGGAAAATGCAGCAGCGGCTGTGCCGGCATCAGAAGCAACGTGGGTCCCAGGCAGAGAGGTGAGTACAACCTCTGTGAGGGGCCCGAACATATGGGGGGGGGAGCGTTATAGGCCTTGGATAACCCCTTTAAGCCTGAAAGGTTTATTTAACTTTGGGCTGCTGTCCCAGGTTTTAATAGCTTGAACAATAAAAATGTATCTTTTTTTTGTTTTCTTTTAACGTTCTATTCAGGCTTTGTTTGCTCCCTCTTTCCGCTCCCTGAATGGGGTTACACCCCACAGAAATGCGCTGAGCACGCGTCAGGGGGACTAGAATTATTAATTTGTGGTTGGAAGTTTGACTAGGTATACAGCTCTGGTCTATCAGCAACAGGTGGCACCACGGAAAGCAACACTGTGCAGTGCAGTGCACTAAATCTCGCAACCCAGGGGATAGATATAGGAGCCTTACCAAGCTCTCCCTGGGGAGCCTGTAGATTGACCCTTTCTGTCAGAGAGATCACTTAGGGTGTTTTTGGGTGGCTAAGTGTTGCAATCAGTACACCATATAGAAGTGACTTCTTCTGCAGCACTTATCCACACCAGTATGATAGCTATTTTGGGATGTGCGAGAATGCACAATTCCCCAGTTTATAGCTGCACCCTTTATGTCTGAATTGCTTTGGACGTCTTCCCTCGATTTTAAGGAATTTACTAATAAAAATGAAGTTCACTACACAACCCAAAAAAATACTTTACAATGGAAATCAATGGCAGTTATATACATCGGTGTGGCATGCAGTTGCATATGTCCAGGCCATACATATGGTGAATACGATATGATTATGTGACTAATGTACAACACAAACACGGCATGGACGAAGTCTTACTGGTCAGAGGTACTGTAGTAAATGCAGGGACAATAGAACTGTCTGTAAACCTAGCCAAAGCTCAAAACGATTGAGATCATATTCCTATATTGCTGTCTGTGGGGTGGCTGGATTCTCAGTGTGTTCTTTCAGAAAACTGGTTCGGTTTTTTATTAGACCGGCCACAGATGAGGCTGATGCATGGTTCATAGGTTGTAAATTGCTTGCCTTTAAGCTGGGTTCATACCTTCATGACTACAGAAAAAGTGAACATTATATTGTATCAGACTGTATTTCACTTATTGATTATATCGACTCTCGAAAGTTATTAGATTTGCTTTTCATGAGTCGGCCATCCACTACCTGACTGAGCATATCAATCAGTTTGCAAATTGAGGACATCAAGCAGCCTGTGTTGAGACTCTTAAATGAGGCTCCACAGTGTTTTCTGTAGCTGGTCTCCCTAAGATCAGCTATTGTTTTGTTTGAGTAGTCTCCAAGGCATTGCTCTTGGTTAGCCAGAATCCTACTCCACACTGAGGAAGGGGATAACACCCCAAAGCAGCTGTCTGTGGATGGATAACTGGCTTATGCCTTCTCCGTCACATCCTTAAGGCTTGTAAAAGAGTGGGATCTTGACATAGGGGCCACCTAATATGGTGGATCTGGTGATCTCTGTAATGTGGACACCCCTTTGCTCGGTTTTCCTTCCTTTGAGGGATATCTGGCTTTCACATTGTTGAAGACCCATAACTGGGGCTCCACGATTTTTTTGCATTTTACTGTTTTCCAGGGAGCTTTGCACTTTAAATTGCTGTGTTGAGACTCTCAAATGAGGCTCCATGGTGTTTTCTGTAGCTGGTCAGCTATTGTTTTGTTTGAGTATGTCTGGCTACAGTCATGGCGAAAGTTTTGAGACAGACACAAATTTTTGTTTTCACAAAGTGTTTTTGGGTGTTTTTGGATCTTTTTGTTAGATGTTTCTATGGTATATTATGGTATATTGAAGTACAATTATTTCATATATATTTATTTTGTTTTTTACAAATATATCACGTTTGCGAAAAGCCTCAATCTTTCCAGTGTTGACCCTTCTTTTTGAAGACCTCTGCAGTTTGCCCTGGCAAGCTGTATATCAGCTTCTGGGTCAAATCCTGACTGATGGCAACCAATTCATAGAAACATAGAATGTGTCGGCAGATAAGAACCATTTGGCCCATCTAGTCTGCCTAATATACCGAATATTATGAAAAGCTATTGGCCCTATCTTATATAACGGATGGCCTTATGCCTATCCCATGCATGCTTAAACTCCTTCACTGTATTTGCAGCTGTAATTCTTCCCTAATCAGTGCTTGGAGTGTATCACAATCTCTGTGTTTTTGTTTGTTCGACCACTTTTTGAGTATTAACCACAGGTTCTCAATGGGAATAAGATCTAGGGAGTTTCCTGGCCATGGACCCAAGATTTCAATGTTTTGTTCTCCGAGCCACTTAGATATCACATTTGCCTTGTGGTATGGTGCTCCATCATCCTGGAAAAAGTATTGTTCATCACCAAATTGCTCCTAGATCAATGAGAGAAGTTGCTCTTGAGGGATGTTTTAATCCTATTCTTTATTCATGACAGTGTTCTTAGGCAAATATGTGAGTGACCCCACACACGAATGGTCTCGCTGTTGGTATGCCACAGGACACATGGTAGCACTCACCTTTTCTTCTCTGGACAGTCATTTATAAGATGTTCCAAACAGTCTGAAAGGGTTTTTTATCAGAGGAAAAAACTTTACCTCAGTCCACTGCCGTCCAATCCATGTACTTCCTGCAGGATATCAGTCTATCAGTGGTTTTTGTTGGAGAGAATTGGCTTCTTTGCTGAATTTCTTGACACCAGTCCATTTTCCAAAAGCCTTTTACTCACTGTGTGTGCCAACAATAAAGCATCATTATACATATTGAAGAGATTTATCATAGGCATACACCGGGCTAAGATAACCAGGCATACGCCTCATCATAAATTAGGGGCACTATCCGTCAGTCCGTGTGCTTATACTGATGCCAGTGAGCACCTACGGCAGAAAACTAACATAGAAGAAGATAAATGTGGCAGGGCCACCGTTCCACCGTATTAGTTTAGTTTACACAAATTATTCATTAAAAGGGTTGTCTCATGGATGGGAACTCATTTCATATGCTCTATTAAAGGAAGGTTATCAGCTAATCGGAAGGATGGCTTCATTCTGCCTCAGTCTTGATGAGACAACCCTTAACATATCAATGAAATAACTAACAATTTTTTATTTGAATATTCACTCCAAAAAAGGCTTTAGTATCTCTATGGGTGTCTGGCTACTTTTTAAAATAGGCTCCTTAAAAATAATTTTCAACCAAACATTAAACATTGAAAATGAATCAGTATTTAAACACATAGGTTCAAAGGATTTTCCAGAGAGATTTGTTTTGTAAGAATATGGGTCAGAAAGGGTTTATAATTTTAAATTACTCGGCCCTAACCAGTTCCCCGCCACTGTTTTTCTGATATTGCTCCTGTTAAATTCCTTTAAATCCATTTTTTCTTGGTTCCTGATATTGAAGACCTATCCTCATGATAATCCATTAATATCTGATAGATCGGGGTCCAACACCACACAACCCTACGACAGTTATTGACTGCAGCTTCTGGCGCTGGAACTAGTATTTTAACGAAGTTGAAAGCACAGCTTCTTTCAAAGTGTAGTGGCCATGCCAGGTTACATTCACTTAAATGGAAGCTAAGCTACATTAACCTGCCATGGACTCTACATTTTGAATGGAGCAGTATTTCTGGAGGTAATGGGATATGGATGACCTTTCCTGTAGATGGGTCTTAAATTTGGTTGTAATTGGGAAAAGCCAATGCTGGTTTTGTGGCTTCATACCTTTTCAATGACATTTAGGTTATGGGGGTACAGAAGGACCCAATGAATCTCTATGTGTCTCGTATTATAGCTCTTTACAACATGGAGGTTGTAACAAGGAACCATAATACAGCTATATCCAGTTAAACTCTGTAGTGTAAGGTCTTTCACACAACGTTCCCATGCTTGTTTGACACATATTCTGGGAAAGTTCCCGGAATATATCTTAAAATTACCCTTAGGAGGCGACCACACAGAACGGTCGTGATCGGGTCAGGTTGTGGCCGTGCTGCGGTCAAAAACCACATGGCCAATTAGCCCACAGCTTCCTTTCATTTAACTAATGAAGACGGAACTGTATAGTCAGTCTTCATTAGTTAAATGGAAGGTAGCACGGCCAAGGGTGCATCTAACCTTTCTGCTGCTTGAGGCAAAAACTGAAATGAGCCCCCCATCCATCATGCCAAATTCTCAACCTAACCTCTTCCCTCTAGCCCTACTGTGAAAGAGATACTTGGAAAATTTTACATATAGTGCTACAAAACATACTAGGTAATATAGCGATCAGTTGAATATGCAGAGATGAACACTTCCACAATGAAAGCACTCATTGCCCAAGGCCTTTCTGCTGCCCCCCACGTGTCCCTACCTTGTGCTGCCTGAGGCAATCGCCTCACATCGCCTCATTGGTGGTGCACCCCTGAGCACGACCGCATCACGACCATGCTGTGTGGTTGTACCTTTAGGATCCCAATATACCAATGGAGGCCAAATGAATTTTCTGTTGGGTAGTGCATTCAGTAAGAAATATGTATACTGCACAGTATGTGTAATGATGTTCACAGAGTTCTGGATGTTCTGAATGTTCTGCAGGGTATTCTGACCCTAAAACAAAAATTTTAATAAACAACTGGATACAATTGGTAATAATGAATGCGCTGTTTAAATGCTGCTCGTACAAGTCGCTTTTGTAATACCTTCAGTGGCGTTTATGTATGCTCTTCATGTGCCATCTTTAACCTTGAGGGTTTCATAACAGGTGAAAAATGTTGCATACAATCATGTGTTTTTCACACTCTAATAAATGTCCCTGAAACCTCAGCACAATATATTAAATCCACAATAGACTACAGGACATAATTCCAATGTTATTTTTCTATTTGCAGTCCTATCTTCCAGACTGATGAATAATTTATGATGTTATATATTTTCCCCATTTTCTGAAAATAAAGAATTTTCACCTGCATATGGAAATAAAAATGGCCATCGCTATATACATTTCACCACCATTAATTTTTTTTTATTGTTATTCCTTTAGCATTTACTTTTCAAGTATAATCCAGGGCCATTTTATGTTTCTAGTCCGCTGTAAGAAGATAGTTTCTTATTTTCAATTATAGTGATAACATTGAAGAAAATAGATAGGAAATTTCCAAAAGGACATTGTATAACACTTTGGAAACCTTTGTCATATGAATGAGGTATGAAAAGGTACATGTCAGCAGAATCAATCCTACCAAACCAGACATCCTGTCTGGTATGGTTGATTCTGCTGATTACAATGATACCTGTCTCGTGAAAATCGGCTGCAGCCTTCGTGAGAAAGAAATACTTTTATTATTTATGTAAATGGAGCTTCAGTGTACCGAGGGGTGTGGCCAGCACTGGAAAGCTGAGGAGCTGAGGGACTAGGCTCCACCCCACGGTGCAGTTGCAGCACGCCAGACCTGCAGGGTATTGCGAAGTGAGGTCACGGTTATGGGCAATCGAAGGTTACTCACTGTTCTGTAGGAGAACCCTGGGCAGGCATGCAGCAGTGAAGGAGAGGTAGACACAAGTTCCTCTGGGGCACACTCTGTATGTAGGGACCAGGCCTGATGGTGTGTGAGGTGCCCTGGATGTTGCAGGTGTTTTGAGTGCCTGGGGCAAGGTCCCTTTAAGGATCGTGACGCCAGTGCCTGTAACGGTGGCACACCGGTTTCCAGTAGCAATAAGTGAGGAACACAGATGGTATGGTGAACCAAACATTGCTTTACTTTTAACAGTCCCACTTTGTACATTCAGATAGTAATGCAGTCCCTTATATCAATACTCCACAAGCAGGCTTATGACAATAATGGCAGGTAATAATCTTGCAAGATACTCGGAGGGTAATAACAATACACACACTCAGACCAGGCTGTACCTTCTCCTCAGAAATAGCGTACACTGTTCCTTTTGCCCGTATGCCTAAATGCTGGCTTTTATCCTTGGCAAATAATCTTCCTCCCGTATTAATCCTTGCACTACTTTATAGTTCCTCTCCCATCAGCTTACTTATCTTAGCTGGATACTCTGGCTCTGCTTGGCTGGAGGGTACTGCAGGTTTCTCCCAGGAGATCTCTACTACTGGGGTTGATTCTTCCGAGCTAACGTAGGCTCATTAACTGCAGGCAGGCTAGGATCCTTCCACTAGCCTCCTGGTGGCAACTAGGAACCAAGACTATCTAGCTGCATGTCAGGAGGAGGCCCTCAGCATATCTTGGGCTGGTGCCTTCTCACTTCTGTCTCCACAGACTCCTGACTATGACCTAACCCCTCCCTGTCTGGGCCTGAACATTTATACTAGGGGCTCCCTATCTCCCTCTATGTCTAGGATGCCTAACTACACCCCAATAGGCCTGCTGTGCATGTCACAGGGGAAAACATCATATGTAAAAGCACATAGAAAATACATTAAAATGCATAGATAAACATAATGCCACTGTACCTTAGGAGTAAGAGTAACACGTGACCCAATTGACCCTTGTGTAGTGCCCACCCCTACCTAGTGGGACACTACACAGTGAAACCCTCAGTTGTATAAAAAATAAAAACCTTTTAAGGAATGCCACAATCGAATTTCACAAGACCAGTATCATTTTATTAATCAGGATCAGCTCTACCAGGATATATATTAATAAATTAATATATTCCTGAATATTTTATACAGTTTTACAGCATAGCAAGGGTTCTAAGTGAATAAATACAGAGACAGAACTAAATTAACTTTCCAGTTCTCATAGAAATACCAGTAGGGCCTAAACCAGTAATGGTGACGCTTTTAGAGACTGAGTGCCCAAACTGCAACCCAAAACCCACTTATATATCACAAAGTGCCAACACAGCAACTTAACCTGAATACTACAGTCCAATACAGTATATCTTTCATGTACTTTATCACTTATCTATAATAGCCTGCCTGTGCTGTTCATAGTGCGCCCTGCGCTGATGAATGGCGGGGGAAGTCTAGGGCATATTGGTACACCATAGACTTTTTCCAGGGTGTGGGTGTCCACAGAAAGGGCTCTGAGTGCCGTCTCTGGCACCCGTGCCAAAGGTTCGCCACCACTGGCCTAGACAATGTATAGGCTAAGTGCCCACTAAGGAGCCAACACTGGCACGGATATACAGTATATACTGTAGTAGTGCAATCATTTAGCTGGAGTGACCTGATCACTGCTTCTGGGGGACAGACATGGCTCCTCTTTCAGTCATATTAATCAGAGCTCCCCTCTAATAATAAGTAGGGTTTTAGTCAGAGGGTATTCTGTTAGTCAGATCATTCCCATTAAAGATCACGCTTGTAGCAGCAATGCTCGAGAAAACACATACCTGGAGCAAGGAGCAGAGAAGGTTGTAAAGGCATTTGCTAACTTCTTAGGCTAGGGCTCATTTGATAAAAATGACTGCTGAATTTCAAGAGATTTCAAAGTCTTTCTTGTTACTCTATGGAGCAAGAAAGAGGCTACTACAAGACTTTGGAGAAAAATCCATGGATCGTACACCCACTCACCATGCATGGATCTATTGCTTCTCTGTACTTAAGGCACTTAGGGGCACATTTATTAAGACCGGCGTTTTAGATGCCAGTTTTAATCAAGTCCCTGCGCCAACCAGCGCGAGTTCTAAATGTACGACAGCTTCCTAGCTGTCTTACATTTAGACAATTTTCTACTCCTAAAACAGTACCACATCACAAACCTGCTTGGCAGTAAATAAATCTAAAACAGGCATAGAAAATGATAAATGGGACAGGCCTGCCGTCCCACCCCAACCCCCTTCCCCGCCCACGCCATGTCCACAATTTTAGACCTGGCATGAGTGGGGAAAAGTTGCAGATAGCATCGCAAAAAATGTTGCGCCGCCATCTGCGCCTGAAATAGGCCTAATTCAGCATATTTCAGATTAGTAAATTATCCTCTTAGTTTTAATCAAAATGCATAAGCCGACTTACCACTTCAAGGTGGCCTCTAATGAGTGGATTCCTACTCTAAATTGATGCATCGTCACATGGCGACCTCCGCCACTGCAAAACAGCACCTGCAGAACAACCGGCCCAACAATACCCCTGCTGTCAGGCTAAACCTCCATTGCACCCCCACCAGCCCACAGGCACAGCATCACAGCAGAGACAGCTACTATGCAGCACCAGACAATGTGAACAGATTTCAAATGCTCCCCACTCCATGTGGTCTCAGAGACTGAGTAGGAGCTTATTAGCCATTAGGAAGTCTACTGTTAATTAAAAAAAAACTGGGTCAAATGGGAGCAATGAAAAAAATAAAGGACTGTGGAGACAAACCAATGGATCGCACATCCAAATGCCATGCATTGATCTATTTCTCCTTATCAACATATATATAAACTGCACACGGGGCACTTAGTATACGTTTTGATCAAAATGCACAGGCCCACTGAGCACATCAAGGTGTCCTCTATTGAGTGGGTCCCTCCTTTAAACTGGCGCAGCACCACATGGCGACCACCGCCATGCATGGTTCTATTGCTTCTCTGTACTTAAGGCACTTAGGGGCACATTTATTAAGACTGGCGTTTTAGATGCCAACCAGCGCGAGTTCTAAATGTAAGACAGCTTCCTAGCTGTCTTACATTTAGACAATTTTCTACTCCTAAAACAGGCATAGAAAATGATGAATGGGCACATCAAGGTGTCCTCTATTGAGTGGGTCCCTCCTTTAAACTGGCGCAGCACCACATGGCGACCACCGCAGCCGCAATAGATCAGTGTTTCCCAACCAGTGTGCCTCCAGCTGTTGCAAAACTTCAACTCCCAGCATGCCCGCACAGCCAAAGGCTGTCCAGGCATGCTGGGAGTTGTAGTTTTGCAACAGCTGGAGGCACACTGGTGGGGAAGCACTGCAATAGATCAATGCATGGCATGTGGATATACGATCCATATCTTTTTCTCCACTGTCTAGAAAGTAGCTACTACTCTCTTGGCTAGGGCTATAACTAGACTTAGCTGGAGAGAGAAATCACTGTAGTATCGATGTCCACAGGAATGCATTGTGTAGCTTGCAAAACTTTTCAAAATCTCTGCAGTCAATCAAAATTGCTCAGAAATCTCAGCAATTAAAAAGAAATCACTAGCTACTTGATTGGCTGCAGTGATTTTGAAGAGATTTACAAGATATTCTATGATAGCGATACCACAATGATCTATCTCTCCTGCAAATTCTACTTCTACCTTAAATATAGTAGTTAGTTTTCCCACCGTAGAGTAACTTGAACATCGTTGTAAAATCTCTTGCAAATTTAACAACAATTTGAGTGCCGGCTGTTCCGTACATTGGGGACCACAATTTGAGGTCCCCAATGCACGGGCACCATCTGTGCAGTTGCCATAGACGGATTTGTTGCTGTTATTGTTAACTATTTTATTATTCAATAAAGTAGGAGATTTTACCTTTCCGGTGGAGCTGGACCTTTTGTCTTTGGTTTCTATGTGCACAGCCCTGGCTGGAGCAGAACCCGTACTCCTGGATTACTCCTGTGGTTGTTCTTCTAGACCAGTGTTTCCCAACCAGTGTGCCTCCAGCTGTTGCAAAACTACAACTCCCAGCATGCCTGGACAGCCTTTGGCTGTGTGGGCATGCTGGAAGTTGTAGTTTTGCAACAGCTGGAGGCACACTGGTTGGGAAACACTGTTCTAGACTACACCTTAAGGGCTCATGCACATAACATGTGCTGGCCATTCAATGCTATCCGTACAGCTGCCACAGACAAATGCAGACCTATTCAACTTGAATGGGTCTGTGATCCGCCCGCACCGCAAAAAAATAGAACACGTGTATTTTTTGCTGTGCTGAGGCACGGAGAGAAACCCCATGGAAGCACTCTGTAGTGCTTTTGTGGGGTTCCATGCCTCCATTCTGCACTGCTCCTTCCAGATTGCTGACCCATTCAAGTGAATGGTCTGACTCTATGATACGCTGTTTGCGGGCCACAATACGGGCACGGCGGGGCAGCGGGCGTGTGCATGAGGCCTCACTGTAACTTATCTCTAGAGGTTAAATCGCTCCGGCAAAGTATAGGTTTCGCCCTGGTCTTAGTGTTCAAACAACCCTACAACAGAAAATCTTAACATGTCCTTGGCACAGGATCAAAAACACAGTACAGCATTACTCTCTTGATTATGTCTTAAATCCGTATTGATGCCATATTAGAAACTTTCTAGAAATGTTGTTAACATACACCTATTATCCATATAGTTTCCTATGAATTAATGAACTTCTGAAAAACTGAATGCTAGAATTATCTGTATAGCTAACTTTAAAAATGGAAACATGCTGGGCAATAGAAGAGTGCAGATGCAGTGAGATCTTATTTCCTGTGCCTGGCACCTGAATACATTGCAATTTTGAGTTGCAACCATATAGCAGAGAATTCCTGAAGATACAGTTCTGAAATATGTAAGTCCAGGGTCACTAAAGATTGTGCTTTAGACTTTTTCACTTTTGGATAGACCTGTTACTGGATTGTGCAATTTGGTTGATAATACCAATGGTAATATTATATTTTTAAGGACCAAAATGCTGTTTTGATTCATTTTCTATTATATTGTTATAGCACTTGGAGCTCTGTTTTTTTCCTGATACATAGCTTTATATCCTCTGGACATGAATAGTGCCATATCCTTAGGAAAGGCCATCAATATTAAAGGGGTCATCCCATCTTAGACAATGGGGACATATCGCTAGGATATGCCTCTATTGTCTGATAGGTGCAGGTCCCACCTCTGGGACCCGCACCTACAAGGAGAACAGAGCAGAGAAAGTTGAGGAGGGCACCCTGCGCATGCACAGCCACCCTCCATTCATTTGTATGGAGCCGCTGAAAATAGCCGAGCACTGGCCCGGCTATTTCTGTCGGCCCCGTAGAAATGAATGGGAGCAGTGTCTGCGCATGCGCGGTGCGCTTCTATTCACTTCAATGGGAGAAGTGGGGAGCTGCGCCTGGTGGTGGATGGACCCCGGGAAACCCGGGGTCCTCCAGCCACAACTCTACCCGGCTCCGTTCTCCTTGTAGGTGCGACCTGCACCTATCAGACAATGGGGGCATATTCCTAGCGATATGCCCCCATTATCTAAGATGGATAACCCCTTTAAGGCTCATGCACATGACTGTAGCCGTTTTTGCTGTCTACAAATTGCTGATCTGCCATGTACCTTCTGCATTTTGTGGAACAGAATGTCCAGCCCTCCATAGACCAGTCCTATCCTTTGTTCAAGAATAGGACATGTTTTATTTTTTGCGGATGCAGCGGAATGGACGTACGGATGCCGACTGCACATGGGTCCGCGTCTTTTGCGGTCCCATGTGAATTGGTCCTCATCTGATCTGCAAAAAATGCGGATGGATAAAGAAAAAAGCAACGGTTGTGTGCATGAGCCCTTAGATTGGTGGTGATCCAACTTTCAGAATTTGATCGCCTGTGGTAAGGACAAACCATCATTTTTAAAAACTTGGATAACCCCTAAAATGTTGTGTGCTTTCAGTCGCCACTAGGGGGAGCTGAGAAATTTCCTGCTTACAGTTTGAGTTTCTTTTGCTATGTATGCATGCATTTTTCACCTAAGCTCCCTCTAGTGGAGGCTGCAGGAGGAAAAGATTTAGCTATTTAACTATGTGTCTGTAGAGGGAGTTTGGAACTCTGTATCAGAAGAGTGAAATTACAACCTCTGTAAACTGTAATTATAAAAACTAGTAAACAAACACAACATTTTTTACCAATTAAAATAAAAAGCAAACAAGTAAACTGGCGTCAAGGTTGGAGACTCATTTTACAGAGAAGCTCTACCCCAGATCAAGATAAAGGAGGCTTTGCTGAATGAATGCATAATTAGCTGAAAATATCCGTCAATACCTTTTCTTTATATAATCCATGAAATAAATATTTAGTGGCTGACTATAATCTTTCAACCAATAGTTTTCCCATTAATTGTATACTTTATTGATTCAATACTAGCCAAAGAGATGAATATGGTCATGTTATGATCACCAGGAGATAGATATAAGATCAATCAGTAAAATGAAATCTAAAATAAACACAATTTCTTAAGGTCGTAAGACCTCATACACAACCTCTGACTTCTCATGTGTGATTAATGAATGATAATAAATATGCCCTGTATATAAAGGCTGTGGCATTGTGCTCACAGTTTTACTGCTTGTCTAATACAGTGGACACAATGTTAGCACAAATTTTACATGAAAGAATGGCAGGGAATGCACAACAACATTGTAAAAAAAATATAGAGAAAAAGTAGTGTATTTATCTGCACTCTTGTTTTGTACAGCATTGTTATTGGTACTCATGACACTGCAGTGTATAAATGATGAGAGGTTTTCTCATAAATACAGCCTATTTGAGTGGTGCTCCATACCCGCAGATATCCTGTTCCTCTGTGTTGGATCACTCACTGGGCTGGTCCTTCTTCCCGGCAGGTTTGACCCACTCCTTCTACCCTTGCTGTTGACAGGAGGTTCATGCGCTGGCATCCTGCATACTCTCCTGGCAGGCCATGGCCTGCTCCTGCTCCCTCGGTCTCTCCTCCAGTCCTTTGGGCACACATGCATTCTTGGCTGACTGTTAAAGGGCCAACATGCAGGTTCACAGCTCTTCCAGCCTATAGTTGGCTGCCTCCATGTACTTAAGGGGCCTTCCTGAGATGGAAGGTGTCTGAGCTTTAGATATTATAGTCTTTCTAGTTTTCAGTGAAGGTGTGCTTTCTGCCCATGTACTGAACATTGCCCTGACTTTCCATGCCTGCCCTGACTATTGCCTGTTTACCGCATTGCCCTTCTGTTGCCTGCCCTGACCTCAGATTGTTTAACAGATACACACAAACTGTGCCTGCCCTGAATGCTGCCTGTTTCCTGACAAGGAGCATTGCCTGATACCTCATTGCTTTGGACCTGTGTCTCTGACCCTAATGGGTCAGCCATCAACAACATCGGGACTATTTCAAGAGGTACCGGCCACACTGAGCACTGTACAGGCCTCAGCATACATTGCTCCTTCTGCCTGTACCAGCGCTGCTCTAAAGCCTGGCATAGATGGGCTATATCAGGCTTTAGCAGAGCAGGCACAGGCAGGGGAGCAATCTGAAGTACTGCATACTGCTCTCCCCAGCCTCCACCTAGTGCTGTCATTAGTTTAGCATGGTCAAATTGCTGACAGACTCTACATTATACAAATACAGGACATTAAATCTTGTCTAATTTACAATTAAAGGGGCTTTCTAGGACTAAATGCATCTATAGCGTAGGCCATCTATGTTTAATCAGCAAATGTATAAACCTCTGGACACCTGTTGATAAACAGAATGAAAGCGGCAATTGGAGCACCAGACAGAGCAGTATCAAAAACGTGTTCTGCTGTTAATTATAACACTGAAGTATTTAACAGTAGGCCAAAAATGTACCATGTCAAGCAATAACTTTTGTAAAAATAAGTTTTAATAGAAAAATATAGCAGTATAATATCTTAACATTATAACCTTATATAAGACTAAATAGAGGGGAAAAAAATGTGCAGACCTGTACATTGGTACATTGGCTCTAAGCTTTAAGGCGTAGTCTAGAAGAGCAACCAGCCATTTGGCCACAGACGTAATCCAGGAGTATAGGTTCTGCCCTAGCCAGTAAAATCTCTCTCTTCTTTATTGAATAATAAAATAGTTTACAATCACAGCAGCGAATACAAAAAATATATAGTTGTGGTTCGATCGCATACGTGACCTTAATCGTAACATACAACCAAATCCAACGTGAACAGGACATAAATAAACCTTCCGCTTCTCTCAGGGAACCCGGCTCTCGTCTGGCTTTGTTGTTACTTTCAACGTCGCTGCAGTTGGTCGCATCTACAGCCATCTCTGTGGTGGACTTTGTGTTACCACAGCCACTGTGCTGTGCTGAGCGTTGAGATTCTGTCCAGATGCTTTTATGAAGGCCCCTCCGCTCTTCTTCACATCAACCCTTGCATCATCGGTGGGTCTAGCACTTTTCCTTCTCCCCTGAGCCACAGTGACAGTTCTCCCATGCACTTAAATGGGGTTTTCAGGATTTTATAATGATGGTGTATTTAGCCCACAGTCCCACCCATCAACTGTTTGTGAGAAGCTCTGGAAATAGACACCAGAACTAAACAGCTTCATGCATTGTGTAGCACTTCTCCCATTAAAGTTAACAGGGGCAGCGCTGCAATAGCCAGCTCCTAGTACCACACACCTATAATAGTTTTGGTGCCAGGAGCTACTCTCGAACATCTCATCAAGGTGCATATTGCCGGATCCCTGTAATCTGATGTTGATGACCTATCCTCCAAAAATCCCCGAAAACCCTTTTAGAGATTGTGCAGCATTGGGGCCCATCAGAGAGTCATCCCCATTCAAGCCAAAGGTTGGGGGTTGGGTTACTGTTCTCCCACCATACATCATTATTCCATGATGTGCTTAGGCACAGGAAATACTGTCTCTCCTGACTTCTCTTCCTTCTAACTGATGTTCAATGGACAAAAAACTAAGGGGAAAATAAAACATTGCAAAATCAAAAATCCACTTTAGAAAATTTAGACAAAAGATCAAAAAGTAAAAGAACTCCTGTCCCCAAATTACTGCCTAAAAGGCTATAATTTAAAGTGAATGCAATGTTATCAAATACCCTAAACAATATTATAACCGATCATTTAACCCCATTAATATTACTGCAGCTATTTTAGCTGAATTTAATCTATTATTTAGATGCCTTTCTTATAAGCATGCAATCAGGCAGCCGGCTCCATTCTGATTAAGTAAATGTGTGCGATTATGATACGTAATAACTGTAATTTAATTTACAGTCACTTGCGTTGAAGATAGTTCTCTAAACTTTCTAATTTTATAACCATGGATACGGGAATCGTAATAGCAGCTATGAATAAATAAACCGGAAAAATGCAAGGTTTTGCACCATCCAGCATTACTGCAGAGGAATTATTACTGATTTATAGAGTTATAAACACTCTTATTTTAAAATTAGATTCACTTTTCTTAAACTCAGCAGCCACTTTTCACACATGCTGATAATCTGATTTCTGGAAGAGTGTTAATCGTCACTTTATAATGAACTCATTCCTACACTCACGCTGAATAAATGGATGTTAATGTGTGATATATTTTTTTTTTACCTTACTGCAATTTTGCCACTTAAATCTAGAAAATATTCTCTGTTGAATTTCCAGGAACAATTCAGGTTTTATTTCAATTATCACAACAATGAAAGCTTAATTACATGTTCTACAGATTTAGATTCAAAAGTTTCCTGAGAAAGAGGACTATAAAGGATTGAAGTGTTTGTCTTGGATATTACAAGTAATGGCCAATCCACAGGGAAGCAGGAGCACTGATCTGCTGAAGTTTGACGCACTGCACCCCCACCGATCAGCTGTTCTGCAGTAGCTCCAATGATTTACTTTCAGCAGCACTGCTCTCGTTGAACATGAGGTTTTGAATTATTTTTGGTAAAAATATACAGGCCTGCTTCCTAAGTTCCAAGTTCAAATGGCAATGGGTCACTAAATTGCTGGTATCAAAGCAATTCCTTGGGCCTAAACAACGGGACTTTCAACAGGATATTCTCAGAGCTTGGAATCAACATCTGACTGTCACGGCTGAGGATGGGGAAAACCCTCAGCCGTGCAATGCCAGAAGATGGTAGGTCGCTACTTGGCCAGGACCACAGAATTAGGGAGCAGATCACCTCCTAACGCGTCCCTAATCTGACCCTGACTCCTAGCTACATGAGCCGACCTTGAAGGTAGGAGGGCTCATGCTCAGGAACATTGGATCCCTACTCACCCTCCGCAGATCCCTGAGCTAGGAGCTGGGTAGACAGCTCGTTCCTCCTGGACATGGAGAAACAGGAGTCTAAAGTGGCCAAGCTGCAAGGGGATAGGAACATGAACAGCCCATGTATATAGCAGGAGGATGAAAAGTACTTCCACACCTACCTGCCACAGACACACTGACTGGATCCCTGCAATACAATCTAGTGTACACACCCAAACATAAATGGACACAGCACACACACAAACACACAGGAACCCAGATCCATAGGTGCATAAAATATGAAAGAGAAAAGAACATCAACTGAACATCACATATAACATTTATGACCACAAGGGTGGCCCTCACTGGCAGATGGTATTAGAGACCAGGAGGGTGCCTCCAGCTTACTACAAGGCTAGAGTACCCCTCAGCTACTGATCTTAACTGATTCTTTATAGCCCAAAGTGGCCACACCCACACAGACACACACAGGAAAGGGAATTACCCCTTCCAACACCAACCAGGGAAGTGAAACCACTTAAAGGGGAATACACACACAATAAACACACTGGAGCTGTTACCACTGGCAACGACATGCATGGCAACCATGTCCTGGGAGTCAGCCAAAAGGCCGAGACACTGCCACCACATGTACAATATACAACACGTTGCCACGGGCAGCCACCAGTGAAGGGAAGTATCACAGTGCACACCTACATAAACCTCGTGCACACCAGACATACAAAGTGCATACATACAAGGAGAGGTTGCCTGAGACAACCGCATGCTATGAAAGCGAGCAGCCTAGCAAGCAGCTCCAGCTGCTCTACTGCCACATACCTTATGTTGCCAGTGGTAACCACAAGTGAGACAACAAACTAGCTGCCCTCACCTGTGATTGAACGACCAATCCAGACCGCAGGCAACAGCATACGGTTCAGGAGTCACGACCATGACCATGGTCGTGAAACTGACCTCTTGCAAATACCCAATGAAGGTATACAGACATATGCAGGAGAACAATAGCTGGTGGTTGAGTTTAAGAAGAGTTCTGCCACTAAGATTCAAACCCTAGAACATAAGAAACTCATTCAGTTCTGCCCACTGATTAGGGTGCATTTTCTTTACTTTTATATACTGTTTCAGTCCTGCAGGTGTTTACCAAAATCAGCATAGATTATCTGTCAGTCATGCTCATTGTTCCATTCTGACCCCACAAGGCTTGGTTTCCTGTGTAGTCATGGCTTTAAAGGGGGGATATTCTAAAAGTTGCCTCCGCACAAGGATTTTCTGCTTTAAAGAGCATTCTTTAATATACAGTACAGACCAAAAGTTTGGACACACCTTCTCATTCAAAGAGTTTTCTTTATTTTCATGACTATGAAAATTGTAGATTCACACTGAAGGCATCAAAACTATGAATTAACACATGTGGAATTATATACATAACAAAAAAGTGTGAAACAACTGAAAATATGTCATATTCTAGGTTCTTCAAAGTAGCCACCTTTTGCTTTGATTACTGCTTTGCACACTCTTGGCATTCTCGTGATGAGCTTCAAGAGGTAGTCACCTGAAATGATCTTCCAACAGTCTTGAAGGAGTTCCCAGAGATGCTTGGCACTTGTTGGCCCTTTTGCCTTCACTCTGCGGTCCAGCTCACCCCAAACCATCTCGATTGGGTTCAGGTCCGGTGACTGTGGAGGCCAGGTCATTTGGCGCAGCACCCCATCACTCTCCTTCATGGTCAAATAGCCCTTACACAGCCTGGAGGTGTGTTTAGGGTCATTGTCCTGTTGAAAAATAAATGATGGTCCAACTAAACGCAAACCGGATGCAATAGCATGCTGCTGCAAGATGCTGTGGTAGCCATGCTGGTTCAGTATGCCTTCAATTTTGAATAAATCCCCAACAGTGTCACCAGCAAAGCACCCCTACACCATCACACCTTCTCCTCCATGCTTCACGGTGGGAACCAGGCATGTAGAGTCCATCCGTTCACCTTTTCTGCGCCGCACAAAGACACGGTGTTTGGAACCAAAGATCTCAAATTTGGACTCATCAGACCAAAGCACAGATTTCCACTGGTTTAATGTCCATTCCTTGTGTTCTTTAGCCCAAACAAGTCTCTTCTGCTTGTTGCCTGTCCTTAGCAGTGGTTTCCTAGCAGATATTCTACAATGAAGGCCTGATTCACACAGTCTCCTCTTAACAGTTGTTCTAGAGATGTGTCTGCTGCTAGAACTCTGTGTGGCATTGACCTGGTCTCTAATCTGAGCTGCTGTTAACCTGCGATTTCTGAGGCTGGTGACTCGGATGAACTTATCCTCCGCAGCAGAGGTGACTCTTGGTCTTCCTTTACTGGGGCGGTCCGCATGTGAGCAAGTTTCTTTGTACCGCTTGATGGTTTTTGTGACTGCACTTGGGGACACTTTCAAAGTTTTCCCAATTTTTCGGACTGAATGACCTTCATTTCTTAAAGTAATGATGGCCACTCGTTTTTCTTTACTTAGCTGCTTTTTTATTGCCATAATACAAATTCTAACAGTCCATCCAGTGTATCCACCTGACTTCTCCACAACGCAACTGATGGTCCCAACCCCATTTATAGGGCAAGAAATCCGACTTATTAAACCTGACAGGGCACACCTGTGAAGTGAAAACCATTTCAGGTGACTACCTCTTGAAGCTCATCAAGAGAATGCCAAGAGTGGGCAAAGCAGTAATCAAAGCAAAAGGTGGCTACTTTGAAGAACCTAGAATATGACATATTTTCAGTTGTTTCACACTTTTTTGTTATGTATATAATTTCACATGTGTTAATTCATAGTTTTGATGCCTTCAGTGCGAATCTACAATTTTCATAGTCATGAAAATAAAGAAAACTCTTTGAATTAGAAGGTGTGTCCAAACTTTTGGTCTGAACTGTACATCTAAATAGGTTACATCTGATGGCTTGGAATATGACAGCTCCAACCACAGTCAAGAAGAGCTATTTTTGCTGACATCTTATAGGCAGCAAGCAAACCTTCACCTAATAGAATATATGGGTGCAACTGGAAGAAGTATCTTTCAGAGTTTTAAGAATTCAATTGGATTTACCAGTAGTGTTGATCACGAATATTCGAATTGCTAATTTTAATCGTGAATATCGGCACTTCGAGAATTCGCGAATATTTCGAATATCGCAAAATATATTCGTAATTGCAAATATTAGATTTTTGGGAAAATACCAGTTCATGCGAATTTTTATGCAATCAAGAAAATAATGCCTGGAGATCATGCATTCGCAAATTCTCGAATATATGGCGAATGTTCGCCCAAATATTCGCGAAATATCGCGAATTCGAATATTGCCCCTGCCGCTCATCACTATTTACCAGCTGTTTTATAGTTCCTCCAAATGGGATTTTAAAAGTTAACATAGTTAATACTTGCAGACGTTAAAGGGGTTGTCTCATCTCAGACAAAGGGAGCATATCACTAGGATAAGCCCCCATGGGAGCCATACAGAACAAATTATTGTATTATTCTAAAGGAAGAGTTTTTGCTGATCACTACCTGATCCAGCAAAAACGCTAATGTGAAAATAGCCTAAGCAACTCTTCTTTTTCAGCTTTTGCTGCTTGAGGCATCTCTGAATGCTGGTATTAAAGACCAGGAAGGGGCTAAACAGTTCCTTTATCGTCTTGTACTTGATGGATGAGTCGATAATGTACTCCAGGTGTGAGATTGAGAAACGGCCCTCATTTGTTTGAACACTGTATTAAGTTTAACATCAAGACTGTCATTCTGCATTTTGACCACAAGATGCCGCTGTTTCTTAACACAGCTAAACAGGTTTCAGTAATTGAATATTCATTGGAGGTGGCGTTGGACTGAGCAAAAAGAAACAGGAAGCAGGAGAGCAGACATCTTGCAAGGGCTGTGTGTGAAACAGAATCTGCTCGCATCCAGGCATCAGCACATCCTAGAGTGTCAGGAGCTGCAGCTGAGTGAGGCTGATCACCGTCCAAGACAGATCCTGTCCGGAGGAAAAGGATTGTTTTCCAGAAAGGCTGATAGGAGTAGAGGAACGGAGTGCTGCCTATCCTGCAGGACCTCATGTTTGCTAGAGAGACTTGATGTTCGGATAAAAGTCATCATCAGATGAAGAACAGACCCGGGTCGGCAAGAGCGTGCACCAGGGGCGGATTAAGTGCATAATAGGCCCGGGGCTGTCTACGCACCTCGGGCCCCTCCCCCATTTTAGTTTAATAAAAATTCTGCATGAAGAGGCTGCGGTGCTTCGTGAGCGCCACAGTCTCTTCCTAGGCCATATGACATCATTCACATGCTCTTGGTGCAGCTCTGTCCCATCTGAGTGATTGGGTCTGAGCTGCAATACCAAGCACAGTGCTATCACATGGACAGCATTGTGCTTGATAAGGAGCAAAGAGGCTGCGGCGCTCACTGGAACATTGTGGTCTCCTGGTGGGGGTGCCAGGATAAATACCCCCACCATCTCATAATTCTGAGTACAGATGGCATAGATGTTACCTTCAGTCCTATGTAACATCCACATGACACAGTGAATTATTGTGTTATGTGGGGTACTACATAGGACTGCCGGGAACATCTAATACATTATCTGTATGCAGAAAGTTATCACTGTTATCTGGGCTGTTACAAATTTGCCAAATTTAAAATACATATGATTATAATAAAAACGACTTGGAGGAGAATACAGCACCACATACCTCTTATATCCAGGGACATCTTCTGTCATATAGATCTTCTCTTTCCTCTTCTCATGCGTCTGTCCCAGACCGCTATGACCAATTCTTTCAGCTGCATCTTGTCTCTACAGAGTTTGTTACACAGACACGTTAGATTTCTAAGTTTTTCCATCAACCTCCCCATCCTGGTGTCCCAACAATGTCATACTGCTGCCACTCCCAATACTGTGCCCGTGGTGCTCCCCAATGTCCCAGGAACTATACTGCTATAGGAAAAATAGTGACCCCAGTAGACATAATGGGGTCATTTATCAAACTGGTGTAAAGTAAAACTGGCTTAGTTACCCATAGCAGCCAATCAGATTCCACCTTTCATTTTCCAAAGGAGCTGTCAAAAATGAAAAGTGAGATATGATTAGTTGCTATGGGTAGCTAAGCAAGTTCTATTTTGCACCACTTAATGATAAACTATCCCAAAGATCCCTATAGTGTCTAAAGCAGTTATAATGTTCCCTAAAGTGCCCCCAGTAATAATAACACCCTATATTGTGCTCCAGGTAATAATGCCTGAATAGTGTCCCCAAAAATAATGTCCCCTAATATGTCCTGTAATAGAAAGGCCCCTACAGTGCCTCCCCAATAGCAATGTCCACCACGCCACATAGTAATTTTCCGCACATTGCCCCCATATAGTAATTATTTCCCCCACACTGCTCCATACAGTAATTTTCCCCACACTGCCCCCATATAGTAATTTCCCCCACATTTTCCCCATATAGTAATTTCCCACACACTGCCCCATATAGTAATAATTTCCCCCATACTGCTCCATACAGTAATTTCCCTCCACACTGCCCCCATATAGTAATTTTACCCACATTGCCCCCATATAGTAATAATTACCCCCACACTGCCCCCATATAGTAATTTCCCCCACATTTTCCCCATATAGTAATTTCCCACACACTGCCCCATATAGTAATAATTTCCCCCATACTGCTCCATACAGTAATTTCCCTCCACACTGCCCCCATATACTAATTTTACCCACATTGCCCCCATATAGTAATAATTCCCCCCGCACTGCCCCCATAGTGTAATTTCCCCCACACTGCCCCCACAAGGTAATTTGCCCCCCCACACTGCCCCATGAAGTAATTTGCCCCACAATGCCCCCATTAAGTAATTTGCCCCCACACTGCCCCATTAAGTAATTTGGCTCCACACTGTCCCCATTAAGTAATTTGTCCCCACACTGTCCCCATTAAGTAATTTGCCCCCACACTGCCCCATTAAGTAATTTGCCCCCACACTGCCCCCATTAAGTAATTTGCCCCCACACTACCCCCACTGTCCCTGCAGTAATATGACCTCCTCTGCCCCCCAAAGTTGGCGCACACACAAAAAAAACCCTAAAGGCTAATACCTGTGTCTGTGAAGCAGGCGCGCGTACATCAAAGCCTGGCACAGGCATGCGACTACGTCATAACGCACCCCTGCGTCGGGCTTTTACTACCTCATAGGCCTAAAGCCTATGGCGGTGATAGGCGGCAGGGCAGGGGACTATGTGCTCCCGTGCCCCGCCGCAGTATGTGGGTGTTCAGGTCGGCATTGGGCCCCCTAGCAATGCCGGGCCCGGGGCTGCCGACCCGAACGGCCCTATTATAATCCGCCACTGGCGTGCACGCACCACATTGCAGATTGGCGCCTAAGAGACTGAAAACTGGCCTGTAGTTAGATAGATAGGGTATCTGTTTGTATCAAGCTAAAAAGTGTTTGCCACGTTTACTACAAGGACTTCATAGCTTAAAGAGACATTGTGCAATTTAGAGCTTCCATATTGCCTACAAACTCAAACCAATTCAGTGCTTTACTCAGGAACAATACTCATATACCGGTTCCTGGACTAGCTATAGGAGGGTGAATATTATACAGTTGATAAGATTGTAAGCTGCTGTGCTGCACCGCAGATAAGCCTGTACTTAAGCACTCAAACAACCGTTCGCGTTCGCTTTAGGGTAATAACAGGTACTGTGGGGCAGTTTTAATTGTGCCCGCCAGTAGGCAAATTGCAACAAATTTCCTCCGTTATCCACTAGGGGGCATCTTGCCTTGTATTGCCTTGTCTCCTCATATTTGGGATTGTGTTCATTGCTGTGTTTTCAGTAAAAAATATGTTTTGCAAAGGCTGGTGTCAGAGTTGCTTTCCTCGTTCGTGACTTCGCTGTATTTTGGGGAGCCCACCCCGGTACATGGCTTACACTGGCACTGCGGCTTGCTTAGCTTTACATCTGCTTATGTAGTTACCTGCAGCTACAGTAATTTTTATTTGTCAATGAAAATGTTTTCATTACCATATTCAAAGCAAGGTGTTATATTGTATGTATCTGTAGGTTTTCTCTGTGCTTCTGTGGGTTTTCCCTGCTCTGGGAAAAAGATAAAAATTCATCATCAGAAGGACAGCACTGATATATGTCAGATGCAACACTTTCGCAATACTTTTGTAAGGCACTGTATTAGGCCCCATGCACACGGCCGTGTTTCACGGCCGTGTGCGGGCCGTGGAACCGCGGCCTGGATCCCTCCTGAGAGCAGGAGCGCACGGCGTCACTGGTTGCTATGACGCCGTGCGCTCCCTGCTGCCGGCACAGTACAGTAATACACTGGTATAGATCATACCAGTGTATTACTGCATAGCGGTGGCAGCAGGGAGCGCACGGCGTCATAGCAACCAGTGACGCCGTGCGCTCCTGCTCTCAGGAGGGATCCAGGCCGCGGTTCCACGGCCTGCACACGGCCGTGAAACACGGCCGTGTGCATGGGGTTTTAAGTAACACATCTACACATTGTCACAAAAATTATTTAAAACATGCGTGGCCTCCCTCAATTCATCACTATTGGAATACTGAAAACAGCCGAGCACCAGCTTGGCTATTTTTAGCAGGCCCATAGTGAATGGAGTGGTGTCCCAGCTTACATGGTGCGCTTTTCATTCACTGCTATAGGACTTCTGATAACAGCCAAGCATGCTCACTCTGCTTTTTTGGAACTCCATTAGTGATAAATGAAGAGTACAACATGCATGTGTGGTGTGTTCTCCTTCACTTTTAGGGTCCCATTCTGGGGATAGGAGCTAGTCCCAGAGGTAGGACCTTAACCTATCTGACATTGATGACATATCCTAGAAATATGCCCTCAATGTCTGAGATGGACCCAACCCATTTAAATGATATGACCAGCAAATCCTCTAAAAGGACATCTGTCATGAGCTTCATGAGGCCCAAACCATGGGCAGCATGAAGTACCATCAGGCTCCCTGGTTATCAACAACTATGCTGCACTATGTCGGAGAAACCATAGTCCAAAAACTAGTTGGGAGCAGAGAGAAGAGCCAGGTTACAAACAACTATGATTTTTACTGTATTGTCAGTCTCCCTGGTTGCAAACAACTTTTTACTCTGAAATGTTGCAAAGTTTCACAGAAAACATAGCATAAAAAATACACTGGGAACATGGGGAAGAGTCATGGGGCAGCTTCCAGCCAGATTCTCTCTAGAGTCTCTCCTTATACACAGATAGTGGCGATCGTTCGCTGGCAGGCTGGAGATGCGATTTTTTTAACCCCTAACAGGTATTGATAACAGCGTCTAATATACCTGCTACCTGGTCCTCTGGTGGTCCCTTTTGCTTGGATCGACCACCAGAGGACACAGGTAGCTCAGTAAAGTACCACCAAACACCACTACACTACACTACACCCCCCTGTCACTTATTAACCCCTTATGAACCCCTGATCACCCATGATCACCCCATATAGACTCCCTTATCACCCCCCTGTCATTGATCACCCCCCTGTAAGGCTCCATTCAGACGTCCGTATGATTTTTACGGATCCAGGGATACATGGATCGGATCCGCAAAACACATACGGACATCTGAATGGAGCCTTACAGGGGGGTGATCAATGACAGGGGGGTGATCACCCATATAGACTCCCTGATCACCCCCCTGTCATTGATCACCCCTCTGTCATTGATCACCCCCCTGTAAGGCTCCATTCAGACGTCCGTATGATTTTTACGGATCCACGGATACATGGATCGGATCCACAAAACACATACGGACGTCTGAATGGAGCCTTACAGGGGGGTGATCAATGACAGGGGGTGATCATCTCATATACACTCCCTGATCACCCCCTGTCATTGATCACCCCCCTGTAAGGCTCCATTCAGACGTCCATATGATTTTTACGGATCCACAGATACATGGATCGGATCCGCAAAACACATATGGACGGCTGAATGGAGCCTTACAGGGGGGTGATCAATGACAGGGGGGTGATCACCTCATATACACTCCCTGATCACCCCCTGTCATTGATCACCCCCCTGTCATTGATCACCCCCCTGTAAGGCTCCATTCAGACGTCCATATGATTTTTACTGATCCACGGATACATGGATCGGATCCGCAAAACACATACGGACGTCTGAATGGAGCCTTACAGGGGGGTGATCAATGACAGGGGGGTGATCACCCATATAGACTCCCTGATCACCCCCCTGTCATTGATCATCCCCCTGTAAGGCTCCATTCAGCCGTCCATATGTGTTTTACGGATCCGATCCATGTATCCGTGGATCCGTAAAAATCATACGGACGTCTGAATGGAGCCTTACAGGGGGGTTATCAATGACAGGGGGGTGATCAATAACAGGGGGGTGAAAAAAGAGTCGAAGGGATAGATGGGGAAAAAAAAATCCTTCTAGATAGAATTACTATAATGGAAGATATGTCCAGGAGATCAAACATCAGAATAGTGGGATTTCCTGAGGGAGCGGAAGGAGAGGATACAACGGGGTTTATCCAACAGTGGCTGCAGGATAGTTTTAAAGATAATGTTCTATCTCAATGGTTCTCAGTGGAAAGAGCCCATAGAATACCAGGGAGACCCCCCTTAAAAGGGGGCCCCCCGAGGGCAATCCTAGCTAAAATACAAAGCGCCAAGGACAGAGATGTAATAATGAGAACTAAAAGGAAGCTGCAGACAATTGAGTTTAATGGAAACAATATAGAGATATATCCAGACTACTCTAGAGCTACTCAGATAAAAAGGCGTGAGTTTAAAGTGAAGAAGAGACTAGCCGACGCTCAGATACAATATTCCCTGTTATATCCTACTAAGCTTTGTATAATATACCGCGACCAGGCCAGGTTTTTTGGTTCTCCAGAGGAGGTAGTGGAGTAGCTGGACGCTAAAGGAATAGGAACATGAAAGGCACCGGATTGGTTCCGGGGGGTACGGGGTAGGGGCTGGAAGGGGCCGAGTGTAAGAGATGGGGGAAATGTTTGATTTCTGCCCACCAGATAGGGGGGGGGGAAGAAAGAGGGGGGGAGGGAAGACGGGGGAGGGGGGGATGGTTGTCTTGGGAGGTTTAGCAGGGAGGAAGGCTAAGGAAAAGTAAGTGACAGAACCGAATGAGTAGCATCATGACATGGAATGTTCGGGGCCTTGGAGATAGGGTCAAGAGGGTAATGGTTTTTGATACTGTCACCAGGCATCTCCCGGCAATAGTAGGGTTAATGGAGACACATAGTACAAAAGATAAGATAAATCTCTTAACGAAGAAATGGGCCCGTTATCAATATCACTCATGTTTTTCTACATACTCATCCGGAGTCAGTGTATACATTCATCATAAAGTTGATTACCTTCCACTTGATCAGAAAATAGATGAGAGAGGTAGATATGTATTCCTTCACTGTCGGTGGAATGGTATAGTTTGTATCTTAGCCTTTGTGTATATACCCCCCCCCCTTTCTCCTTAACGGTTATTCATAGACTGGTGGAGTATGTAGATTTGCGGGGCAAATGCCCCATAGTAATAATGGGGGACCTTAATAACGTTATGAATAGCGAGTTAGACAGATACTCCGTGATCCCAAAGGACAAGTATATGACCGGGCAACAATCACAGTTGGGGAAAGTAGCGCAGGAACTTTTATTAATAGATGTATGGAGACACCTCTATGATGATAAGCGAGTGTTTTCCTGTTTTAGTCGGGGAAATAAAATAATGTCCAGAATAGACTTGGCACTTGTTAGTTCAGAATTAGTAAACCAGATATCTAGTATGAGATATGAAACAAACAGCATCTCAGATCACTCTCCCGTTTCCCTGTTGTTTAAAACAATCGTTAGACGACCAAGTCGAGAGTTTCGACTGAATCCACATTGGCTTAATTTAATCAAGGAGGAACATGGTATAAGGGCGGATATAGAGGAGTTTTGGAAATATAACTTGGGGTCAGCAGGTTTAGGGTATGTTTGGGATGCTTTTAAAGCATTTCTATGCGGTATTTTGGTAAGCAAAATAAAGGGACTGAAAAGGGGTTTTGTAAAGCAGGAGAGAGAGCTGACAGATAGGATAAAAGAAATAGAAGCAGAATTTATGATTAAGAAACTCCCCGAATTGACAGGATAACTGGATCAGGCAAAAAGCGCATTGAAAAATTATTTAACGGACAAGGCACAACAAAAAGTGTTTTTTGAGGGGGAACGATACTTTAGGGAATCCGGAAAGTCGGGGAGACTACTGTCCACACAGAACCAAAGAGGGAGTAATAGGATTAGCGGTGTTGAGAGGAGAGATGGGGGGATGGCAACCAGCCAGGGAGAGATAGAGCTTGAATTTATTAAATATTATGGAGACCTCTACTCCTCGGAGGGAGAGGGGGGGACAGAGGAAGTCAGACTCTTCCTGGAGGGAGTCCCAATCCCCAGACTCTCGGAGGAGGAGAGGGTCTTACTGAACGGTCCCATTGAAGTGGAGGAATTAAGGGAGACGTTGAAAACTATTCAGGGTAACTCTAGTCCTGGGTTGGATGGCCTCCCTATATGTTTTTTTTCTTCTGTTTTTCTGTATTCCTTGTGAAGCAAAAGCAAACTGGACAGGGAAAAAATTTTCTTAATGTATTGTCTAACTTTGTACTACATGATGGTGTATATTTGTATAGGTGTAATTTCAATCCCCTATATCTTTGGGGTTTTCCTGCTGTTTTGTTTTCCATGAGATGTATGAAGAAAATTATAAATAAATTTATATAAAAAAAATAAAAATAAAAAAATAACAGGGGGTGATCAGGGAGTCTATATAGGTGATCACCCCCTGTCATTGATCACCCCCCTGTAAGGCTCCATTCAGACGTCCGCATGTGTTTTGCGGATCCGATCCATGTATCCGTGGATCCGTAAAAATCATACGGATGTCTGAATGAAGCCTTACAGGGGGGTGATCAATGACAGGGGGGTGATCAATGACAGGGGGGTGATCAATAACAGGGGGGTGATCAGGGAGTCTATATAGGTGATCACCCCCCTGTCATTGATCACCCCCCTGTAAGGCTCCATTCAGACATTTTTTTGGCCCAAGTTAAAACAAAGTCTCATATTCCACTAACTTGTGTCAAAAAATAAAATCTCACATGAACTCACCATACCCCTCACGGAATCCAAATGCGTAAATTTTTTTAGACATTTATATTCCAGACTTTTTCTCACGCTTTAGGGCCCCTAAAATGCAAGGGCAGTATAAATACCCCACATGTGACCCCATTTTGGAAAGAAGACACCCCAAGGTATTCCGTGAGGGGCATATTGAGTCCATGAAAGATTGAAATTTTTGTCCCAAGTTAGCGGAAAGGGAGACTTTGTGAGAAAATGCAAAAAAAAAACCCAATTTCCGCTAACTTGTGCCAAAAAAAAAAAAATTCTATGAACTTGCCATGCCCCTCATTGAATACCTTGGGGTGTCTTCTTTCTAAAATTGGGTCACATGTGGGGTATTTATACTACCCTGGCATTTTAGGGGCCCGAAAGCGTGAGAAGAAGTCTGGGATCCAAATGTCTAAAAATGCCCTCCTAAAAGGAATTTGGGCCGCTTTGCGCATCTAGGCTGCAAAAAAGTGTCACACATGTGGTATCGCCGTACTCAGGAGAAGTTGGGGAATGTGTTTTGGGGTGTCTTTTTACATATACCCATGCTGGGTGAGATAAATATCTTGGTCAAATGCCAACTTTGTATAAAAAAATGGGAAAAGTTGTCTTTTGCCAAGATATTTCTCTCACCCAGCATGGGTATATGTAAAATGACACCACAAAACACATTCCCCAACTTCTCCTGAGTACGGCGATACCACATGTGTGACACTTTTTTGCCGCCTAGGTGGGCAAAGGGGCACACATTCCAAAGAGCACCTTTAGGATTTCACAGGTCATTTTTTACACATTTTGATTTCAAACTACTTACCACACATTAGGGCCCCTAGAATGCCAGGGCAGTATAACTACCGCACAAGTGACCCCATTTTGGAAAGAAGACACCCCAAGGTATTCCGCGAGGGGCATGGCGAGTTCCTAGAATTTTTTATTTTTGTCACAAGTTAGCGGAAAATGATGATTTTTATTTTTTATAATTTTTTCTAACAAAGTCTCATATTCCACTAACTTGTGACAAAAAATAAAAAATTCTAGGAACTCAACATGCCCCTCACGGAATACCTTGGGGTGTCTTCTTTCAAAAATGGGGTCACTTGTGGGGTAGTTATACTACCCTGGCAATTTAGGGGCCCTAATGTGTGCGAAGTAGTTTGAAATCAAAATCTGTAAAAAATGGCCGGTGAAATCCTAAAGGTGCTCTTTGGAATGTGGGCCCCTTTGCCCACCTAGGCTGCAAAAAAGTGTCACACATGTGGTATCGCCGTACTCAGGAGAAGTTGGGCAATGTGTTTTGGGGTGTCATTTTACATATACCCATGCTGGGTGAGATAAATATCTTGGTCAAATGCCAACTTTGTATAAAAAAAATGGGAAAAGTTGTCTTTTGCCAAGATATTTCTCTCACCCAGCATGGGTATATGTAAAATGACACCCCAAAACATATTCCCCAACTTCTCCTGAGTATGGCGATACCAGATGTGTGACACTATTTTGCAGCCTAGGTGGGCAAAGGGGCACACATTCCAAAGAGCACCTTTTGGATTTCACTGGTCACTTTTTTTTACAGATTTTGATTTCAAACTACTTCTCACGCATCTGGGTCCCTAAAATGCCAGGGCAGTATAACTACCCCACAAGTGACCCCATTTTGGAAAGAAGACACCCCAAGGTATTTCGTGATGGGCATAGTGAGTTCATGGAAGTTTTTATTTTTTGTCACAAGTTAGTGGAATATGAGACTTTGTAAAAAAAAGAAAAAAAAATCATCATTTTCCGCTAACTTGTGACAAAAAATAAAAAGTTCTATGAACTCACTATGCCCATCAGTAAATACCTTAGGTTGTCTACTTTCCGAAAGGGGGTCATTTGTGGGGGTTTTCTACTGTCTGGGCATTGTAGAACCTCAGGAAACATGACAGGTGCTCAGAAAGTCCGAGCTGCTTCAAAAAGCGGAAATTCACATTTTTGTACCATAGTTTGTAAATGCTATAACTTTTACCCAAACCATTTTTTTTTTACCCAAACATTTTTTTTATCAAAGACATGTAAAACAATAAATTTTGCGAAAAATTTATATATGGATGTCGTTTTTTTTGCAAAATTTTACAACTGAAAGTGAAAAATTTCATTTTTTTGCAAAAAAATCGTTAAATTTCGATTAATACCAAAAAAAGTAAAAATGTCAGCAGCAATGAAATACCACCAAATGAAAGCTCTATTAGTGAGAAGAAAAGGAGGTAAAATTAATTTGGGTGGTAAGTTGCATGACCGAGCAATAAACAGTGAAAGTAGTGTAGTGCAGAAGTGTAAAAAGTGGCCTGGTCATTAAGGGTGTTTCAGCTAGCGGGGTTGAAGTGGTTAAATAATACTTTCTTTGCAGCATTTCAGTGTAAAGCATAGTTGTTTTTAACCAGAAAGCCTGACAGGTTCCCTTTAAAAGAGTTGTCTCAATTCAGCAAATAGAATTTATTATGCAAAGAAGGTTAATACAAGGCACTTACTAATGTATTCTGATTATATTACCTCCTTTGCTTGTTTGCTTTGTTTTTTCATCGCATTCTACACTGCTCTATGGGTATGTAGCCCAGACAACACCGCTACTATGCAGTGTACATGTGTGCGCAGTATTATAGACCAGGCAATGTGCCTGGTACTTTGAGTATGTGTGCGCAGTATTGAAGACCAGGTGATGCCCCTCTGGGTTTCTGAGAAAGATATTTAAATTAGTTTTCTTAAACCTATCTGATGCCGGCAGATGTTAGACATGATAATTTGCAAATATTTTACCCAGAAATCTAGAGGACCGTTATCTAGCCGACAATAGTCATCACATATACCAACTGGTCTCCATAATAGAAATAGTACCCACCCGGATGTTTTCCCTAAGGCCATACAAATAGTAATTTTATTCTCATCCGCTTTTGTCCTGAAGATGTGAGGCAGGCTTTTAGCTTTGCTTCAAAAACCTTGTTTAAACGGCAGGGAAGCAATGCAGCGCTCAATGTTGCAGTGGTTTTTCTTATTGTTTGCCTATTTACTGTGCAGCAGCAAAAAGGTATAATTATAGCTCTGTCCTGTTTTATGGCTCATTCCTATTCACCTGAGGATACATCATCAGCATAACAAACACAGACAACACCTTCAGCAACTTTATTTCACTATTTTGGATCAACTTGAGACAAATACACCTCCAAAGTAACCTTCAACTGAAAGTGAGACAAGAGAATTACAACATCCTACAAAGCTTATACCTCTCTCAATGAAACATGCAAGCTAGTTCTCTTTCCTTTCTTGCTAAGCCCAAGGAATGTGACTTTCTACATTTGTGCATCAAAATCGTGCAGCGTGCCACAGAAAAAATGTGCACTAGGTCACAGTGTATTAAAGACTCTCTCCATAATAAAAAGGGCCTACTGTAAACCATTATCGGTCCCTCTGGGCAGAATAGCTCTTGCAAGGGACAACAACAAGTGGCTAACCTTCAACCAAAGCCGAGGATATGCTGGTCGATGCTCTGGCTTCCACATAGCTGCCGCCCCAGGTGTTATCACAGAGCCTCTGTTGAGGTCTGGTCTCTCCCCAAAGGGAGAAGCCAAGGGGCTTGCAGGGGAATGAGGAAAGCAGATGAGAAAACCTTTTTTAGTTGTGAGAACTTTCTGGGTAAAATATATGTAATTTATCATGTATAGCATCTTTTAGCATCACATAGGTTTAGGAAAGCTTATTTGAATATCCTTCCCAGAAAACCAGAGGGGCATCGCCTGGACTACAATACTGAGCACATGTACTCGAAAACTCAGCATAGTAGGGGCATTACCTAGTCTACAATACTGTGCACACATACTCGGCATACCATGAGCTCTCAATAATGAAAAAGAGAACCCCATAGATATAGATTGTTGAGAAATACTTCAATTACTCTTACCGGTAATATGTTTTCCATGAGCCCATGACAGCACTGTGAAAGATCCTCCCCCTTCCGGACAGGAAACAGGAACTTTCCAGATCTTTAAATTGGTCCACTGCCTTCCACCACTCAGTATTTGACAAGATTCCTGGGACCAGCAATGCACCTATATATAGTGAAACTAATAACACAAGCAAAAAACAAACCAGAAAAAACGACGCTAAATATATGCCAGGCATATCTCTTCTTTGGCACAATACTAAAATATAGATTTCTCTTTTTTCATCATTTTTTATATATATATATATATATATATATATATATATTTTTTTTTTTTTTTTTTTGCTATATATATACATACTCTCCTTTTTTTTTTAGGGAGGGAATTATGTAGGTGCTGTCATGGGCTCATGGAAAACATATTACCGGTAAGAGTAATTGAAGTGTTTCCATTACGCCCCATGACAGCACCTGTGAGAGACTAGACTAGATAACTATTAGGGACGGACTACAGCCTGCAGCACCTTTCTCCCAAAAGACCTATCCTGCACAGATGAAAGGTCCAACCTGTAGTGCTTGTAAAACGTAGAGGGGGAACTCCACGTTGTTGCCCTACAGATTTGTTCAATGGTAGCGCACCCTTTTTCTGCCCAGGGAGAGGCTTCTGCCCTGGTGGAATGAGCTGAAATCTGAAGGAACCTGACAATCTGATTGTGAATATGCCAGACCTATCGCTCTCTTGATCCATCTGGCTAAAGTACGGCTTGTAACTTTCGAGCCCCTGTTCTGACCCTGAAACTGAACAAAGAGTTGCAGGGTTTTTCTAAAGCCCTTCGTAGACTCTAAATATGCACAGACACACCTTCTGATGTCTAAAGTATGAAAGGATTTTTGGTCCTGACAAAAAGAAGGGAGAACTATTTCCTGAGATTTATGGAATACCGACACTACTTTCGGCAGGAATGCAGGATCTGGTTTGAATACAATTTTATCCTCCAGAATCTGAGTATATGGTGGGAAAAGATGACAAAGCGGATAGTTCTCCTACTCGTCTGGCAGATGTAATGGCCACTAAAAATACAGTCTTATAGGACAGCATCTTTAAGGGGATGTCCCCAAGAGGCTCAAACGGAGACATGGTTAGATCAGATTGAACCAGATTAAGGTCCCATGGGGCTGATTTAGATTTAACTATAAGATATAGTCTAGAGGATCCCTTGGTGAACCTTTTGACCCAAGGATGAGTAGCTAATCTAAAGTCAAATAGGGCACTCAGTGCCGAGACCTGGACCTTGAGAGTGCTGGGTTTAAGCATTTTGTTAAGGCCTTCCTGTAAAAAATGTAAAATTAAAGGGATGTTGGGTGAGCTCAAGTCTAGGCCTGGCCCTGCAAACCGAAGGAAGGTCTTCCATACCCTCAAATAGATTTCGGAGGTGACTTTTTTCCTACTAGCTAGAAGAGTCCCAATGACTTGTTCTGATAGGCCTCTAGACCTGAAGAATGCCCTCTCAAAATCCAGGCTGTCAGGTGGAGGTTCTTGACTTCCGGATGATGTAGAGGGCCCTGATATAATAGGTCCTGTCTTTCTGGAAGTATCCAGGGATCGGCTATTGATAGTCTCCTCAACCAAGCAAACCAGACTCTTTTTGGCCAAAACGGTGATATTAGTATCACTGTTGCCTGCTCCCCCCTGATCTTCTGGATCACTCTGGGCAATAGGCTCATGGGAGGAAAAGCATAGACTAGGCCCATCCCCCATGGCTATGAGAGTGCATCTGTGCCTATCGACTGATCCTCCCTGCTCAGAGAAAAGAAACTTTCACACTTTTTGTTCTCTACCGAGGCAAATAGATCTATTGTGGGAGATCCCCATAGGGCCTCTATTTGGTGAAATACCTCCTGATTCAGACACCAATTCGTCTGACTGAATCTGTGTCTGCTGAGAAAGTCCACCTGGTGATTCTCTGAGCCTTTCAAATGAACCGCTGAGAGAGAAAGAGCTTTCCCCTGTATTAGCAAGAAGATCCTGGATGCTAGCTGCATTAGTTGAGGAGATCTTGTTCCCCCTTTCTTGTTGATATAAGCTACCACTGAGGCGTTGTCGGATAGGATCCTGACATGTTTTTGAGGCAAAGATGGGAGACTTTCCTTTAATGCGCACAGGACTGCTCTTAACTCCCTGGCATTTTGGGACTGAGCACAAGGGCCTTGGAAAAAACCCAAAACTGAATGGGCCCCCCATCCCCAAGTGCTTGCGTCGGTGGTTATTATTAAGGGGTCGTGTCTCAACCACTCTACTCCCTGACTGAGGTTCGGAATTTTTAGCCACCAAGCTAAGGACCGGGTTACTGACCCCTGGACTACAATCCTGAGATCCAGGGATAGCAACCTCCCGTCCCATTTGGACAAAATGTGCCATTGAAGTATTCTGGACCTGAATTGGGCCCACCTTACAGCAGGAATACAAGCCGTCATCAGACCCAGAATAAACATTGCTTTTCTTAGGGATACTTCCTTGGTTTTGCTGAAAGACCTGATTTTCTGCTGAATAACTTTCTTCTTGTCTACCGGAAGATAATATTTCTGTGTCTGAGAATCTAATAGGATGCCTAGTAAAACGCATTTGGAGGTTGGAATCAGGGACGATTTGTCCCAATTTATTAACCAGCCCAGGCTCATCAGAGTCCCCAGGACCTTCTGTATTTGAGATCTCAACAGCTCTGGGGACTGCCCTACCAAGAGAAGGTCGTCCAGGTATGAGATTATAATGATGTCTGACCTTCTTATTTCTGCCATTACCTCCGCCATTAGCTTTGTGAAGAGCCTCGGCGCCTGTGATATCTCAAAAGGAAGTGCTCTGAACTGCAAATGGACGATTGATTCTCCCATCTTCACTGCTACCCTCAGGTATCTCTGTGACAATGGATGAATGGGCACATGATAGTAGGCATCTTTTATATCTATTAAGGCCATCACACAGTTGGGGAACAGATGGAGGACCGTGGAGGAGATGGATTCCAGCCTGAATTTCTGGTAGGTCAGATATTGGTTGAGAATCTTCAAATGTATTATCAGCCTGAACGTACCGTTGGGCTTGGGAACCAGAAATAGGGTTGAATAAAAACCCTTTCCTTGTTTGTTTTTTGGGACTGGAACAAGGACTGCCTTTTCCAGGAGGTTGTTTATTTCCTACGTAAGTTTCGCCTTGTTTTGGAGAATTTTGGTTTAAGGAAGTAATTTTGAATGTCCTGGGTGGTAGCCTTTTGAAGTCTAGGCGGTAGCCTTCCTCTATAATACCCCTTACCCAGGCGCTTGTGGTAATATTTTGCCAGGCTGGAGAAAATGAAGAAAGATGACCGCCTACCTGGGGTCTGGCGTCATTGTTGAGTGGAACTTGAAGTTTGAGGTCTGGATTTAAACAGCACACTTTTTGATTTATCAGATCTCCATTCCCTTCTTTTCTTCTGATCCCCAAAACCTTTTCTTCTCTCATTACTCCGAAATGGCTTCCCCTGTCTAAGAAAGGACGGTGCTGGAAATCCTTTTTTCTTATCAGATGCCTTATCTAAAATATCGTCCAAGGCCGACCCAAACAAAAAATTCCCTTGGCAAGGAAGGGCACAAAGCTTAGACTTTGAAGCCACATCGCCCTTCCACCCCTTCAACCATAAGGACCTTCTGGCTGAATTGGACAGTGCAGCCGCTCTAGCGGAAAGCCTCAATGCATCAGCGGAGGCATCAGAGATAAAGTCCACTGCACTAGACATGGTTGGTATAGCCTCCAGAAGCTGATCCTAGGAGTCTTGTTCCACCTCCCCCCTCACGCCGCAACTTCGCCGGCTAGGCAGGGACCACGAGGCAGCTACAGGCATCCCCCCATGGCTCTGAAGAAGGGAAGAAAAACGCTGGACTTCTCAGTGGCTCCTAGTGGAGACTTACGCCGACAGGTACCTCCACTAGGTTTCCATTATTTTAACCCTAGAGGTACTGCAGCCCAAAGATATACCTGAAAATAAATCCTCCTGTCCCTGGACAGGAAACAGTAAAGAACTGAGTGGTGGAAGGCAGTGGACCAATTTAAAGATCTGGGAAGTTTCTGTTTCCTGTCCGGAAGGGGGAGGATCTCTCACAGGTGCTGTCATGGGGCGTAATGGAAACACACATTTCTGTTCTAGGCTCTCTCTCTCTCTCTATCTCTATGCATGGAAGCAGAATTTTTCCAAAACATTCTGCAAACTTCAAATAAAATGAATCTTGTCTGATTTGCTCATCCAGTTTATGCCCACTTCTGCAGCATGGATATGATGTGGCCAGGACGGTAGCTGCACTGCATGCGTGCTTATGTGGGCTCCCACGGTCCTGGCCACCGGAGGGGCTAGCGCTTTTTCCTATAATATGCAAGCACGACCATTGCTACTGGATTTCAGGGTGGTTGTAACCACTGTAAACGAGCAGTGTATAAAATAATAATAATATTTCTATTGCGCTTTTCTTCCTGGGGACTCAAAGTGCTGTGACCCTGCATTCTGCAGTCTCAAAGGCTCGGGAAAAGAGGTGTCTTTTTAGCCTTATCTTAAAGCTGTCCACAGAAGGGGCCTCTCGCACTGATTGTGGGAGTGAGTTCCACAGAGTAGGGGCTGCATAGGAAAATGCCCGTGCACCAAATGATTTTAAGTGGATCCTGGGAATAACCAAATTCATCTTATTGGCGAAGCGGAGCGGCCGTGTAGGGGCATAACATTCCAATAGATCAGCTATGTACTTGGGTCCCCTGTGGTTTAGTGCCTTGAATGTCATCAGGCAGATCTTAAAATGGATTCTCCATTTTATTGGCAACCACTGAAGAGTTTGCAGTACTGGGGAGATGTGTGAGCCACGTGGGGCATTGGCTAGGAGTCTGGCTGCTGCATCCTGTACTAGTTGTAATGGGCGCAGAACTTTGTCTGGGGATCCGATGAATAGGGCATTGCAGTAGTCCAGACGGGAGGATACAAATGCATTAATTAGTGTAGGCAGGTCTTCTGCTGGGATAAGGTGTTTAATTCTCACTATATTTCTCAGATGGAAAAAAAGAGGATTTGACGACCGCTGATGCCTGCTGTCTGAGTGTTAGCTTTCCATCCAGGATCACCCACAGGTAATGATGGAAAATATAATATAATCTGAAAATATAATATGATGGAAAATATTAATCTAGCCAGCAAAGGAGACTATTTGGGCAATCAGAATACATTAGTAAGTGCCTTGTATTAACTTTGTCTATATGATAATATACTATTTGCTGAAGTGAGACAACCCTTTTAATGCTGCTACATTTAGAATTTGCACCTTCTAAACAGTCATCTAATATTTAAAATGTGGGGCCAAATTATTAGACAGCTTAAGCCCTTTTTGACAAATGCAAAGGGTCAAGAGGAGCCACCTTCCTGAAAAAGTGAAGGCTAGAGACACGGGGGGCAGCTGACACATAAGACCCTCTGTTCTCAGGGCAGTACTGCTGATCGCAGGGCATACTATGTAGCTGCCATGGTGCTCATGAAGCAAGGGGCCCATCATTGATTTGCATAATCTACCAACATAATAGGGCCCAATTTTATATTTGCTATAGGACCCCTTTCTTATATGTATGCAGGCTCGGACTGGCCCACAGGGGTACAGGTGAATCCCCTGAGCAAGGTGGGCCCCCAGTCTCCCACCCCCTGCACAAGTGGCACCTAACACAGTAGACTTACTGCACTATATACACATATTCAGTGTACAGCACCTCAACCAGCCAATGTTTATATAAAAAACTTGATAGATTATTAAAGGGAACCTGTCACCTCCAACAAACATCCCAAGCCGGCAGCAGTACCTGAGAGTAGCCAGCAGCGTGTTTGTAACTATCATTTTCTTCCTGCAGGCAGATGAAGCAAAAGCTGTAAAAACGGTCATTAATCCCCTGCCGGCGCGCATGTCTAGTCATGCTTGAAGTCACGGAGGCAGCGGCCTCCTTGCTTCAAGTCATGGTAACCAGGCCACCTTCCCTGCCCCTTCGCTGTGATTGACAGCGCTTATGCACAACAGTTCTGCTGGCTTTGCCGAACTGCCGGCTGTCAGTCACAGCGAAGGGGCGGGGAAGGGGCGTGGTTACCGTGACTTGAAGCAAGGAGGCCGCTGCCTCCGTGACTTGAAGCCTGACTAGAGAAGCGCGCCGGCAGGGGATTAAAGAACGTTTTTACAGCTTTTTGCTTCATCTACCTGCAGGAAGAAAATGATCATTACAAACACGCTGCTGGCTACTCTCAGGTACTGCTGCCGGCTTGGGATGTTTGTTGGAGGTGACAGGTTCCCTTTAAAGAAACTCCACAGTTTATTATTATAGACACGATCAGGGCTGAGATGATTTCTAGGTATAGAGGAAAGGTGCCAGTGTCCTCTTCTCCCAAGGACCTACCTTCTCAAAGTTGCTGCAGAGACTCCCATATTCAATCATCTGGTATCAGGTGAGTAGGTAATATTTCTATGTATCTGTACGGTGGGCCCCCAAAATAAATTTTACTAGTGGGCCCTAGGCACCCCTGTCTGACACTGTATGTATACTGCAATAGCCTGTCATATCTACTTATTTAAAGTCAAGATTACTAAAGTCTACCTTAGGAAGTCTCTAGGTCTCCTATGCAGCTGCTGAAGAACTTACTAACTTCTCGGTACTTGGGGGCCTATTTGACCTGCACTATTTTATGCAACTGAATTTATAATATACACAAAAACACAAATGCAATCGCACTCTGCAACCAGCACTCTGCCCTGCCTTTATGCTGGATGTTGAATAAGGCATTGGTGTACATTTTGGCAAAAGCATAATAAGCCACTCACCACGTCAAGGTCGCCTCTATGAGTGGTCCCTGACACTAGTTCCTACCTGTTATTGGCCATGACAGCCACACAAAGTCCAGGGAGCGCAGGTGAATCAAGTTATCATATATCACATTGTTATATTTTTTTAAATGGAAATGTGCATCCAAGTGAACACAGATTTTTGAGCAGCCAGCAGCGCCCATATCATCTTTGCTGCCAGCATCAATATTCCATTCTTTGTTTTGTCATGTCCTCTTATGAACCAGGACTATCTTCTATGGGGAAACGCGTCAGGACACCTTTTGAGAAAACTGCTTTGTAGGGCTTTCCTAGGGCTTTGACCTGGGTTTAGACACCTGTAAGTGGGGTCGCCCCTTTTTTGGGCGGGTGCTTTGCTTTTAGGCAGGGGTAGCCTAAAAGGGACACCCAGGGACAGGTCATCTGCCAACAACACTGCTGGTGATGAAATACCCTTATCTGGCGGCTTCTGGAACTACACAGTAAGCCCAACTTCATCTAGCAATGAATCTACTTTGCTGGAAATGATCCTATGTGACATTTACCGCAAGTATATGGTAACCGTGAGTAAACCCACCAACCAGCCTTCATTGTTTTTTAAATGTATCTGCCTAGGATATTGCCCGACTTAATTGTATCATTTATTTAGCCACATACCCATGGGCACATCAGTCATCTAAAGATTTACTATCTTGTGTGGGGATTAATTATCTTTTTTATCTCTATTGGTTTGATTAAAAGTTAAGTTTTAGGGGATTTCTTCTAGTAAGCACCTAAGTAAGCATCTTAGCTTGCTGAATTTCCCGTGCAGCTATACACATTGCTACATCAGTCATGGGCTGTCATCAGCTTCTCAATGCCAATCACCAGCAGTAATCTGACAGATGAAACACATCTGGTGCCTGCCACATGGGCAGTGATGAGTTGCTATACAGAGTTACAGGCATTATCAAGTAAAGCCAGCATTTCTCTTTGATGTAGCTTCAGAGCATGAACAAGCCATCTGCTGTCAGCTTGTCGAGTAAGAGAATATTGTTCAATTTGTATCATCCAAGTGATATGTCAAAGGCTGAACCTCTACCATTTATGTGATATTTATTGAAAGCACAAGAAAGCAGCAAATCACCTTCACTACAATAAATATGTGCCAGGGTGGTAGATTTCACATTTATTTTTATGTACAATGAAATCTCTTGGAGACAACCACCTAAAATTGCATTGAAAAATTGTCTCCTAGGGGGTTATTCTAATAGGAGATGACCAATATGCATAACATATGGTACACCTGAAAATCTGTCACTGGCAGTTTAATTTGCATAAGGGAGCCATCTTACAGAAGTAGTCTTTTAGAAAGGTTTCAATGCACGTACACTGATCAACTATATAATTAGAAACCTGCCTAATATTTTGTGGGCTACCGTTGTGTCACCAAAAAACTGTTCTGACCCATCAAGGCATGGACATCAGAAGACCTCAGAAGTTGTCCTATAGCATTGGGCACAAAGACTTTAACCGCAGATGGTTTAGGTCCTGTAAATTGTTAGGTACGGTCTTCTTAAATCAAACTTGTTTTTCCGGCACTCCGTACAGATACTTCATCAGGGGGATGTAGTCGCCAGGTTAATATTTTGAACTCAATATCATGTTCTTCAGGGATATTATCCAGCTAAAAGAAGCAACAGACAATTGGGGATACCATTACCAAGAAGGGGTGAACTTGGCTGCAACAATGTTTAGGTAGTCAGTACGTATCAAAGGAGAGTCACTTAGATCATGGGAGCTAAGGTTTCCCAGCACAACATTGCCCAGAGCATCATACTGCCTCCACCAGCTTGCCATCTTCCTATAGTACATCCTGGTGTTATCTCTTTCCCAGGTAAGTGATGCACATGGACCCGACTGTCTACATGATGTAAAATAAAAAGCATTTCATCAACCTAGTGCATCTTCTTTCATTGCTTCTTGGTCCAGTTTTGATGGTCATGAACTATCAAAGGCACTTTCGTAAGTAAACGGGTCTGCATGGATACTATGACCATTCCGACGCTATGCAACTCCATAAACAGCAAACAGCAATGCACTGTGTTCTGACATGTTTCCATCATAAACAGCACAAACTTTTCATGAAATTTACATTAAATACATACCTGATGAGCTAGCCTTCCCTCCCCACGTGTATCAATGTTCTCTAGGCACCCATAATTGTCACTAATTCACTGGTTGTCCGTTCTTCGATCACTTTTTGTAGTTAATAACCACTGCATATCTGGAATCCACCACAAGACCTCCTGTTTTAAGAAGCTGTGACCCAGTTAGCTGGCCAACACAATGTGGCCCCTTTTAAAATGACCCAGACCCTTACACTTGGCCATCTTAATGCTTCAAAGACATTAACTGTAAGTTGTGTCTTAGGCTACTTTCACACTAGCGTTCTGGCGGATCCGTTCTGAACGGATCCGCTCATAATAATGCAGACGGAGGCTCCGTTCAGAACGGATCCGTCTGCATTAAAATGGCAAAAAAAAAGCTAAGTGTGAAAATAGCCTCGGACTGATCCGTCCAGACTTTCAATGTAAAGTCAATGGGGGACGGATCCGCTTGAAGATTGAGCCACATTGTGGCATCTTCAAACGGATCCGTCCCCATTGACTTACATTGTAAGTCTGGACGGATCCGCACGGATCCGCACGCCTCCGCACGGCCAGGCGGACACCCGAACGCTGCAAGCAGCGTTCAGCTGTCCGCCTGTCCGTGCGGAGGCGAGCGGAGCGGAGGCTGAATGCCGCCAGACTGATGCAGTCTGAGCGGATCCGCTCCATTCAGACTGCATCAGGGCTGGACGGCTGCGTTCGGGTCCGCTCGTGAGCCCCTTCAAACAGAGCTCACGAGCGGACCAGCGAACGCTAGTGTGAAAGGAGCCTAATTACAAGGAAAATTCTGCCACCATCTATAAATTATTAAGATAATTAGAATTTTGTTCTGTGACCCGTATACCAAACCTGTGGTCTTGTGTTTTTATATCGTCACAGAACTCCATAGTGATTTCTAATCTTTGAGGTTTTTGTCCATATGACATTCAATGTTCAAAGGAAGAAGAACTGGAAGCTATGAGATGGCAGCTTGGATGCTACTTGCATTAATCTAACCAGATGACTGATTGAATGAGCCCCAAACTGCAGGGAGATGTTATTTGAATGTTACACAAAGTTGGTTCCAGATTTCATGCTGATCTCTGTAAGCTATCAAAGTCATTAACTCAACAAGATTTACTCATTTTCTGTGGGTGGGCTACATAGTGAAGAGATTAGCTGGCCATTAAAGAAAAGTCAGTGATTCAGCCAACTATTTAGTCAAAACTTTCAAAAATATGAGACTGCTCAGACATTGATTGACTATTATAATTCTGAGGGTAGTAGTAATGTATAAATAATGATGTATCTGAGAGGCTTTTTTTTTATTAATGTAAAAAAATCATACATCATGTAGTACATGACAACCTATTTTTAACAAAGATAAAACCAGCCATGTACCTTACATGGATCCAGACATCTCCACATTGATTGCTTCAAGTGTTCAGCTAGATTTATTTCAAGCTGGCAGCTCAGGGGGCATGCCCTTGCAGCACGCCAGACCTGCAGGGTATTGCGATAGTGAGGTCACGGTTAAGGGCAATCGAGGGTTACTCACTTTTTAGAGGAGAACCCTGGGCAGGCAGTGAAGGAGAGGTGGACACAAGTTCCTCTGGGGCACACTCTGTAAATAGGGACCAGGCCTGATGGTGGATGAGGTGCCCTGGATGTTGCAGGTATTTTGAGTGCCTGAGGCAAGGTCCCTTTAAGGATCGTGACACCAGTGTCTGTAACGGTGGCACACCGATTTGTAGGAGTATTAATAGAGTACACAGATGGTAAACCAAACGTTGCTTTACTTTGGAAGAACAGTCCAACTTTGTACAGACAGTTGATAATGATGCAGTCCCTTATGTCACAAATGCACAGCGGTTTCACTTCACAATATGGCAGGCATAAATCTTGCAAGATACTTGGAGGGTAAACAAGTTAATGCTTCACAGTACTATGCTGCACTATCCCTTCAGCTATTCTAGCTGGCTGGATCCCAAGGCCCGGATGCCTAAATGATGGCTTTAATCCTTGGTATATAAATCTTCCTCCAGTATTGACCCTTGCTTTATATTAAAGTACCTCTGCCTCTCAGCTTACTTCTCTGAGCTGGGTGTCCTGTCTCTGCTGGGTTGCTGCAGGTTTCTCCCAGGAGGTAGATTCTTCTTCTGGAGTGACTCTACTGAGCTAAGCTTAGCCTCAGGAGCTTCAGGCTGACTAGGTTGCACTTCTAGTCCCCTGGCATAAACTACCTCTCCCCTGTCTGGGGCTCTCTAGCTCCCTCTAACATCTGGGAGGCTAAACTACACCCTGACAGGCCTGACACCCAGATAATACAGGGAAAAGCACATTAAACATCACATTAATGCAATAGACATATTAACCCTTGTGTAGTGCCCACCTTTACCTAGTGGGACACTACATACCCCCGCGCTATGACGTTGCCCATCCTCGGCGCAACATAAAGGGGTCCGCCCAGCTGGAAACTGCAGCCTGAAAGACAAAATGGAGAACAGGCATATACAGCAATCACCACATTAGCAGTATAAATATAACAGTTTCATTGGGAAGTGCGGTGAAAAGGGGCGTTGTTCTCTTCTCTCAGGATAATGTAAGGGAACAGGGGGCGCTGACCTGGTGCAGCATATCATTAATACCAGGATAGTCCATAATAAAACAGTAGTAGTCTATAGGAAAATGCAAAACAAGTATAAGTCCTTGGAGGCTCAAAGAACAAAAGTGAGTCCGTACCTAGGCTTGTAAAGGGTTAAACAAGGGTTTCCCGTGAGGGACTACCTGGGCCCATAATGTAGTCTCCAAATCTCACAGGTGGGTGCCCCTTTGTAGACCGTGTAGACCTCCTTACTGGCAGAGGTTCTTCCCGCCTTAGCTCAGGAGGGTCAGAGGAGCTCCCAGGCTCTAGAGCTGATTCAGATGCTCTTTGGGACAGGTTGTCCTGGAGTTGAGAACTAGCAGGAACTGGAGCTGGTACCACCAAGTTCAACCAGGGTGTGAGAAACCAATGAAGTGGGTCATGTATCAGGTTCTCAACAGCCTGCATAGGGTCAACAGGTGGAGCTGGCAATTCAGGTTCAGGAGACTCCGGATCAATGTCCTCTACTGCCGGTTCTCCTTCTATACAAGGCTTTAAACAATTTCTATGTACAACTTGAGAACCTTTACCTTCTCTGGAGATTTGGTAAATATGAGCTTCAGCATTAGGAATGGCAGAAATGACATAGGGAATCCTTTCCTTTCCCATTTACTGTCCAATTTGCTGGTTCGGTGGTTGTTCTTCAACCACACCTTGTCTCCTAGAGCTAGGGGTTCTGCATGGGCAGCCTGGTCATAGTCTCTTTGTTGTCGTTCCCGAGCATTCTCCATGCGTTCTTGGACGATCTCTTTGGCATTGAGGAGACGTCTTTGGTGCTCCACTACCCAGTCTTAGGGAGTGATCCGCAGGAAAACATCAAATAGAAAGGTGTTTAACCGGTGGAACAATGAATTGTGTTGTTATAGGTACACATGAGTTGTGGCAACAGAGTAGGCCAATCACCCCTTGTCTCAGGGGGTACTGCTCTCAGCATTTCAATGAGAGTTTGATTCATCTTTTCACAGAGTCCGTTACCTTGCGGATGGTAGGCAGTGGTCCAGACTTTCTGGCAATTATGCATCAGGCACATCTCTTGGAACAGCTGTGACTCAAACGCAGACCCTTGGTCAGTGAGGATTCTCTCTGGGCAGCCGTAGGGCAGAAGGAAATGCTTCCAGAATGCCTCTGCTGTAGTCTTAGCTGTCAGGTCTTTCACAGGCACTGCTACGACAAACTTAATGAAGTGATCAATAATAGTCATGGCATAAGTATACCCTGAGCGACTCAGCTCCAACTTCACATGATCAATAGCAACAAGTTCTAAAGGAGTTTTACTTACGATAGGATGGAGAGGCGCCCTCTGGTCATGGCGTTCAGTTCGCCCCACAGCACAGGCAGTGCATTCTCGGCACCATTTCTCAATATCTTCTACTCATCCCAATCCAATGGAATCTTCTGTGAATAGTGGCCTCAGTCTTCTGCATGCCGAAGTGTCCGGACTGGTTGTGATACATTTCCAACACCAGACTGGCATCTCGACGTGGTATGAGGATTTGATATATCCTTCTACAGGACACTGGATCCAGACTCCTTCTGAGCAACAGGCCTCTTTGAAGGAATAGTTGGTGGCGATGTCACCACAGTCTCGCTAGTTCTGGGTCTGCACTCTTCCTGCGGATTCTCTCAGGGGTTTTCCCACTGGTAAGGAAGTCGAGCAGTTCACCGAGGACTCTACTTTCGGACTGGAGCTTAATCCACCTTTCTTGGTCGCCTCTTGGAATATCTGATGAGGGAGGATCAGCAGCAGAAAAGTTTTCAGTGCTGATATTATCCTGCTGGGCAAATTTATTGTAGAACGCTGGCATTTCCACTTCTTCCCAGGCATCCTTTGGTTCATCTGGGGCTTCTGTAGTGGGAAGCCACGACAGGGCATCAGCGTTATCGTTGGAGCGGCCTGCCCAGTATTTCACAGTGAAGTCATAGTTGGCAAGGCGGGAGGCCCATCTTTGCTCCAGTGCCCCTAATTTGGCTGTATTCAGATGTGCCAGGGGGTTATTGTCCGTGAAGGCAACAAATGGTGTGGCAGCGAGATAGTCTTTAAACTTTTCGGTCACAGCCCACACTAAGGCAAGAAACTCCAGCTTGAAGGAACTGTAGTTTGGATCGTTCTTCTCAGCTCCCTTCAGGGATCTGCTGGCATAGGCAATTACCCTCTTTTTGTTATCTTGCACTTGAGCCAACACGGCCCCCAGGCCTCTTTTACTGGCATCTGTGTAGAGGTGGAACGGCTTCTGATAATCTGGGTAACCCAGAACAGGGGGTTGAGTCAGCTTTTTCTTTAGGAGCTGAAAGGCAATTTCCCGTTCTTCATTCCATTCAACAGGAATAGGAGTTTTTGGGCTCTTCTTTGGATGCCTGTCATGGAACCATGAACCAGACGTACAACAAGAGATAAGTGGAAATAAGAAGGCTTTATTGAAAATCAAGCTGTAAGGCAAAAGTCCAAACGGATGGCTAAACCGAAGCAGGGTCTTGCGAAGCCAGAGGTCAGGAACCAGAAGGGTAGTCAGACGAAGCCTGGATCAGGAACCAGCAGGGTAGTCAGACGAAGCCTGGATCAGGAACCAGCAGGGTAGTCAGACGAAGCCAGGATCAGGAACCAGAAGCAGCAGCAATCTTAGAAGCATGTGAACACAGGAGGACCAAGCAAGGAACTGAAGCCACAGACCTCCTATATATATGAGCTAGGCATCCAGCTCCTCCCAGTGGGAAGGAGAAGCCGCAGGGTGGGAGGCTACAAGAAACCCAGAAACCAAGATGGCCGCCAGCACATGTCAAACGAAGGAGAACAGCAAGAAGGTAAGACCATGACAGTACCTCCCCCTCAAGGGCCCCTCCTCCGCGGAGTAAAGAACGGTTTCTGAGGGAAGCGTGCGTGGAAGGCTCGGAGCAAGGCAGGAGCATGGACATCTGCGGAGGGAACCCAGGAACGCTCCTCTGGACCATAACCACGCCAATGGACCAAAAACTGCACCTGACCGCGGACCAGGCGTGAGTCCAGGATATTGCTCACCTCATACTCCTCACGATTGCCCACTTGGACCGGACGAGGCCGAGGAACCGAGGAAGTGAAACGATTACACACCAGTGGCTTCAACAGGGAGACATGAAACACCAGATTGAGCCGCCAAAATCTGCTCACCCAGGGGAGAGGTCAGGCTGGTGCGAATGGCGGCCAGGATCTGATTCGGAGGTATGACCGAAGTCGGAATCGACTCCTCCCCGGACAGCTCGGAGTACTGCCGTGATAAGGCATCCGCTCTGATGTTCTTGGAACCAGGTAGGTAGGAGACTACGTAATTAAAACGTGACAAGAACAGAGCCCATCTGGCCTGACGTGGTGTCAATCTCTTGGCCTCAGAGAGGTAGATCAGATTCTTGTGGTCCGTCAGGATGAGAACCGGAACCACCGAGCCCTCGAGCAAGTGCCTCCATTCTTTAAGGGCCTGCACGATGGCCAATAACTCCCTGTCACCAATCTGATAGTTGCACTCCGCGGAAGACAGTTTCCGGGAGTAAAACCCACAAGGAAGCAGAGGACCCTCTGGTGTTCTACGCTGAGACAGAAGGGCGCCTACTCCCGTCTCAGACGCGTCCACCTCGAGGACAAAAGGCAACCCAGGGTTGGGATGCGACAGAATCGGAGCCGACACAAAGGCGGACTTTAGAGCCTCAAAAGCTCGGATGGCCTCGAGCGGCCAGACCTGGGGATTACTGCCCTTCCTGGTCAGATCCGTGAGAGGCTTGGCTAGCATGGAAAAGTCCCTGATGAACTTCCGATAATAATTGGCGAAGCCCAAAAAGCGCTGCAGGGCACGAAGACCACTGGGCTGGGGCCACTGTAAGACAGCCGAAACCTTCTCAGGATCCATGGAGAACCCCTCAGCGGAAATGATGTAACCTAAGAAGGTTACCTGGGATCGGTGAAATTCGCATTTCTCAAGCTTACCGAACAGCTTGTTCTCTCGTAACCGTTGCAACACTCGTCTGACATCCAGAATGTGGGCCTCCATGGATTCAGAATATACCAAGATGTCATCCAAATAGACCACCACACACTGCTGCAACAGGTCACGGAAAACATCGTTGATGAATTCCTGGAAGACTGCGGGCGCATTGCACAACCCAAAGGGCATAACCAAGGATTCATAATGACCGGTCCTGGTGTTAAACGCAGTCTTCCACTCATCGCCCGCCTTGATCCTTACCAGGTTATATGCCGCCCTCAGGTCGAGTTTGGTAAAGACCGTGGCCCCTTTGAGGCGATCGAACAGCTCGGAAATCAAGGGTATCGGGTAAGCGTTCTTGATCGTGATGCGATTGAGACCCCTGTAATCGATGCAAGGCCTCAACTCACCGCCCTTCTTTTTCACAAAGAAAAATCCAGCCCCTGCCGGGGACGAGGATTTGCGAATGTGTCCGCGTGAAAGCGCCTCCCTCACGTACTCCTCCATGGCCTCATTCTCCGCTACCGACAGTGGATAGACTTTGCCACGAGGAGGAACGGCACCAGATTGTAACTCTATGGCACAATCGTATGGGCGGTGCGAAGGTAGGGCAACCGCACGCACCTTATCGAATACATCCCGGTACTCCTTGTATTCAGGAGGCAACAGAGAGTCCGAGGAAGTACACAGCAACTTGACAGGCCCATGGATGCAACTAGCCCCACACTGCGGTGACCACGAGAGGATCTCGGCCGATCTCCAATCGAAAGTCGGATTATGCTTCTGGAGCCAGGGGTACCCCAAGACCACCGAGTAGTGTGGAGACGAAATAACCTGGAAACAGACCGACTCTCTGTGAACGGCACCAATGGCCATCCCCACTGGAAGGGTCTCATGAGTCACGTGTGGCGGCAGAAGGGGTCTGCCGTCTATCGCCTCAAGAGCCAGTGGGGAACCTCGAGACTGCAGAGGAATGGAATTGGCGGCAGCGAACACACTATCAATGAACAAACCACCAGCACCAGAGTCCACCAACGCCTGGGTCGTCACCGAGCCCCCGACCCAGGAGAGGACAACAGTAATCAGTGGTTTGTCAACACGGGAAACCGGGGACGAGGAGACTCCATCCAAGATCTGCCCCCGACAGGATCTCAGGTGCGAGCGTTTCCCGGACGGTTCGGGCATACCAACCGAAAATGCCCACCGAGACCACAGTACATGCATCGGCCCTCGCGTCTCCGGAGTACCCTCTCCCCCTCGGACAGGCGAGCAAACCCCAGCTGCATGGGTTCACTCCCAGACAAGTCATCCCCAGGAGGCGTGGGAGGAGAGGGAAGCACGGGTGGGACAGCAAACGTAGGCGCCAATCTGTTAGAAGACCTCCGCAGGCTCTCCTTAAAGAAAGGTCTCTCCCTGAGTCTGGTGTCAATCAAAATCAGGAAAGAAATAAGAGACTCGAGCTCCACTGGTAGGTCCTTAGCTGCAACCTCATCCTTCAAGGCATCCGAGAGACCATGAGAGAAAGCAGCGACCAGAGCCTCATTATTCCAGCCCACCTCTGCTGCCAGGGTACGAAACTCAATGGCGTATTCAGCTATGGATCGTGAACCCTGTCTGATGGACATAAGGAGCTTCGCAGCAGAGGCAGCACGAGCCGTCACATCGAATACCTTCCGAAGAGAAGCAACAAAACCGGAAAACTCGGCAACCACCGGATTGTTGTTCTCCCATAAAGGGCTGGCCCAGGCCAAGGCCTTGTCCGAGAGCAGCGAGATCAAGAAGCCCACCTTTGATCTCTCAGTAGGAAAGGCATGTGGCAGCAACTCGAAATAAATGCCCACCTGGTTAAGGAAACCTCGGCACTGAGTTGGCTCTCCCCCAAAGCGCTGTGGAAGGGGGGCAGAACCGGTCATACCCCGAAACACCGCAGGCGCAGCAACAGGTGTCGGGGTAGACTCTGGCGCAACAACCGGAGCGGCAGTAGGAGCGGGCCCAGGAGCGACAACCAACCCATCGGCAACGGAAGCTAAATGAGCCGTGCGTTCAAGCAGGGTTTGCAACGCCACAGCGAACCGACCCAACAGGTGATCCTGCTGATCAAGTCTGGCAACCAGCGTAGGTAGCGAGGATGGCCCTGTACCGTCAGAATTCATGGCTTGGTCCTAATGTCATGGAACCATGAACCAGACGTACAACAAGAGATAAGTGGAAATAAGAAGGCTTTATTGAAAATCAAGCTGTAAGGCAAAAGTCCAAACGGATGGCTAAACCGAAGCAGGGTCTTGCGAAGCCAGAGGTCAGGAACCAGAAGGGTAGTCAGACGAAGCCTGGATCAGGAACCAGCAGGGTAGTCAGACGAAGCCTGGATCAGGAACCAGCAGGGTAGTCAGACGAAGCCTGGATCAGGAACCAGCAGGGTAGTCAGACGAAGCCAGGATCAGGAACCAGAAGCAGCAGCAGTCTTAGAAGCATGTGAACACAGGAGGACCAAGCAAGGAACTGAAGCCACAGACCTCCTATATATATGAGCTAGGCATCCAGCTCCTCCCAGTGGGAAGGAGAAGCCGCAGGGTGGGAGGCTACAAGAAACCCAGAAACCAAGATGGCCGCCAGCACATGTCAAACGAAGGAGAACAGCAAGAAGGTAAGACCATGACAATGCCCCCTCAGGAGTTCCTGGATTGGATCCGCAATTTGTGCGAAATGCGGGATGAAACGCCTGTAATACCCTGCAAAACTGAGAAAGCTTCTCACCTCTTTCACGGTGGTAGGAGTAGGCCAATTGCGGACAAGTTTACCAGGATCAGGCTGTACTCCTTCGGCACTGACAACGTTTACCGCTGGTTTCAGCAGGTGGCACTTGGATGGCTTGATTTTGAGGTCATATTTAGTAAGAACTTGAAACACTTCAGCCAGGTGTTTTAAATGGTCCTCATACGTCTTGGAGTATATAATGACGTCATCCAGGTATAGTAGTACAGTCTCAAAATTTCTATGGCCTAAACAACGCTCCATCAGCCGCTGGAATGTCCCTGGAGCGTTACACAGTCCAAACGGCATATAATTGAATTCAAACAGGCCCATAGGTGTAGTAAAAGCAGTCTTTTCTCGATATTCTGGGGTCATGGGTACTTGCCAGTATCCACTAGTTAAGTCCAAGGTAAAGAAATAGGCTGATGACCCCAGGGCAGTCAAGGACTCCTCAATGCGTGGCAATGGATATGCATCTTTGTGGGTGATTTGATAGATTTTTCTGTAATCCACGCAGAACCTTATGCTGCCATCTTTTTTTCGGACAAGAACTAGGGGCGCAGCCCAGGTACTATGACTGTCCCGGATTATATTAGAGTCTTTCATCTCTTGTATCATCTCTTTCACAGACTGATACTGTAGGTGGTAGGCGGTATGGGCCTGTGTCTCTCCTTGATAGGAGGATAAGACCCAGTAGGTATGGTGTGTTTAATTACACTGACCTCTCCGTAGTCCGTGGAGTGCTGGCTCAAGGCCTTGTGATGCTCTTTCACCAGATTTAGAACTCCCTCTATTTGCTCCTTCGGGGTGGATTTGTTTCTCACATGAAGTTCTTCCCACCAGGATGTTGTGGGGGTGCTGGCAGTGGTGCTGCTGCTCTGTGTGGTCTGGAACGCCTCCGTGGCAGGCAGACGGATCACATCCTGGAAGGATACCTGGAAAAGCTGAGCAACGGGGCAGTGCTTAAAAAGAGTAATGGGGTGATCACCAAAGTTAATTAAACGGACAGGCACTTTACCTTGAGACACGGTCACCAGACTCTTGGCTGTCCGTACGAAGGGATGATTCTCAATTTGAATAGGTTCCACTAGGGCTTGATAATCCTGGTCCTGGATCCCTAACACAGGGCGGCACCACAGGATGATCTGGGAATTTGGAGGCAGAATTACCGGCCGGTTATCCCGGATCCGGACAGTACAAATTTCTCCCCTTTTGTTGGCGAACCTTTGTTGAGCACACAGCACACTGGAAGCAGGCGAGGCTGAAGATATAGTTTGATTCAATGCTTCAAGCACTTCGGAGTAACAGTTTTTAAGGACATTAGTCCCTAGGATTACAGGGTGTCCTCCTTTATCTCCTGCTTATACCACAATCACGCCTTGCTGTGGTAGGGTGGCTTCTCCCACCTGAAGAGTAGGTTCCCAATACCCATGGATATTCACTGGCTTACCGTTGCTGGCAATGATATGTAGCCAGGACTCTGGTGGCTGGGTGAGGAGACTTGGATCCCAGAACTTGTCAAAGGCAGGTCGTTGAATGGTGGTGACCTGGGACTCAGTATTCAGCAGGGCTTCAAAGGGTATCCCGTTGATACATATTTTAATTTTTGGACATATTTAGGCATCCAGCTTGGATCCTTTGGACCTAATGTTCTACCTCCCGAGGGACGGTCCTCTACCTCAGGGGTTGCCCGTTTAACTGCCAGCACATTGATTCAGTATGTCCATATTTCTTACAATAGTGGCAGACAGGCTGCTTTCTACTTCTAGACCGGTAACTCGGTCACTCAACAGGTTCTTTTGGATATACATCTCTGTATGCAGGTGGGAGTCTTGGATTAAAAGGGCCTTCATCTTCCAGTAACAATGGTCTCTCCCACTCCTCTATCTTCTTGCATACTTTCTCTAAGCTTAGAGTGAGATGGTTCGCTTCCTCCATTAGTGCTGCCACTACATCTGTGACTGGAGCCTGGGTGGCCTGACTGACTTCAGCGGGCCCCACATTGAGAGTCTTTGGCTGACAAGCCTGAGGTTCAGGGGAGGCTGCTGGCCCTGCGGCAGGGTTCTGGCCTAGTATACTGATGGCCAATTCTTTAAAGTCCAAAAATGTACAATGGGGGTGTTGAGCTACAACATCCGCAGCTGGCCCTTTAAATTCTCAGTACTTATACTCGCAATAAACTGTTCTCTAAGAGTCCTGTCCTGGTCCTCAGCCTCTTTGGGATCCACCTGGACCACAGCCCTCAGGGTCTCTTGCAAGGACAGAGCAAAATCGTGGAGCGACTCCCCAGGCTGCTGCTTTCTGCTGAAGAATCGCATTTTAACTTCGGACACCGTTCTGGCCTCAAATGTGGTGCCAAGGCGATCGAAAATCTGCTCCAGGCTACTTTTCAGAACGGGGCCATGACATGACTTCCCTGCGGGCGGCCCCTTCTAACTGGGCTAGGAGGATCTCCATCTGTTGTTCAGCAGATATAGGGTAGAGCCGGAACAAGGCCAGTATCTGGTCTCTGAAGTCCTTTAATTTATGGGCTTCCCCTGAATATCGTGGGAACCAGGGGGCCCCAAAATAATACGGCATGGTTAGTGGCATCAGGCTTGATGCTGCCACGGCGGCAGGTGCCCTATGGTCGGTCGCGGGCACTTCAGAAGGCACGGCTGGGGCCACCTGCTCCGTTTCTTCGGGTGCGGACATTGCGCTACTAGATGGGTATGGCCCTTTAAATGACAGCGGAGTGTCCGGAGCGACAATGTCAGTTTTTTTTTTCAGGTCAAGTCTCTTGTCGCTAGTAGGGGACCCTCTCCGGTACCCTGGCAGTAGTCGGGAACGTTCCGGTATAGTAATCAGAAGGGGGGCAGTGAAGGGTTAAGTTAGTACTTACTCCGGCGGTGCTCGCTCCAAGTATCGCGAGATGCATGGCTACGTCAGATGGGAGTCCCACACACAGCAACAGCAGGTAGGCGCGGCCTCTCGCAGCTCCGGGATTCAGGTAGGCGGTACCTTGTTCCAGACAGGGCGGCGTTTTTCCTCCTTGCTGACTGGGTGGTAACTTCACCTTGTCCTTTTTCGTGCCAAACGGGTACCACGAGGCGCACTTGTAATCCAGTCAGGTTATGCGGCCATCTTTGAGCAAATCGCTGTCTATTCACTGACAGCAAGCGGTGGCTTAAGCAAACGGCAAACAGTCCATACAATATAATCTTTACACCGCAACTTATTACAGTTCTCTTTGGCCCAGCAATTTTTCAATAAAACAATTAGGGCTTGTCACTTGAAGGCAAATAACGGCACACAGTTTTTATATTCCACAATGGCGCAGGAATGATTGTACCCTGTTTGTGACGCCAATTTATGCAGCACGCCAGACCTGCAGGGTATTGCGATAGTGAGGTCACGGTTATGGGCAATCGAGGGTTACTCACTTTTTAGAGGAGAACCCTGGGCAGGCATGCGGCAGTGAAGGAGAGGCTGGCACAGGAGACCTCTGGAGCACACTCTGTAAAAAGGGACCAGGCCTGATGGTGGATGAGGTGCCCTGGATGTTGCAGGTATTTTGAGTGCCTGAGGCAAGGTCCCTTTAAGGATCGTGACGCCAGTGCCTGTAACAGTGGCAACAGTTAATGCTTCGCAGTGCAATGCTGCACTATCCCTTCAGCTATTCTAGCTGGCTGGATCCCAAGGCCCGGATGCCTAAATGCTGGCTTTAATCCTTGGTATATAAATCTTCCTCCAGTATTGACCCTTGCTTTATATTAAAGTACCTCTGCCTCTCAGCTTACTTCTCTGAGCTGGGTGTCCTGTCTCTGCTGGGTTGCTGCAGGTTTTTCCCAGGAGGTAGATTCTTCTTCTGGAGTGACTCTACTGAGCTAAGCTTAGCCTCAGGAGCTTCAGGCTGACTAGGTTGCACTTCTAGTCCCCTGGCATGAACTACCTCTCCCCTGTCTGGGCCTACCTATATATACCTAAGGCTCTCTAGCTCCCTCTAACATCTGGGAGGCTAAACTACACCCTGACAGGCCTGACACCCAGATAATACAGGGAAATGCACATTAAACATGACATTAATGCAATAGACATATTAACCCTTGTGTAGTGCCCACCTTTACCTAGTGGGACACTACACCCTTTATTAGGTGTTGTATCCTTTCCGCTGCAGCTGGTGGCAGGTGAATGATGGAACTGAGCATGTACATCCATCTCAGTTATCAGGGCAGAAACTTAGAAAAAGGTCAAACAACAGGTGGCTATACAAATGCAATTACAAAATTATTCAGATCCAGGGGATGGATTAAAAACTGTAGAATATCATTTGTGGGACATGTATCTGGTACTGTAGGTAATCAGAAGCTGATGTATACTCTGTTAACATATTTTCCAACTTAACCTATATATTCATGGGGTTTTGATAAAGTCCAGATTATGTGTCACCCCCAACCTTACCCTAACCAAATGACTAGCACACGTCTATGCCATAGAGGCAGTTTTTAGAAAAATGGGTCCTTTGTAGTTAAGGGAAACATATTTAGGCCTCATTCACACGGCCCACTCGTGTGGCAGACGCGACGGATCCAGACTGATTCAACTTGAATGGGTCCGTGATCCGTCCACACCGTAAAAAATAATAGAACAAGAGCTATGCGGGGAGCACATGGCCGATGCCCGCATATTGCAGACCCGCTGTATGTGGGCCGCAATACGGCCATGGCCGGGCAACAGCCTCGTGTATGAGGCCTTAGTCTATATGACAAGACAACAGTCCAGATCCATTTCAATATATGATGCCATAGGATGTCAGGAAATGAAGGCAATACAGAAAAATACACAAGATTGTAGAAATAGAGGAAGTCTTCTCGCTATTTCAGAAAGAATATAAATAGTGCCCTCGTCGTGTCCTACATTGGCACATTCAAGGAGTGTGAATATTATCGTGCCGAGTTGTATTACTGGTGACATATACGTTGAGCGTGATTAAATAAAAACAGGTGTTTTAATATAGGCGAAGAGAGAGTGATGATTACATCTCAGTGATAGGAATAGATTTTTGCTTTGTCTTTCCGAGGTGTTTGAGTGGGGGCAGGTGATAACAGGTGGGCAGACTGGTGTGTTACTGCATGTCTCCTGGCACCATACACCATATACACAAGATGTTACCTCCTTGTCCCCAGACTCTTTGCTCATTTACACATCTTGTAACTTGAAAACTGAGTGTAAGATGAAAGCTAACAACAAAGATCATCAACGTCTAGCACCGAACACACACATAAATATACAGACGTGGACAAAATTGTTGGTACCCTTTGGTCAATGAAAGAAAAAGTCACAATGGTCACAGAAATAACTTTAATCTGACAAAAGTAATAATAAATTAAAATTCTATAAATGTTAACCAATGAAAGTCAGACATTGTTTTTCAACCATGCTTCAACAGAATTATGTAAAAAAATAAACTCATGAAACAGGCATGGACAAAAATGATGGTACCCCTAACTTAATATTTTGTTGCGCAACCTTTTGAGGCAATCACTGCAATCAAACGCTTCCTGTAACTGTCAATGAGACATCTGCACCTCTCAGCAGGTATTTTGGCCCACTCCTCATGAGCAAACTGCTCCAGTTGTGTCCGGTTTGAAGGGTGCCTTTTCCAGACTGCATGTTTCAGCTCCTTCCAAAGATGCTCAATAGGATTGAGGTCAGGGCTCATAGAAGGCCACTTTAGAATAGTCCAATTTTTTCCTCTTAGCCATTCTTGGGTGTTTTTAGCGGTGTGTTTTGGGTCATTGTCCTGTTGCAAGACCCATGACCTGCGACTGAGACCAAGCTTTCTGACACTGGCTAGTACATTTCTCTCTAGAATTCCTTGATAGTCTTGAGATTTCATTGTACCCTGCACAGATTCAAGACACCCTGTGCCAGACGCAGCAAAGCAGCCCCAGAACATAACAGAGCCTCCTCCATGTTTCACAGTAGGGACAGTGTTCTTTTCTTGATATGCTTCATTTTTTCGTCTGTGAACATACAGCTGATGTGCCTTGGCAAAAACTTCGATTTTTGTCTCATCTGTCCACAGGACATTCTCCCAGAAGCTTTGTGGCTTGTCAACATGTAGTTTGGCATATTCCAGTCTTGCTTTTTTATGATTCGTTTTCAACAATGGTGTCCTCCTTGGTCGTCTCCCATGTAGTCCACTTTGGCTCAAACAACGACGGATGGTGCGATCTGACACTGATGTTCCTTGAGCATGAAGTTCACCTTGAATCTCTTTAGAAGTCTTTCTAGGCTCTTTTGTTACCATTCGGATTATCCGTCTCTTAGATTTGTCATCAATTTTCCTCCTGCGGCCACGTCCAGGGAGGTTGGCTACAGTCCCATGGATCTTAAACTTATGAATAATATGTGCAACTGTACTCACAGGAACATCTAGTTGCTTGGAGATGGTCTTATAGCCTTTACCTTTAACATGCTTGTCTATAATTTTCTTTCTGATCTCTTGAGACAGCTCTTTCCTTTGCTTCCTCTGGTCCATGTCGAGTGTGGTACACACCATATCACCAAACAACACAGTGATTACCTGGAGCCATATATATAGGCCCAATGGCTGATTACAAGGTTGTAGACACCTGTGATGCTAATTAGTGGACACACCTTGAATTAACATGTCCCTTTGGTCACATTATGTTCTGTGTTTTCTAGGGGTACCATCATTTTTGTCCATGCCTGTTTCATGAGTTTATTTTTTTACATAATTCTGTTGAAGCATGGTTGAAAAACAATGTCTGACTTTCATTGGTTAACATTTATAGAATTTTAATTTATTATTACTTTTGTCAGATTAAAGTTATTTCTGTGACCATTGTGACTTTTTCTTTCATTGACCAAAGGGTACCAACAATTTTGTCCACGTCTGTATATATATATATATATATATATATATATAGATATATATATACAGTGGATATAAAAAGTCTACACACCCTTGTTAAAATGTCAGGTTTCTGTGATGTAAAAAAATTAGACAAAGATTAATAATTTCAGAACTTTTTCCACCTTTAATGTGACCTAGAAAATGTACCACTCAATTGAAAAACAAACTGAAATCTTTTAGGCAGAGGGAAGAAAAAATATAAAAATAAAATAATATGGTTGCATAAGTGTGCACACCCTTAAACTACTACTTTAGGCTACTTTCACACTAGCGTTCTGCTGTCCGCTCGTGAGCTCCGTTTAAAGGAGCTCACGAGCGGAGCAGAACGCTTCCGTCCAGCCCTGATGCAGTCTGAATGGATGCGGATCCGCTCAGACTGCATCAGTCTGGCGGCGTTCAGCCTCCGCTCCGCTCGCCTCCGCACGGCCAGGCGGACAGCTGAACGCTGCTTGCAGCGTTCAGCTGTCCGCCTGGCCGTGCGGAGGCGTGCGGATCCGTCCAGACTTACAATGTAAGTCAATGGGAACGGATCCGCTTGAAGATGACACCATATGGCTCAATCTTCAAGCGGATCCGTCCCCCATTGACTTTACATTGAAAGTCTGAACGGATCCGCTCAGGCTACTTTCGCACTTAGAAATTTTTCTAAGTTATTAATGCAGACGGATCCGTACTGAACGGAGCCTCCGTCTGCATTAATATGATCGGATCCGTTCAGAACGGATCCGATCAAACGCAAGTGTGAAAGTAGCCTTATTGAAGCACCTTTTGATGTTATTACAGCACTCAGTCTTTTTGGGTATGAGACTATCAGCATGGCACATTTTGACTTGGCAAGATTTGCCGACCCTTCTTTGCAAAAACACTTCAAATCTGTCAGATTGCGAGGGCATCTCCTGTGCACAGCCCTCTTCAGATATTCCCTCCCAGGTCTCAGTAGCAGGGCGGCTGGTGGCTTGGCATGCTGACCACAGTTAGGCAAAACCCCCAAAGTAACTACCGTGACACTATGCAGTGGCAAAAAAGAAAACACGACAATGGTCATTAAACGTAAGACAGGGCACAAGAACCAGAAGTCAACCACCAGAGAAACCACTCACCAGATATCTCCAGAACCAGGGAAGCAACTGAATAATCAGCAGTGAGTGAGGGAAAAGACCAGGTTTAAATATCCCTCCACAGATCACCTGACACTGCTGAGGTCCCACCCAATCTTCACCCTCAGACCAGGTAAGCACTGGTGAGGGCTGAGAGTGTGCAGAGGAGGGAACCTCCCACCACATATCTAAGTCAGGAGACATGACAAAAGAAGTTCTTTGGCAGGGTCCTGGGACCCGTGACCAGCATCGGTGCTGGAAATGACGGCGTCCCATCTCCCAGCAGAACCAAGATCTGGAATGAATCTCACAGAGTGATGCGCGCGTGTAAAGTGTAAACCTTTACTAGCTCCGCCCTCTGGGGCGACACCCCTTGTGGCCAGCGAGGGGTGAGGGATGTCACGCTGGAGGGCCAAAGACCACCTGGGAGAATGAGAGACCTGTTTTTGCGTGGTGAAATGCTTCAGGTGAGAATGCGTCTGTCTCCCTAGCTGCCTGACAGCTACTCCTCTGATATTTATAAACATTAGAGTCATCACCAAAACATCATACAGCATACATATAATATTTTCCAGTCTAATTTAAAGGGGTTGTCCTATCTGATCTGGGTCTATCGCCAAAGCGAATGGAGAGCAAGCCCCGCATGCACAGCCTCTTCTACACATAAATGTGGCTCGCTCTCCATTCACTTCGGGGCCCTGTTCTTGACATAGGAGGGGGTCGCAAAGGTGGAACTATCTTTCACCACTTCCAGACCAGGGCATGTACCCCCCTTCCTGACCGGACGTATTTTCTGTCTCTTCAGTACATGCATCTTTGAAAGCCATAACTATTTTTTTCTGTTCAGTTATGTCAATAATTTTTGAGCCTCTTTTTGGTCAAACGTCTGTCTTTCATGTTTTTTGTTTCTCATTTTGTTACTAGCACAATGTGCAACTAAAATATTTTTTTTATGCCCTCTTTCCATAATGGTCATACATGGGATGTATGGGTTATAGTCCCTAAGGCAGGGCTGTCATACAGCGTGTGGTGGTGTTTTTTTTTAATCATCTTTTTATTTATTTTATTTATTTATAAATGTTTGCTCTTTGTACCCTCCTTAAGGTCATACAAGACCTTTGGAGGACATTTAACTTCTTTTTTATTGCTGATTTTTCCTATAACTGGGGCTGATATTGTATTTGAATACAGCCCCCAGGGAGGTCGCACATTGCTGTACAACATCACTACCGATATGAACTTGGTCTGCTAAGACACAGCAGCTCATGCAGACTCCTGGCCCCAGCAATTCCATGACCGCTGGGACTGGAACAGGAAGCTGCATTGAAACTTCCTGACTGCTATACACAGGGCTTTTTAAGCACTGTGTATAGATCAATGGGAAAGGTAGGGACTGTAAAAAATAGGGAGTGCAGCTGCAATCTCTGCACCGAAGTTTCAAAACATCCATGCAGAGTTGAATTTCCACTATAGTGGAACAGCCATGAATATGTACTGATGGATTTTGGATCTCCTCTACTATAAGAGGCCAGGATGGGAATAGATTTTCTAAAAGCATTCTGAATAAAGTTTTTCTACTTAAATTTTGTGTTCATCCGGCTTTTTAGTCCCTTTTGTAATGTACAGCCTGCTGACTGTCTTCATTGGCTACAATGAACGTCTATCCTTATATGCTCAACACTTTTCTAACATGCTTTAAGTCTTTCTGACACACCATTACAAATGCTGATAGAGAGAATCGCTCGTTCAGGAAAAGAAATGTGCAAATATATCACAATGCAGAATAGGAAATGATGCATTTCATCATATTAATTCAAGTGGATTATGCATAGATATGGTGCTGATTTCAAGATGAATATTTCAGCTCTACATGACAAATTCAATAAATCAATCTTCTCTAAATATCAAAAGATTCAGACACTGCAAAGGCAAACAGAAATGCTTATTTAATACCCCCCATGTGAGGGTTTAATGCAACAATCTCGTTTTTATACACCTTTTAATAAATTATCCTCTTTTTTAGGCATTCTTTACTTTGATGAACATATTGTATATAAGCTTTATAGTGAACATATCTCATTAGGAATTGATTTGTATATATATATATATATATATATATACATTAAAGGGGTTTTCTGGGATTTTGATATTGATGGTCTATACTCAGGATAGGTCATCAATATCAAATCAGCGGGGATCCTACTTGTGACACCTCCGCCACTCAGCTGGTTGCAGAGAAGCGCTCATCAAAACCTCTTCCTAGACCTTTGGCGTCATGTTCACCAGTCACATCGCCTAGGCGCAGCTCAGTCCTATTCAAATATATGGGACTGATTTGCAATACAAAGCACAGCTGCTATCCAATGTACGGAGTTGTGCTTGGTGAGCTGCAAAGAAGCCATGGTGCTCCCAGGAATGCTGTGGTCTCCTCAAACAGCTGATTGGCGGGGTGCTGGGAGGTGAACCCCCGCCAATCTGATATTGATGTCCTATCCTGAAGATAGGTTATCAATATTTAACTTTAAAGCCTCATTCACACGTCAGTGTTCCACGTATGTGTGCTGTACATGTTCTCCATGGACAGCACTAGGGCTGCAGCTATCAATTATTTTAGTAATCAAGTATTCTATTGATTAATCCAATGATTAATCAAGTACTCTAATAAGAAAAGACTAATTGAAAGAGCATTTTCTTTTATAAAAACACATCATCCCCCTTTGCCATCAGTCCACAGCACCATCAGCCCCTTCCATGCCATCAGCTCCCCCCAGTGCCATCAGCTCCCCCTATGCCATCAGTCCTCCGTGTCATTACCCCCCATGCCATCAGTCCTCTGTGCCATTAACCCCCATGCCATCAGTACTCTGTGCTATCACCCCCCATTCCATCAGTACTCTGTGCCATCACCCCCCATGCCATCAGTACTCTGTGCCATCAGTCCTCTGTGCCCTCAGCTCCCCCAATGCCACCATCTCCACTCCTAACCATCATTCCCCAGCACCAGTGAAATACTTACCTATCCTGTAGGGGCGCTGCCGTCGCTCCTTAGCTCTTTAGCCTCTTCTTCTTTGAGCACTGCACTGTGCTCCCGACCTCACACAGCAATAGGTCATAGTGCGCGCTTAAGCGCGCCGATGTGTCAGAATCCAGTGCAGCGCGGTGCGGGCCGGTGGGGTACCACAGAGCGTGAGTAATAGCAAGCGCTTCACTTGCACTCTGTGGTCACATGACACAAACAAATCTTCAATGCAAAAAATTTGCATCGAGGATTTTTTTGTGTCGAGTTACTTGATTTACTCGAGTAATCGTTACAGCCCTAGACAGCAAATGAACCCATTCATTTTAATTTGTGTATTCACACATCAGTGTTTTAGCACAGATGCTCTATTTTGTCCATGTTAACGGATCCATCACGCCTATTATAGTCTATGGGTCCATGAAAACCACAGATGCAACATGGGCGCCATCAGTGTTTCATCTGTGTTTCATGGATAATTAGGAAGCGATGCTTGGAATTATTTCTTTTCAGCTGCACAGTGTTTTGAAACATGAGTGACACACATAGACAGCTAAAATGGAGACACGGATCTGCAGCGTCCCACTACGTGTGTGTGGGCACTGCTTAAAAGTATTTTTGATCCTAACAATTGCATTGTACAGTATGGTATAACTTTGCATTTATATATCTGCAAAATCCCTGTTAACAGGCCTATTAGGTGTAATTTATACATCCCACCACTAGATGGGGATAACGTTCAGGTCCTATATATACTCAGGTCAGGACTAGTGAGATAGATTAGGCAGAATAGAGTGAGACAGTTGAGACCACAAGTCAGTGCTAAGATCACAGAGTGAAAAGGTGCAGATCCAGCAGGTCAGCTCTAAAGAAAATCCTTAGTCCAGAAGAGGGACAAGAGAGAAGGACAAATTTAACTTCATCCAAAGGATAAAAGCCATAACCCAGGCAGAAAGGACCTTTGAAGTAACCCACTGCTCCAAAACCACAAAACCTGACAAGCCTTAAACAGTGGATTAGCAGAATTATCTCTGTATAATCTAAAGACTTCATAATTGTACTACTGCAACTGAAAGACATCCAAAGTAAAAGTTGTGAGTTGCATCTTACCACTGTCTACCTCATTATTACTACCTATGGTTGTACCACCATTAACGGTACTGGCGTCACAACAAAAATAATCAAAGGACTCAGCCGCAACAAGCACCCTAAGCACCCTTAACATCAAGGGCACCTCAACCACCATCTTGGCTGATGTTTCCTACCACAGAGCGTGCCCCGGAGGATTTCATGCTGTCCACCTCAACACTGTGCTGCCAGCCCAGGGAGGCTATCTGCTAACCGTGACTAAACTGATGAACTGTGTGTTATACCATTTGACCCCTCATCGGTCCACCGTGAACCTCACGTGTTCCCCCTGCGACTGGCTGGCTGCAGATCCTTTATAGACATCTTCATGGAGGCATCACTTGCCACCTTTTCATGGATTTGACCACGGAACCACATGCATAATTTGAAGCTCTCAAGCCCCAATCCAAGATCTCTAAGAAGGTCCCCACTGTACAGTGTGCCAATTATATTGTGCCATTTACAATACTGGTGTCTGTGCAGTGGCTGGGTTTGGGGTGGCCCCAACGCTACCCTGGGTCCCCCGGACAACGTTGAGGTGTCACCACATGTTGATGCTCTCCGGAAGGGATGGTAAGGCGTGGTGCACCTCAATGGGAAATAAGTCCAGAGAGTCAGGGTCTGCAGTAAACCAGGTTGCTTCTTTTTTAATTTTTTGCTGCTCGGGTGCGGACCAATTCACTTCGATGGGGCCGCAAAAGATGCGGACAGCACTCCGTGTGCTGTCCGCATCTGTTGCTCTGTTCCGTGGCCCCGCAAAAAATTATAGCCATTTTGCGGACAAGAATAGGCATTTCTACAATAGCCTAAAAACTGAACGATTGTGTGCATGAGGCCTAAACTGCAGTATATAGTCTTGCCTATAGAAAACATACACAATAAAACTAAAAGAAGATATAATTTTGTGCTAAAAAGTCTCATATTTAGGTATATGCACTTCGTTATGTAGTTCTAGCACCTTTTTAGAAAATGAAAAGAGCTGGAAAAGTAGCCTTGACATTAATTACAGCATTGCACTGTATTAATGCATGTTAATGCAGTTCTCGCCTCAAGTATTATTTATGAATTTCTTCATGGCAGCTAATTTAACTGTAAACCCTGACCCCAATCACAAAGGACAACTCCAATTTTAAAAAGCTTTTTTCCTTGAAAAAAATATATTCAGGGATCAACATATATTATTAATATTGATTGACTACAGAAAGATTTGCCTATGTAAAGACGTGATCTGCTTGAACTGTCCATTCATAATGGAAAACACAATGGCTGAAAATATAGTGCCACGTGATGCACAAATGAGCAGAAATGTTTCAATCTATCTTAGATTTATCAAAATACAGTCCTGATCAAAAGTTTAAGACCACTTGAAAAATGGCCAAAAATCATATTTTACATTGTTGGATCTTGACAAGGTTCCAAGTAGAGCTTCAACATGCAACAAGAAGAAATGAGAGTGAGACAAAACATTTTTTGAGCATTCAATTAATTGAAAATAACGATTAAACTGATCCAAATTTTAGGACCACATGCCTTTAAAAGGCCAAATCTGTGCAAAGATGTGGATTCATTGTCATTTTCTGTCAGGTAGTCACACGTTGTGATGGCAAAGGCAAGAAAAACTCCCTTTTTGAACGTGGTCGGGTTGTTGAACTGCATAAGCAGGGTCTCACACAGCGCACCATCGCTGCTGAGGTGGGAAGCAGTAAGAAAGTCATTTGGAATTTCTTAAATGATCCTGAGGGTTATGGAACAAAAAAGTCAAGTGGAAGACCCCAAAAAATTTCATCAGCACTGAGCCGGAGGATCCAATTGCCTGTCCGTCAAGACACTGGACGATCCTCGATCCAAATTAAGGCCCTTACTGGTGCCGACTGCAGCCCCATAACCATCAGATGGCATCTGAGACTGAAGGGCTTCAAAAACAAAAAACGTCTTCAAAGACGAGAAGTTCCTTGAACGCCACAGAACTGCTCGTTTGGACTTTGCAAAAGAGCACCAAACATGGGACATTCAAAGGTAGAAGAAAGTTTTATTCTCTGATGAGAAAAAAAATTAACCTTGATGGTCCTGATGGTTTCCAACATTACTGGCATGACAAGCAGATCCCACCTGAGATGTTTTCTACGCGCCATAGTGGAGGGGGCGCCATAATGGTCTGGGGTGCTTTTTCCTTCAGTGGAACAATGGAGCTTCAGGAAGTGCAGGGGCGTCAAACGTCCGCTGGCTATGTCCAGATGTTGCAGAGAGCATTCCTCATAACTGAGGGCCCTCGTCTGTGTGGTAACGACTGGGTTTTTCAACAGGACAACGCTACAAGTACACAATGCCCGCAGGACAAGGGACTTCTTCCAGGAGAATAACATCACTCTTTTTGCCCATCCTGCGTGTTCCCCTGATCTAAATCCAATTGAGAACCTTTGAGGATGGATGGCAAGGGAAGTTTACAAAAATGGACAACAGTTCCAGACAGTAGATGGCCTTCATGCGGCCGTCTTCACCATTTGGAGAAATGTTCTCACTCACCTCATGGAAACGCTTGCATCAAGCACGCCAAAACAAATTTTGGAAGCGATAAACAATAACGGCGGAGCTACTCATTACTGAGTTTATGTTTGGAAGTTGGATTTATGTTTTGGGGGGGTTTATTTTTTTGGGGGGAGGTGTGGTCCTAAACTTTTAATCAGCTGAAAAACAGCCTGTTTCAGTTTATTCATTGTTTTTATTAAATTGAATGCTCAAAAAATGTTTTGTCTCACTCCCATTTCTTCTTGTTGCATGTTGAAGCTCTACTTGGAACCTTGTTAAGATCCAATGTATATAGAGAGGCTGAGCACTCTCCCAATGGACCACACAAAGACTATTCAAAAATGATTATATTTATTACACCAATATATAGATAAAAACATATAATAAACAAAATGCACAATTAAAAATATATTCTATTAAAAATATACATAAAAGTATTCATATTAAAAGTCTAATTGAGTAGCGGTGGCATACAAAAGATTGCTATATGCAACTTGGAAGAAAAAGTATGTCCTGATTGGAGGAGAAGAAGATCGATAACACCTCAGTACTTTTATCTTCAACAATGTGCAAGAGAATTGCAACTTGTTTCAGCCGAATCCGATGTGGAATAAAAGTTAAAGGAATGCATATCAGATATATCTATAAACAACAAACTCATATGTTTATACAATTTATAGGACATCTGTATAATCTTCTGAAAAAACGCTGGTGCAGAAGATTATACAGATGTCCTATAGATTGTATAAACATATGAATTTGTTGTTTATATTCCTTTAACTTTTATTCCACATCGGATTTTATATGCAACTGGCTGAAACAAGTTGCTAGATCCATTCCAGATTTTCTAATTTTCCCTGATTATGGAGGATTTTGGGTATAAAAAGGGGTCATTCCCCTCTACGGGTCACCACTGAGGAAGGGGCTAGGAAAAGACCCCGAAATGCGTCTGGTTTCAAAAGACCCGCACATCAGCTGATGGACGTCCTGACTTCAACAATCTAAACCGACTTTATTACCCTGATGAACTTTTCTGACATACAGCAAAGCTTTCGACCCTTGAACGGATAGAGCTATAATCAAAGTCTTCTCATCAGAGAATCTCTACATGGAGGGCCACTTCGCTCACACTGTTCCTGCTGAACCGTTACTAACAGGTACTGCTGCACCTGACTCCATTAGCCACGTGGGACGCCACTGTGTGCTATAGTCAGACAGCACCTTTACAACAGTGTGTGTTTTGCCATACAGGGAATATTGATTGAATATAATCGATAAAAAAATCGAAATTAAATATCGAATTTAAGCCTGGACAATTATCCGAAAAGTTATCTACATAAAACTTATTTTTACATTGTCGAAAATTCTCTTGCACATTGTTGAAGATAAAAGTACTGAGGTGTTATCGATCTTCTTCTCCTCCAATCAGGACATACTTTTTCTTCCAAGTTGCATATAGTAATCTTTTGTATGCCACCGCTACTCAATTAGACTTTTAATCTGAATACTTTTATGTATATTTTTAATTGTGCATTTTGTTTATTATATGTTTTTATCTATATATTGGTGTAATAAATATAATCATTTTTGAATAGTCTTTGTGTGGTCCATTGGGAGAGTGCTCAGCCTCTCTATATACATTATAACTTTCTTTTGACTGGGTGAGTCATTAGGCTTAGTAGCACCGATTCATAGTCACAGGCGACAGAGAGCCACCATACTCTTTTCATTATCTTGTTAAGATCCAGTAATGCTAAATATGATTTTGTGCCATTTTTCAAGTGATCTTAAACTTTTGATCAGGACTGTAATTCACACAGCATGATAAATTTGGTCCACCTCACAAGGCAAGTTGTACAGATTTCTCTTCCTTATATCCCCAATGCACACTAGTAATTTGCACCTTCCTTTTCTGAACTAGAAGCAGGGGTGGAAATAGGGCGATACAGTCAAGGAGGTTCCACATCACTGGAGCTTTCTACTGTCTATGTCCACCAGACAGTAAGGTGTATAAATATTCAAGGTAGTAAAAATCAGCGAAAGGTAGCCACATTTATCTAGATGGCACATGTTGGCTCACAATTCTCTAAGCATTATACATTATTTTTTTGTTCCTGATGACAACTCATTTCTGACATACATTACTTTTCACCAAAAAACTAAAACATTTCCCTTAGATGCTCCGAATTTCTAGGAATGTTCAGAAATGTTAAGGCAGATGTAAAAATTTGGCACCTGGCAGACACTAAATAATTTTTTTAAAAATCTGCTGTTGTAATTGCTCACTGTACACATTCACTTTAACAAAATTGCCCTGGTTTTGATCAAAGCCTTTCCTGGAGTAAGGTAGATGTTGACATTGACTACGCTATGGACATTGCACCTGCCACCACATTGAGTAAACAGGCAACATACTTGGCAACTTGCCTAGTGGATCAAAAACTGGTTTAAGAAGATCGAACTTACTATGCTCCAGGCTTGCATTTCATGGTTGTCCATAAATTTTCATCTAAATCTGCGTGAGGAGCCTAGTTCTTTTCTTATTTCAAAAAACCAGGCAACTTGCTTTCAAGGAAGTCAGTGAGGTTTTTGAATACATTCGATAAATATTCTCTATGGCAATGTGAACTCTGAATAACCCGACCTGCCAAGCACTTGAGTACACAAATATACTGACATAATGAAATAACACGCATGGAAAGCCATGACAAATCCTATAGAACCTCATCACTCAGCTCTGCTTACCTATAGGTGCATATGTGCAGAATAATAGATAAATACAGGGCACAGTACATCAATAATTCAGGTTTAACCCAAGAATTGCACTCTGTGTATACCATCTTCAGCCTTAATCATAGGATTGAAATCATTATTATTTCACAAAAGCTAGGATCCAGCTGCAGTACTAAAATGTCATTCCTACACTGGAGTCATGGGTGACCTCATTAGGTAAGCTCCTGAATTTAGCAGCCAACATAAATGATGCAGCACATCCTGTTTAGTGATGTTGCACAGTCTGAAAGTGGTGGAGAAACTTTCAAGGTCAATCAGAGTTTTCTTATCATTAAAACATGAATCCATCAGAGATATTCAGGAAACCGACTATTTCATCATTCTTGTTCCTTTGTTTTAAGATGTATCATGATTTCTTGGTAAGTTCAGACAAAAGGAAATTAATAATGGATCTATAAAGAAAACGCAGTGTTTGTGGTTGCACCTTGCCCTGATGCCTGAATCATCCAAAAGGCCCTGGTCAAATAAGGTTCAACAAGAAGCAATGCAGAGATGTGACTAGGACGATTATGTATATGGTTGCACAGTAAAATAATAATTTTATGAAATTGTATAAATTGGATATGGGTGGGGATGTGTTTTGAGGAGGTAGGTCTCTGATACAGATTTTTTGAACCCAGGAGCTACCTGTGTTGAAGAAAACCCTTACAATCACTAATCCTAACTACTGTTTCTAAAAGCACACAATTTTTGAGAAGACCATTGCCATGTCTAGATCATATTTCCTGTGACAGATCTTCAGTTCCAGCAGATATCATGCATACTGGCTTCCTTCATTGAGTAGACCATCTCCTCAGAAAACCATTTTCAATGCAGTCTCAGATAGTCTACCACATACACATAAAACACTGCAAGTGGAAAAAAAAAATTTTTAGAAGAAAAATGTATCACGGTTTACATCACACTTGATGAGAATCCAACATAAAGTTGAAGGGAACCTGTCAAATTGAACATGGTTGAATTGAATTGAACTGCACAGATGGAGCTGAACAGATTGATATATAGTTTTGTGGGAAAAGATTTACTAAAACTTTTACTGTATTCATGGGCGTAGGGATCACTATAGCAGCCATAGCAATGGCTATGGGGCCCTACGCCACTGGGGGCCCAGGCCGCTGGCTGAGGATTTTATTTAATTTTTTTATTTATGTGGCGTAGCGTCACAGGCCCCTCCAGGACAGACAGAGAAAGCGCTCTCTGCAGGGCGGTGGGCGGTGCGATAGGGGGCGGCCGGAGGCAGAGAGGCTTACCTGCAGTGAGGAGAGGGAGTGGTCCCGCTCCCAGTCTGGGCGGCAGTCCTACCGGCTGGAAGTGGAGGAGGCGGAGTGTACAGCGAAGCTGCGCACTGCTGGGCCTGGAAGCGCTGCTGGAGTGTGGGTGCGCAGACGTTCAAGTGGCTGTGAGGTGAGGGCTGGCTGACTCTGGCTGGGACTGGTAAAACTTACTTTGGAGTCCTAGACCATTATCTTTGGGGAGGAGGGGGGAGTGGGATCCCCGAGGTCTGGACCATTATATCTGGGGAGGAGGGGGAGCAGGACCCTGGAGGTCTGGACCATTATATTTAGGGGGGAGCAGGACCCTGGAGGTCTGGACCAATTTATTGAGGGGGAGCAGGACTCTGGAGGTCTGGACCATTATATCTGGGGAGGAGGGGGGAGCAGGACCCTGGAGGTCTGGACCATTCTATTTAAGGAGAAGGGGGGAGCAGGACCCTGGAGGTCTGGACCATTATATTTAAGAAGGGGGGAGCAGGACCCTGGAGGTCTGGACCATTATATTTAAGAAGGGGGGAGCAGGACCCTGGAGGTCTGGACCAATATATAGGGGGGAACAGGACACTGAAGGTCTGGACCATTCTCTTTAGGGGGGGGGGGGCAGGACCCTGGAGGTCTGGATCATTATATATGGGGAGTAGGGGGAAGCAGGAACCTGGAGGTCTGGACCATTATATAGGCAGGAGGGGGGAGCAGGACACTTGATGTCTGGACCATTATATCTGGGGACTGGCGGTGGGAGATTTAGGATGGGTGTGGGGGTGGGAGGTCTAGGAGTGGTGTGGGGATGTTGGGGTGGGAGGCCCTGGAGGGGTGTTTGTGTCGGAGCTCTGGAAGGGGTGGGAGGTCTGAGAGGTATGTGGAGGTGGGAGTTCCGGGAGGGGGGCCCATAAATTTTTTTTGCTATGGGGCCCAGTCATTTCTAGCTACGCCCCTGACTGTATTCATTTAATTTCCTGCTCATTCCTATCATGATTGACAGCCTTTCCTCTATGACTGTGTATACAGAGATTTCTGTCAATCACTGATAGGACCACCTCCTGTACTTCAAAGCCCAGAATGTGTAGGAAATTAATAATCTTTTTCTTGCAAAACTATATATCAATCTGTTCTGCTCCTCCTGCATTATAACAGGTCACCTGTAGCTTATATTGCATCTGGTGAAAGATTCTCTTGAGGGTTCTGCTTTAGCACATAACCTTCAAGCAAATAAAAAAAAAACACATATAAACCACAAAATACTTATAAACACATATAAACCACAAAACTATATATCAATCTGTTCTGCTCCTCCTGCATTATAACAGGGCACTTGTAGCTTATATTGCATCTGGTGAAAGATTCTCTTGAAGGTTCTACTTTAGCACATAACCTTCAAGCAAATTTTTTAAAAAAACACATATAAACCACAAAATACTTTGTATTGTGTGCACCGCCTTAAAAAATGTGAAGAAAGAAAATAAAAATAATACTAGAGCTAGGTCTCTTAAAGGGTTTGTCCAAGGTATTTTTAGTAGGGGAAACTGCTGGTAGCATGATCAAATAATAAAAGCATTTAAACACGCTTTCTCAGCCTCCTCCGATCTAGCGCTTCTGTTCCTTGCTCTTCCACTGGCTACAGCCAGTCATGTATTGCTTGGGTGATGTTCCATTACAACCAATTACTGGCCTCAGTGGTGAATGACACCAGACTGCTAGGGCCAGTGTTTGGTGGCAACTGTGTGCAGGACATTACAAATGGAGCCAAAACAATACATCACTGGCTACAGACCAAAGAGACTAATGGATGGAGCAACAGTGCTGGAATGTTTTTATTTTCCCCTAATAAAACAAATCGGTTCGAAACCACTTCAAGTAAAGCCTTGAAAGGATAAAAAAAGCTGAATTAATTTCTGTATTCAGCTTCTCTAGACCCTGCTGTTAAGTGAGGGAATATGGTTAAACCACCCTTTACCAATCAACCACTATGTCAGTATAACCTAAGTGCAGAATTGCCACCAACCAACCTGTTTCCATATCATTGCTGGTGCCAGAGAAGAATTGCACTAATGCCTGCTGCTACTGTGTGTATTTCAAGTCCTACATTGCACTTAGTAAAAAAAGAGACTTTGTTACTTTAACTTTGGCCTTATTCTTCAGTGCTACAACTTTCATTGCAACTGACTCCAGGGAGCGATGGCCCGAGGTAGGACATCATGACACAACTATGCTACATCAGGATCACTACCACTCCCATCCTCTATGCTGGCTCCTCAGAGGTTTTTCTACTTAGCTGAATCTGTTTAAAGGGATTCTGTCACCAGGATTTTACTTACTGAGCTGTTAACATGACCACATCAGTCGTCATGATTTATATTACAATATACTAGTATTACTGCCCTGTGTCTTGTAATTTGTCTATAAAATCGCTTTTATTAATATGCAAATTACCTAAATAAGGAGCCCAAGGGGCTGTCCCTCTGTCCGTTGGAGCCCAGCCGCACCCCTTCTCCTTGAGCCCAGCACCACCCCACTGCTAATTTATTCACTCCTCCTCGCCGACCTCATGTGCCTGGTGCGCAGTAATCTCGCGCATGCGCTGTGGATAGACCTGTCAGTGCCCGCGCGGTGTCCTGGCATCAGCCTTACAGAACACATTGCACATGCGCTGACTGGTTTTTCCACCGCGCATGCGCGAGTTTGCGGCGCACTAGGCATATGAGGTCGGCAATGAGGAGTGAATAAATTAGCAGTGGGGCGGTACTGGGCTCAAGGAGAAGGGGTGCGGCTGGGCTCCAACGGACAGAGGGACAGCCCCTTGGGCTCCTTACTTAGGTAATTTGCATATTAATAAAAGGGATTTTATAGACAAATTACAAGACACAGGGCAGTAATACTAGTATATTGTAATATAAATCATGGAGACTGATGTGGTCATGTTAACAGCTCAGTAAGTGAAATCCTGGTGACAGAATCCCTTTAAATCATATATCCTTGAATGTTCCTCATTTTTAAGGATATTAGCAAGGTACAGTTAATAGCAAAAACATGTAACCAAAATGTTTGTTTCTTTATATATTTCACTCTAATGGAGAAGGTGAAACAGGCTTTTCTGGACCATTCCATTTGCCTGTACCAACTTGTTTCTCATGGGCTTTTTGTCTACTTGCCGTCATATCAGGAATCTTCACGTTGATCACTTATACCCTACTTTTAACCAAAAAATACAATTAATTCTGTAAATCAATGTCATCTTCTCACAGGAATTATTTGGAATGGATTTCTTCATCAAAAAGAACATTTCTGACGCCAAACTCCAAGCAAATCCTCATTGATTGGAATGACCTAAGTTTAAAATGCTGTGTAGGACATTTTTCTGAATGACGTGGAGGAGATTGATTTCTTATGGCTAGAGAAGCTGCTGGAAGCCTGAGCTCATGAACTCTACAAGTGTGATCTTCCTACATGTGTCTATAGAATATCTGAAGATCTTGGGCAGGTGGATAGATTTTATGAAAATAAAGCTTAAAGGGGTTGTGGCACAATGGACAATTCATAGGTGATAAATGTCTCAGAATCACTTGGTGTCCCAACACTGGTCTCAATCAATCATTGTTTCCTCCCTCCCACCCACATGGATGGAGAGGCCTGTCTTGTAAAGTTGTGGCTAGTCTAGTCAATGCTCTATGAACTAAATATATCAGATCAAAAGCCTCTGATAGTTTGCTACAATGTACCATTCTGGAATCTAGGCTGCATATCTCACAGAGCATTGCCTAGACTGTGTAAATTGAATCCACTATTTGGCTAAGAGAAATGCTGCCAACCATCTATTTCTCCTGCAGTGGCTATGGAATGGATCACAGTAAGGGCTCGTTCACACAAACGTGTGCTGCCCGTTGCCGTATTTCTGCATTTGCGGATCCGCAATACACGGGCACCGGAACGTGTGCATTCCGCATCACGGATACGGACCCATTCACTTCAATGTGTCTGCAAATCTGGAGATGCGGAACAGAAGAACGGAACAGAATACTACGGGGTGCTTCCTGGGGTTCCGTTCAGTGCCTCCACACTGCAAAAAGATAGAACATACTCTATCTTTTTGCGGAACGGAGGGATCGCAGACCCATTTAAGCAATTTGCGGTCCACAGTATGGGAACGGGCTTCATACGGTCGTGTGAACAAGCCCTAATACGTAGACAGACCAAGAATTCCATAGTGGATACCACTGAAACTGTTAGCTCATGATTCGGAAACCCCCTAAATGCCCTATTAGAGAGCATGGACTGAACTTGTCTTTTTTTGGACAACCCCTTTAAGAATAAAGTGATAGAAAAAATGATATTTTGCAATTTTTTGGAGCAAAAGCAATAACCTCTGTACAAAATGAGAAAATGTATAATGTGTAAATTCTTTGTTCCCTCTGATCAGCGGTGGATTTATTTATTTTCTTCCATATAATTTCATTAAACCTTCTGTTTCCATCGATTTTCTGCACTTTAAATATGTGTTGCCACCTCATATTGAAAGGCCGTCGTAGACTGTTATTACGGGAGCCTTTTTATTCGCACAGGCCCCTTATTTCTCTCAGTGTGCCGCGGTCTATAAATATTCCTATGCGCAATTAAGCATCACATTTAGCTGCTTAATCCGTCTCCTTCTGAGCTTTTCACGGAACTCGCATTTGGTTATCAAAAACACCAAGAAACAGATAAATCGTCAATGAAACACAGAAACGGGATTGAACTCGGTTCAATAGAGGAGCACTCCAGAGGGGAGAATTATCCGTGCGTACCGTTCTGTGTGTAATAAATGATCTCTTCTTCTGTCAGATGTTCCTCCAGAATACTTCCTAAAAGAGTAGTTCCTTTCAATCTAGATGATGAGAAGCCAGATGGTCTCCTGTTTGCTTAACACAGCACATATTTTTTTATTCCGAACTGCCTGCCTTGCGTGAACACAGCAGGGGAAGTTTCTTGATTAAACCAAATCCTGTCAAGAACCTGAGTTAATACGGAACATAAAAAGGTGCCTGACTTCTTCAAAGTAGCGCCATTTCTGCTCCATGCTGATGGGAGCTATAAGGGTATAATAGAGGTGTACGCCTTCCTGCATTATTCTATATTCTCACACAGCATCGCCAGCTCCCACTCTACACTAGAAAGGCAGAAAATATTGACTTTGAATTAGTAATTGGCAAGAAGTGTCTCTCGCAAACTGCTTTTTCTCATACATGCCATGCATGCAGTGTTATTATACTGTATGGCGGTACTTTCAATAGTGGAGCATTTGTAGATTATGGTGCATCTGAGCAGAGCTGGTACAGAACAGTACGTCCACTTTTTAATTATTATTCAGAAAATTGTTACGGCATGTATTTCTTTTCTTAAAACTAATTAATTATTTTTTTTTTCATTTGCTAAGGGCTAAGGACAAGCTCACGTACCTACATGTATATTTCTAAAAAGCGTTGATTAAGAAGTGCAGCAAAAAATTCCATTGTATATCCAATCCGAGCTGTGTCCAAGAGCCCCTGTGTTCCATTAAAGAGGTGTTTCAAGTGTTTAATACAGATGACCTATCCTCAGGGTACGAAACTATGTTCAAATCCAATCGGCACTCAACCACGGCGTTCACGCTGCAAAGAGTAAGGAGCGGACTCCAAAAAAGGCATTTGAAAGAATCCCGGCAACAGTGTCTTGCTTCTAAGTATATTCCTTTTTTCGATTGTCATAATTCATCTAATATGACGCGTTTCGGCACAAAGCCTTTATCAATAATTATTGATATCAATACATATTGATAAAGGCTTTGTGCCGAAACGCATCACATTGGATGAATTATGACAATAGAAAAAAGGAATATACTTAGAAGCAAGACATGGTTGCTGGGATTCTTTCAAATGCTAACCTCAGGGTAGGCCATCAGTATCTGATCAGAGGGGGTCCAATCCCTGGCACCCCCACTGATCAGCTGTTTGACTGCAGGGCTCCAGTAAGAGCTGCAGCCTCCTTGCAGTTTAACAAACACAGCGCCATCCATTGGATAGTGACTGTGCATGGTATTGCATGTTACTTGAATGTGATTGTGGCTGTGCCTAGGCCATGTGACCAATGGACGTGACGTCACTGGCCTAAGAAGTGGCTGCAGTGCGAGCATCACAGTCTCTTCAAACAGCTGATCGGCGGGATGTCGGGAGTTGGACTGATATTGATCCTCCAGATAGGTCATCCCTATTAAAAACTCAGAAAACCCCTTTAACAGTTGAACCATTTCAGTACATTCACACCACTGTATCCATTTTGAGGTCCACAAATTCCGGATTCGCAAAACACGTATACCGGCCGTGTGCATTCTGCATTTTGCGGATCAGTACATCCCAGCCTTTCTTAGAAATCCCTATTCTTGTCTGCAAAACGGACAAGACTAGGACATGTTCCTATTTTGTTTTCCAGGGCCGTAGAATGAACATACAGTGTGCTGTCTGCATCATTTGCAGCCCCATTGAAATGAATGGATCTGTATCCAATCCACAATATATCCATATAATAGCAACATGAAGTACATAACAGAATATAAAATGCCTGATGTAGATTATACAACGCATTAGTATCATATATTACTGCCCTACACTGGTGCTCACATCCCCTGTAGTGTCGCCTAGGATGGAAAACTGGGAGATCAATATAGAGGTCCATAAGCTTAAGGGAAGGTATCACCTATCCAATCAGGAAGGAGCATATTGGAAGTTCTCTCAAACTTTATGCCAGTACTGAAGCACTGACACCGCTGTGAGCTCAGGACTATTGTCTGTCCTAGGTGTAATAGACACACAAGAAGACAGCCATTTTAGGGTCTTATTATTACAGAAATGTTCTATAAATTTCTAGTAGCGTGCACCGTGAAAATACAACATTATCTTAATGGCTTATGCAAATGTATTAAAAATTCAGTAGAAAAAAAATTAAATATTTGGTTGACCTCGCTAGAAATGACATGGGATAAAGGCTTTGTATAAGGTCATATTCATTGTTCCACTGCACACCGAGGATTAGTTACATTTCTTACTGGGTCATTCAAGCAATATGATAATGACTTTTTAGCAGTGAAATGATCACACATGCATAGCAGTTCAGGGTGACTAACACACCAAGGGTCTGGAATTCTACTTTCCATCAATCTAATTTTAATTACGTCCTATAAATTGAGTTCACAGTCAATTTAATAGAAGGAGGAAATTGACAAAACAAGGTTAAGAAAGGACAGTCTTGGAGTGCATTTGAATATGACACTTTAATTTTCGTGACTAAGTGACAATCTGGTGTCCAGTATTACTGCATTTATCTTTCAAAATAATATTCATTTCCAGGTCCTTTTTATTGAAATTCAGTTTTAAATATGCTAAATTGAAGCAGAATCTGTCTAATCTATCTACTATCTGTCTATCATCTATTCTATATACATATATCAATCTGTCTGCAGCGAGCCCCTGAGGAGCTGGAGTAGAGTGTGGGTTTGGTAGTGGCCCTGATGATGATGTATCATGGTGTACTCACTTAGGCCACTGCTCCCTGAGGTCAGTGTAGTGAATGAATGGCACCCTATTTCCCTTTGGAGCACACCTTGTAGCTGTGGACCTCCTGCCTGATGCTAGTTTGGGGGTGCCTGTGTCATTAATATCCATGTAGGTGGTAGGCAGGGCATGTGATGGAAGTGCAATGGTCAGAGTGTGGTGTTAAGAGAGTCAGAGACCAGGCCAGAGTCAATTTAACAAAAGTCTCTCTTTACTGTGCGCACAATAGAGTTGTAGGCCATCCAGCAGTTATCTGTACACAGTGCCAATTCCTTCCAGATGTCCAAGCATGAGCTAGGCACATTGTTGTGGCAATGTTTCTCTAGTTTCTCCTCTTGTTAAAGTTCCTGTCATTGGGATCTCTGGATGGCAACTACAATCTGGCAACCATCGCTGCAGTGTCCACTAGTATAGGGTGCATAGTGTGTTCTAACTTGTTTTCCCTTTGCACCAGTAGGGTCTAGAATGCTTTAAGCTGAGTTACCTTGCTGTCTCTCTCTCTTTCTCTCTTGCTGAAGCCATGTAAATCCTCCTCCTTTAGTTCTTGCTCGTATTCCTTTCCTAGAGCTTCTGTAGGTGACAGGGCTCCAGGGCTTGGTGCTGGGGTCTGGAGTAGAGGAGCACATGAAGATTGCTTCCTACCTCCTCCCGACCTACAGCTAGACTAACTGGAATAGGGTGAAATGAATATTGAGATGAGCCACTGTCAGAAATGTCTAGCAGTTGAATACACATGCACATTTTGCTGAGCCAAACTTTTAAGTGTATGAGGGAACCTGGAGTAAGTCAGGGGAGATGACTGTTGGCCAAGCAGTCATTTGATCACCCTTGGTCTTGACTAAGTGGTGAAACAGTAACCAGCATGCTTAACTAAACAGAAAATCTTAAACATGGAAAAAAAGTTGTATTCACTGAGTTAAAAAGGCTTCCCAGTTTGCATCAACATTCTTTAAAATAAATATCTATTAAGGTAGCTGTAATTTTGTAATGCACTTCTCTTTTCTTTATTGCTCTGGGCTGCGGACACATGACCATGTCCATGCAGCTCTATGCAACTAGCTGGTGGGAGGAGCTTTAAACTAGCTGGGGGTTTGTTTGTTGGTTGATTAGATCTTTTATGCCAGAATAAAAATTATGGGGGGGATTTATCAAAACCAGTATACAGGGAAACTGGCTTAGTTGCACATAGCAACCAATCCGATCCCACCTTTAATTTTGATCTTTGAAACTTCTGCATACTCCAAAATCGTGTTCAATAGTGATGAGCGGCAGGGGCAATATTCAAATTCGTGATATTTTGCGAATATTTGGGCATTCGTTATCTCAGTCATTATTTTCTTGTTTGCGTAAATCGGCAATTGACAAATTCGCTGTACGAAAATTAGCAATCAACACTACTCCTAAAGTCAAATAAATTGCAGCCTTCTCATTGGCCCACAAAATAGAAGCAGGGAGGGATCAGGTGTACTGCTTAAAAAAAAAATATTGAATATTTGAAATTATGAATATATGTCCCTATATTCTAAATATTTGCGAATTCTCGAAGTGCTGATATTCACGATAAAAATTTGCAATACGAATATTCGTGATCAACACTAGTGTTCAATATGTTTGTATTGTTTTTTTTCATCTTTTTAGAGGCAAATCAGAATAAAGGCAAATGTTTTCAGTAGATCTTCTTCAGTCCATCCAATTGCTCAGACAGTGAGACATAAAGAAAGCATGGTAATGTAATCACTCTGATGAGTCTGTCTGGGCAATTAGATGGACAGAAGAATGAAAGTATGATTCTTTCATTAGATACCACACACTAGGGGGCTTAATTAAAAACAGGCCAAATCATGTAAAACCCCTGTAAGAACTTTATTAAGGAAGACACAATACAAGGTTTTTGGTGGAAATGACACAGGCCATAGCTTTATGAAGGTTTAAAGGAAAGTGAGAGAGAACACAATTAGAACCGTCTGTTTGGCATTATTGTTCATATGATGGCCACCCCATTCAAGCTGGGCATTTGAGTGCCTCATCCCATGACAGACAGCATGGATTTTCCCTCCTCGAACTTGTGACAAATAAGATAAAGAATAAATCATTATCGTTAAATCATTAGAAAAGCAAGTAATAAATAACCATTGTATACAAAATGAGAGGAAGTGTGGGGGCTGGTTATACCAAAACACACTGTGTGAATGGCGCAGTGCCAAATGTAGTAGTCAACAAAAAACATTGAAATGTCCTTTAAAAAACAACCACAGCAGTCAATGAGAAGTAAGCTTGTGGTTATGATCATCTCTAGCCATCCTCTTCAATCAGTAGGCAACCCAATGTTGACTTTTGGGTGCCTGAATGTGTGTCCCCACTTAATATGGCTATATGTACTGTGGGGTTTTGCTCTGGTAGACTGAATTAGCGGATGCTGTATAGAGGCAACAACAAGTTCTTTGGATCAAACAGTTCAGTGTTTTATTCACACTTTAGGCAAGTGACAAAACAAGCAGTCATAATCAAGCAAAATGTCACCTTGTGGTGTTGGTGGTAATTCAAACCATGCAGGCAATTCTGCCTCAAAGAGTCCTTAGTACCATAGCAGCACCAACCTGTTTTCACGCCAAACAGGTAGCAAGCCTTCATGCAGACACAAGACTCCCAGATCCCAACACAGAGACCTGGCTTCTGAGCCTAGATGCCTATTTAAGGACAGTCAGGTGCTGCCAAAACTCAGACCGGCACTTAAAATCCGGTCCGGTATTTGACCTCACCTGGCTGTAAATCAGCTAAGAAGCATATGCTGGGAGGAAAATACCTGTTTTCCCAGACCAAACCTCTCACTGTGTCACATACGCCCCCTTTGTTCAACCCTGAGGGGGCTGAATATACACCAGACAGTGTACCCAGAACAGGGCATCTGTGTTTCCCTGTAACCGGCCTGTCCCTGTGTTCCACCGAAAATGTAAAGTCCTGTAGGGAGAGAAACCAACGGGTGACCCGGGCATTTCTGTCCTTGGCCTGGCTCATCCACTTGAGAGAGAAGTGGTAAGTCACCAGGCAGGATTTTCTCCCCAATAAATAATAGCAGAGAGATTCTAGTGCCCACTTGATAGCCAGGCACTCTCTCTCCACTATACTATACCTCGTCTCAGCTGGGGTAAGCTTACGGCTGAGGAAGACAACAGGATGCTCCTCCCCGTTGACTTCCTGAGACAGTACAGCACAGACGCCTACTTCGGAGATATCGGTCTATACTATAAACTCCCATTTGAAGGGAGTCACCAAAACCAGGGGACCCGCACAGAGCCGACTTCAAAGCGGAGAAAACCTCTTCCGCCCGATCATCCCATCGAACCATCATTGACTTGTGTCCCTTCAAGAGTCCTGTCAAGGTATTGGCTAGAGTAGCAAAGTGGGGAACAAACCTCATGTAATAGCCCACCATTCCCAGGAATTACTTTATTTGACTAGTAGTGAAAGGTCGAGGCCAATTCCGCATCACCTCTATTTTGTTCACTTAGGGTTTGACTGACTCCATGCCCAATGACACACCCCAGGTACTTAGTCTCTTCTAACCCTATACCAAATTTTTTGGGGTTAGCAGGTTAGGCCAGCTTTCCGAAGGGAGTCAACTACAGCCTGCACTTTGGGTAGGTGACATTCCCAGTCGGTACTGTGGATGACAATATCGTTCAGGTAAGTCGAAGCGTACAGACGATGTGGACGAAGCACAATGTCCATTACTCACTGAAAAGTGGTGGGGGCGCCATGCAGACCAAAGGGTAAGACCTTATATTGATACAGCCCCTCAGGCGTGATGAAGGCAGTTTTCTCTTTGGCAGTCTCCATTAGGGGCACCTGCCAGTACCCTTTCGTGAGGTCCAAAACAGAAAAATACTGAGCTTGTCCTAACCTCTTGATGAGCTCATCCACCTAGGGCATGGGATACGTATCGAATTTGGAAACCTCGTTAAGTTTTCGAAAGTCGTTACAAAACCACAATGTCCGGCTTGGGTATTAATACTATAGGACTGGCCCACTCACTTTTTGACTCCTCAATGACGTCTAGCTGCAACATTAGCTGCGCCTCCTCCGATATGGCTTGTTGCCGAGCCTCAGGTACCCGGTATGGTTTTAATCGGACTTTTGCCTGAAGCTCAGTGACAATATCATGTCGGATTATGGAAGTGCGTCCAGGGAGGTCCGAGAACACATCCGTGTTCCGACTAACGAACTCCCTGGCCTCCTGAGTCTGTTTAGAGGAGAGGCTGTCAGCAATTTTTACTGTGGCCGATACCTCTTCTCCTAGAAAACCCGGCAACGGGCTATCTTCTGTACAGGTTTCCCTATCTTTCCTCGGTTTTAGTAAATTCACATAGTAAACCTGCTCCGGCTTTCTCCACCCTGGTTGGCGTACCTTGCATTTTACATCTCAAATTTTCTAGAGTACCTCGTATGGCCCCTGCCACCTAGCCAGGAACTTACTGACCACAATCATCACCAGAACCAAAACCCAAACACCCGAGTTAAAGATACGGACCCAAGCCTGACGATTATAGACCCGACTCTGGACTCACTGAGTTGCCTCCATGTGCTACCTAACAAGAGGCAACACTGTATCTATCCGATCTTGCATCTGGGTAACGTACTCAATGACACTTTTATGTGGAGCGGGTTTTTGTTTCCACGCTTCTTTGGTCACTTCCAAGAGACCACAAGGGTGTCTGCCATATAGCAGTTCAAAGGGCGATAACCTTGTAGAGGCTTGGGGTACCTCTCGCACTGTGAACATGAGATAGGGCAGAAGGAGGTTCCAGTCCTTCCCATCTTTAGCCACCACCCTTTTTAACATATTTTTTAATGTTTAGTTAAACCTTTCTACCAGACTATCCATTTGCGGATTGTAAACAGATGTCTATAGCTGTTTTATGTGCAGCAACCTTACAGACATAAAAGGGGTCCCATGGTCGGTCAGAACCTCTTTAGGTAGTCCTACTCGGGAAAACATCTCCATTAACTCCTTAGCTATGAGTTTGGCTGAGGTATGTCGCAATGGCACCGCCTCTGGGTACTAGGGTGGCGTAGTCTAGAATGACTAAGATGTGTCAATGTCCTCTGGTGGACGTTGGTACTGGGCCTATGAGGTCCATAGCTATTCGGTCAAACGGTACTTCGATAATCGGGAGAGGTACTAGGGGACTACAGAAATGTGGCTGGGAGCTAGTTATCTGGCAGGTTGGGCAAGACTCACAAAACTCTTCTACTTCTTTGAATATGCTGGGCCAGTAAAACCACTGTAGAATACGATCCTGAGTTTTCTGCAGCCCCAGGTGACCCCCGAGAACGTGTTGGTGGGCTAGATCTAACACAAGCTTGCGATAAGCCTTGCGGACCACCAACTGTTCAATAGGCTCACCCCATAGTTGGTTTACCAGATACAACATATCCTGATGAACCACAAAATGGGGTAACACTGACTCTGCCCCTGGTTGTTGTGGTTTACCATCTACTATTAACACATTTTCCCAGGCACGGGACAGGGTTGGGTCTCGACATAGGGCAGTACCAAACTTATCCCCGGAGACATTGAGGTCTGCCAATTAAGTCCTCCACGTCTCCCGCCATCACACTTAGCAGGATTGTTTCCCCCTCATCCACTGAAGTGGGGGGTCTCCCCCTGAGCTGGGCCACTCTGCTAGGGTTACCCCTGTCTCATAGGTATCAGTAACTCTCATAGCAGGCCACAGTGCTGGGAAGCCCGGGAAGTCTGTCCCTATTATAAGTTCATAATGTAGATTTGTGGTGACAGTCACCTCGTGAGTCCATCTACCGGCCACCGTAGTTAGGCTCCTGACACCACCAGCAAACTACCAGAGTCAGGTCTGCCGTGGATACATCCCGGGCAGGTTTTATCGGCTCAAATCTCCAGGCCTGGGGTGGAGATTTCTGGGGTTTGCCGACCCCCTCCCGACAGAACCCTCCTTTAGATTCCTGGTAGCTTCATAGCGTTCCACCAGGTCCACCATCTCAAGGGCATTTCCAGGAGACACCTAACCAATCCAGTGCTGGAGAGGGTATGGCAAAGCCCTCCAGAACATATCGGCTAACAGACGATCCAGCATAGCATAGGGACTCAGCACATCATGCTGTAGCCATTTTTGCAAGTGGTGAAGTAAGTTATAATACTGGGGTCTTGCAGGCTCAGCCGGGTTGAACCCCAACTTATGCACCCGCTTGGCCCGGACCAACACATTCACCCCCAGTCTTGCCAGAATCTCACCCTTGACTTTCTGGTAGTCAGCCGCTTGATTGTCCGGCAAGTCGAAATTCACCCGCTGGGAATCAGATGCCAGGAAAAGAGTGACGACCTCAGCCCACTGGTCACAGGGTAGCTTTTCCCTGATGGCCACTTTCTCATACATCGCCAGGTAGGTGTCAATGTCGTCTGCGGGATCATCTTAGTATTCACGGCACGGACTGCTTTCCTGGCATCGTGGACGCTCGGTGTGGCTCCTGCTGTCTGCAAAGCCATCACGTGTTGTAGCAGCAACTCGTTAGTCTCCTGCTGCTACTTATTAGCCTTGCGTTGCTGCAGGATTTTCTCTCGCTGCTGCAGATTAGCTTCCATGAGGGCCTTCACAACAGCCTCCATTTTGTCGTGGGGTACTGGTTATAATACAGCTGGTTTAATGTACGACATACAACCGTGGCTAAAAAATGCAGAAACCAAAAATATCAGCGTTCATGCCAGCCTCACTGCTCTTGCCTGCATCCTCCATCAATTGTTGGGTTTCGTTCTGGTAGTGTCATGCCCTGCTCTATGTGCGGAGGTCGGCCAGAATAGCAGCACGTGTTTAGTGTTTTGTTTTGGAGTCGTGCTGGATCCGCCTCCAATCAGGTGCACTGGGTGGGGTCATTAGTTGAAATAGCTCTCAATTCCAGTGCTCTGGGCGGGTTATAGAAATCAGTCTGGCCTTGGAAGCAAGGAAAGAAGGTTGTCTGTTCCAGCTCAGAAAAGATAAGTGTGGTTTCAGTTTTTGTTGTTTGCAGTCTAGGTTGTGTTTGTGTCATCTCTCCCATCCAGGTTCTGTGCGAGCAGGCTGCTCCTATTTTCCCTTTTCACCATCTCAGGGAATCTAGGGTGTTTTAGCCCAGGCACGGGGACACATCATTCCTACCACCAAGGTCTGAATGTGGGCTGAGCAGTGCAGGGAGAGAAGTCAGGGATTAGCTAGGAGGAGACCCTTCCCCTGCTTCTCGCCTAGAGCCTGGTTGTCGGTTTATCTGTGTGTCTGAGTGCTCGTCCGCCATGACAGGTAGACAGGATTAGGGGACGCAGTATAGAGGCAACAACAAGTTCTTTGGATCAAACAGTTGTGTGTTTGATTCACACTTTCTATAAGTGAAAAAACAAGCAGTCATAATAAAGTCACCTTGCGGTGTTGGTGGTAATTCACACCATATCCTTACCACAAACAAGCCTCAAAACACACACAGATAGGGGAACCTCCAGTCTCCAATCAATCTCCAGATCCCTTTCTGGCTTTTCCAAAAGCTCACTAAAGATGAACTCATGTGGTAGCATTATGATCTTGGTAAAAAAAAAGTAAAAACAAGAATGAGGGAGACAAAAATGAGAATGAAGAGAATAGGCTAAAATGCAGAAATAAGAATAAAACAAAAAATAGGAAAGAAAAAACCCTGAACAAAGAGGAACCTATTACTTTTACTACTAATTACAGCAGAGATTATTTCAATATATGTAAAATTATACGGAAACATCTTCATGTTTTAAACTTCAATGAGGAATGGAGGAATATAGCATATACAGGGATAAGATGTGTAGCGAAAAGAGCCCCTACAGTGGGTCAAAAAATTAGTCCGAGCCTTTTTAGGGAAAACATTCCCAGAATAAGCACCTGGCCTAAAACTAATGGGAACTACAAATGTGGCAGCAAAAAATGTATTTGCTGTCGACATATGCTCATTTCAAAAGAGGTTACATCTATGGCAAATAAGAAGAAACACATGTTGAAACAGTATATAAACTGCAATACGGATCATGTAGTATATGTTATAACATGCAAAATATGCAGTCTACAATATGTAGGCTGCACTACAAATGATTTAAAGGTACGCATAAGAAAGCACTCGAGTGATGTCCCTCATTTTATGTCTCGGAATGTTTCAGCGGCAACAATGCATTTCGCCACTGTTCACAAGGGCGATATCTCTGCGTTTTCTGTACAGGGGGTGGAGGTTGTCTCTGCACCTATTAGAGGAGGTGACCGCAAACAAAAGCTCTTAAGTAGAGAAACATATTGGATGTTTATTCTGGAAACCTGTATACCAAAAGGTCTAAACAAAAAACACGACCTAACTTTGCAGTATATGTAGTTTTTCAACATGTGACTCTGAATGTGTTAATTTAAGTTGTTGCTTCCCTGCCCAGGTGCTCTTGGTTGGACTTCCTAATCCTGGGGTACCTGGGCCTGGGATGCAACCTCTATCCAATTAGAGAAAGAGGAGGAACCCATTTGTGTTGTATATAAGTATTTGTTTTTAGTACACCATGTATTGTCTTGATGAAGGGCTCAATACCATAGCCCGAAACGCGTCACAATGTACTCTGTGTCTCTCCATGGTATATATGTTGGATCTTAAAACTTTGCAAGCCGAATAAAGAACCTACTATTTTCTATGTCAGAAGCTGGAATTGACCCCTTTGTTTTTGGACATATCAAGTGTGGTTGGGTTCAAGCCACTTTTCTTCCGTGCTTCACTCAAGGAGACTAGAGGTGAGAGCTGCAAAAAATTCTCTTTTTTCTATATGCTTATGCGAACCAGCGTGCACTCCCTCCACCTTTATACGTTAAAAAGTTCAAAATTTTTCTTGGCTTGAGATTTGAAACCTGCTGTACTGTCCAAAATATGTCTGCGGCATTGCGATCAATGGAGCAATGTGAAGACCGCATAAAAAAGATGGACAATATATTTAATACAACAGGCACACCCAAACAGGGTGAAATAGATCTAACAATAAAAATGACTTCACTGGAGAAACTTTTGGCGAAAGAGTTAAAGACGTGGTGGGACTGCACATCTCTGAAAAGATACTTGGAAAAAAATATGGTGCCAAGGGGACTGCGGTTAAGAAAAAAACCTACCACGACTTACTCTGAATCGTTTACAACACAATGGTATAACATCCTATCAGAATGCTCCATAAAACTAATGGAATTAATTGTCTCACATGAAGAAATCACTCTGAAAGAAACTCACAATGAGATCAAAATATTGCAAGAGGATTTGAAACATCATGAATCGAATGAAAGCTTTCAAAGCATGGATACTAAACTGAATGAAAATCTGAACAAGTTGGAGGACATGCTTATTGAGTTTAAACAAAGTAAATTTAATCGAGACCTCCTGGACTATAGTACAGATTCAGTATACACTTGGTCAAACAATAAAACAGGGACCCCTCGATCCATACTTAAGAAAATGAATCGGTTTAAATCCAGAGCAAAGCGAAACACAGGTGTGTCATTTAGCTCCACGGACATGGATTCTGTTGAGTCCAATTCAGACAATGCAGAGAGCTCCACTACTCATTTGGAAGGTTCTGCATCAGGAGGCATCAGTCATAGGAGTCAAGCAAAAAACGCAGGGCGGGGAGAAAACACCGAAAAAAGCAGGCGATATCCGAGCCGCAGGAAATAGCGGAAGACATACAGGTTATTAACCTTTCGTCAAGGCCCATCTCCCCATTCAGGAGGGGGTTTTGAGGAAAGGTTTTTCTTTCTCCCCCTCCCGCAATTTTGATTTATACCACACTATCATAGATGTGAACAGACTTGCTAGAAAAATGACTTTAAAAAAACACTTTTCATCCATTAATGAGGACATTTATATTGAAGCAGACAATGCATTAAATGAAAGTAATATACCTTATAATGCTGAGATAAAAAATGTATATCCATGTTTCACCTTTGCTGATCTGGTACAGATCTCCTCACTCCAGGAAATGTGCGGGGACTCGGATGGGGATTCTGTATGTAATAAATCTACTACATATAAGACCTCTAATAAGAGTTTCTATCCTATACAGTCCCGATCCGAGGTCCTTGACAGATTCCAGGATTTGGTTCAGAGGGACCTCTGTGCTTTGAAAGCTAACTCAGAGGAAAAAATGTATAAAGATAATCTTACAAGAGATGAATATAGGGCTTTTGAAGAATTACAGAATATGCAGGATGTTGTAATACGCAGAGCTGACAAGGGAGGAGCGGTAGTAATCCTAGATAGTTAGTTATATAAAAATCTGATTTTGGACCTGCTGAAGGATCCCAATACATATCTCACTCTGGATTGCAATCCTCTCCTCCCATGTCAGAAAATGCTCTGTGAAATTTTGGATAGGGGTCATTCTTTGGGTATATTGTCTAAAAAGGAAACTGAATTTATATATGTGGAACATGCAATTACACCCATATTTCATGCGCTTCCCAAAATTCACAAACCAGGTTTTCCTCCCCCACTACGCCCGATTGTGGCAGGCATCGGCTCCTACTCCGAAAATTAGTCGGAATGGGCAGATTCCCTGCTACAGCCATTGGGGCCATTAATACCAGGATATTTAAAGGACACGGGTACTGTTCTAGGTAATTTTTTCTCTTTTGACTGGCATATTAATTTCATATGGGTAACAGCAGATATCTCCTCATTATACACGAATATACCACATCAATTAGCCATTGTTGCTTTAAAATGGTTCCTAGAATGCTATAGCAACTATACCCCAGAGCTGCAGGATTTTTTATGTTCATGCATAGATTTCTTAATGAGACATAATTTTTTCATGTTTAATAAAAAATATTACCTCCAGCAATCAGGAATCCCGATGGGAGCTAAATACTCACCGTCGATCGCAAATATATATATGGCGTGGTGGGAAAACAGGTTCCTCTTCTCTGATAATAACCCATATAGGGAGGACATTAAATGGTATGGTCGATTTATCGACGATATGTTGTGGGTTTGGCAGGGGGACGCGGAGAGAATAGTAAAATGCATAGAATATCTAAATAACTGCACTACATCAATAAAGCTAATTTTTTCAAGTGATCCGGAAAAAATTGTCTTCTTGGATCTCTGTCTGGAAGTGGATAAGGGTACTAATAAAGTGGTTACATATACCCACAGAAAACCCACAGCTGGCAATACTATTCTCTCCGCCTCCTCCTGCCATCCACCACACGTCCTAAAAAATATCCCCAAGGGAGAAATGATAAGGGCTAAAAGAAACTGTTCCACTCAGGAACTTTTTGAAAAAGAGGCTCAAAATATTGCAGCCAGACTTAGAAAGAGGGGATACACCCGAACCAATATAAACAGAGGTATGCTTTTTGCCAGATCAAAGGATAGAGAAACTCTCATTTTTCCAAAAAGTAAAAACAAGAATGAGGGAGACAAAAATGAGAATGAAGAGAATAGGCTAAAATGCAGAAATAAGAATAAAACAAAAAATAGGAAAGAAAAAACCCTGAACAAAGAGGAACCTATTACTTTCACTACTAATTACAGCAGAGATTATTTCAATATATGTAAAATTATACGGAAACATCTTCATGTTTTAAACTTCAATGAGGAATGGAGGAATATAGCATACACAGGGATAAGATGTGTAGCGAAAAGAGCCCCTACAGTGGGTCAAAAAATTAGTCCGAGCCTTTTTAGGGAAAACATTCCCAGAATAAGCACCTGGCCTAAAACTAATGGGAACTACAAATGTGGCAGCAAAAAATGTATTTGCTGTCGACATATGCTCATTTCAAAAGAGGTTACATCTATGTCAAATAAGAAGAAACACATGTTGAAACAGTATATAAACTGCAATACGGATCATGTAGTATATGTTATAACATGCAAAATATGCAGTCTACAATATGTAGGCTGCACTACAAATGATTTAAAGGTACGCATAAGAAAGCACTTGAGTGATGTCCCTCATTTTATGTCTCGGAATGTTTCAGCGGCAACAATGCATTTCGCCACTGTTCACAAGGGCGATATCTCTGCGTTTTCTGTACAGGGGGTGGAGGTTGTCTCTGCACCTATTAGAGGAGGTGACCGCAAACAAAAGCTCTTAAGTAGAGAAACATATTGGATGTTTATTCTGGAAACCTGTATACCAAAAGGTCTAAACAAAAAAAACGACATAACTTTGCAGTATATGTAGTTCTTCAACATGTGACTCTGAATGTGTTAATTTAAGTTGTTGCTTCCCCGCCCAGGTGCTCTTGGTTGGACTTCCTAATTCTGGGGCACCTGGGCCTGGGATGCAACCTCTATCCAATTAGAGAAAGAGGAGGAACCCATTTGTGTTGTATATAAGTATTTGTTTTTAGTACACCATGTAGTGTCTTGATGAAGGGCTCAATACCATAGCCCGAAATGCGTCACAATGTACTCTGTGTCTCTCCATGTGATATATGTTGGATCTTAAAACTTTGCAAGCCGAATAAAGAACCTACTATTTTATACGTCAGAAGCTGGAATTGACCCCTTTGTTAGTGGACATGTCATACATTGCTCAAATAATACCTATTTAACTTTTGGATTATTTTCCTGTTTTTAGAAAATGTCTGTAGCACGATTCCAAAGTTGTCTTTGCTGTATGATGTCCCAAAAGTAAGAAAACAGACTTTTATTCAACTGCCGGTGGTATGTAAATTAGGGTCTTGGAGTCAAGGGGGCAGTGGCTTTCTCGTTAAAAGTCAAGCTTGCCGCATTTCTTTTCCCACCCCTTAGTGTTTGATTGATAGAATTTCCCATTCCCTCCATGATGCACGCTCAAACGTATTCTTACACATGCGCAGTGTCCCCGCAATTTCCAAATTTGCACATTGTTCCCTGACGCTTTGAGCTAGTTTTCAGTAGCTCAATGCGTAGGGAATTTTGGGGACATGGCTTATGTGTGAGAATACATTCGACTGTCTCCATTGTATGCAATAAAGTATACCCTAAGAGAGATGAAACTGCTTGTGAAGACTGGTGAATGAGATGATCATTTGAAAGCTCTTACGTCCTTGATGTTGGGTGGATTTCGACTCTCTGCTCCCCTGCTCTGCATGTTGCCTCCTATTTTTGCTTTAACTAATATTGTCTTAAGAGACAGCTATGAATCACGGTGTAGTATGTCTGAGCCGTAGCAGATGGCTTTCGAGAGAGTTCACTTTGCCTCGGAGCAGACAGCATGTCATCCATTATTAAGCAAGCTCTGTCCTGATCACCAAACTGACTCCCTCTCTCTAGAATAACATTACTAAGTGTGCATTGATTGCAGGCTAAAATTTCAGATAAGGCTAATTGCTCGTAAATATGAAATATCCAAATATACTGTATATGAATATCAAAACTATTATTGATTGTTATATAGGTATATGCAGGAAAGTAGACTGCTCTTGCTCCAGGTATTGCTGATCTTTAGAACATAGGGATGGAGTAACATTCCTGTTTTCTGAGATTTCTGAGTTGTTATCTAATCTAAGCAAACACCTTCAATTGCTTTTCAATGGCTTTTGTCTCAAGATAACGGGATGAGTTAAGACATTTGAGTTAAGAGCTGGAGTGGTAACCCTGCTACATCTGTAGTTGTTCTACAAATGACTTTGGTTAGAGAGGCTTCAGTCCTTATGTAATGATGCCCAGATACAAGGTATACAATATATCTGTAAGTCAACTTTCAGGCACAATAGGTGTGTTGCTTAAATTGGCATCCATTTTTGATATAGTTTAAATCTTAGTATGAGGTTCCAGTAATCAAATCTTCAGCACCAACCGCTGAAAAGCCACATGCAAGGTAGCCAAGAGACACAAGGGTTTCGACTAGTC